>NC_134586.1:45352500-45952500 GCF_037038515.1 Microtus pennsylvanicus
AGAAAAAAAAGAGTATATAGAGTTATATAATGAAGTAAATTGTTTTTAAAAAATGAAACAATGTCTTTAAAGAGACACAGTACAGATAGTCATAGATTAAAGGAGTAAAGAAAAATGAGCCACGTAAAGATGAAAAATACACAGAGGGTATTATGTATATTATATATATATGGATTATGTCTATTATTGTATTTTCTTTAAATATTTTGACTGTGCATGAGCTAAGTACAGAGAGACATTTTATTGTGTGGGCTTCTAAACTAAACCAACATATATACTTTAAAGGTATCTTGACTGCAAAATTTGGGACTAAGGATACGTTGCTTTGAAAAAGAGGTTCTGCTTTTGTTTCCACAGAGGATGAGAACCTGTGAATTCCTTCCAGACTAATGTGGTTTATGGACCAAGACCTCCTGAAAGATCTCCATGAACCATAAAAAATATAGTCCCCCCCCCCGAAAAAAAAGCAGAAAGCAGTTTGGAGAGAACTATGCCCAAATTCCCAAATATTGTTTATAAATGTTTGTTTACATTTAAAGAGGGATATGCTATTGAGATGAATACTTTGCATTGGTATGGATCTTGGTCTGTTGATATAGATTTAAGGTCAAATTTGTTATGTGTATATTTCTGCTCTTGACTGAGGTATTGTGTTTATGCAGCTCATTTAAAAATGTAATGTATAATTAAGAAATACAGGATAATAGATAATCATTTATAATAGTCAAGCTTATAGTCACGTTAGTTAGGATGTCTAAATGTACAGGGGATATATTTAAGTTAGATAGATATTCTTCAAACCTTTCAAAGACCTATGGACTATGGCATTTAAAATGTTTTAAAAACTTAGGATTTTTCGTGACAATGAGACACACCTGCTCCTGGCACCAGTCTACTTCAAGAAGATGATGGGCATCAAAGAGACTCCTTATGGAGTTTGCTAGCCATTTGGGCAAGATGAATGACAAAAAGACTGCTTGATCTTTTGCTGTATGATATATACATGCAGAAAAATGACTGTTGAACTTGTCTAAAGGTGAGACTGTCCTTCGGGTTTCCTGCTTCATGAAGGAGTCTGCCAGTCATTCTGCAAGACACAGAAGAATGTGACTGAAAAATGGCCAATATAGGTGAAACTGTCTTTGAAATTTCATGCTTCATGACAAAGTCTGTGGATACTATGGGCCTGTAGGCCGAAGATGGGTGCCCCAATGTTACAAAAAACTTTGGGTGACTATCCAGGCAGCAAGATGTCTCTGTCAACTCTAGAGTTTTAAAAGTTGCTTACAATGTACTTCCTGTTTACTTAGGTAGTATATCTTTCTGGAGTCTTTGAGGGAGTTAAAAAATAGTTATAGTTTTTCTTAGTTATGATAAAAGATAAAATAAATATAAATGTAACTATAATTCTTGCTTGATAACTGTTTTGTTGTATGTAATCTTGTTATGTTAAAGTTAAACCTTTCCTTTTATTTAGACAGAAAATAGGAGGTAATGTGGAATTCCCCTCTTTTATTGTATGTTTTCTTGCCATTGGTTAATAGGAAGCTGTTTCTTTCAGTCAGTAGCTTAGAAGAATAGAGCAAGAAAGGAATTCCAAGCAAATAGAGGAGGGAAGATGGCAGAATCAAAACGAAGCCACGTAGCCACCACAAGAGACAGACACTGAATGCAACCTTAATCAGTAGGCCACAACCATGTGGCGATACACAGATTAATAGAAATTGGTAAATTTAAGTTATAAGAGCTAGCTGGAAATATGAATAAGCTAATAGGCTAAGCAATGTTTTAATCAATACAATTTCTGTGTGGTTATTTTGGGTGGCCAGAAACAAACAAGCAGCCACCACCAACAGATTCCTACACCCACATAGTGGCTCACAACCAGCTGTAACTCCAGTTCTATGGGATACGGTGCCCTCTTCTTCCTTCCATGAACACCAGGTGTACCTGTGATGTACATACAAACATGTATGCAAGCACTCACACATATACAAATAAAATAAATAAATCTAAAACTTTTTAAAAGGTTTATATTCTGAAAATGGCAGGGAGACAGTCACTAAGTATAGAAGTTTCTTTCTAACATTTTTGACAGTTTTTTAAGGTACTTAATTAATCTCATCATGCATATTAATTGCATCTCATTGCTAACTTTGTTCTAAAACAAAGCTCCATTACTCTCGTGTGTGTGTGTGTGTGTGTGTGTGTGTGCATGAGTGCATATTTGTGCTGATTGTGTGTGTGTTCATTCTATCATTTCTGTTCCTTCAGGGGACCCTGAATAACATGCATACTAAGCCATCTCCCAGGCCTTTGGGTTTTTGTTTGGGGGCAAGGTGGAGCAACTCTCTCTCCCTTGAACTCACAAGCAGGCTAGGCTGACTGGCCAGCAAACCCCAGAATCTCCCTATTTCTACCTCCCAAACCTTGGGATTATAAATTTGTATGTCTGGGTTCCTTTTGACATGGGTTCTGGGGATTGAACCCAAGTCCTCACTTGGGTTTGTAAGGAGAAATCTCTGTGGACTGAGCCATCTTTCCAGCTCTGAGAAAACTCTCTTAAGGATGACTGTTGGGAGCTGGTGACAAGAATTTTAGAATGATGAGTAACCTTTTAGGAAAACACTAAAAAACAATCAACACCTCCACATCTAGTCAGCCAGAGCCAAGGCCACTGAAGTTTTCTCACTGTTGTTGGTTTGTTTTTACCTAAACTGTCTCTTCCTGTGGCAGAAATATCTGGAATTTTCCAGAACCATCTTCCAGTTCTCCCATAATAAAGAACCACTATCACTTCAAGATTTGTTGGGCAGTAAAAGTGAGCAATTATTCCAAGCAGACGGGCTCAAAGAGCTTAAAATGTGATTAGCTGTGCTGATAAAAGCATGGCATTAGGTGGCCATAAATTGCCCATAGCAGCCTTCTGCAAGGCTGTCAGCTGATGCAATGGGATCAGAAAGTAAATAGCAAAGAATTGCTTGTTAAATGTCCCTGAGAGAGGCCCAGGGCACACAGATAACCGGCCCCACCTGGAAGTTGGAGCTAGTAACATGGGTATTGTTTTCTTTATTTCTTGGTGTTTTGTTTGTTTGTTTGGTTGCTTGGTTGTTGGGGTTTTTTTTTTATGTTTTTTGGTCGTTGGATGTTAGAATTAGATGGGTAAAGGACTTCTCAGTCCAAGTTTCTCTTCTTAATGTCCAAGAAACTCAGCTCAGGGGTCTCCAAACTTACAAAGTAAATTCCTGGAAAATCTTATTTGTGGCCCAGTGCTTTCTCTCCTCTACCGTCCTCCTTTCAACAAAGTCCCTACAGGCTCAAAGAGCCAAGTTACCTGGGGCAGGTGGAACCTACCAAGCGCCTAGAAGAGCAGGGGCTGAGAGACAGCAGGAACCTTTTGTCTGTGCTTTGTTGAGCACCTCATATGTACCAGGTACAGGGCAGAGTACTGGGTACCAGCCGGCTCTTAGGAAGCCCAGCCTGAGGCTGTGAGTCTATGCCCAGGTAAGGATACCAAGTCTCTGTGGTGCTGACTGCCATGTTGAAAATCTCTTTCTCTCTCTTTCTTTCTCTCTCTCTCTCTCTCTCTTTCTCTCTCTCTCTCTCT
Organism: Microtus pennsylvanicus; assembly: GCF_037038515.1. Lineage (NCBI taxonomy): Eukaryota > Metazoa > Chordata > Mammalia > Rodentia > Cricetidae > Microtus > Microtus pennsylvanicus. The sequence goes on from NC_134586.1 coordinate 45,356,108, forward strand.
CTCTCTCTCTCTCTCTCTCTCTCATACACACACACACACACATACACACACACACACACACACACACACACACACACACCACACATGCCCACACACACCCCAAGCAGCAGGGCAGGACACACATCCAGACACACTCTAAACTGGGTGCTTAACTGCTTCTTCACAGCCCGCTGAGAGTTCAGCGATGGAGGCACCACATGAAATAAATCAGTGAACGTGTTCAGGCCTTCACTAAGGCGTTGAGATGGAGCTACCCCAGTGCATTAGACTGACTTCATGAGGTCACATTGTCTCAGTCCTAGGGTGCCAACGAGTTGCATAAATGTTCTCAAAAGCAGTCCTTTTTTCCATCTGCCTTCACACCTGAGAGCAAGCTATAGCGTTTCATGTTCAAGGACACACTGGCAAAGGTTCTTTTTTAATATTTCCCCAGAAGCTGAGATCCAATTTTTTTATTTTACAAAATATAAATTTAAAAAAATCCTATTTTACAAAAATAGGATCATTTCATTAATGTTCTTTTAGCCGCCCCCCCCCGGCAAAAAAAAAACAAACATATACCATGGGGCAGGAGAGATATAAGAACACTTGTTCTGCAAGCATGAGGAACCGAGTTCAAATCTCTAGCACTCATTTGAAAAGCCAGGCATGGTTGCTGCCGCTTGTAATCCCAACACTGGGGAGCAGAGATGCCTGGAGCTCACTGACTAGCCAGTCTAGATTAAATATTAGCTTCCGGTTAAGCGAGAGACCCTGTTTCAAGGTAACCATGGCAGGGAGGTGTAATGAAAGAAGAGACCCAACGTCCTGTTCTGGTCTCCACATGCACACTCAACGCATGAACCACACCTCACCACATACACAGGGCCACAGACATTTTTCCACACCAACGAATAAAGAAGCACAAAATCATTTTCACATATGTAGAAGATACCATCACATATACACACACATATACAGGTATTCAACTATGCCCTGAGAGGGGCTAGTTAAACCACCATCCATGTCTAACTAGCATACAACTGCCACAACAAACTTCCTGAGAGAACTGTCTCTGAAATTTGTATTAACTGTAATAATTTTGTGCATTTTGCATTTAGACAAACACTGTGTGTAAAAAGGTAGGGCCAATTGTCACCTTGCCAAGCTGGGAGGGAGTGACCAGGGACATCCTTCCTTGACCATGACAGAATCCATCCACGCCAATGCTCTTTGCGTCCCACTCTTTGAATCTAAAATCTCCTGCCCATCTCTTCACACGTGTCCTACAATCTAAGGAAGATCCCCATGGCAACCATGCACCTCAACTCACAGGCTTCCTTCTGACACTTATTGAAGAGGGTACATTTGTTTAATACCATCTCGATAGACTCGAATACCCTAAGAACACAGCACGTGGCTCTCTTGCTCAGCACAGTAGACTGGACAAAAAGGACAAGGCAGATGCTTGATAGAGTGTGATAAAGAGAGGGATAAGTAGAGGAAAGGGGAGAGAGGAGGAGGATGGAGGAGAGGAAGGATAAACAGAGACTAGAAGGAACAAAGGAGGTGGGCTTTCTGCTAAGAACCTTCAGGGATATGGGGATAGAGGAGGGGACAACGGTGAAGAGGGGGAAAGAGGAATTTTCCAATGAGAACTTCAAGAGAAATCAAAAAGGATGGACTTGGTGACAAACGGGTGGCAGAGAGCTACTCCATGATTCCTTCAGGCTCGGCCATGGGATCTTAGCTTATCTAGCACCCATTCTGAGCCAAGTACTAGTCAGCACACCAGACACAAAGTACAAGCAAATTAGACTAGAACCTTTGTTCCTGGAAGGAGTTGTGTGGCCAGCGGGCTGAGCTACAGAGACCTCAGCATAGATGATCAATGGTACAGACTTGTCTCAACAGAACCATGGCCGGAACCTCTTCTGTATTCTTTTTTTAATTTATTTATTTATTTTTACTTAAAAGTTTCCACCTCCTCCCATTTCCCTTCCCCTCTCTCCATCCTCCTCCCCCTCCCTCTCCAGTCCAAAGAGCAGTCAGGGTTCCCGGCCCTGTGGGAAGTCCTCCCCCCTCCATCCAGGTCTAGGAAGGTGAGCATCCCACAAAGACTAGGCTCCCATAAAGCCAGTACATGCAGTAGGATCAAAACCCAGTGCCATTGTCCTTGGCTTCTCAGTCAGCCCTCCTTGTCCGATACGTTCAGAAAGTTCAGTTTGATCACATGCTCCATTAGAGATCGCTAGTCACCGGGGATGCTCGAAAACCTCAGAAAATAAGTTGTAGCAGGGTGGGAGAGGGAACAAACATCTCTCAACAACAACTAAACACTCAGCCAAACAACTTTGGGCTGTGCAGGGCGATACGTCCGCAAAGCAGGGAGGGCCAGGACACAGAGCGAATAGGACTCCTTCATACCTGGTGGCTCAGGAAAGCTTCTCAGGGAAGAGTACATGGGAGAAAATTGTTAAGGAATGGCTGACTCCATTTTGTTTTTTAATTAAACAGTGTTAGGCTTTGAACATGTCCTTAGCTAGAGGTCAACATTTTTGACTGTCTCTTCCTCCATAATCTTGTGGATTATACATCATAAATTGTTTCCATGGTTCTGAGGACTGACTGACCATAGGATGCTTCGTGATATGTTAACTGTCTGACCATAAACTCATAACATATACCTTTCCCATGAAAATAACTGCAAAAATTTCCACTTTTAATCACTTTCTTGCTTGTTGTAGAAAGGCCACTCTGCCTTTAATCTGGGTCATTTTCATTCTCCTACTATTGGAGACTGAAAATAAGGCCCAGCCGTTATTCGGTTTTTACTTTGCAACATCTCAATGTTAGCTCCTGTTTTTCAACACCATAACAAAAATAGCGTAAAAACTGTTGGCATGGAGCTGCCAACAGAATGCCAGGTGCATAGTCCATGAGCTACAAATTGGGCACACTCTTGAAATTGAAAGCAGTTTTAGAAGCAAGATGGGGTAAAGCTGAGGCATAAAACCCTAACTCTTACCAAAATAGCCTCCTTGGGGTTTGAATTTATGTCTATGGTGGCTTCAGGCACAGAAATGGATTGCTTAATTGCTCTGGCTATCCGAAGTTCAAAACCAAGGTGCTGGCAGAACCATGCTCCTCTGAAGATGCTATGGAAGAATCCGTGCCAAGCCTTATTCCTGGTTTCCAGGAGTCTCACACAGTCCTTGGTTGCAGACTGTCCCAATTCTGATCTCAACAGTACATAGCCATGTTCCTATCATCTGTGTGTCTTTCTCTGTGTGCAAATTCTTATATTATAGACACAGTCACATAGCATTAAGGCTTACCTTAAAGGACTTATTCTTGATTATCTGAGGTCAAAGTCTACTACACCAACATTAGGACTTTAATATTTGCTTTGAGGAGACACAACCCAACCTCCACAATTCAAATACAGCCTTGCAAAGACCTATCTGTTGTCATTTTCATATTAGCCAGAACGCTCGTCTATCTACAAAACACAGAGTGTGTATGACTAAATGCTGATGTCTACTGTGGTCATAGATCTTACAAATCAGACAAATGGAGCATCCAGCTCAGCTTGGATGGAGCTGTGTACCCTGTGAACTAAAGGTGTAGACTTGCTCCACTGTCAAAGCCATGGGCCAGGTCTCCTCTTCACTTCACTGGGTATCTCTGGACATGGGGAATTTTCAAGAACCTTGGAAAACACAATGGTAGCTCCACATCTCTGACATGGCATTTGTCTTCTGAGTGTGTGTGTGTGTGTGTGTGTGTGTGTGTGTGTGTGTGTGTGTGTGTGTGCGCGCGCGCGCGCGCGCACACACACACACACACACACGCACACATTCAGGCACGTGTGCATGGGCAGATGTGGATGGTGTCAGTCCTGATTGTCTACCTTGTTTGACACAGGACCTCTTTGTTGTTCGTTGCTGCATATCCCAGGCTAGCTGGCCTTCAAGCTCTGCAGATTCTCCTGCCTCTCCCCCCATTATCCCATAGGAATCCTGGGATTACAGATGCATGCAGCTTTCTGTGGGTCCTGAAGATTCGAAGTCAGGTCCTGACCCTAGTGTGACAGGTGTTTTACCCACTGGGACATCTTCCCAGTCCTCCCTCGCTTCGGTTGGATTTAGAATTAAATAAAAGAATATCTATGAGCATTATTTCTTTCCTTAGAGCTTGAATTTTGAAGTAGAATTTAGTTTAGTAGAGTTAATCTCCTACCCTTTAAATCCCACTTTAAGATGTATTATTAGTCAATGTTCTTGCTGCTGTGACCAAACGCCTGTGGAGAATCAACTCCCAGGAGGAAGGGTTTATTATGGTTTAAGAAAGGATACAGTCCACCATAGTAGAGAAGTCTAAGGGCAGGAGCGTGAGGCTGAGGTCACACTGCGTATGTAGCCAGAAAGCAGAGACAACACCGGAAGTGGGGCCAGCTATCAACCCCCAAAGCCCACCACCAACCACTCACTTCCTCTACAAGGCTCCATCTCATAAAGGTCCCACAATCTTCCAACAGCGCCAGTTTGTGGAAACCGAGAGTTCAATCACACGAGCCTAAGGAAGATGTTTCATGTCCCAACCACAGCATGTCTGTACTTAATTTCAGCCTGCAATTCTAAAGTCTATTCTAAAAGCAATACTGCAACATTTAAGATCACATAGTACCATCTTGACAGAGCTTCATTTGTGAGAGTGGTAAAAATGGCTGACGCAAGTAGAAAGGTTGGAAAACTCATGCAGCTCAAGTCCACCGAAATTCTTAATAAAAAAAAAAAAGAAAGAAAAAGAAAAAAGGAAACTGAGTCTGGCCAAATCACAGAGCAGCAGAAAATATTTTAAATAAGCGTATGAGATATGAAATAAGCTTAATAAAGTCAGTAAAAAATAGTTCCTTTCATGAGATTGTTAAAATGTGAGGTTTGTAGATAGGATAATGTGATTTATACATGAGAATTAGAGAGTAGCTTTAAGAAATGTATTGCTTTACTGAATGGTTTCTTCCAGTCTTTGTTTATTCTATATCTATTTTGAGACAAGATCTTCCTGTGTAGCCCAGGCTGGCCTTAAACTTAGAATTTGCCTTCTTTTTCCTCCTGGATGCCTGGATTACAGGCTGTGCCAACACATTCAGCTCTGAATAGTTTTTTGCACCATCAAGGATGTTACAAAAGTCACATCAGCTCAAGGATACAGATCCTCTTGATGAAGAATACATAGAAAAGATGGAAAACTAACCCCACACTTTATCAACAGTGTATGTGTTGTCTTGGTTTTTCCCCCATTTGGTTCCCATTACTTTTGTATAGTTTATATGGTATTGGTCACAGGCATGTTCAATCTGCAGCTCACAGGCCACATGCAGCCCAGGACACCTATAGATGCAACTCAATGCAAACCCATAAATTACATAAAACATGAGATTTTATACATTTTATTAACTAAATTATTCAGTTCTCAAGCATGAATGTTTCCAAAAGCCAAAAGTTTGGACACACCTAGACCCTCTACACCAGCAACTGTCAACCTGTGGTCATGAACCCTTTGGGGTCACATATCAGATATCCTACATATCACATACTTAATTACAATTCATAACAGTAGCAAAATTACAGTTAGGAAGTAGCAGCGAAATAATGTTATGGTTGGGGGTCACCACAACATGAGGGTGGAAGCATTAGAAATGTTGAGAATCACTGCTCTATACAGTTGAAGGGCTGGTGTTTCCTAGTGTTCTGTATTACTAAAAGCCCTGCAAACGCAGCCCTCCTGGATGGCTAGCCTCATACTCCCTAATTTTCTGACCCAGAGGCAAGGGTCCAGGCAGCCTGACCAGAGAGACAGAGACAGAGAAACACACACACACACACACAGAGAGAGAGAGAGAGAGAGAGAGAGAGAGAGAGAGAGAGCACTTTACTTTCCTCAGGTCACCACAATGAGGGGCTGTGTTGACTTTAGGGTTCCAGACAGGATCAAAAGAGGCACAAGCTCAGCATGAGTACTAACACAATGTGACATTGGGAAAGGTCACTTCTCAGCCTGTAGCTTATACACATAAGCTACTGTCCGGGGTGACAACCCCATAAGAACCGGTTGACTTTGAGCCTTTCAAAGAGAGGATTGGTTCTCTCAAAAGGTGCCAGGAGGGGCCTTTCTATGATGACTGGGCCATGGCAATGGCATATCTCTGTACACCAAGGCCTTTACGGCTCTGGGAGGGCAAGGATAAACCATAGGTCCCATAATAGCTCCCTCTGAAGGGTTCTAATAATCCCAGCTGTTGTCTGAACTGCGCAGGCAACAGCGAAAATGGATGAAAAGTATATGTTTATGTCTCTGCTATTAAATTCACAGCCATAAACGCAAAGGGCACTAAAGTTGATAGCGTCCCTGACAAATGTCTCCTTCTGAAGAGCATGGAGAAGGTTAAAACAACACAGCACAAGGCAGCCGCTCTCAGCACTGGAATTTCTCATCTAGCTCTCCCTCCGCCCCACCCCTTTGCCCTAACATTCCCTCTGCACTTAGTTTAATTTCAAAATACTCTTTGTGGGGGAAGGGGAAGTATAGGGAAACAGATTATTCTTCTGAGCTGAAGTTTAGCCCGAAAGTGACCTCGGAGCAGTTCCTAAAAGCACACACTACCCGCTAGATGCCCTGTGTGCCCTTGGCCAATATTCCACAGCCTCCAGAGAAGTGTGACCCTCTCAATGGCCAGGAAGAAGTCTGATGTCAGTATGTGATGTGAGTTCCTCTGAGATTCTGAGAGGGACAAAGCATCCTGGGCTTAGAATAGGACAAGGAAGTGAGGTGCTATCCTAGACAGCAAAACAAACTCAATATGTAAGAATATAGATTTCAGTACAGTGTTTGTGGATTTACTTTTTAATTAGGTGTGTGTCTCTGTGGGGGGAGGGACAGTGTGTCCATGTCAATGGAGGTGCCCATGAAGTCCTGAAAGGGCATCAAATCCCCCAGAGCTCTAGTTACAGGCAGCTGTGAGCCACCAGATGTGGGTGTTAGGAATTGAACTGGAGTTCTCTGCAAGAGCGGCAAGTGCTCTTAACTGCAAAGCCATCTCTCCAACCACATCTGTGTAATCCTTTCATAAAGCAAGTTGTTAAATCATGGCCCCCTTCTGTCATCCTTTTCGCTAATAAGGTTTAATTGAAAGCCCATGATTCAGGTGAGGCAAGCAGAGCCTCATTTGAAACAGTCTTTGGTTCAGATTCTATTTTGGTTTAATATCGAGATATTTTGCTCATTATAAACTCTATGGTAGCTTGAATGAAAATGACCTCCATGAGCTCATGGAAGCGGCACTATTAGGAGGTGTGACCTTCAGGGAGTAGGTGTGGCCATGTTGGAGTAAGTGTATCACTGGGGGGGGGGGCTTGAGGTCTCAGAGCTCAGGCCTAGACCAGTGTATCTCTCTCTCTCTCTCTCTCTCTCTCTCTCTCTCTCTCTCTCTCTCTCTCTCTCTCTCTCCTCTTCCTACTGCCTGCTCATCCAGATGTAGAACTCTCAGTTACCTCTCCGGTCCCAGGCCTCCTGTGTGCGGCCCTGCTTCCTGCAATGACAATAATGGACCAAACCTCTGAACTATAAGCCAGACCCAGTTAAATATTTACTTATAGGAGCTGCCGTGGTCATGTTGCCTGCTCCCAGCAATAAAACCCTAATTAAGGCAGACTGTAATGCCTCAAGAACACTAAAGGACTATTTAGGTTGGTTACTAAGTTCTTCAATACTCTCAAACTGTGCAATTGATGTAGTTGCCTTGTGTACTTTGCTCTGGTACCAGCTCTGATAGTTCAGATCCAACTTCTCCATTTGTTCTAAGGCAGATCCTAACTATATAGCCTAAGCTAAGCCTATACATTGCTATGTAGCCTAGGCCAACCCTAAACTTGTGGTTTTCCTGCCTCAGCCTCCCATGTGCTGGAGATAAAGGTGTACACCACCTTACTTTCCCATGGTTTCCTTGCATTGTATTCCAAGACTATGGAGCTCTTACTGTTTTTCAGGAAGCAGCCTACTTTGTTAATATCCACAGCTGCTCATTTAATTCCCCATCTAGTATGCAAATTAAAGAACAGAAAGTCAGCAAACTCTTCAGGGTTACACTGCTTATGTGGTAAAGAAGATAGGTCCTGAATCCAAACAGTTGGTCTACACGATTGTCGTCGGCCCCAATCCTTTCTCCATGAAATGTTTCTTGTCTCCTCTCCTCCCTTTCTAAATTTATTCTGTCCACTTTCTCAGCACACAGTGATTTCTTAATCCAATTTATCCAGCCTTTATGCCGGTAAGCTATTTCTACCCTCAGACACAGATGGCTTCATAGGAGACCAGCCAGCTAAGCGCACCGCCTGGGAAGGCAATAAAACTTGTTTTTCTAACCAGTTATATTGGTTTACGTGGTGAGATAAATATTGCACCGAGGGTGACTCCCAGCACACCTTAAGGAGAGAGCTAGGCCCCCACTCAGGCACCAGCAGACGCCACAGCACGCTTCCCTGGCACTCAGGATCCAAGGCAGGAGGTAGCAGCCTCCGTGCCTGATATCTAAACTCTGGTATCTAGTTTTGGCCTGTGGGCATGGGTGCCTGAGAACTGCTTCCCAGAGTCCCCCAGGTATCGGCTGTCTCGGAGAGCCTTGCCTCAGACGCTATCTCCTCCCAAGCTTCCTTCTCTTGCCCCAGAGAAGGAAGGCTGGGGGTGATGGGCTCAGCACAGTAATTGCAAGTGGCGCCTTTGGAGTAATTATTAGATCATCATTATCATCCTCACTGCTCACATTTATGAGGGTCACGTCAGCAGAGTGTGAAGCACTCTCTCTATCCGATACATGGTGTTTTGTATATGGTATCACTGTCCCACAGGGCAATGTTCCTCTCACTGATGTGCACCAACGGTCTCCAGTGAGGCAGGCAGGAGGGATGGTCCTAGTGGTTCTGTTTTGTGCCACTGGAACCGGGGACCCTGCCCCCTCCACATCCACTGAGATTCTCATGTAAATCTCAGTTGGAGGTCACTGACTTATCTCGCTTCTTTTCATGTGGGAATGGGAGCTGCCATGGGGTAAAGGGACACTGCAAAAGTCACATCCAGATGTTGCATAGCTCAGTGGCCCCCTAGGTCTGTCTGGCTCTGAAGCTAAAGCTAAATCCCCCACCAAACTGTTTCTTGTGTGTTTCTTTCAGCTTAGTCTGGCTCTTGTCAAATCCCACTTCCTCACACAGAACTTTGCTCCCAGCTCTGTGGGATGCTGTCCCCAGCAAAACACTACCCAGATGGTTTGTTCTTTTTGGTGGTTCTAAAAGGACAGCCTGAGATGTGGAGTTGGAGATGGGCACTTGAAGAGGAAGACAGTCTCAGAAAACAATAGAAAGGCAGGGAGTGAGAAAAAGCCAAGGCCAGGTTAGGTTATCATGGCTGCTCCCAGGAGTACCAGGGGCCCTACAGCCCTGGGATGATGATGCGTATCCTTTCCCACAGCAATCAGGGGAGATGAGAGAGATGGCACATTCCAGACCCCTTTGGTTGAAGACTGGCTCCAGGGCTACTCATACACTGTGTGTTATATATGTCCCCTGAATATGTTCCCATGGTGACACCCTAAAGCAGAATTCAGAGATGGGTAAACATATGGGGGAGACCCAGCTGGATAAAGGTTCATCTGAACTTACATGATCAGCTTTCTATAGCTTCACCATAGGAGGACAAGGAGCTGTGACATGGGTATCTGGACTGACTTCTACCCACATAGATTGATTCCCTACTGTCTCCAGGCACTGAGATGACATGGGGACATGACACAGCATGTTGACTAGTATCCCAGCTGTGCTTTAGAATGTGCTTGCCTTGCAGGTCCTTTACAAAAGCAAGCAAAGGGAAGCTATCCCATTCCGCCAGTGAGAGCTGAGAAAGCACTGGGTTGCTTACCTGTTCTCCCAGGTTCTAAATATTGTTGGAATCAAGAGGACACACTGAAGATGAGAGTGTAAAAGGCAGGCTGCACAAAGAGCCTCATTAGTAGACCGTTGGTCTGGAATAGACAAAGCCCAGGTTTATTACCCAATATCACATCAACTGACTGTGGTATACTATACTTGTCATCCTGGCACTCTGGGGGTAGAGGCAGGAATATCTTAATGCAAGGTCATCCTTGGCTTCATAGTAGGTTAAAACCTACTTGGCTACATAGTAAGTCTGAAGTTACCCACAGCCACACACACACACACACACACACACACACACACACACCAAAAGGCACATGGCAAGTATGGCAGCTGACCTTTCTCTATGCCTGTTTTCTGTTTTCATGCTGTGACAGTAATATGTATGGCATGAGGGACACTGGTGTGGGATGTCCTTCTGTATGCTGCGAATATGTGTTGCTTTTATTGGTTAATGAATAAAGTTGCTTTGGCCTATAGCAGAACAAAATAAAGCTAGGTGGGAAATCCAAGCAGAAATACAGGTGAAAAAGGGCAGAGTTGAGAGAGATGCCAGTGAGCTGCTGGAGCAGCAAGATGTACTAGAGAACAGGTAACGGCATGAAGTCATGTGGTAATATACAGATTAGTAGAAATGGGTTAATTTATGTTAGAGCTAGCCAGTAATAAGCCTGAACCATTGGCCAAGCAATTGTAATTAATATTAAGCCTCTGAATAATTATTTATATGGCTGTGGGGACCGGCATGCAGGAGAGAAAACCATACAGAGGGACTAGGCAGGACAGAGAAAGCATCCAGTTATATATGGCGCCCAATGTGGGGTTTGAACCCACAACCCTGGGATTAAAAGTACCATGCTCTACCAACTGAGCAACAGGACACTAGAAACCTAGAGTAAAGCTCTATTAGTGACAAACTGTGCAGATAGAAGTTTCTGTCATGCCTGGTCCGAAAGAAACACATAGAGGCTTATATTAATTATAAACTGTTTGGCCTATTAGCTCAGGCTTATTGTTAACTAGGTTTTACTACTTAAATTAACCCATAATTCTTATCTATATTTAGTCATGTGGCTTAGTACCTTTTCTCCTCAGCAACTGGCTGTGTGACTGCAACTCTGCCTTTCTTCTCCCCTGAATTCTCCTAGTCTGGCCACCCTGCCTATACTTCCTGCCTGGCTACTGGCCAATCAGCATTTTATTAAACCAATACAAGTGACAAATCTTTACAGTGTATAAGAGTATTTTCCCATAACAAACTGTGTATCTCTGGCTAGCTTTCCTTACTTCCCTGGAAGGGCTGTTTCTGGGACCAAATGATGCTCTTTTCTGCGTCACTGTTTACCTGTTCTAGGCTGGCTCCTAAGCATTGGAAGGCAACTCGCTGAAACACTCACAGCTACTGTACTGTCTTCTCTGTGACTCTGTACTGAATCCCATGGATACAAATCCTAAGTGATCACCAGGAGCAGGCTGACTTCATCCCTTCCTCTACCCAAAGACCTGACTCATTTCTCACTCTGCTCCTTCTAGCCAGGTCCCTGACTGATACTTCAGGAAGTTGTGAGGACTAAGGCGTGAACCCTTACCACCAATCTACCTACTCACTTCCACCAAAGTCACTCTATCGGTCCACAGTTTGTTATAATCAGGGAAATGTCCTTCTTTAAACATCATCCCATTTCTGGAGGTGGTGACACACACCTATAGTCCCAGAACTCAGGAGTCAGAAGCAGGCAGATGTTTGAGTTTGAAGCCTGCCTGTTCTACAGAGTGAGTTCCAGGACATCCAGAGCTACACAGAGAAACCCTGTCTTGGTAAACCAAAAAAAAAAATAAAAATTAAATTTCACCTTCTTCCATAGGGCTCAGAATCACACTCCCATGTCATCCCTTCTACTGGATCATTCTTAAGAGTGCACACTGTGTATGAAAATGTCTAATCATAAAAACATACTCCTGCATCACCCTACAACTCCCTCTAGACCCCATGGATCTATCTCCTCCTTTCATACCAATGATCTAAGTTTGGGTCATCTTGCCATTCCCACAACCTCACACTCCATTTGATGCTGACCTGATGCCGGCTAATTCACTCCTCTCCCACCACAACTCCTCCGTGCAACCCAGAAGTCTAATGCCACCCAGACTAGAGGGTGTATGTCACGGTTCTGGAGCAGGAACTGAGTTTATTGCATCTTGACTTGCTGGCAACAGCAAGTGGTCTGTCTCACTGGGCACATCTTGATCATATATGAGACCTCCAAACCCACCTCCACGGTGACACACTTTTTCCAACAAGGCTACATCTACTCCAACAAAGCCACACTTCTTGATAGTGCCACTCCCTTTGGAGGCCATTTTCTTCCAAACCACCACACTGGTTCTATTCAAATTCCACAGTGAATCTGAGAAGCCTGCACTCAAATCTCACTACTTTCCCCTTCCAAGTTAACACTATCAGAGGGATGAGGAGATGGCCCAGGTGTTAGAGTGCTTTCTTCATAAACCAGAAGACCTCAGTCCAGATCCCTATCACCCACGTGAAAACTTGGCGCAATTGAGCAAGTCTACAACCATAGTGCTAGATTGTGCCAGAGAAAGGCAGATCCCAGCACGTGTTGGCTAGATAGTCTAGTGTGACAAAGGTCCAGTTAGACAACCTGTCTCAAATGATGAGGGGAAGAAAGATAATAGAAGGTACTTGACATCAGCTGCTGGTCTCCACACACATGTGCACATAAGTATGTACATTGTAGTACATGCACACATGCACTACAGAAAGAGAGAAAGCACTATCAACTGGTTCGCTATAGCTTTTATAGTTCAAAACCCACTCCTAGCACAGAGAATGTCATCCTATTAAGCCTCTAACCTGTCATCAAATGGCTTACACCTCAGTTATGGCCCCCAACATAACCGCCCTTGCCCATGACTTTTAAGTCTCTGGGTTTCCACTATGACTTTTGTTCCAACTGTCCCCTAAATCTATAATATTTTTTCTTCTGGCCTTGGCACAGCTGATGCCTTCTGGTTACTCAGAGGTCAATATAAATGTCTCTTTAACAGGGGGTCTGTGACAAATACCTCACAGAAGCAATTTAAAGAAGGCATGATGTAAGCTGGCTCACAGTTGAAGAGTTACAGTCCTTCATTGACAGTTGACTTGGTTAGAGCAGTGCTGCAGGACTGGATTGCAGCAGACCATATCACAGCAACAGACAGAAGCAAGAGTGGGTGGTCCTACAACTCCCAAAGTCCCACCCCTGGTAGTGCACAAACCAGATCCCACCTCCTAAACAACCTCCGAGGACAGCACCACCTGCTGGTGACCAACTTTAAACACATAAGCCAATCAGCCCATTTCCTTTAAAAACTACAATACAGCCTCCAGCCACCAAATCTAAACCTTGTGACTTGTCCCCACTTATAACCACAGAACAATGACAGCTTGGTGTTTTTCTTTATAGCTTATCTCCATGACAACCACCCAGAAACTTCCTAAGCATAGACAGTGTCTGTTAGTCTCTATATCCTTCCTCTCTACATTTAGGATGATGCCTAGCATACGGTAGGTGCTCAATAGACATCCCCAAAACAGCAAATGTATACTGTTGCCTGGACACAGTGCACAGAACAAAACAGAAAGCAGCCACTCTTCTCTGTCACACTCCGTGGAGATATAGAGACTTCAGAATGCATTAACAAAGAGCCATTGAGACCTCTGGAAAGCACCAAGTGAGGCGGCTTCCTTCTAAGTTCACACTAAAATGTCAGTAAAGGTACAAGGACACAGAAATAGAATAAGATGTTAGTGGCTAAAAGTCATCAGCAAACTATGAACACTGAGACCTAAAAGATGGATCTGGGGTGATGTGGGAGTGTCATATATCAATCTGTTGATTTCATTGGATAAGCAATAAAGAAACTGCTTGGCCCTCATAGGTTAAAACATAGGTGGGAGGAGTAAACAGAACAGAAGGCTGGGAGAAAGAAGCTGAGTCAGGGAGTCACCATGATTCTCCCACTCCAGGCAGACACAGGTTAAGATCATTCCTGGTAAGCCAGCTCGTGGGCTACACAGATTATTAGAAATGGGCTAGTCCAGGTGCGAGAGTTAGCCGAGAAAAGGCTGGAACTAATGGGCCAAGCAGTGTTTAAAAGAATACAGTCTCCGTGTAATTATTTCGGGGCATAAGCTAAGCTAGCCATGTGGGCGGCCGGGTGCCTGGGACGCAGCCCCGCTGCTCTTATTACTACACTGGGGAGTGGGGGAAAGGTGACAAGATTGGGAATTTATGTTGCTGTGGCCCAGGAAGGCTCGAGAGTTGGAGGCACTGGATATCTTTAAGGGGAAAAGGGAAGGGCTGAAATGAGTGAGAGGACTAGTCCAAATTCCAAGGGAATTGCCAGACGTCCAAAGTCTCCTACAGCCCCCCACAGGTGGCTCAGGCTCAACCTGACCGCAGGAGTTAGTTTTCTTCTTGTATCTGGAGATATCAAGCCAGATGCTGCCCTCTTATGTGAAAACTCAAGACACAGCAAAGAACTAGATGAGGTCTCAGACATAAAATATGAATGTATAAGTTGGAAGGCCAAGGGATAAGACCCCCACCATTCTGCCTAGCACAGCTTCTAGGATTACCCCAGAAGTAACTATATACCCTGAGGCAGGAGAAAAAGATTCCCAGATAGAGATATTTACTAAATCAAAGAAATAAAGTTCCATGTATGGACATTTGAGGAGGGTCAAGATAAAAATAGCTGAAACATGTTTCCCTGACAATCAAGTCATCAATTTTGCCAAATACATTTGACACACACATCCCACACATATGCAGGTATGCTCACATCCTGTACAGACCTCAAAGCTCTTACCCCAAAGACCTAAAGGTATTTCTCAGCACATATCATACACACACACACATTGACACACACACAAAATGTATGTACAAAACAAGAATATACATAATCCCAGACATAGAAAAAATGCTTAAAAACACCCCAGACTCAAGTTTGAAGCACTTTCCTCCCTCTATTCCTTAACATATAAATGTACAATCAAAGATCATTAGATACATAAACAAATCTTCTAGAACTAATGATTAAAACCAAAGTAAATATATTGTGCAGTAGAGGGGCAGGTGGAGAGAGTGGAAGAATGCCAAAGAAAAGACACAGTGTGAGAACAAACCCCTATTCCAAACACATAATCCTAAATAACAGAGTATAGGCTAAAGAGATGGCTCGGTAGTTAAAGCAATTGCCACAAAGCAAGAGGACCAGAGTTCAGATCCGCAGAACCATGCCTGCCAGTTACTCCAGCATCAGAAAGTAAAGAAGAGATGCCTAGAGCAAACCAGCTAGTGAGATTAGCCGTATAAATGAGCTCTGGGTGTGACTGACTGTCTCGACGAATAAGGTAGAAGAGCGATGGAGGAATATTCCCAACATAAACATCAGGTCTCTACACACATGAGCACATACCTTCACGCACACCCACACGCATGTGTGAACACGCATACACATAAGCAGATATGTCAGGCATACATACACAGGAAAAGAAAAAAAGGATACCTCATTCATGAAGCAAGGACAGGGTTCTATTTAAAAACAAAACATAAACCTCTAACTTTTGAAAACAAAAGGTAATTGAACACAGAAATTCAGTACAAAAGTATAAGACAAATGAGGACAAGAAATGACAGGCACAATTAAGAAAAAGAATCTCAATAATACAACAAAAAGGGCAGAAAATACAAGAAGTCTAAGATAATAAAGTTAAAGGCTCAATCTGAAGTCCCAAATGGGAAGCTCAAACAGAGAAAATGGGAAAAATAAAGGAGAGGCAACATTAATTATTTACAACAATAAAATCTGCCAGAGTTGTAGAATACGAATTTCTAGAAGGAACTAGGGCCCTGATGCACAACGAGAGTAACAGATGAAGTATGCTCTTGGGTGAAGCCTTAGGACCTTCAAAACCCCAGCAATGCAGAGAAGACTTTACACCAAGGACTTCCTGAGAGATGGCAAGCACGATGTGCCCCCTACCGAAGAGGACAGAGTATCTAGAAGTCCCAAATCATAACCTAAAAACCAGAAGGCAGTAGGGAGAAGCCTTGGATTTTTCTGGAAAATAATTATTTTAAGGCAGAACTACACACCTAAATAAATGATTCATCATCTGTAGTAATAAAGTGTCTTTGTATTGCCAGACACGCAGTCTTACTATTTCTGCATCCCACCTGCTCTTCCTTAGTAACTGGGGAAGATGGGATGCTAAAATGAAGAAAGAAATAAGCCTCCTTTTTCATGGAGATGCATAACTTGGCAGGTAGCCTACAGGGAGGGGACTCCGTGCTGGATGACACAGAATCAAGGCCCCTTCAAACATCAAATTGACAGTTGGGACATGTCAGAAAGATCCAGATTGTTTCACCAAAGTGCTTGAGAAGAAATTAGTAACAAAGACATTGAAAAAATAGATAAATTGGGAGAGAGGTATAACTAATGTGAAGGGCCATTTGTGGGGTCATCTGGAAGCCTACTCAACTAGAAGCTTCTTAGAATATATACACATTTGAAAGAAATCTAAATGGAGTCACCAAATAAAGTCCTTGCTAGATATCTCTTGCCAACAAGTGAAACCTTCAATACCAGGAATGAATTATGGCTAATTGAGTTGTTGGCCAAAGTGGCCGCAAAGCCCCAAATGACTCAAGCTATATTGAGAAGGCTATTGGTTGTTCTCCACAAACTAACAGCAAGGTCCCACTGCTAAAGATAGTACCTACACAACTCATTAAATATGGAGAAGTTGAGCTGGTGCCCAACTAGAGCCTTTACACTTAGTGATGAATGTTCACAGTACTGAGAAGAACTCTGCACACTACTAGAGGAGGAAAGGAAACACCAAGCCAGCTTCAATACTTCTTTCTATCAACAGTAGTGACCTGTCTGCATAATACGATGGTGCGATAGTGCACAAACTCTGTGAATGACCAACCACTGTCTGATTAGATTTAAGGCACAATCTATGAGATGGAGCCCATGTCTGACTTGGCTCAGGAAGTCAACAACCTAAGACTAGATAGACCACAGACCTAGGAGAAAACCAAACACTATTACTATGCTTAAGGGACACAGTATAAAATGACTCCTAAAGATATTCTGCTCTACTCCTAGATCAATCAGTGCCTCGCTCAACAATCATGGGAGAAGCTTCCTCCTGCAGTAGATGGGAACAAATACAGAGAGCCACTTGGACAATTGCAGAGCGTGAGAGACTTGAAACACTCAGTCCTGAAGGCGATGTCTGGGAAGAGAAGGCAGAACAATTAGAAGAGCCAAAGCGGATGGAGGACACCAAGGAAGCAGTGTCTTCCAGATACAACAGGACTGGCACACATATAAGCTCACAGAAACACATACCCAGGGCCTACACAGATCCAGACAGTGTTTCAGTGCCGAGAGGGGAAGTAGACACACGCTCCATTGCTTACCGAGAAGCTATCTCCAACTGACAATGCCTCACAAAAGAAAAACTACTTTTCTCCAATGGCATCTCATTGTGTATACAAACCACACTCAAGGACAGACCCCATGCCTGGCAGTTTATGACCAACACAAAATAAAGTCAGTGGTATTTTTGCAGGGTAGTTTTGTCTTATAGTGCTGTGTTTGGGCTTTTTTTTTTAACCTTACTGATCCTTTGTTTGTATGTTTGTGTGTGCATGAGTGTGTGTCTGCATATGTATGCTCTTGTGCATTTCTTTGTTTTTGCTTTATTCTGATTTGTTTTTAATTTTCCTGCTTGTTTTCTAAAGAGAGAGGGAAAAAGGTGTGGACTTGAGTGATGGGGAGGTGGGGAGGATCTGAGAGGAGATGGGAAAGGGAACATCATGATCAGAATAAATGAAAAAGTATTTTTTCAATTTTAAAAATGAGATAAATAAGCAAAGCAATTATTAACTCCAAGGGGAAAACAAAAGTTCATTAAAAAAAAAAAGGAAAGTTAACAACGGTTCATTCCATTCTGGTGCTGTGCAGTGAACAATATTTACATAATAAAATGATATAAATACAGAAGAACAATTTGAGTGGAAATACGATGTAACGCTAATGGCAGAATGTACTAAACTCATTCTGCGGGTGTGGAGCAGTATATAAGAAAGCAAGACTCAGTTTCCATTGAGGAAACCAATAAACAGTCTAAAGTAAATGCCAAGATGGTGGGGGTGGAGCTCAGTTGCCTAGCCCTGCATTCAGTCCTCTTCACCACATAAACCAGGTTTTAGTGGTATAGACTTGTAAACCCAGAACTTGGGTTGTAGAGGCAGGAGAAGCTGAAGTTCAAGCTCATCCTCAGCTACGTAGCAAGTTCAAAGCCAGCCCAGGATACATGAGACTATATACGTGTGTGTGCACGCGCGTGTGTGCGTGTGTATGTATATATGTAATATATGTATATATAAAGTATATATATATAAATAATTTCCAAAAAATAACAAGATAAGTGTTGTTGACTGTTGGTATCCTGGGGGAGGTAGGTCCTAGAATCCCACAGAGATGCAAATAAATAAATGTTCAAGTTCTTTATAAAAATGGCGTAGAATTTGCATACAGCCCTCACACATCCACCTGTATCCTTAAGTCATCTCGGTTGTTTAAGACACCTAATGCGGTACCCTGCCATGTAAAATGCTACCATGTTGCTCAGATCTAATGTAGGGTTTCTCCCCCCAAATGTGTTTGATCCACAGATACAAAGGATAAATGTAAATTTTCTAAAAATATTAAATAACACACAAGAAAGAGAAAAAATAATGAAAGTGACAGGCCAGTGATAGGGCTCAGTGGATAAAAGAGACTACGGCCAAGCCTGACTTTATGAGTTCGATCCCAAGGACCTGTATGATCCCCAGGAGAGAATTAACTTCCAAGTCCTACAAGTTGACCTGCTTCCATAAGAAGCCATCCTGTGAAGATGCAGCGAATGGACGGTGGCACACAGATCAAATCACATTGGGCTTAAGGGCGTGAAGGGTCTCCCCCTGATTCCATTGTGTGCTTCTCTCCATGGTACCCAATAGCAAACAGGGTCACTGGCGTTTGCAGAGGGCTTACTGCGGAGAATAACGTCAGGTAGTTTCCTACCACTGGCTGATTCTATATCAATTCCCAAGACAGAAAACATTTTGTTTAACATTTTCTATTTTCAAGTAAGAAAACCAAGCCCATGGAAGGATAAATAACCAAGCTAGTGTTTGTGGGATTTTTTCCCTTACCACTAAAGATAACGGGAATAAGAAAGGAGGGGAGCTAAGAGTACCTTTTTACTTTCACTGTGTGTTTGTTTTGCCTTTCTCAAAGACAAATAGCCAATCACAGTCAGGGTTAAACCTTGAGAAAATTTGGTGTAGGGCTAAGCCAGCTGGGACCGGGAAAGAGTAAGGTCACTGTAGGACAGGGGTTGCCCAGAGATGCGCTGAAACAATGGACAGCCAAGCCTGCTTAAAGCCGGACACAAATCTGTCCAATCACTAGCAGAGAAATTGCCAGGCTTGAAGCATTTATAAATCAACCCAAACTAATCAGCCATTTAAGGACAATCCCATAAAAATATAAAAGAGACCACAGCAGGCTGCTCTTGAGAGATAAATGGCTTTGCAGCCTCATCTGGGGTATGCAAATTCGAGATCAGCAGGCTTTTTCTGAATGATAAGTTGGCTTACTTTTGGGGGGACAGCTCACTGAGAATCAGGGAATGACTTTGAGTTGAGCTACGTGTCCAAGAAAGTCCAGGAAAGTGTTTCTTAGAAACGCTTGTTCTGTGAGAGCTGAAGAGGCAGAGACTCAGGTTGCTCGGTGATGGGGGCTGGTGCTCAACTACTCAAGAGAACTGGTTATAAAAGGCGGGACACACAGATGCTTCCATGAGATGCTTCCCTCTCAGGGTCTCTAGGGTTTCTCTCTTACCATCACCATCTCAGTGCAGGGCAGAAAGGAGCCACCTTTTGTAAGTAGCTATAGCTGTCACTGTCACCAAAGTTCTCCTGTTCCAGATAAAGAATGAGACCCAATGAGTTAAACAATGTACCACAGAAAGACATACTCCCGTGAGTGTGACTTTATCAGAAAAAGTCTTCTGCGATAGAACAAAGAAACATGAGATTGTGGAGGACTACCCGGGTGGATGATAAATTAAGAATAGTTGCTAAATTCATCAATGACTATTATGCATTATCAACAGGATGTTCTTTTCATTTGTTTATTCATTTTTTAAAAATTATTTTCAACATAAGTGAGTGTCCTCATAACAGAAGAGAAGAAAAACAAGAGAGGAGAGGGCTGCGTGAAGAGAACATGGCAGCAGCATTTCACACGGCAGTATCCTGCATTAGGTGCCATAAGAAATCCAGAGACGACTTAGAGATTCAGGAGGATGTGTGCAAGTCGTAAGCAAAATGCTATGCCATTTTTATAAGGAACTTGAGCACTTATACATTCGTATATTTTTTCACTTTTAAATGGCCATGCAAGAATTATTCAAGAGAAAAAAATTTAAAAAAAAGAATTATTCAAGAAACATGAGATGGTTAAGTAGCGAGAACTCCTTAAGTAGCCAGGTAGGGTGGCTCATGCCCATCACCCACGCTTCTGGAAGACAGAGACAGGGACAGTGAGCACCTACATGGCAGTCATAAGGTTAAAACTGAAATTGGCTGTGGAAGCACACATCTGGAATTCCAGCTCTCAGGAGGCTGCAGCCGAGGGCCATTACCATGGTAACACTCCAAGCTGCAGGCCAGCCTGGGCTATACAGTGAGACCCTGTCTTGGGGGAAAAAAAAGATAAATAAAAAGAGCATCCTATTGATTATATACATAATAGTCATTGATGAATTTAGCAAGTATTCTTCATTCATTAATTCATTTGGTGCAGGGTTTTGTGTGCCATAGCGTGCGTGTAGAGGTCAGAGGACAATGTGTCGGGATCAGTTATCTCCTAACACTATGTAGGGCCCAGGGTTTGAACTCAGGTCACCAGACTCAGGGACAATGACTCTTACCCAACGCCTCATCTCACTGACACACGCTTTTGTCCTGGAGTGATACTGAACTTGCAAGAGTTTAATAAAATACATAAATAATCCCCATGTGTTTTGAGCCCAGATTCTCTTGCCTATGGCCTATGAACTGTAATACCATTATCAAAGGGTGGTGTGGGAAGTCCTTCTATAATTGTGTTGCTTTGATTGGTTAATGAATAAAGAAACTACTTCAGCCTATGACAAGGCAGAATAGAGTAAGGCAGGAATTTCAAGAAGAGCTAGAGGAGAAAAGAAAGTGGAGTCAGGGAGATGCCATGTAGCTGCCAAAGGAAACAGCCCCGAACTTTACCAGTAAGCCACAGCCTCGTGTCTATACACAAATTAACAGAAATGAGTTAATTTAAGATGTAAGAGTTAGTTAATAAGCAGCCCGAGATAATAGGTCAAGCATTATTATAATTAATATAGTTTTGTGTGATTATTTCGGGTCTGGGTTGTCAGAAAACAAACAGGCAATCTCCACCTACAAAAGGGAAGAAACTTTGACAGTGGTGTGGTATTACTGCCTGGTCCACAGACTTTTCTTCTAATACATCCGTCTCTGGTGTCTTTTTTTCCTGTTCAGAATTTAGCCTAGGAACCAATGTTATGCTCCTAGTCATGATTTTATTATTCACATTAAAACCAGAACAGATTATTTGTTTAACATAAACAGATTGTTTGTGTGTATAATTTGTGTGTGCATGTATGTGCGGAGGCATGCTGTACATACGTGTGAAGGCCAGAGGTAAATGTTGGGTGGCTTCCTCAATTGCATTCTACTTTATACTTTGAGACAGAGCCTCTCCGTTGTAGTCGGCGTAATAATAACCAAGCTAGCTTAATATGAAACAGCAAATTTTAATGAAGGAATAGCTTACAACACCAGGGATCCAGCGATGAGCAGGAGATACAAAAAAAGAGAGCAGCAGGGCTCACGCTCGCCAGATTTATATGTAAACATTAGCCCAAGGCGAACATGCCCTCTAAGGGGCTGGACTATCCCTATACTCCGTGAACGTGGCGCTCGATCCCCGGCAGGCACACCTTGGGGAATGCCCTGGTCTCTGCCTCCACAGCACAGGGATTTCAGCTGCTCGCCACCATGCCCATAGGTGTGAGAGAGCAAATCTAGGTCCTTGTGAACTCGCAGCAAATACTGTACAGAATTAACCAGTACTTTATTTATTATTTATTTATTTAGGAGGTTTAGGTGTTCAGTGAACCTGGACAGAAAGTTCCATAGCACAGCCTCTTCCCCATCAGCATCCTTTCCCTCCATTCATTTGTTTCAGCAGACAAACCTGCACTGATACATCATTAGCACCCACAGCCTATCATTTATACTGGTACTCGCTCGCAGTTACTCACTCAGTGGGCTTGGACGAATGTCTAGTGACACACAGCCAGCATTCTAATACCACGCTGTTAATGCCAGGAAGGTTAGAAGATCCCTGGCCAACGTCCTCTTGCCGCCTCCTTCCTGCAAGGTGTTCCTCTTCCCTTGAGCTTCCTGATCCACCAGATACAGCATCTCCCAGCATGCTTGCTCCCATCCACCTCACGTCGAAAATGTCCTGAGTACACTTTGCCTCAGTCTCACCTGTGAACTTGGTCATAAGCAGAGAATTCAACCCATACTCTAGTTCTCCATGGCATCTTACTGAAGCTGAACATAACCTTAAGTATAAAGGTAACAAGTGTTCCTGACTTTGTCGTTAATGAAAATTGCAAATATTTGCACACCACCAACACCCATATTATTTATACAAATCCTTAATTTGAAATTAGCGGATCAGCCACTAGGAATTATTATTGATTGATCACATTGGTGAGAAACCACTTTGACTACTGTATTGAGATTTTAAAAAATTGTTTATTGAGTAATCAAATTATAATACTGTTACTGATTCTTTCCAAGTTTGAAACGTAACAGACAAAGAGAGGTTGTATATTTACTAATGTGCTACATAGAGCCATTAGCAGTATTGTTCAATGAGATTTGACAGAGCTGAGAAATTCTGTGTGCCTGGTGATGCTGTAACCACTGTGATGTCCTTGCACAAGGACTACATAAGAGTCTGTGTTGATGCTGATCTACCTTATATTTGCTTATATAAAACATATCATATACACTAGAATTGTGATATTTTATTTGCATTTTGACAAAGCTTGCCTGAAAATCAGAATACAAAAGAGCCACACTAGGCAGCCATACAGGCCAGGCAGTGGTGGCATATACCTTTAATCCCAGCAGCCCATTAGTTAACCATAGAGACCAGGCCATGGTGGTGCACGCCTTTAATCTCAGCACTAGAGAGGAATATAAAATGCAATGAGACAGGAATTCACTCTTTTTCATAGAGGTAAGATCTCTCTAGTGGTTGGGATGCTTTGTTTTTCAAATCTTCTGAACCCCAATATCTGTCTCTGGGTTTTTATTATCCATGCTACACTAGAGCAGTAAGTGACATTTGGTAATGAAGATGAACAACTATACTCATGTATTTACTATATGTTTATCATTATTGTAAAGTCTACTTCTACTAAAATATTTTATATTATATAATTATATACTATTCAATTATATATATTATTTATATGCACACACAAACATGCATACATATATATTTAAATAAGATGATATATAGGGGTTAGGGAGGTGGTTCAGTTAGTACAAGTACTTGCTTCACAAGCATAAAGACTTGAGTTCAAATCCCTGGTACCCACACATAAAAGCTGGGTGTAGTCACATTCCCAAAAAAACCCAGCACTGTTAGGGTCAGACTGATCATGGAGCCTTGTTGGCTGCCAACCTACCTGATTTGGTGAGTTCTGGGATCAGTGAGAGACTTTGTCTTAAGGAACTATCCCTCTGGCTTCTGCACTCACAGCTGCGCATGCACATGCATGCACACACACATGCATGCATGTGTACCACATTCATACACACATATATACACTCGTGGGATGACAAGCTGAAAATGTAGTACTCTTCTGCAGGTCCTTCAGGTCCTACAGTTCCCAAAAAGAGGCATTCTTATGGTATGAGGTCACAGGTCCTTGCCTGTCATTGTCCTACAGACCTTCCAGTGGGACAAGGGATGAATGTATATCATCCTGACCCTGTGTGTGTGTGTGCATTAACCAAAAAGTTAAACAAATAAAAATAAGCTTTAAAAAGCATATACTATAAGGACATAAAGATAAACTGTGGAGCCCAGTCCCAATGGCTACATCTACAAAACACCTAAGGCTCAGGGAACATTGCAGAAGAGGGGCTGGAAACGTCTTAAGAGCCAGAGAATCAGGGAGTTTGCTGTGAGATTGTGTCCCCTAGTTACATGAGAAGTTACACTTACTAAGTCTCACCAACACAACTGCCCAACGTGAGCTGAACAATACACTTGCCAAACAGAACAGAAATTGTAATTATTGTCTCAAAAATAAAAAAAAATATAGGGATATGAACATTATATTTACATTGTTATGCATTGTATTTGTTTTTAAGTTTTTTTCAAAACCTATAAAGTTAATATGCTATGCTACAAGCTCATTACTGAGCTTTGCAGTCAGTCTAGAGCAACCGTTATGTTCAGTGTTTATAACACCTACACCAGGTACAATCATTTCTTAGGCCTTTGTAGATCTCACATGCTGATCCAGCTAAATAAACATTAGTCCAACAAGCAGCATTGATGCTAAGTGTGCCATACATGTGTATTGGTTTTTTAGATTCCTTATACCATATTTTTACTGAAATGTTCTATGCTCAGATAGGATTTGCTACAAATTTTCTATAGTCTCCAAAACAGAGATATTACAAACTTCAGAGCCCAGAAGCAATACGCTGCACCACATAGCCTAGAACTGGGCAGGCACACCCACCTGGGTTTGCCCACTTTCACTCAATGATAAGCACACATCACCCAAGGTGGAAATCACTTAACAGTATATCTTATACTGACCCTCGTTCTTAAGTAATGCATTTATGGTATACAGTAGAAAATGATGGTTATAATCAAACCATTTAGTATGTTCACCCCTCCAGAGCTTCTTTGTCATCCCTTGAGATCTACTTTATTAGCAGATTTCAAGCATATGATATATTATTATTAAGTATAGGCATCACTTACATATGGACTCTAAAAAGAATTGAGTGTATGAGCTGAATGCATAAAAAAGATTAGAGCTGGTAGCAGAGGAAATAGAGTATTGATCAAAGGATACGGACTTTAAGGTATGGACAATAAGGCCTGGAGAGCGACCATCCAGCAAAGCAACTGCAGTTATAATAGATTATAAACAGCATCCAAGAAGGGAGCCTATGTTACCATGGGGGGAGCAATGAGAGCCCTTGACACATACTCCATTAAGAAAAAATGCCCCTAGGAATCCAGAAAGTTAGTTCCTAGACACCAGGAGGGTACCAGACCTCACTCACCTTCGAGCCCTTCATACCCAGCACAGCACCAGGTACGTAGGAGACCTTCAACAAACAAGTCCTGATAACATTCTTGTCGTATCTCCTCTAACAGGGTGCAATGACATTATACCACTGAAATATTCAAGGTTCTATCTTAGAGACAGATCTCTTCCTTAGCTATTTGTGTACTTGAGTGAAATGAGCTTGTCTGTCCTCTCTTTGACCACTCCTGACCTGTCCCCTGTGCCCACATTCTTGTCCAGAGCAGGATCTCTGACACCAGCAATGAGACCCCCGTGGAGGCTTGATGTCCACGCTGGAGTCAGACTGCTGGATCTCCATCTGCAGCCTATGCCGTGATGTCCACCCAGGAACTGATGGAGGACTGCAGACTTGACAAAACCATCTGTTGAATGTCCCTGGGAAAGGGACACTGCCCCGGCTGTTGTGTTTACGAATGTCCTCATACTCATTGTGGTCTCTGTGTGAGTGCTGCTTGTCCTGTGGCTTAGCTCACAGAGGACTAAGCCATGGCATCACCTTGATGGCCAATCAGATCTCCAAATGTGACTGCTGAGAGGAGCGTTTGCCGTAGGAGCAGATAAGACTCTGATGTTCTGTGGGGTGTGTGTGGGGGAGGCACGCGCACACACACATGCAGGGTAGAGGTGTAAGTACGTATGGAGCACCTATGGAAGCCAGAGGTTGACACCGTGTCCTTCTCTACCAATCTCCACCTTAGGTTTTGAGGCAGGATCTCACACTGAACCCCAAGCTTGATAACTACCTAGCCAGCACATGGACAGCTCTAGGCTGTCTTTTTGCCCAATAATTGAAGTGCTGCCACAACCACCATTTTGCCCAGAATCCAACCTGTGGTCCTCACGCTTGAGCAGCAAGCACTTTGCCCATTGAGCCATGTCCTCGGCCCTCTCTGCTGCCATCTGCATCAGGCGGCAAGCAATGACCTTATAGAAAACAGCTGTGCTTCTTTGTTGTTTTAAGATCTCTGTGATTGGCTAATGAGATGTCCAAAGCTAGAGATTAAGTAATGTGAATAATAATCTCGACTGTGACTCCCTCTTGGTGGCCCTCATGGCTGCAGCAGAAACATGGGCCTTCTACACAGTAAACATCTTTTACAATGTCAGTAAGGCCACTCTAGATGCTATCAGGCTGGGTGAGCATTGTGCTTTCTGATGCCCAAGAGGGAAGGAGCAAGGAAGGGCACCCCGGAAGGTGTCCTTTTCTTCAAGCTTCAGACACCTCAGCTGAGAGCATGTGCCTGTGAGGGGTGTCACTTTGATCGGCTGCGACTTCCTTGCATCCAGCCATCTGCATTCATGTATTTTTAATGGACCAATGAAACAGGCTCAGTTTTGAAGTCTAGTCAGCAATGCTGAATTTGGTCTTTGGTCAGTTTTCTTTTTAGAGATTCTATCAAGAATTATGAACAAGACTGGCGGTGTAAGACAAGGAAGGAAGAAAGACACAGACTCTTAGATTCTCTAGTCTCCATGTGATCTGATAAGGTGTTAGTGGAAGAGTCCCCAGGGTTACAACTCAGTCCATTGGACAGGACTTGGACCCATTCTGGCTCCACGTGAATGTTCCTCCCTGGTGGCTAATGGAGACTTTGTATACCATAGCAAAGCAGGCAGGATCACAAGGTGAAGAGTTCTGAGTGGGATTCCTATCAGTCCATAATAATGCAAACTGACAGCCAAACACAGAGATATTCCTGTGTGAACTACAGTCCGGATGGGGAAGAAGGATTTAGTGTGGATAACAGATTCTACTCGTCCTGACTTAACCGAAAGGGAGAAACTACTTGCAAAAAAAGTATTTCTAAACTTAGATTTTTCTCTACAGATCCCCTTATGAATGCAGCGGAAGGTATCGTATGTCTTTCCAGAAGCATTAGCACTCGGAACATTTCACATCAAACAAGGTAAGGTCTTAAAGTTAAGGTCATTTTTATAGCGAAAAAGCCAAAGGTTTACTTCTTCACGCAAACTGAACTGACAAGCCACTATCCTAGGCAGAGTGGCACATGCTTCTCATCTCAGCACGTAGGATAGTGGGGCAGGGTGACCCATGATTCAAGGCCAGCCTTGGCTTTACAGAAAGTTTGGGGACAACCTGGGCTACTTACCCGAGACCTTGTCTCAAAAACCAAAATTGACACTCAAAGGGAGAAATCAGAATGTGACATTTCCAGGAAAGCACCTATCAAATTCTGATTTCCATTCCTAATACAATCCAAAAAAATTAAGTGATTCATTTTTTATGAAAGTTGATTTATGTGTGTGTGAATGTGTGTGCACACACGTGTGTGCACGCACATGTGAAAAAGAAAAAGAGAGAAACAGTGGGTGCCAGATGTCCATGTGAGGTGTCTCCCTCAATAGCTCTTATAATGTTTGCTAATTTGGCCACGCTGGTTAGTCCACGAGCCCAGGAATCCTCCTGTTTCCACCTTCTTGGCTCTGGGAGCACAAGCATGGTCTGAACCACTGCTGTGCCCAGCCTCGCTCTTTGACATGGGTTTTGAGGGATCAAACCCAGGTCCTCGGGTCTATGCAGCAAACATATCACCTACTGAGTCCCCAAGTCTGTTGTTTAAGGAAATGAAAATGTGGTTTAAAAACAAAAGTGATTATGTCCATTTCTTTCACTGAAACCAAACCACACCACACCTAAGCAAAAAGAAATAACTCCGTTCCTTCTCCATCCCTTCACCTGTGGTTTCAAACAGATCTGTCATTCTCGAGTCTTGCTTAGCATCAAAATAATGAGAGTTTAACTTGACTCTGAAACACCCAAAAAATCATATTTCTAAACCATACACACTCAGTAGACAGGAAAATGGTGAGCACAAACATTCCCATGTCAGGGCCCCAAATATCCGCTGAAAACCAGTCCCTCAATATTCTGACTTCCTGTGAAATCGATCCCCACCTAACAAATATCCCTATTATTTTTTTTAACAGCTCTTTGAAACCATTCCACAAACAAAAGGGAGAGAAGTGAGCTAGCTTTAATCTTTCGGTGACACTGATCCTACCAATTCAGCATTTATGGGGGACTAGCTGTCCCCCTTTTTTAATTTCATAAGACCCAAATTGGTATAAAACGTCCTCTGTGAAATAATATTCCATTGTAATCATGATTTCTTCTGAGGAAAAGAAACGTAAACATGTCAGCATGACACCGGAGAACCACAATGTGTCTTCCTAATACAATAATAGCCCTCAGTTTATGAACCATTCGATGAAACAGCCAAAGGAGAAATGAGATCATTTGGCTCCGGCCGTGGAGTGTAATAGATCTCTCCTTGGTTAGGATAGCTGGGAACAGGCTGGAGTGATTAATGGCAGAGTTCGACGGTGTAAAAACTACTTAATGTAAGAGGGCAATATGCCATGCAAACCAAACTAAAACAATCATAAATATTTTAGGCACCTTATAAAGATTTAAGAATATTTATTCCATGTATAAATCCTTCCCGGAGTATCAGCAACAGCCCAGAGTCCAGAGGTCTGGCAGCCTGAAACACCCTAGGTACACAAAGGCCGTGTGCCTTCCTTCTGTTTGCATTTTCCTGTGGTGATTAAACCAAATTAGTTGGCTAGCAGCTTCCAAAATGAGGTGAAACTCCCCAGTGCAAACGCTTTCACAGTTTCAGCACTTACAGCTCAGAGAAATCTGATCTCCAAAGCTTTCTAAGGAGGACTTGGACCCAGAGGGTCCCCTGGGTAGTTGTATGTCACGTCGCAAGTCCTCTACGTCTTAGCTCATGAAAGCCGCCTTGGGGCAGATGCTACAGCAGGGGCTGCATGACTGCCGCCAAGGCAGAATCAAGGCCCAGCCCAGCCCCACCAAGCCAGCAACCATGGATGATCCGTATGCAAGTTAGTTTAGGTAGTCTGGGGAAACCCCATCTCCACTCTCTCCTCTCTGGATTTTATTCCTACTCCCCAAGTCCAGGTGGCTCCAAGAATATAGTGTAAAATGCAGCTTTGCCATGGATGGATTGACCATGGAATCTGAATTAGCTCCTGGTACCCTTACTGTTAGAGGTTGCATGCAGAAGATGTCCCAAAGGCCCTGTGGTAAAGGCTTGATCCCTAGAGTGGAGGTAGTGGATGGTGGAACCTTTAGAGGGTATGGTTTAGTGATAGTGCCTGAGGAATGGTGTGTGTGTGTGTGTGTGTGTGTGTGTGTAAGTCAAAGGACAACTTTGATGTCATTTCCTCAGGCACTATCAACCTTTTTGTTTTGTTTTGTTTTGAAACAGAGTCTCTCACTGACAAGTATAAAGGTCTGGCAAGTCCTGGGGGTTTGTCTATCTCTACATCCTCAACACATGTCAATGAACAACTTTTGGTTTGTTTGGATGGATGGATGGATGGATGGATGGATGGATGGATGGATGAACAGATGGTCTTTTTTAGAGTCTAGGGATTAAACCAGGTCATTGTACTTTCCTAGCAAGTACTTTTCCAAATTGAACTATCTCCCAAGCCCACTCTGGTTGTCACTTGGGGAAGCTAGCAGCAATGCCAAAAAGATACTTAAGCATAAGCAGCCTTGTGGAGAAGTCTATACAGGAAGGAAATGAGGTCTCCTGTAATGACTGGCCATTCTGGTGGGTACTACAGTTTCCATCTTGACTCTCAAAGGCCCCTGAGCAACACAACTGGTCTCCAGTTTCTGATTCTACTGGGAGATTGTAGAGCCTAGGGGAAGGGAGTTAGGTCCTTGGAGGATGCCTCTGAAAAGGATTATAGGCTGCTGGCCCATTCTTTACTTCCTGCCTCATGATAGGAGAAGTTTTACCAACCCAGGAGTTCCTGTTACAGTAAGGTCCTTTTCATAATGGTTCCCCTAGGAAAACAGGAAGGTCCTTTCCAAAAATGCTCTAAAGTGGTGCTGAATACTAGCCCACAACTTCCTCAGGCCCTATGTTTAGATATTCAAGCCCCCACATCGGATGCCATAGCAAGTGGCAAGTCTTTCTTTGTACATCCAGCTCCCCCCAAAATGACACAGAGACTTATTATTAATTATGAAAGGTTGGTTTTAGCTTAGGCTTGTTTCTAACTAGCTCTTATATCTTAAATTAACCCATTTCTATTAATCTGAGTATTGCCACGTAGTTCATGACTTTTACCTCTTCTCCTACATGACCTACTTCCTCTGTATTCAGCTGAAAACCCCACCTTTCTTCCCTGAGACCTTTCTGTACCCAGAAGTCCCACCTAATCTCTTCCTGCCTAACCATTGGCCATTCAGCTCTTTATTAAACCAATCACAGTGACATATCTTCACAGTGTAAAGGAATATTCCGCAACATTTCCCCCTCTTGTCTATATAAGAAGGAAAGGTTTTAACTCTAACAAAATAAAACTATAAACAATAAGAACAATTATCAGGTAAGAATTGTATTCACAACGTCCAGTTCATATGTATTTGACAAATTCAGAGAAAACACTCCATTAGCTATCCTTTCTTGATGAGCCCAAGTTTTGTACTTAAAATGCCCCTTGACCAAAGAATAGATAAAGAAAATGTGGTACATTTACACAATGGAGTACTACACCACAGAAAAAAATAATGACATCTTGAAATTTGCAGGCAAATGGATGGATCTAGAAAACATCATATTGAGCAAGATAACCCAAACCCAGAAAGATATATATAATATGTACTCACTCATAAGTGGCTTTTAAACATAAAGCAAAGGAAAGTCAGCCTACAATTCACAGCCCCAGAGACAACAAAGAGGACCCTAAGAGAGACATACTTGGATCTAATCTATATGGAAAGTAGAAAAAGACAAGATCTCCTGAGCAAATTGAGAGCATGGGGATCATTGAAGAGTGTAGAAGGGATGGGGAGAGGAAGGGAGGGGAACGGAGAAAAACATATAGCTCAATTTAAAAGATGGGTCATTAAACTTGGAGCTCACTGGTTAGCTGGATTGCCTGTCTAGTAAGCTCAGGGGATCCTCCCAACTCTGTCTTCTCAGCTCTGTGATCATAGATGCATGCCTCCATGCCAATCTTTTATTTTATTTATTTTGTCAGTGCTAGGGATTTGAACTCAGGACTCAGGTTTGCGCATCAAGCATGTTAGCAACTGAACCGTCTCCATGGTTCCCTACTTTTGACTAATCTTCTTTTAATTATTATTATTTATTTATTAAAGATTTCTGCCTCCTCCCCGCCACCACCTCCCGTTTCCCTCCCCCTCCCTCAAACTACTCCCCCTCCCTCATCAGCCTGAAGAGCAGTCAGGGTTCCCTAGCCTGTGGGAAGTCTAAGCTTTAAAGAAAACTAACAGAAATAGTAATGTTCTCTCACTGAGTTCAAAACCTGTGAGCATCTTTCAGTTTTTTCTATTTATTTAGAATAAATACTTACCACACCAGGCTGTGTAGTGAGTACCTTTACCCATCAAGCCACCTCATTGGCCCTAGTTTTGGGTGTGTTGAGATAGGTTCTCCCTCCGTCCCTATGTTGGCCTGAAACTCACTGTTTACTCCAGGCTAGCCTTGAACTCACAGCAATCCCCCTGCTTCAGCTTCCCAGGAGCTGAGATCATAGTGTGAACAACCACTCTGACTTCAGCTAACATTTCTTGAGAACAAATACATACAAATAGTTGTGATTGGTAATAATTATATCTAAAGCAAGGCATAGATTGCATCGTTGTAGTCAATAGTTCTTAACACAGATTTACCTGAATACACTTACTATTTTTGCAAAAAAAAATTATTTTCTATCATGACTAAGAGAAACTATAACTAAAAGTATCTAGTCTTCAACCCCACCAAAGACCCAAGAAGGATATGCTATCTGAGTAAACAGGAAGTGCTAAGCAAACAACTTCCAAAACTATGAGAAATGACAGAAACATTTGCCTGTCTGGACAAGTTTCCCCTGTAACACTGGGGCATCTATCTTTAGCCTACAGGACTATAATAAATGGCTTTTCTGTGGAGCAGGAATCTCTGCCCGACTGTCCTAGTCTGTTTTGGCAAAATTCAGCAGTCACTTTCTTTTGTGTCGTGTTTGTCCAGTTTGGACAGCATATTGTCAGCAGTTGAAGCAAGGGTAGTTGCTTGCACAAATGGCTAGTTTTTGCCACAAAGAAAGCAAACTCCATATAGAGGTTCTTTGATGCCCAGCATCCTTTTTCCTAAGTAAATCAGTGCTATCAGAAGTAAGATGTCTCTTACTGTTGCAAAAAGCCTTATGATATTAAAATATTTTAAATGCCATATTCTGTAGGTCTTTGAAGTGTTTGAAGATCACCTATGTCTATAATATTTCTCTTTATGGCCTTAAAAACATACCTAACATAACTACAAGTTTTATTGTTATAGTTTACTAACTACTAACCTGTATTTCTTCATTATTATAAATATTTTAAAATAATAACTTTTTTTTGGTTTTTTCGAGACAGGGTTTCTCTGTAGCTTTGGTGCCCATCCTGGAACTAGCTCTTTTGACCAGGCTGGCCTCGAACTCCCAGAGATCCACCTGCCTCTGCCTCCCGAGTGCTGGGATTAAAGGCGTGCGCCACCACTGCCCGGCTAAAATAATAACTTTTAAGTACTAAAAATTTACATTACATTCTTAAATGAGCTGCATAGGTACAATACCTTAAACAGGAGTAGAAACATATATACAGCATGTTCTAACAAAAGTAACTTAAAATTTGTATCAATATACAAAAATCTATATCCATGTGTAATATTTGAGACTAATGGTTGTTCAAAAGTAGACTCAACTTTAATCCCATCATTTCTATACTTATACACTCTTTTCTTCGCAGAATATCTCTCTACACTGTGTGAAGATATGTTACTGTGACTGGTTTAATAATGAGCTGAATGGTCAATAGTTAGGCAGAAAAATGTTAGGGAGGACAGAGACATCTTAAGGAAGAAGAGAGGTGGGGTCACCAGCCAAATGCAGAGGAAGCAGGATGTTTGGGAAGGGAGATAAAAGCCGTGAGTCACATGGCAAAAAAGTTTAATACAAATGGGTTAATTTACAAGAGCTAGTTAGAAACAAGGCTAAGGTAAGGCCAAGCTTTTATAATTAATAGTAGATCTCTGTGTCATTATTTGGAAACTGGCGTTCCAAGAAAGGCTTACCACGAAAGAGGGTTTTAGGCTGCTGGCCCTTTCTTTACTTCCTGGCTTATGATGGGAGCAGTTTTGGCAACACAGGAGTTCCTGTCACAGAAAGATCCTTTTCATAATAGCTCCCCCAGGGAAACAGGAAGGTCCTTTCTAAAAATGTTCCAAAGTGTCACTGAATGCTAGCCCACAACCTCTGTGCCTCCCTCTGTGGGTCTCCCCACAGCTGCTTAAGGATTTCTATAAAATGGCAGCTGGCCATCCAAACTGCAAAGCATAAAGCAAGGCCCTGGAATCTTAATTGCTTAATCTGAGAAGTCACATGCCATCGTGTCTGAAGTACTGATAGTTAAGGCAGTTTAATCCTCTTCAGATCACTAAATGGGGGAGGAGAGAGGCCCAAGGCCTGAACTGCTAAAATACTTTTAAAAATTAATTCTCCTTTCAGTTTTAAACAGCTACCACTTAAAAACACCAATGCCTACAGTATATGTACTGTAAGTGAAAGTAGGTGTCAGGGAAGTCTTTAGGGATTGACTAACTGTCCAGCTCAGCCCAGAAAATATTTTCATCACCCTCGGTCATCAGCTTAATCTTTTTCTAGAAGGCCCTGGACTAGGTTGGGTCCACTATAATGTCCACACAACCCCATCCTTTCTGATATAGTTTTCACATTACACTGAAGAATTATATGCTTGTCTAGGTTTTGTTTGTTTTTGAAGTAAGTTCTCACTACGTAGCCCTGAAGGGGTTTTGTAGTGATTTGTGATCCTCCTGCCTCTGTTTCCCAGATGCTGAGCTTGCAGGCATAGGCCACCACACCTGCCCAGCTCTTTATGTAATATTTTTTGCTACCTGATCTTCCTAAACTGCTCAGGCTTGTGTTGAACCTTCTCTGCAAACAAGACAGGACACATGACATACATCTCTAGTATGGCTGGGATTACAGGCCTGCACCACCAGGGCCAAATTCCGGCTCTCGCTCCCTCTTTCTCTTAATCAACTACAAAAGTGCAAGGCAGTGGGACTACGTCTTATTCTAGTCAATTTGTGTGCATTGAAGCCTGATACCCAGGAATGCTCTGTTAAAATACACTGAATGCACTGTGTTCATTTACTCTTTCAACCAATGCTGTTGGAATTCTATGTTGTATTAGACAAGGACCCAGGCACAGTAGCCATGGTCACTAGCAAAATCAATTAGGTCCACCTCCGATGGCTTTCATTAGCAATGGGCAGACAAACAGAAAACCAACACCAAACAAAAGATCAAATATGGGAGGATGTGGCAAAATACTCAGAAGAAAAAAAGCAGGAAGATGGAGAGAAGGCAAGGGTAGGGGCCTTGTTAAAGAGAAGGTGGCCATGGAGACCTCTCTGAGAAGAACACTTGAACAAAGCTACACAAATCAGGAAGACACCTATGGGAAAAGTATCCTACAAGACAATGACAGCAGTTCACAGACTAAGATGGAGATATATTTGAAGTCCAAGGAATTACAGAGGAAGCCATGTGCTGGAGGGAAATGGGGCAGGGAAGATATCAAGAGAGGAGGAGTACTGTGGGAAACCTAGCCGTGCAGTCCTGCAGCTACTCTGGAAAGTCTGAACATGGGTCAGCACCTCGAATAAAGATCCTGGGACAGTCCTCCAGCCTCTTGAGAAAGAGTAGGCTGTGGGCTGGGACAGAGGAGAACACAGCAGATAAACCCTGTTCAGCTCACTCTGCTAAGCATTGACGGGGACAGCAAGCAAAGCTGCCATCTGACCTTACCGCTGCATTTGAAGAAAACAGATGAAGATCTACCTAAATCATGGCAAAGCCGTGGTGCAAACAGGAGCTATCGGTTCTAACGAACAGTGATGACTGTCACTTACCAATCACAACATGTTCATCACACGTGGACATCTCACTTGTTCTTTTAAAAGCCCTGACAAGGCAGGAAATACCCACGGGCATCCAATGACAAATGCCTCCCGATTTCCTGGCACCCACATGCAATGTGAACAGCATTCAAAGACAAATGGAGGACCCCACGGTTAAACAAGTTGTTCAACACCAAGGTCACAGTAAGTGATGAAGCTAGAGAACTTGAGCCCAGGCAGCCTGATGGCAGACACCATTGGCGTGCAATGCCTTCCCTGCTGGCATCCGCGCTTGTGATCTCTGCTCTGAGAAGACAGAGAAAGAGCCAAGGAAATGCAAAGAGCTGTCGCGATGATAAAGCACAGTTTCATGATGCTGGGGATGGCTGTAAAAGCAGCCATAGGCTTTAATGAGCTAAGAATTCTGTTAGCCCAAGGACGTGATTTGTATCCTTCCCAGTTCTACACTCCCTGGTGACAAAAACCATTGCTCTTCCCTAGCCTCCTACAAATTGCTGTCTGACTCATCTCGTTCCCCACACAAACAGAAGAAATAGTTTTCCTCTTAACAATCCGTATCCAGCTCAGCTTTATTTCTCTCCCCTCTGGCTTTATTTGTTCATGGATATTTTCATGCTGATTGGAAAGATGGTTGGGACAGACACGCTCTAGCCCCACAGATGGCCAAAGCCTCGTCCTTGTGTCATGCCTCCCCTATGTCCCTAACAGACATCACTAATTGATAGCAGCGCTCTGTGCCTGTCCTTCGTGAAATTTCACAGCAGTTCAGAGTTTCAGGCCACTAGTGGATCAAAGTTACAACGACGTGCCGTCTTACAAGTGACAGCTCTTCTGTAGCCTTGGGATTCCAAAGAGCATCAGAGACGCGTCTCAGAAACCAGCAAATTCTTGGTTTCATGATGGCAGGGAATGCTAACAGCTGGGATTCGGCAGGACATACATAATTAAGGCCTTGGGTGGAGGAACTGGAGAGCTTCCTCAGCTGGGGCCTGGGAAAAGGAGGATGGGAAGCAAGGGCTGTCTTTCCATTATAACCCAGAGAAGAGAGGGAGATGAGCAGATGGGGAAAGAGCGGTAGACACGGAGAAGGTTTTGCAGTGATTTTTTTTTCTTTTTAGCCTGAGGGTCATGAAATCAATTTTCTGGGTCATGACCACCATTTCTTAAAAATGAAGTCATAAAATAGAATAGAATAAGTAAGTATTGCTTGGTGGGACTCATTTTAGCCTCCTCTACTGCACATGTGCACTGAGCTGTGAGGTAAAAGTTCATCTCACTATGAGTCACAGTCCATGGTGGATGAAACTCACCCCCAAAGATGTCCATTTTGTGGTCCCTCAGACCTGTGCGTTAGGTTACAAGGGGGAAAGGACTTTTCAGAACTATAGTAATGAAGGCCATTAACCAGCTCGTGTTAATTAAAGAGGTGTGCTTAGTCTATGTAGCCTCTGGTTTTAGACGTGTGGAGCACGGAAGGGGGAAGCCAGTCAAGAACACAAGACTTCTCCCCTTCATAACTGGAGGACAGTGAAAGGGAGATCTCTAAGCCACTGAGGACGGGGTGATTTGTCAGAGCTGGCTGAAGAACAGATGAAAAAGACACGACAATTGAGGAGTTCCTTGTGTGACGTAGAGATGGAGTCAGAGCCTGAGTTCCTATGGCGAATTCTTCCCTTCCTTCAACAGGCTGAAGCCTTAGATGAGCTTTCGGATACTTGTTTAAAGATGAAACTGAGTGCAGAAGAACTGAAAGTTCCTGGGGCTTGAGGGAACATCAGTGATGAAAATGCACATAAGTCATTCGAGGTGATATCAATAACTATTATTGTGATTTCACTTATAAGAAAATCAAACGTTCTCAGCTTCAACTTTTTACCTAAAATGCAAAGACACCACCCCTTCTTTTAGTTGAGTAGAGGGGACTTATCAGGTATTATTAGAAACAAGCCATAAAACTTTCTAGTTAACGATTGTTAATAAAAGACACAAAGAAGGAAACACTAATTCTCTACCTGTGAGCTTTCACTTGCACTTGCATATCAGGAGAGCTCCCAGTTTCTAGCAGGAACACGGCTGCTCAAAATAAAGAGCGTCACCCTGCCATCCCTCCTCCCTTGATGGAACCATGTGACTAAGCGCTGCTCAATCTTATATAAGTAAACGTATAATACACAGCTTCTAGAAAACTCTTTTTAAGAAGCAGTGGGCAGATTCTTCTGCCATCTTTCCTGCTGGCCGGCGACCCTTCTGCCCTCTTTTCTACTGGCAGCTATGTGGATGCAACAGCAGGAGCCCACGCAGCCCCTTTGAACTACAAGGAATTGCAGAGAAGCAGAATAGGAAACCGGCTGAGTTCCTGGGGATTTGAGAGGCTCCAGCCTGGATCACCTGGAAACACCTCTGTGTTTTGTTTTACATAAGAAACAAGCATCAACCTCAATAAAAGCATTATCATCCTTTACCTGAAATCAGCCTGAAGGTTACAGGTAATCCCAGGAGGCATTCTGCAGGGCAGGGTGTCCAGAGAGATGAGCTAACAAGAGTTGTGGGAAGGGGTATAAGCACATAGAAGTGCCCAGCATGGTGCCTGGCTTGTTCCTTAGCCCCTAACTATGGCTGTCTCCTGGTGGTAGGAATGAGAGTCTAAGTCTCAATCCGGGATCCTTACTATGTCCCCTGGGAAGACTGGATCAGGTCTCTATTTCTTATCCATGTGTTTTGCTGGCAGAAATAAAAAGGAAAACCTCTTGGTCCGGTGGTGTAACAGCCACACACACGAACACTGTCTAACATGGAGCTCTTCCTAGGAATTAGCCTATGGAAAATGGGGGCCCCTGTCCAACAGGCCAATGATGCTAACCATGTCTTGAAATCTCCCAGATCACAGTCCACAGATGCTAAGGCAGTGGTTCTCAACCTTCCTAATGCTCTGCCCTTTAATACGGTTCCTCATGCTGTGGTGACCCCCAACCATAAAATTATTTTTGTTACTATTTTATGACCATAATTTTGTTACTGTTAT
The DNA here is from genome assembly GCF_037038515.1 of Microtus pennsylvanicus. Lineage (NCBI taxonomy): Eukaryota > Metazoa > Chordata > Mammalia > Rodentia > Cricetidae > Microtus > Microtus pennsylvanicus. Next base: position 45,394,658 of record NC_134586.1, read on the forward strand.
GAATCATAATGTAAATATCTGACCTGCAGCATATCTGATATGTGACCTCTGTGAAAGGATCATTCAACCTCAAAGGGACTGTGACCACAGGCTGAGAAATACTATGCTAAGGGTTCAAAGGATTATAAATACAAAGAAAACCAATATGGAGAGAAGGCTCTGCTTACCTACCTAAAGGAGGGGCAAGTCTTCGTAGGAATGTCTCGAGCCAATAAGATGTCCCTTTTTCAATTGGCTCAATCTGTCTCCTGGATCCAACATCAGGAAAAAAAATGAACTAAACTGGCATCTTTGTGTGGATTCATAAAGGAGAGTAATTTGTGCTCCACAGAGAATTTGCTTTATGTATACTGCAAACATGTTATGTCAAAAGAATCAATAAAGATGAATGATTTCAAGATGGACACTGGGATGTAATCCATTAGAATGTCTGGGCCATTTGTATTTTCTAAACAGTGACTAATTAAATCAGGGCCATGAGGTATCCAAATCTATTTTTGACTCTCCTGAGAAGCCAACATCCACAAGCAGACTGCAAACATGCCATTGTTCTTCCGAGATTAATTTGGGGCCTTTTTGTTTCCTTGGAAGTAAAGAATTCCCTTCAGGAAGGAGGAGGGAGTTTCCTAACATGCAAGGAGCTAAGGGCATTTACCATCTCAGGGAGTTCAAGGCCCAAGGAGGCCTCTCCCCAAGGTTATGGAAACCATAAGCAACTGAAGGGGAAAGGAAGCTCTTGGGTAGAGTTGTCTGCCACTTGCTCAGGGAGCTGGAGGGGTGCACGTCCTCAATCATCACTCACACTAGGCTGTGTTCTTCTGTGAAGCAGCCACTTTGAATTATCCAGGGTCCTGCAAACCACCCTTCCCTTAGGCTCCTGTGACACCAAAAAACTCGCTGGTTCAATGAGGTAGATTTGGGTGTAACCATCTCTTTGCTCTGTCCCAAGCATCCTGTATGGGGTAAATAAATGATTTTTCATATCTTTCCAAGAAAGGTAAAAATACCAGTTCACTCCACAACTCCAAGGATCCAGATTTCAGAGGGATTTGGAAATGAAATTGTGATTTTTTAAAACAGAATTTCTTCCACAACATATCATTATATGACCTTGAGGGAAGGTCATTGGTCACAGCCAAACAATCTACGTTCATTGTCTTACTCGGTCTTCCCTGTGATCTAGGAGCTCACTATTGTCCCTCCCTTCTTGTGGATGAACTGCTTCTCATCTACAAGAAAGGGAGAATGTGTGAGGTAAGAGGGAACTTCCACAGGGAAACAGCAACATACATGGGTTCAGTTCTCAGCAACACACACATGTGCATGCCTTCTCCCTCCCCTCTCTGTCTCTGTCTCTGTCTGTTTCTCTCTCTCAAGCACACACTCTACATGATCCTCGTATTTAGTCGACTTTTAATGGCAGACTTCAAAATTAAAAAGAATGCCCTGGGAAATCATACAGTGGTTAGTACAAGCTTGAGAGCCCGAGTCTGAATTCCCAGAACCCACATAAATGCTAGGTGGACATGCCGGCCTGCCTGCTAATTCCAGCCTTGAAAGAAGGAGACACGCGATCCCCAGAGCATGCTGCTTAGGGAAATTAGCCATATCTGAGAGCTCTCAGGTTGACTGAGAGGCCGCGCCTCAGTGAATGAGTAGAAACACAATGCAGGATGATTCCTGACATAACCTCGAGCTTCCATACATACATGTCCACCCCTCGTACATGCCCACACATGCAAACATGTACAAATACACATATGCCTTTAACACACCCACAAAAATGAAAAATCAAAAATAAATTTAAGAATAAAAGGTAAAAAGAAGCAAAGGAAATAATTTGTATTTGTTTCTAACCAATCAAGTTCAAAACATTTGTCACCACAACATGAAATCATGAAAACTAAAATACCTCACATTTTCCCTATTAAGTCTCAAAGGATCCATGAACATGTTACACTTATATCACATTTTCGTTCTGACTAGTCGTATTTCATCTATGCAAGGCATAAACCCATGGTTACTGCACTGGAACACAGGCTTAGGCAATAACCAAACTGGTGCCTATTCTCTTGTTTATTTATATAAATTCTTGTTTATGTTCAAGAAGTTTTCATTTCAAATGCTTAGAGAGTTTTAAAGACATGAGGAGGCCCTGAATCTTGGAGGGTTTCCTGGGTTTACTTTTTGTCAAGTAGATCAGTCAGCCTAGGCTAATTCGTGCTACAGAAACGAGCAATTGCAGAACTCGGTAGCTTGCCACCCCCAAATCTGATTTTCCCTTTCTGCAACATGCACACTATGAATTGATGTTCTACTGGGTCACTTCCTGAGACTAGGTGGCCAATGTATTATATAATAGCTTATCAAAGAAATGATAAAGATAGTAAATAAACTGTCTCGAAGATTCTGCTATGCAATGACATGTTGAGTCAAAAATTAATCGGTGCAAATCACATGACCAAGTCTGATGTCTTGGGGGATGATGGGAACAGAGAGAGTTTAGAGCCCTCCCACACACAAAGGAAGCAGCAAAGACTTTGAATAGTAAATAGCAACACAATCTATAACACTAAGAAAATACTGAAGAAAATATTTAACTAGCATCTACTGTCTTCCAGAAAGGCTTTGCCACCACACGGGTAGGAAGGACAGACCTGTGCTGTGCCTGCTTTCTCTTCTCTCCAGACCTTGAGAAATGACCCTCTGAAACAAGCAAGAATAAAGCAGAGTTTGGAGAGTCACTGATACGCCTACCTCCTGTGCTTTGTCATAGCCCATAAGCACATGGCCACCATTCAATAGGAATCGTTCACATCTTTAAAAAGCTACGTACCTGATGGGCCCCAAGTAAGAGTAGTTTTGTACTGTCTTGTTCTGTCCTGGCATGGCCTGTGCGCCCTACCTCATGTCTGTGTATGTATGTGTCTATGTATATGTGTGCATGATATGTGTATATACCTGGGTGGGTATCATGACCCACCGTGCACAGAGGCAGGGGTAGGGTGTCCTCCTATATCACTTTCCACCTTATCCCTTTGAGAAAGGGTCTCTTCCTGACCCTGGCACTTGCATTTTCCAGATGGAGGCCTAGCAAGCCTCGGCGATCCTCCTGTCTCCAACCCTCACATCTCTGGGGTTACAGAGGAATATGGGCCCATACTCAACTTGATACCTGCATCCTGAACCAAACTCAAGGTTCATGCTTACACAGCAAGCATGAGCCACCTCTGAGCCACCTGTCAGGTCCCTCTTTATCTTTGCTCTTCTAAAGGCCTTGCTAAGTTGCCCAGGCTAGCCTGGAACTCATTCACCTTTTTAGCCCACGCTAACCTAAAACGCTCCATTACAGGCATGAACCACTGTACCCAATGGTGGTTATTTCTAAAAGCAGTTTACACCAGTTTATACTGCTTTTATAAAAATGTATTTCAGTATTATTTGATCCTTTACTCTGTAAAGACCTGTTAAGACCCGGATCATAAGAAACAAAAAGTATATACATCAGCACCGAACACTAAGTTTGGCTTGCAGAGACACCCCCCCACCCCTTATGTGGGGACCAGTTATCCTCGGTTCACTCCGTTCTGGGTAATGGTTCTCACATCTTTAAGGATTGCTCTAGAACAGTGGTTCTCAACCTGTGGGTTGCAACCCCTTAAGGGTCCCTTGGAAAAACATGTATTAACATTATGAGTCGTAACAGTAGCAAAATTATAGTTATGGAGTAGCAGTGAAAATAATTTTATGATTGGGGATCACCACCACACGAGAGGCTGTATTAAAGGGTCACAGCATTAGGAAGGTTGAGAGACAGTGCTCCAGAATGTTCTTTAAGACCCACGTGATTAGATAGCCTTAAATTGTTCATAGCATCCAAGCGTACCTAGAAAAATCACCCAGGAGCCCACCAGAAGAGCAGAAAACTGCCTGTCCCTTCCAAAGCAAGTGTTTATGACCAACGCAGCTGGGACTCGGGGCGGCCATTGCTCTTTGCAGATGGATTGCGAAGCCTCAAACTTCCAGTTAAGGTTCAATAAAGCCTCTCAAAATCACAAGGCATTTTCCTCTCCAGCAAAAAATATGAGAGACTCTGACCAAAAGTCATCCAGCCTTGTATAGCCCCAGGACAGAGGCAGAACTTTATTAATCTCTAGATTAATATCGGGCCACCTTATAAGAAAGAGTGGCTACCCTGGGCCTCTCAAGCAAACTTATTAGATCTTTAAAGGAAAGATGCATTTTAAATAAATAAATATCTAAACACATAAATGCCACAGGCTCAGCACCCCACAATTCACAAAGGCAATTTTATCGCTCTTTTTTTACAGCTTCCAGTACCACAAAAGTTCACGATTAATAGCCACCGACAGGAAAGAGAGAAAGATAAAGAAATGTTTATTGCTTTAGAAACTCTGGCACTCCCCTCTCGGCTCCTTAACGACCCTCCTTTCGGAGTATCACCGAGTACAGGAGGCAGAATAAAACATGTGCTTAATGTGGACAGCACCGTGGCAGCTGATAAGCCCATGCGCAGCGGGCGGTGTCGGCTCCAGGCAAGGGCTGGAGGGGAGGTCCAGATATGCTCCGTAAAGCAATCACTGCTCACAACACACAGTGTAAATTTCACGTCGCCTGTGAGCCAGATAACAAATGCACCGAGGGGTATCTGAGTTGGAATTAAGATGACCAGGATGCCAAAGGGGAAACAGTATCTGAAGTTTGAAAAGAGAGGGGATAGAGACTAATCCTGAGAGTTGAGAATGTTTTCCTCTCTCCCTGGGGCACACTTAGGACACATCTGTAATTCATGACTTTATCAGTCATCCAGGACTTCCATACTTGGGGCTGAAAATATTTATCACAGAAAATGGGAAAGTGGGGACTAGGAGCTAGAAAGATGGCTCAGTGGTTAAGAATGCCTACAACTCTTCAGAGTACCCTAACATGGTTCCCAGTATCCACATTGGGGTACCCACTACCACCTGTAACTCTGGCTCCAGGGGACCCTACACCCTCTCCAGGCCTCTGTGGGCACCTACACACATGGGACATACACTCACACAGTCACAAGCACATATACATAAGAATAAATCTTTAAACCATTTTTTAACCCAAGCAACTTAGTGTGACTTAAAACAAAAATACACATTCTAACCTTGCCACCTTACAGACTGGCACAAAAAGCTACTTAGGATCATCTACTAAGTAGATGATCTGGATAGTCGCATAGAGGTAGAACCGATGGTAATTTTCAGAGCATTGCTGCCAACATTGCTCAACATTGTAGTCTTGTGCCTGATTTTAGAAATGAACAGTGGGGCTGGGGAGTTGGATCAGGGGATAAAGGGAAGTTCTCGGTTCTGATTCCCAGCTCACCCATCCAATACCCAGGGCCGTGGCACACTTCCATAATACCAGCACTGAAGAGATGGAGAAGGGCGGAGCCTTGCTGCTCTCTGGCCAGCCTGTCTAGACAGCTGGTAAGCTCCAGGTTCAGAGAGAGGACCCTGTCTCGAAAACAAGGTGGTGAAACGGCCGAGGAAGACGTCTGATGTCAACCTCTGACCTGAATGTACAGGTGTCCGTGGATTTGCTGACGTGCCCCCACACAGGTGCGTTCCCACACACACAAAGCCACCCACAGAAAAGAAATGAGTGGCTCCTGCATCTGTCAATAGATGTTTTATGAAGCATACTTCCTTGTGAACATTTCATAAGATCTTCCCCTTCAGCCCTTTCCCTGTCCATGGTAAGCCATGATACTTACTGGGAAAGGAAAAGGCAGCTAGTCCCAGGACAATGGTTTTTTCCAACACAGGAGGATAGCACAATGGGACATGTAAGGGAGCGGCTGAGGGCAGAGAACAAAGAGCTAAGGGTTCTCCCTCCACTCTCAGAGAGTAGGAGATGGGAGAAGGGTTGGACCCCACTTCCCTGAGAAAAGCCCTGGGCAGGTGTCTCGCAGCAGTGGTCTCGGGCAGGAAAGGGATGTGGGGCTGAGGTCTGCCCAGTCCACTCTCCCCAGGAAGTGCTCACATGCTAAGCTCCTGGAAATGTAAGAGTCTCAAGAACTCCAAAGAGACCTCAGGAATAGAAAGAGCAGCCGTGGCAACCTCAAGGAAGAATGCACTTGAGAGAGAGCCAGTGCCATCGGTTCCATGCCACAACAGGGACAGTCCAGGTGCCAGAGGTCAGCACAGACTACTGAGGTGCCGTCCATCTTCCTGCCAGGACCTTTAAACTCCTTGATGTCAGGCAGGGAGACGAGGGAATGAGGTTCGCTGCAAAGGCAATGTCCTCCTAAGAGCTATTTTAACTGGCAAGTCCACCCCTTTCTCCTACTGGCCTGATATGATGGAGACGACAGCTCATTGTTGGACGATCTCATTAACAGAAGCCTGGTTTTCAGCTGGGTGCACTGCCAAACAAATGCAATAATATATTTCCTAATCTTCTTCCCTGGGAGGTGTTGGCTTGTAATTAAGTTTTCACCGACAGGGTGAAGGTAGAACTTCGTGTGTGACTCTCTAAGAGCTTCCTTAAGAAAGCTAGGGCAGGTCTAGTAAGGTGAGCATCCAAACAGCCTAGGCTCCCACAAAGCCAGTACGTGCAGTAGGATCAGAAACCCATTGCCATTGTTCTTGAGTTCTCAGTAGTCTTCATTGTCCGCTATGTTCAGCGAGTCTGGTTTTATCCCATGCTTTTCAGACCCCTGCCAGCTGGTCTTGGTGAGTTCCCAATAGAACATCCCCATTGTCTCAGTGTGTGGGTGCACCCCTCGCTGTCCTGAGTTCCTTGATGGAGGTGGGTGGTCCTTGGACTTCCCACAGGGCAGGGACCCTGATTGCTTTTTGGGCTGACAAGGGAGGGGGACTTGATTGGGGAAGGGGGAGGGAAATGGGAGGTGGTGGGGGGGAAGAGACAGAGATCTTTAATAAATAAATAAATAAATTTAAAAAAATTCAATATAATTTTCCCCAATTAGTTATGATAGTATGATGTGGGAGTATCATATATCAATCTGATGATTTCATTGGTTAAGTAATAAACAAACTGCTTGGGCTCATAGCAGAACATAGGTGGGTGGAGTAAACAGAACAGAATGCTGGGAGGAAGAGGAAATGAGCTCAGACTCGACAGCTCTCCTCTCGGGAGCAGACGCCTAAGAAGAGACGCCAAGCTCCCCTGGCAGATACACGCGATGAAGCTCCCACCCAGGATGGATGTAGGCTAGAATCTTCCCGGTAAGACTGGTGCTCACAGATTATTAGAGATGGGTTGATCCGGATATCAGAATTAGTCAGTAAGGGCTAGAGCTAAAGGGCCAAGCAGTGTTTAAATGAATACAATTTGTGTGTTGTTATTTTGGGCATAAGCTAGCAGGTGGCTGAGGTGCTGGGGACACAGCCCCGCCGCTCTTATTACTACAAAAATAGTACTATTCAAATATCTGTAATTATCCATATCAACTAAATTATAAATAAATTATATATAAATTTAAAAAAGTAAGCTAGGGCAGAGACTTCTCCTCTTTATTGATTCTGCTGTCTGGGTCCTGGCTGTGATGTTCGGAACTCTAGCAACCATTCTGGAACATGAGCCAATGATATTTACTCAGGATGGAAAAAATGAACGGCTAGAAGGAGACAGAGGAACTCATGAGCTATCATCCCATTAATGTGGAAGTCCCTTCTCCCCGCTGTTGGACGTGAAAGAAAATCCAATTTCATCTTATCTAACCATCATTTTGCTGTTGTTACAGCTTTCAGTTGAAGAGGTCTTTATGGGATTATGTTCACTTCATTTGTCTGGGGTTTTGCTTGATTTTTTATTTGATTGTTTGTTGTTTTGTTTGTTTATTTGTCTTTGAGTCAGGGCCTTCATACTAAGTAGATTAGTTCCAAATTCAAGATCCTCCTGCCTCAGACTCCCAAGTGCTGGGGTTACTGGTGTGCACCATCAGGCCTGGTGTGAGACAGCCCTACAGTGCAAGTTGTGAACAATATGAGATTAATAATAGCAAAAGAAGGTTTAATAATTTTTGTGTTCTGAAGATATATATCATTTATATGCATCTTCTACTGTACATATATTTACCATTTACCATTTCTATGCTATAATATGCTGACAGTGGTCACATATAACTAGAGTAAGTGTAAAAAAAAAACCTTTTTAAATGGCTGTTTAGAATTATTTAGGCACTTTGGGGTTGAACTGACTTGATCCTGTTTATCCTTAGGAGGATAACAAACTCTTCAACTGTTTGTTCCAGTAGGAGAGAAAGAGAATTCAGTGTAGACATCTCTATAAAGCTGTAGCAGGGCTGGGGAGACCCCTCAGTGGTGGGAAGCTTACCAAATGTGTCTGCAGCCCTGGGATCCTTCTCCAGCATTGGGGGGAGGGCACAAAGATGTGACCTGGGACTCTCTAGAAGGGACTGTGCAAAGCCTTGAGCTAATCCGAAGAAACTGCTCAGTCTCTCCTTAAAAACGCGCTAGCTTCTGCCTTCTCCCACACAGGTGTGGCGGACTTTGCAAGGAACTGAGATCAAATGTTGTCATTATTTGAAAACTGCACTTTGACATTTTTGTATGCGTTGGTCAGACCCATGTCACACAGTTTAAGATTTTTCCCAGGCCTTTTAAATCTCAAAAAAAAATAAAAATAAAAAATAAAAGTAGTGATGGTTCCAAAATCCCAGCACTTCACCCAGGGCTAGCAAATCAAATAGCGGCTGGGCCATTTCGGGTTATTTGGAATTATTTATGTTCTATGGAGAATAAAAGATCTAAGGGGTGGGGGGTTGTAAGGTTGGGGTTTTTTTTAATCCTAATGATAAATACGAACAGACTGTAAAAGTGCCCGTTAGCTGGCATAGACAATTGTATTAAAGAGAAACCTTGTAAATTTCAAAAGCCTACAAACAAGATGTAGAAAATTGCCTGCGTTTATGGTGCCATTTATCAAAAGGCTTCCTTCTCGGGGTGCTGGAAACTTACACTCGTGCTCTCGAGGCAAGAATTCACATGCGGCCTAAAATGAAACAGAAGCTTCCTTTTTAAGGAAAAAAAAGAAGTCACAACAAGAGCTCTAGCCCGTTAGAAGGGAGTTTGAGCAGACTGGGTCTTCTTATTAAAACCTTCTTATTAAAAGACACAAGAGGACAGCCGTGCTCATCACTGACCCAGGAACGAGAGGAAAACAATTAACTGACAGGACTTGAAAAAAAATCGAAGTTACTCTGCATCGTGTTAAAAAAAAATCTGCTTTTGGTTTCTGTGCGGGAGAACAACAAAGAGATTTTTGGGCGCCTGAATAGCAGCGAGCGGAGTTCAAAGTTTGGCTGAAAGAAAGCTCTTAAGCTGGCGTCTGCACCGCTGGAATAACAATAAGGACGTTGGTAAGAGTAACGACGGTAGCAAAGCAGGTGGTCCCATAACCCAGGCTGCCCACGCGAGCTGCTCCACGGAGTACCGCTGTAGCATCCCACCGGCAAAGCCACACCTCGTACATCTTACGTGCTCCAGAAGGACATCCTGTACGAACAAAGAAACTAACTGCACACCTATCTCATCTACCAAAAACACCCAGCTTGGGGACTAGTGTGCATTTCTAGGGAGACCTAACGTTAGTATCAGGCTCAGGGTGATGAACTATTGCCATCTCAAACCTCAGCTCTGGGACACATTGGAGCCCCCCTGTTCTACACTGGGCATTGTAGTTCACTTCCTGTGCCCCAGGCTCCAGATTGGTGGAGATTGGTGCAAATTTCTCAGCACACTGGCTCTCCAATGGGGTCATTTTGCCTCTGGGGGCGGGGTGGAGGGGGGCGATTTGCACAATGCCTTGGGGCATTTCCAGTTGCTGTGACCATTCTATACTTCGGACAGCCCTGTAACCCCCTGTGACACAGAATAGCCTGACCCAAGATGCCGTCAGTGTGCAGTCTGAGTTAGCTCTGTCTCCTCAAGGGCTGGAAATAGTGGAAGTGAGGAATGAAAAAGATGGGTGAGAAGAAAAGGACCAGGCCCTTGTTCACAAACTGTTTCCATTCTAAAGCCGGGATCGTGTCTTCCCAGCCCATGTGGTCAAACCTCAGCCACATCCTCCCTAAATGGGCTCAGCCTTAGAGGTGCGGATGGACCAGTGTTTGTTCCACAATGAAGTAGCCCTGTGGCTTTTATTAAAAGCCTTCCTATCTGCACACCTTTGTTTACTGAAGCAGGATTTACAGTTAAATAGCCAAGATACAGAAGTAACTAATGCCATCAAAACATGGCTGTACATGCCTATATCTACACAAGGCTATTTCAGCCAGCCAGAAAAGGAAATTCTCCATTTGCAGGAACTGTATGGAATAAGGTAGATTCAGAAGGACAGATCTCACATTTGCTCTCGTGTGGAATCTAGATTATTTACATCTGTGTATGTACATAGGATTTCATAACATAGTAAGTAAAGGAGGGGGGTTATTTGGAGGGAAGAGCGGAGAATTTGTTTCCACTTCATTATTAACCACCCTAATGGGCTCTCTTAGCGTCATCAAGTTCCCAAACCTTACATGGAATAGTCAAGAGCAAGGATTCTCAACCTGTGGGTCTCAACCCTCATCTCCTAACACTGTCAGAAAACACAGATGCTTACATTAGGATTCATAATGGTAGCAAAATTGCAGCTATGAAATAGCAATGAAAATGATCTTACGGCAGGGGTCACCACAATGTGAACTGTATTAAAGGGTCGCAGCATTAGGAAGGTTGAGAACCACTGATCAAGAGTATCAAATGTTCCTGTCCCTTGACCATAGTCCTGGGATCTTGGGGACACTCCCTGGTTTCTCTCAGCCTCATTTGCCACCTCTCTGAAATACTACCTCATCCTTGGATTTCCAGATGAGTTACTGACTCATTGTGTGCCAGTCCAGGCAAGTCTGCAGAAACAATCCTTCCTTGTGAAATATAAATTCTGCTGGGAAAAGGGATTGCTGGTAACAGACACAAATGTTACCAATTGTAGGGATCATAATAACCTCTTTCTTGGGTTATTCTAGGGACTAAATGAGCTAATACAAGGTGAGGCCATGGCACAAATACTATCCTCATCCATACACAATTAGCTCAGACTGGCATAAGTAAACATTGCTAGAATCTTATCTTTGAAAAATCACCTCTCCAACTCTAAAAGGAAGAAGTGATTGTTCATCAAATAATGTCCCCAACATTTATCTACTATCTACAGAGAGCCTCACATAAACCTGCAAGAGCTTACCATAGGTGAACATGTCTCTTATAAGTTGTCTCATTGGAAACTGATATTTGAATTCCTATGCTGATGGCATTTGGTAGTGGGACCTTTGGTGTGGGAGGTCCTTCTGCTTGTGTATTGCTTTTATTGGTTAATGAATATAGAACTACTGTAAGCCTATGTCAGGGGAGAACAGAACTAGGTGGGGAAAGCTAGGCTGAATGCTGGGAGAAAGAAGGGTGGAGTCAGAGAGAAGTGATGGAGCTACTGGAGATAGACGCTGGGAACTTTAGCCGGTAAGCCACTGTCACATGGCAATACACAGATTAATAGAAATGGGTTAGATGAATATGTAAGAGATTAGTCAATAAGAAGCTAGAGCTAATGGGCCAAGCAGTGATTTTATTACTACAGTTTCTATGTGATTATTTCAGGTCTAAGCTATCTGGGTGGCCAGGAACCAACAAGTGGCCTCCCTCCTCCAACAGACTGGCACCCAACGAAACAAGCCTTTGTTCTCCAACAGACCTCTGGGTGGGATACCACACAAAAGGTTTAAAGACATGTGTGCATATACATGCACACATATATACATGCACAGCTTTCTCCTCTCCCTCATACAGATCAGATCTTCAAACTCCAAAAATTTGGAAAGAAAACCAAGCCAAGAATTGGAAATTGGCAATACACACAAAGACACACATATACCCAGGCGACATGGCAACTGCTAGATCTTTATAATCTGTAACATGCAAGTGATTTCAAACTAGTCTCTGGAGACATAATATATACTATCAGCTTATATGGCATGGCACACATCAATCCTTCTACTTAAGACAGAAAGACCTATAAAATGGCAATGTCCATTTTTCTGGCGAGCAAAGAGTCTCCTGATATGTCTCTTGTTGCCGTTTAGTTTGGTTCACAAGGTGGCTGTAAAGAAGAAAACACTTGGCTACCCCACTTTACCCACCCTGCCCACAGCTTCTTGGGCCACAGCAGCCCACTCCTTGCTACACATTCAGATCACAGTGTAAGTCAAGGAGAACACAGGCCATCTCAAAAACAAGAAGCCAACCCAGAAGGAAGAAGAGAAAAATCCCGAACAACTGCAAATTGAGCAGGAAAACCCATCCGCAGGCTCCCAGGTGGATGGAACCTAATCACCCTGCTGTGCCTATCCCTGTAGGAAGTAGGCAGGTTTTCGGTATACATGTAGAGAGAGAAAAGCACAGGAGACGCACGTGATCCCACAGCAGCTGCTTACACATTTCCCACACTTCAAGCCCCTCTCCAACAACCAGGAAAGTGAATCCCTTCCATGAAGTTAGGGCCACTCTTGGCAGACTTTCACCAAATGCTGTTCTGTGTTTTGGAAGACCTGGTAAGACAAGGGTGTGGTAGACAGCCAGAATCCCATTTTCTTATTTCCCTGATGGCAGACATCACTCGTTCATTTCCCAGTAGCCCTATCTTGAAATAACCACACAGAAACTATATTATTTGCAATACTGTTTGGCCAATAGCTTAAGCATATTTTTAGGTAGTTCTTATATCCTAAATTAACCCATCTCCATTAATCTGTCTATCGCCACATGGCTGTGGCTTACCAGGTAAAGTTACATCTCCCACGTCTGTGTGAGATGGGGCTTATCCTTGACTCTGCCTTATTTCTCACAGCAGTTTAATCTCTAATCTGCTAAGACACTGGCCAAAACAGCTTTATTCATTAATCAATAAAAGCAACACATCTACAGAAGGACCTTCCACATCTTGACACTGGACAATTCCATCACTGGACATCCATAAGCTTATATGGATCAGGGTGATAACTAATATGCTACAAATAACCAAAAAAGATTGAAAACCTCTACAATATCTACTAATAGAAAGACCAAGAACATTATGAAATGCTGCAGTTATTTTTCTAAGTAGATCCATGACTGTGGGCATAGCTCATTTGTAGAGTGACTGCCTAGCAAGAACAAGGTCCCGAGTTCCATCACTAGAATCATGGGAGGAAAAATGTACAGATCTAAACACAGCAATACAGAATAAATCAGTAGTCTTTACAATAGAAAGGCAAAGCACTATATGAGATAGCACTTCATATTTGTGCTTATATGTATTTGTTTTTAAAAAACAATGGGAGAAAGCATTCCTATCATTACAGTGTTTATTTCAGAAAGGTGGGATTGAGGCACTAGCTACTTCATGTTTTGTATTATCTCATTTTCTTTAAGAAATATTTATAACCTAGAGTAAAGGTCATTCAGTTGTAAGAGAAAATAAGAAATGAGCATAACGCCTCAGTGCATATAACTCATTATGCCAGACCTAACAAAGTGTAACCAAGACGTGTGACCAGGTCCCCACTTTGGCCAAGAAAAGTGTGATTTTGTTGTTGTTTTTGTTGTTGTTACAAAACTGAAATGGGCAAAGTCCCAATAGCTCCATTCAGTCACCTCTATGGTGTCTGCTGGCACCGTGACACAGATGTGCAGAGATGTTCATATGCAAAGCTAACCGAGTGGGCTCTGGCATCTGCACTGGAGCCCAGTAACTGCTGAGAGAGTAGTCAGAAGACAGCAACCACCATCACAGCAGCAGAGAGCGGAGCCACAGCAGCATTCTGCCTTGGCTATGTTCGCACTGCTGTGTAAGATGCCCCAGCAAAGGCAGCTTAAAGAGAAAGGGCTCAGAGGGACACCGTCTATCATAGTGGAGAAACATGGCCACAGGAGCAGGAGGCTAGCTGGTCACATTACAGTCACATTCAGGAAGCCGAATGCGAGCAGGGAGTAGGGTGGGGCTATAATCAAGACCCACCCCCTATGACCTAATTCCTTCAGGAAGGCTCAATCTTATCAAGGTTCCACAATCTTCCCAAATGGCACCACCAGCTGAAGCGTTTCAACATAGGAACCTATGGGAACATATCATATTCAAATCACAGGATATGGACGTTACACTAGAGAAGTCAGAAAGAAGCTCCTGGCAGAAACTTCTAGAATTAGTTTTGAAAGAAACAGAGCAGTATAGTTGCCACTGGTGCAGACCCAGGATCAATGAGTCATTTCAGCTATGTTTCTTATCTCGCTGAGACTCGGTTTCCTTATTATGCCCTGGGAGGTCAATGACGAGTTCAAATGATCGTCCTTTAACTTTGAGGAAATTGCGGTGTACAATAAATGCACTTCCAGTGGGTGAGAAAGACCCGTGTCACTAAGTGATATTAGGACAACAGGAGTGCACATGAGAAAGGAGTACACGTGCCTGTGTTGTATACCAGGATAAACTGCAATGGATCAAAGATGAAAAGATGGAAGTTAGGCCATAGAAGTATTCTTATAAATGAGAATTTGGTTTTTATAACATCCCAATGGGGAGTGGAATGATACAGTACAAAACACAAAAGAAAATATTTGATTATATGACCCTTCTGATGATCGGCATGGCAAAAGCACTTTTGTGACGTCTAAACACCTAGCAGACAACCTGGGGGTATTCTAGAAACACCACAGACAAGAGATTAACGTTTCTCATGAATAAGAATATCCCAAAAGTTAACACACATGAAGGAAAATATAAATACAAAATGCAAATGATCAAACACACACAAATAGGTCAGTTGCAGCTACACTAATGGGATGTGTGTATGCACGTGTGTGGTGTATTCATGTGTACACATTTGTGTGTGCAGGTGTGTGTGTGAAACTCAGGACCTCATGCTTGCATAACAGTACTTAACTAAATGAGACACCTTCAGCCTCTAAGGTAAGAATTTTAACTAGTGTACTGATGAGAATGCAAACTTCAGGAAACTATTGTGCTGGGGGGCACAGGAAGAGCAGTAGGTTAAGTGGATACAAACATCACATACAGCCAAAACAACACACACCCACAACTGAGCAATACCACATCTAAAATACTGCCCTACAAACATATGAACTGGGACTTCTGTTCACAGGACCCAAATTCAGACTGTACCAACCTTGGGTCAAAGGCATCCAGTACATAAACTGTCCGTGCCAAACATGTGCAGACCTTATACGATGCTGTTCCTGAACCATACACTGTGACAATTGCTGCTCTAAGACATACAGTTTTCTTAGTGATAACTCATCCTGGGAGGATGAAGAGTTGACAGGAGGAAGTGTAGAGGCCCTGTGAAAATACTCTACCATTTTGTCTACATGACTTGACCATCCACTAACTTTGGTATCTGCAGGGATCCTGAACCAACTTCTCACAGATTCCAAAAAATATACTTGCAGGTTTTCATTACAGCATCATTCATGTGTGTGATCAAATGGTTACATTTTCAATGGCTCTCAACAGGCGACTAACGCACTACAATCTCCACATTGTACGATAATGTTGTTCTCGCCGAAATGACCAGCAATAGATGAGTCCTTCTTCTCTTAAAGGAACCACAAACTCTATTAAATAGCATATTTAAATGAAGGTGCTGGCTGTTGATCAAGAGTGTGTTTGTATTTAAAACATAAAGGTTGAGGTAAAGAATAAACACAAACATCTGCTTGCACATGCATACGATGTATCTGTAAAGATATGCAAAAAAGAATCACATGGCTATCTAGGGAAAAGGAATGTCTATTCGTCTTCACCTCTTTGAAGAAACAAAGCAAAATAAGGTAGTGATATGCAGCTTAACACAGGGGCTGGGAAGTAATAATCTCTAAGTAACCATTAGTGGATTTTGTTATGATTGTTCACTTTTATTATTATTACAGTCATGGGAGTCCTTATCAGACAGGAGCCTCCTGCTGTGTCCTCAATGACAGCCTGGCATCATGGGACTTGGCAGAAAGTGCCCCTATTCCTTACCCTCCTGCCTTCCATGAACTGCCCCCTCCCAGTTTTAACTTGAATGAGGAAGAAAGTTCTGACTCTATTCCCTCCACCCTCAGGAGCCTGATCTCTATGAAGGGTAGTGTTAGAGGTCATACACAATGTCAATGCCATGCAAATCTCTCCATTCTCCTATCAGCAAAGCATCCTTACAGGAATACCAGCTGTTCTGCACACACACTGGGTTTCCTAAGGTAGGGCCAGGGAAGTTGTAATGGGGAAGGAGAGAGCGCCCCTTCCTACTACTTTTCACCATGGTTGATGAGTCATGACACATAGAGCTCTGTTAGCAAGAACAAGAATGTTTCAGGCTGGGGTGTAACATAGCAGCAGAGTACTTGCCTAATATGAACGAGGTCCTGAGTACCTACCCCGGCACTGCGGAGGATGATAGTGATGGTGGTAGTGGTGGTGGATGAGGAGCAGGCAGTTTTATAGAAGAATGAAGTAGACACATGGAACATTCATCATTGCTTCATTTTTTTTAATGATACCCAGTTCCCATACTTTCAAATGTACGGCCACTGGGGTCATGGAGAAAATATTTTCGAGAGTGCTTTGTGATCTCACAGTGCTGTGCCTTCTCGTGGTGTTGTGTTACTGCTGCAAAGGCTTAGACCTCAAAGCAGTACCGAGGACTTCGCAACCCTGTAAACCTTCTTATCTGAATGGCTGGGTGGCGAGAACCATTCATACACATCGAAACCTGTGGGAAGATTCCACAATCTTTCTATCTAGAAATCTGTCACATCTCCCACCCTGCAACAAGTCTCTAACTTCAGATAGAACATTTCTGGGCCACTTAACTAATCCCCAGTCTTTTGCTCATGCTCCATCCTTGGGGCATCACGCCCATCAACACCCAGACTGAGCGAGGCATCAGGAAGACGGCACTTTCTGCCCTTCGGGGGATCAGAAGGAGATTGAGGTGGAAATGCTGGTAGATTCTGGGCACCGCCTTGTTCACAGACTGGACTGTGCCCCGTGGGTACTCAGAGCAGCAATTCTTTCATGGTTTCTGGGATTTTTAATCACCTGGTTTCCAACATGAGACTCCAGCCTGCTTGGACCACACCTGGAGCTGCGAGTCTTGCCCAAGCCCCCCGACTAAGTCTCCCTCCACTCCCTTTCATTTCTCCTGGAATGGTCCTGATCAGATTCGCACAGCCACCGCTGAGCGTGGTATCTGGCAGCAGGTGTTCCATAAATATTTCTTGAAAGCTAATGAAATTAAAATATATGTGTAATTTCTTGGCAACCAGAGATTTATTAGTACCACAGACCAGCCAAGCATGCCCGCTTGCCTATGGTTTAGCTTTCAAACCCAAATCTTGGGACCACATATTCTGCTGTTTGGGTAAACAGTGTGATTCCATTTGACAAATGAAATCCAAAATCTCTGAGGGACAAAGGGCACCTTTCCTTACACAAACATCGACCCGTCGTTTATATATGCACGGGCGCTGATAACAAATGCTAGCATTATTAACAAAAGAAAATTCTACGTGCCTGACATGGTCGAGTGATTTAGCACCTGCAGGTAACTTTTATTCTGAATCTTAATTTACTACCCACTGGTGACCCTTGTGTAAAAATCAGGACAGGGGAGATTTGATCTTGCATGTAAATTTTATGTTTTGTCTGCTGGCAGATTTATGCTTTGGGCTGCGCCCAATGCATTCAATGAGGGAGAGCCACATAATGGTCATGCGTGTCATCACCCAGCACATTAAGCCGCTTGCAATATCCCAGATTACAGCGGGGCATTGCAAAGCATGGCCATTTGAAGGTAATTCATTCCAAATTCAGCTCCGATTGCTTTTCCTCCACACTGACAGCGGGAGATCATTGGTGTGTGTCTGAGACCTAAACATGATGTTTTTGTTTGCAGAATGCTATAAGAAGTCGGGATTATATATGTGTGTATGAAGAGACGCCGGGGGATGTCTTTCAAAAGATCACTTGCCCCAACAAACCGAAGCCAAAGAAGTGCCAACGGGGAGGATGAGAGAGCGCCCAAGCCCTTTGGACTTGAGATCCTGGCTCAGGAGCTAACTCAGCGGACAAAAGGGTGAACTTCACTTCCTGGGGCTCTGTGCACCTATGCTCAGGGCTTGGTCAAGGGTAAGCACTCAGTAGGCCTGACGGTCACTCCTCTTCCCTGTCTAGTCTGCCCCCTCCCCGCCCCCACACATCTCTCTCTCTTGCTGAACAGCAGCTTCAGGTAAAGGAAGGGCAGTTTGTCCTCCTGAAAATGGGGTAGCATCCTTTCTGGGCATGGAAACTGGAAGGAGTGGATCCAGAGAGCTGACTGGTTAAATGGTATCTTATCACAAAACACCAGACACCCAGCTAAAATGTGCAGTGGTTTTGCTTTAATACAAGACCCATGGTTAGAATTGACACTGAGAGGAGTTGAAGACACGGCTGTCGGTGCTTGTCATATACTCATGAGGACCTGAGCTCAACACCCAGAAGTGACACTTTAGAGCTGGTTGGGGTGACACATTCTTACAATTCCCTGGCTGGGTAGATGGAACCAGGTGAATCCTTGGAGTTCACTGATCAGTCTAGTCAAAGTGTGAGTCCCAGATTCAGTGAGACGCCTTGTCCCAAGATGGACAGAATGCTGAGGAAAACCACCCAAGGTTGTCCTCTGGCCCCTGCCTGCACGCACCCACCACACACACACACACCCACAGGAGCCCATGCGCTGGGGGAGGCATAGGCATAAGGGCTGTTTCTGCGGTACTGTTAGATGGTGAGATGGGATGTATTGCCAGAACATACGTGCTATTCTCTCTGGAATACGTACTATATTA
This sequence comes from Microtus pennsylvanicus, assembly GCF_037038515.1. NCBI lineage: Eukaryota > Metazoa > Chordata > Mammalia > Rodentia > Cricetidae > Microtus > Microtus pennsylvanicus. The sequence goes on from NC_134586.1 coordinate 45,413,602, forward strand.
TGCTTCAATAAAAAGGCATATAAAAATGGCTCTCTAGAAGCTGAGAATATGGCTTAGTGGGTACAGTTCTTGCTGCACAAGGTGGATGGCCTGAGTTCAGGGCCCAAAGCTGGTCCCTAGCACACGCATGCTAAGCCCTGAGCACCCTTAAAGGAAGATTTGAAATGGAGGAAGAAGAGAATTCCCAGAGGCTCATGAGCCCATTTCCCTGGCATACAGCACAAGAACAAGAGAGACCCTGTCTCAAGTGAGGGAGTATGAGGTGAGGAACAGCATCTGAAGTAGCTTTGTGACCTCCATGTGTGAGCTATGTCATGTGACTCCCCAGCCCCAACCTACAGACAGACACATACACACACAGGCCTCCCCACACACATGTACACACAGAGAGACAGGGACTGACACACAGACACATACTTACACATACACACAGAAAGAAATACACATATACATACACACAGAGACAGACAAGTACATGCACACTCACACACGTGCGCGCGCACACACACAGAGGCTATCTTGGAAAACACATTGTATTTTCCCCAGAGCTTTGCGTGAAACCTAGCACAACACCCCAAATCCCTGGGACAACCCTCATTTGTCTGCAAAACTTGTCACAGAGGAAACAAACTTCACACTGAAGTGACAGCATTGCTGGGAAGGGAGTAGGGCCTCTTCCTATCCAGGGGACACCGTGGAGTGAGGCGTTTGCTTTAGCAGATGTGGCATTGTGCCAACTGCTAGTTTCCAAACCCAGACTTGAGGCAATTAGCCCCGATTTGATGCTGCCTCAGAAACACAGAGTGTTTTTCCACCCAAACTCCTCATCCAAGACCATCTCGGCACTGTGCGGGGCCATTTCTTTCTCTTAGCAGCTGACATTTCAGAGTCCAATTACAAAGCTTTATTGTTCTCACCCCCTTTTCTCATCACCCCCTTGGGAAGGAGGAAAGAGTGGGGCCAATAGTAGCTGAGATCTTTGAGGCTTGGATGTGATTATAAATTGTAATTACAAGATCTCTAAGCCCAAACTCCACAGACAAATGTCTGAGCGACGTTAGTGTCACGAGCACAAGTTCTCAGGCCTAAAGGTGATTTGATAAGGTCCCTGGGAAGATGGCTTATGGCATTATTATGAGAGCATGGTGCTGTGTGACCTTTGAGATTATGTCTACCTCTAAATGTATATATTGATCACAAACTAATATCTAGGTCACTGCATTCCAAAATGGGATTCACAAGCCACGTGCTTTATTAAGAGAGAGAGAGAGAGAGAGAGAGAGAGAGAGAGAGAGAGAGAGAGAGAGAGAGAGAGGTGGATAACGCACATGTCAAAACCAAGGGAGAAACATGCCACCGTATCATTCTCTCCCAGAGCTCTATGAGACACAGCAAAGGCTGCGAGAAGTCCTGCAGCAAGAGGATCCCGGGAAAGGCTGTTGGGCCCGACAAGCTCTTCTGGTGTTATGTGTAGCATGGAACTTCTAAGGCAGGATGCTAATGCACTGGCCTCCGGGCCACACACACCACTTACTCATGCACACTGTGACTCTGTGGAGTTTCAATTTTTTTCCTTTTGAATTTGATATTACGCTGAAGTCTTCAGGGCAATCAGCTATCCTAGGGCTGCTGCGGCTGACAGCGCTTATCCTGGGACCTCATGGTCCCCTAGAAAGAAGAGCTGTCAAAGGCTACGCGCAGAGGATGGGAGAGGGGAGAGAGCAGACTTGAACGGTGGCCCTCCCAAAGTACGAGCAAACCTGAGAACCCCTGTGTCTGCCCCCCGACACACTCCCTCTCTTGTTCTTTTCTTCTAAACTTTCTCCTTCTCCCTTTCTCATCTTCCCTTCCCATTTATTTATCATGTACATCTTTTTAAATTATTTTTCTGTTTGAATCCAAGTTTCAAAGAGCATTTTCATGCAAGTATATAATATGCTTTGAGCATATTCCCTGTGTTAGCTACTTTCCTGCTGCTGTGATAAAGCGCCGTGATCAAAAGCAGCTCGTGGAAGAAAGAGTTTATTTTGGCCTATGGCTCCAGAGGGAAGTCTTAAAGGCGCGGGGGGGGGGGGGGGGGAGGACGAGGCAGGGAAATTTCAACTGAAAACACAATAGAGGGGCCAAACTGGAAATGGGGTGAGACTATAGCCTCCCAAAGCCCTCACCAATAAAGCACTTCTCACCAGCAAGTTTCCACCAACACCCCCACACCCCACCGAAACAGTGTCACCAACCAGGGTGTTCAAATAAGTGTACCTCCCAGGGACGGTTCACCCAACCCACCTCACACCCTCATCCCCCATTGCTTTCATTTGCCGTCTTGCCTCTCTCCTTCAATCAAACCCCTTTGTCCCGTAGACACTTGCTTCTTGCCATCTATCCACGGAGGATTGCATGTAGCTATATAAAATCTCAGATCACAGATGACAGAAAGCAGAATTGATCTGTCTGGCACTGTCTTAATTCACTTAATACGATTGTCTCCAGGCACGGCCATTCTCCTGCAAACGATGTGCCGTCATTTTTCTTCATGGGTGAAGATGTTTATATGCCATATTTTCAAATCCATTCCCGGGTTGATAGACACCTGGACCAGTTGTATAACCAGCTACTGTGATGAGTGTTGTCAGAAATATTCATGTGCAAGTATCTCTAGGATAGGTTGACTTGGAACCTTTCAGGGAACTACCCAGATACAACCAGATCATATAAGGTCTGCTTTTAGTTTTTATTTGAAGAGCCTTCTGTTTGGTTGGAAGCATCACCCCAGCCCCTGGTATCCATTTTGGAAGGTTGGGTAGAGAGTTCCATTTCAAGCCCCCTCCCCTGGGAGTTGCCACAGTCCAGACTCCATCTTTAAGAAAGCCCGCCAAATGGCGACCCCTCCCAAGAGAGAGTCAAGACCACTCCCATAGGCTATTTAAACTGCCCCCCAAAGAATGAACACGTGGTCTCTCTGGTTCTCCTTCTTTCTTCTCTGTCTTTTCCTGGAGAGCCTCCTGGGAGCGCTGGCATCCATTAAACCTGGGCTTTTTCTAATTTAGTTTGGTTTGGTCTGATTTGGATTATTACATCAGTGGAAAGGCTTACCAGGCTGAAAAAACTTTACACCTTCATATCCTGATTGCCATCGAGGCTGGACCAGTGCCCATTCTGCACCAGCAGTGTCTAAAAATGTCTCTTTTATCTTCATCCTCACAAGCATTCTCTGTGGTTTCGTTTTTTAAAAAATACAGTGTGTGTGTGTGTGTGTGTGTGTGTGTGTGTGTGTGCGCGCGCGCATGTGTCACAGTGCGCATGTGGAGGTCAGAGGACACTTGTGACAATCAACTTTCTTCTTCTCCTCCAGGCAGACGGGACTCTGCTCATCAACCTTGGCCACAGGTGCCAGGATCACCTTAGTCCGCCCTGCCCTATTATTTATGTTTTCTTAGTCGGTGCCACCCTGCCCGGGGTAAGATGGAATCTTAAAGCAGTCTTAATTTGCATTTCTCTGGTGTCTGGAACAGGTTGTTTTTTATATATGTTTATTGGCTGTTTGAATTTCATCTCCTATATCTTTATCGATGTCGGTGAGCAGGCAGATCTCCCACTAAGTGAGTACGCATGGAGCAACAGGGCCTTTTGGTCCCACTTATAACTCCCAACCTTGTCAGGCTATTACAACAGCAACGACAAACCACATGCAAACAGTGAGTGTGACTGTGTTCCAGTAAAACTTTATTGGGACAAGCCAGCAGCAGCCAGATGGGCCCTGTGTCCTCTGGTTTGCCCATACGAGATGTAAGCTTTAACCAACCACATGAAGAAATCTAAGCATGGTTTAATTTTTTCTTCTTTCCTCTTGAATGATTTTCCTCGTTTTCTGTGACTAATCCATCCCCAATACTGTTTTGTAAAATCTTTTCTCATTTCAAAGCGAATCCCAAATTATCAGGGAGTCTTCCCTAGCCATCCTCAGCCTCTGCCCCTGAATCCGTCCTTGCTCATACAAGCCAATGCCAATTGCGAGCAGACACCAACCACAGCTTCATCGTCCACCTCTCCTTCGAGGTTCCTTTCAAATACCTGGTCTTCTAGTTAAAATACTCACTGCCTGACATCCCTACAGCCCAAGCCCCACAAAATTTCCTCAGACAGATTTTCCTTTCTCTGTAGTGCTTCAATGTGTGTTTCTCAAAGGTTCTAAGATTTTAAAAATAAGAGCAAACCACACACAAAAGAAAGCACAAGGGGGTTTTGGACAGTGAGCTTTTGCTGCACATTGAGTTGGGGTGTATGGTGCTGGAGGGTGGGTATAAGGGCTAGAGAGACTTCTGGAAGGATGTATGGAGGACCTTTCTCCTCTCACACTTCCACAGCACGTGCCTTACTTTTGCTCCCTAGTGTAAGGACCAGGGCTGTGAGAAACACTGACTAAATTTATTCTAGCAGGGACTCAGCCACGGCTCCTCCGTAGCGATGTCTTCAAAGGAAGAGGAGAGGCCCTCACCTTGTGAGACCGTCAAAATGATTCCCACAGCCGCCTCATGAGCTTCTGTTTATCTTACTTGAAAGCAGTGGGGCCTGCTGGGATTCAGATCCTCGGGTGCCAGAGAGAGAAGGGGTATTACCAAGCCTTGCTTTAGCGCGGCTTAAGAGGTTCCCGGAATATGCCTTAGCTCCCTCGGTTTTGAACTAAATCTCCCCACCCCCTGATGTAAATGAGATCATTATAGGCAGCATCTCGTCCTTGGGATAGCTAGGTGGATGGCTGGATGGACCACAGAGAGGCAGACCTCCTGGGAAGGAAGGAGGGAAGCTACACAGGCCAAAAAACCAGCTGGAGCGGGTCTGAACTCTCAGTCACCAGAGGAGGCAGCCTCACTGGAGGGACACACGAAGCTGCCTGTGCAGACTACAGCAGTCCCCTGTGCGTCCACAAAATCCGTGTTTCAGGGAGGACACAGTGCATAGGAACTGAAGACTGGGTCAACCTCCAGCAGCCATTTGACCCCCTCTGTCCTCATTCTGTCAAAGATAGGCAACGAGAGAGCCCACAAGAGTGGCCCAATGCTGTTCAGGCTCATCCTGTGAAAAGAGAGGCTGAGCCAGACTAATGCCTGGTTCAAAGGGTTGGAGTTGAGCAAAACAGCCCACACCATTTCTGGTGTGCATTGGGGGTGACGCAAGTACTCAGCACTGTGGGCCATGGAGACGCTTCAACCGGTAAGCACTAGGACCTGAGTTTAATTTCTAGAACACATGCAAAAAACTCCAGACCTGCTGGTGCTTTCCAAGAAGACTTGATGACCAGCCAACATAGCCTAATTGGTAAGCTCCAGGCCAATCGAAGACCTTGTCTCAAAGGAGATGGATGGCACTCTTGAAGAAGACTCCCAAGGTTGTCCTCTGGCCTCCATAGAGGCATGCGTGTATGGGCCTGAATGCTTACAAACACATGGACACATACACACACATGCAGTGAGCATTAGGAAAATAAAAGAAGGGCTCACTGCTGTGTGTTGTGGTGAGCATACCCACTGTCTGACTGAGTCATTGTACCATGACCAGGAGACAGGCCTTCTACCAGCAGCCGGATGATAAATGCCCAGTGAGCACTATCGTCCTACACACAGGGCAGTTTCCATCCCTGCTGAGTGGGAAAGTGTTCTTCGACAATGCGTTAATGAATAATTCACACTTTGCTACAAATAGAGCATGCCTCTAAATATCAAAATTTGAATCTGAATTTGAATTCTCTATAATTGTTACCAATCACAAAATATAATTTTTCTTTTGATCATTTTGGGTTTTTTATTGTTATTGTTTTTTTGTGGTTTTTTTATGTACACGCTGGTATTCCCAGGCCTGGGAGACAGAAACAGGAGACTCTCTGGGGCTTGGTAGCAAACTAGTCCAGCCAAACTGGTTCAATGAAAGAATCTTATCTCAAAAACTAAGGTGTCCAGGGAGATGTCTCTAGTTAGTTCCTTGGGCAGCTGAGGAGGGGGAACCTGAAATAGCCCTATTCTATAGCTATACTGATGAATATCTTGCATATCACCATAGAACCTTCATCTGGCGATGGATGGAGATAGAGGCAGAGACCCACATTGGAGCACCGGACTGAGCTCCCAAGGTCTAAATGAGGAACAGAAGGAGGGAGAACATGAGCGAGGAAGTCAGGACCGAGAGGGGTGCATCCACCCACGGAGACAGTGGGGCTGATCTATTGGGAGCTCACCAAGGCCAGCTGGACTGGGACTGAAAAAGCATGTGATAAAACTGGACTCTCTGAACATGGTGGACAATGAGGGCTGCTGAGAAGCCAAAGACAATGGCACTGGGTTTTGATCCTACTGCATGAACTGGCTTTGTGGGAGCCTAGCCTGTTTGGATGCTCACCTTCCTAGACCTGGATGGAGGGAGAAGGACCCTGGACTTCCCACAGGTCAGGGAACCCTGACTGCTCTTTGGACTGGAGAGGGAGGGGGAAAGGAATGGAGACGGGGAGAGGAGTGGGTGGAGGGAGAGAGGAGTGGGTGGAGGGAGAGAGGAGTGGGCAGAGGGGGGGAGGAGTGGGGGAAGGGGGAGGGAAATGGGAGGAGGTGGAAATTTTTTCAATAAAATAAAAACAAATTTAAAAAAACTAAGGTGAAGAACACATGTAAACACACACTCGTGCACACACACACAATCACACACAAAGAATAACAATAAGAGTATTTGCTCTGGCCATCAGCATCACTGAACACACATAGGTTAGACCCAATGTTCTATGCAACAGGCCCTGCTAGGAAACAACCCCCATCAGCCTGTAACAATACTACGGAGCCGTACTCCCTGTCACATGCAACACAGATGTGAACTGAAGTGTAAACTGATCCACGGGAGCTGAGGACTTCCAGCATCCAGGATGCAGTGGCCCGCTCTCCCCAGCTTTCGGCCACTAAAGGGTTGTTTGGCTGCGTGTGGCTGCCAGCTCTGCCCCATGTGCAGTGGAGCCGCAGGAAGCCGAACAGTTGCGATGGGGTGGACAGGTGTCTGATTGACAATCACATTGCTGTTATTTACCCAGCCACATCTGAGCACCCCTCAAATTATGAAGGAAGGCAAACAGATAAGAGGCTAAGCAGATTGCAGCCCTCACAGGCAGGGCTTTATTTAAAGAGGTAACCTGCCTCCATAATTCATTAGGCTAAAACCACATTTGGGCCGCTTGGAACCCTCAGGTGGCTATCCCAGAGCAGGGGCTGACGGTCCCTGTTCCTGCTCTAGGAGTCTCTTGCTTTCCAAGCCAAAGGATGATTCTGCTTTCCAAGCAACAAGAAAATGCTGAAGCATTGGACCATGTTTTTATCAATTGTCAATTGCGATCAAATATTTCAGAGTTTCTCTGAAACTAAAGAACAGGAGAAGGAGGAATTTAAAGTCTGCTAATGGGGAAAATATTCCAAAAACTATTTATAACTCCATGAAATGCCAAACTGGGATAAAGGAAGAAAGCATAATGTTGAAGAAAATATTCTTAAACATAAGGTTAATAATACAAAATTAAAATAAAATGTAAGTAGAAATAGGCTTAAGATAAGGTTTTCTACAAGGGCATGGTTCTTTAGGTCACTGACCCAGGTGGCTGGAGAGAGCGCTCAGCGATTAGAGCACTGGCTGCTCTTCCAGAGGACCTAGGTTTGATCTCAGCACCCATGTGGTGACTCACAGCCATCTGTAACTCTAATCCCAGTGGGGCCAACCCCTTTGCCTGGCCTTTCCAGGCACTGCATGCATATAGGTAGTGTACACACATACATGAAAAACACCCATACATTAAATAAATAAACAAATGAATACATAAATACCTAATTTAATGTCATTTTCTCATATTTATATGCAAAATGGTTGCGATGTGAATATTTATATCTCAGGTATTTAACACAATTTTCTTACCTTTCTCTCTTTTATGGAGACTATAATATGATTAAACTATCTCCCCTCTGCCTTTCCTCCCCCCAAAACCTCCTTGCTCTCATTCAAATTTATGGCTTTCTTTTTCATTCATTATTATAACATAGATGTATGTATTCCTTTTATTGAACATATGTACAACTTGTTCAGTCTGTAAAATTTCACTTGTATGTTTTCAGGCCTGACCATTTGGTATTGGAAAACCAGTTTTCTGTTCTTACTGGGGAAGTCTATTTTTTTTCGCTCTTGGCATTCCTCAGTTGACTGCATTTTGTGCGTGTGTGAGTGTGTGTGTGTGTGTGTGTGTGCGTGTGTGTGTGTGTGCGTGTGTGTGTGTGTGTGTGAGTGTGTGTGAGTGTAACTGAAGACCGCTCCCCCTCAGGTGAGTATGTCTATGATTGTCATTGTTCAACTCATGCTTAGGCAGTCACACCGATGACACCCTGGGTGCAGCTTCTCACATTCCTAGAAGACATATCTCACTGCAAACGCCCAGCTCCCTTGGCTCTTATAATCTTTCTGCTCCTATCCTGCAGCGGTCCCTGAGCCTTGGGTGCAGAAGTTGTTTTGTAGATGTGTGCACTGGGGCTGGGATCCCCAGCTCTGCATGTTGACTGGTCATGATTTCTATAATGGTCTCTGTCTGTTGCAAAAAGAAGTTTCCTTGATGCAGGGTGAAGACTGTATTGATCCGTACCTATACAGACAAATATTTAGAATGTAGTTAGAAATGATACTGTTAACTCCATTTTTAAAAACCATATGTTTTTTGCATCATTTAAAAACTAAAACTATGGAAGCCAGGCGGTGGCAGCACACACCTTTAATCCCAGCACTCAGGAGACAGAGGCAGGTGGATCTCTGTGAGTTCAAGGCCAGCCTGGTCTACAAGACCTAGTTCCAGGACAGGCTCCAAAGCTGCAGAGAAACCCTGTCTCGAAAAACAAAATAAAGGAAAAAACCCTAAAACTCTGGGACTGACAAGATGGCTCAGTGCTTAACAACAGAGTTCTAACAGCTCTTGCAAACGACCTGGGTTGTTTTCCCAGCACCCAGATGGGGTTCATAACTGCCTGTAACCCTAGATTCAGTGGACCCAATGCCCTCTTTCAGCTTCTGTGGATTCCTGTTTGTATATGGTACACGTACACATAGTTATTTTTAAAAGTTTATCTCTGTATTTTATATATGAGTTAAGTACACAAACAGGTAGGCAAATGTCAGCAGGGTCGGATGTTGGCATCCAGGAAGACATCTAGAAGAATTTAGCTTTGGCAGCTATGTGTGACTGTCTTACAGAAAGAACACTGTCTCAGATGCTACACTTGATGAATAATTTAAATGAAATCTTCAAGAAAAGATCAATTTCTTCCCTAAGATGAGGGTATTGAACTAGATCAGCATTTCAGCCATTTCTCCTTCCGTGCGATGCCCTTGACATTGGGATGTTGCTGTCAACAATGAACATTGTTACTGGCTATAAATGCCATCTTGTGGATCTTCACCCAGTACTTGGGAAATATATTTATCTAGAAAATGCTTCTACGGTGCTTGATAGGTACTGGACACTGGTCTGAGTGTTTCGTCAATTGTCTCTCAGACAAACTGTAGTAGGATCGTCATCACCCACCACAGAGAGGTACAAACAACATAGTAGCGAACAGGTAGACCCACTCACACAGCTAATCAGTGGGGCAACCTGCTCGTTTCTCCTTGTCTGCTATTGCTCCCTCCCACCCTCTTTGCTGTCCCTCCAACAGCCAGAACTTCCCTCTCCGAGTCTTCTTCCTGCTGTTATGATGCCCCTCATCAGAGCTCTACATGGTCCACTCTTTCTAAGGTCAATGTTCTTTAAGTCTTAGCTCAAGAGGACTCACAGGAAAATCTGCTCTAGCCATCCTCTCCACATAGGCTCTGCTCCATCCCTGCCCCTCCCTGCCTTCCATTGCATCTTTCATGGTGGTCACCATGCACCTGCCACTATGCAAGATTATTTTATTGCCTTCTTAAAGTTCCTTAGTACTTATTAATAATTTATTCATTTTGTTGCCTTTCTTCCAATAAGCTTTGACCTTTATAACCTTGTGAAGCTGACTGCCATGTTTGCTAGTACATTCCAGCTCCCACCGCAGTGCCAAAGCACACCAGGTGTTTGCTATCCATTGGGTGGATGGAAGAGTAAATACACTGAAGCCATAAGGATTGCAGCTCTACTCCTTTTCATCCTATAGATTGGTCTTCTGTACACATGAGTTTCGCATCAACTTCAGACAAAATTTTTAGGGACTATTTTATCCATCCGGAAGATGCACTAATTTTTTGCGTCCTCTAAACAGTGTAACACATAGCACAGACATCACATGCATTAAGCATCTTTAGAGCATACATGAAAATGCATTTTCTACAGATGATTTCAAGTACCCGAGGGGAGGCAAAGAAAATAAGCACTTCATTCCTTGCTATGATGGACTTGAGTATCCAAGGATTTGGAAATCCACATGAGTCTGGAACCAATCTTCCCTCCCGAAATTCCTAAAGAATATATACATATACATATATATATATATATATATATATATATATATATATATATAGTAACTATGTGGGTTCAGGGTAGAGGGAAACTCTACACCACCTTTTAAAATCACGCTCTTCCTTTTGAATAGAAATTATAATTAGATGGCTTTGATACTTGAAGTGGGTGTTGGGGGTCAAACAGTTCACAGTGAGTAGAGAAAGCTATCAGTGCGACAAAGAATCTTTATAAGAAATGCTCTGTGTTCATCAGAAAAGGCAAAACTGAGACTGGGGCTGGGTTCAGGAGGGGGAGCGCATGCAGAGTAAGCACAGAGCCTTGAGAATGTTGGTACATGCATATAATCCCAGCACTCAGTGCAGGAGGTAGGACAGAGTTTTGAGCTCAGTGTCATCTTTGTCCATGCAGTGAGTCTGGGGTCAACCTGCACTGTAGTGCAGACCTTAACTCAAGCGAGAGAAGGGAGAAGAGGTGGCAAGTCTACCTATATGCAAGATGACATTACCGCCAGTGCAGTGGCCTTGGGTCATCTTAGGACAAAGACTCTAAACCCCTTGACAAGAATACCTCAACCCCACAAGGACCGGAGCAAATGATCCAGAAGCACAGAGTCCATCTACCTCTCTGGTTTGCCCAGTGCCGTATCTGAACACAGTCAAACACTGAGCTCTCTCTTCTACTCCCAGTGAGCAGTTGTGATTTTTTTTTGCTTTATAAGAAAACATATCCCATAACATGTTCTAAACATTAGGAAGATAAACAAGTAATCTCTTAGAGTAAAATACAAGATATTGAACTTGTTCCCTGGAGCAGCCGACTACCGCATGCAAGTAATTTTAGGAAGATGGAATTGATTTCTGACCTGTGCCTTGGTGTATTTGTAAGCATTTGTATTTGATGAAAAACAGTCAAAATAAAGGACAGTCAGATTTTTCAAGGGCTTTAAAGTCCAGATCAGGATAACAGGGGGTAACCTGCATATGTCTAGACAAATGGACAAAAGAAAGCCCCGACTATAAAAGACAATTACAAAAACAGAATAAAACCCACCCATTCTCTTGTCCCATGTTCCCTGTTTTCTTTTAACCTTGCTTGGGCCACAAGCTTGGTTCCCTCACCCTATCACATTCTTTACACCCTTAGACAGTATTCAACATTACCTGTCTTGGTAGAATGTTCCTGCCCTTTCATTGAAGGAAGGGACTCGAGGACCTGTGGGAAACAGATTTGGAGTCTCCCTGGTTCTAGTGAAAAAGAAAATCAGACTCTATCAAGTTCACAGGTCACCTCAGTAAGTGATGCTCAGGAGCCAGAGAGATGCTTCAACGGGTAAATGAGTCTGCCCGAGTCTGACTGCTTCCATGAGTCCACCGGGACTCACATGGTGTAAGGAGAGAACCAACTCACATCCCACAAGTGTTCCCTGACCACACACACAATGTGCATACACTCACACAAAATAAATGAACAAAAGGTAATACAGGATACTCAGACCTACTTCACCATAGAACTCTCCTGGCTTGTTAAAGCCTTTATACCAGGACTCAACAGTATAGACTGCCTGAATTTAGACCTAGGGTTTAAAATACATATTTGAAAATTTAAACAACATACACAGTGTAACAAGAACCCATTTTCCTTTCACACACACACACACACACACACACACACAGAGAGAGAGAGAGAGAGAGAGAGAGAGAGAGAGAGAGAGAGAGAGAGAGACTTGCGATCTAAACTGTTTTATGCCAGATCTAAACCCTTGCAGTTCAATGATCTTACAGAAATGTAGATATCAAATGTGCTTTTCATAAGGACAGAGGAGGGGGCAGGGAACAGACAAACAGGGAGATCACAAGCTATTACAGGACTTCAAGACCTGTGATTAAGTCTTTAACGAGATTTGGCTTCCATTTCAAAGGTCCATCTCCGTGTTTCATAATTAAAGTGCGATGAGTCTGATAAACAAGCTTCCCGACAGACGTAAACAGAGATTGGGAATTTTGGACCATACCTTTACTCCACAGTAAACAAACTCCAGCGGGGAACAAAGCATGAGGCCTGAAGCAGCAGAGCTGAGATAAAGAGGGAGCAGGACGGGGTTGACCTGAGACCAGCAAAGAAGTACCATTCACATGTAACACCCTGGAGGTGACATCAGCGCTCACACTCAAGATCTTGAGAATTCTGGGGTCTTTCTGCCTCTGTCAAGGCAAGGAGGCTTTGTGTTTCCTGGCAATTTGTTTTTTTTTTTTTTTCTCTGTATCCAAAGTCTCGTGGTGGGGGCTGGAGAGATAGCACTCGCTGCTCTTGTAGAGGACAGGGTTCAGGTTCCAGCACGCACAGAGTGGCTCACAACCATCTGTAACTCCAGTTCAGGGAATCTAGCGCCCTCTTCTGACCTCCACAGACACTGCATGTGTGGTACATATACATGTATGTTGACAAAACACCCATACAATAAAGTAAACAAATCTAAAAGGAATTTTTATGGCTAATCCAATCCTTCTGCCTGCAAATATGGAGGATCCTCAAAAGAGAGTGCTTTAATCAGGGATTCTTTCGTGTGTCAGTGCTTGGCCATATGGATGACCACGGCGCCATAGGGTTGTATTCCCTAATGATGCTGCTGCTATCTTAGCTGATGTAAGTAGACTTTGGAATCTCCACACAATGCCAGAACTGCCTAATGAGGCATTTCTCTAAAAACATATCCAGCCATTAGGAGAAAGGAAACACAGCTGGATTCTGTATAAGCCCGAGATGAATTTCTTGTTACTCTCATCCCTTCTCTCTGTCCCTGAGAAGCCCCCAGGCCAAAGGAGCAATGTCTTGTACCAGAGAGTTCCGGATCCCCTCTTATGTCTCTCCAAATCCTTCACAGAGCAGAGACTGGAGTTCTCATTTACCTGAAGGGGAAAATGATTCAATGCAAAATATATTATCTCTTGGGGGCCAAGACTTCTCATTTTTAAGCAAAAGGAACATCACTATAGAGGAGGAATTCTAAGCAGCAAAGAGTCAGCCAAGGGTCCTTCTGAACATATGAAAACCTTTGTCCTCTTTTCCCTGAGTCCACAAACTAAGACTCTTCTCTTAAATCTCCTGAACGAAATGAGGGGGCCAGGGAAAGCTACCAAAGATACACAAGGAAATTTCAAAGCCTGAATTTTCAAGAGATCAAAAATGGATGTCATGTGATTATGATTTATTATTATTATTATTATTAAGCAGATGTTTCTTTGACCTGGACTAAATATCCTGTGAATTGAAGTTCCCCGAGAAAGCCACACCTATGTTGTGAGTCCCTGGAGTGACGGAGTAGACTCTCCTCGATGGCGGAGATCAAGAATGCCGCAGATTGAGAACCAAAAGTATCTAAGGCTATCTTTAGTCCCCTCTATAGCATCTTATCACACACCTCTTCAGCTGAGGTAACACCCTTTGGACTCTGAGATAACAGTCTCGGCTTGCTTAACTCAAGAGGTCACTAGTCTCCATGAACCTGAAAGCCGAGAGTGTCCTCAAACAGCATCTGCCACCTACTTTGTTTACCTGCTTTGCTATCACCAGCCTGCCTGCAGCATCTCCCGTCATTGTTTGACATTATTAAATTATGACTGTCTCTTGTTCTGAGGATATAAATGTTCACGTCAACCACTTCTACAGGAGAACATGCCATCCAGTGCATTCGGAATCCAGGTTTCCGGGCTCTAGTCACTTAATTTAGAAAGCTAATGTATGTTTTCACATATACAGAAAGGAATATAATACAGCACTTAGCAACAAAGATGTAAAAACTCATATGGTCAAAGATAGGTAAAATGTAAAGAAAAAACAAAGTTATGAAACAGTCGAAATTATATATTCCTTTATTTTTTTAAGGAGTATGTGTGTGGGTACGCACATGTACCTGACTAGCGTTCTTTCCCCATTTTCTGTTTTCTTTTCCTCTTCTTTGAGTTCACATGGTCCTGTCATTCAGGCAGTGGTCACTCCACTCACAGAGATGAAAAGCGACATGAGTCGAGTCTGTTAGAGTCCTCGCTGGCAGCAGAGGTTGGTCAGGGGACCAGCACATCCCTATTCTAAGAGCTGACCTATAGGAACCCAGATAAGGAAGATTCTTCTGTGGAGGGCAGTGAGCGGGCACATGGCATGTAGAACCTGCTTTCCATGGAGGGAGGGGCAGAGGTCCCTCTCCGTTACATCAGACTGAAATGAAAAGCCAATTTTTCATTCTGGAGAAAAGGTCCAATCATGACAGAGCCCAGACCAGCACCTGGCCTTTCCCACCATTTTAAGTGACTTAAAGTGGTTTGAGCCGGATTTCTGTCTTGTTCAAGAAAAAGAACTCCCCTGCAAGCCATGACTGAATGCATGAACTCCTTCATATGCCTCCCTCAAAATGTCAAAACAATCTAAACAGTTTAACAGTGCAAACATCTTCAAAGACTGTGGCTGAGATTTGAGGTAGGGAAAAAACCGTGCTGATCCAAGGTCCTTACTTTCCTTTTTTTTAATGAGCATCTTATTACTTTATGGCTTTTTAAAATGAAAACAGTTTTTTTCCAGAAACACTCTGTGCTCATATCTAGAGCAGGAGCCACTGAACCCATCCCCTGTGTGCAGCAGTGTCTGAAACCGGCAAAATTACACACGCCAGGCAAACTAACACCTTGAGTGGGTTTTCTTGATGCAAGGCATTGTAGTATAATACACAGTTGGAAACTGGAATTTTCCAGAAACATAATTTAGGACTCCTTCGTCTTTGCTTTATCTGCTAAAATGCTTTTCCTCCATGTAAATGCAATTCTGAACACCCAAAGGGCAGAGTTTCTTACCCATTCCAGCCTGCTGCTTTATCGTTTCCATTACCCCCAAATCATGCTCCGTTTTTCTCTTTTCATGCCAACCAAGAACAAGGCAGTAACCTCCAAGGAATACATAACAACATGGCCAGCTTCTGTCAGATTAAAATATGAGACAAATTAACCCTCATTAAGAGAATGCACCTGCAACGCTGCTTACCAACTGTGAAAAGGCAACTGGCCGCATCTCTGAGTCCATATTGTCTTCACCCCTCATTAGGCAGCCCCCTGGATTCTGCTGAGCGGCCACAGCAGTGACAGACAGCCCAGGAAACAAGCGGGCAGGAAGGTGGAAATGGGTTCAGTACAGCACCATGAACTGCAGACTGTATCTACCCCAGTTACATTTCATATGGGAAACCTGGCTTGAAAATCTGTCTTGTTGGCTTGGGGCATCCGAGGGTGGGATGGGAAGCCAAGCATTCATTAAAGCTTCCTGTTTATGGTCTGGTTTATTCCGTGATTTTAAAAGCAGTGGGATTTTTAGTGCATCGGTTTCTCTGGCAATACAGCACCTTGGTTGGCCAGAGAACCACATTTTGGGAAGTTAAAAGAAAGCCTGATGTTTGGCTTAAAATGGAATTGTTTTTAGTCTCCTGGTGTAGAGATTCTATTTCTAGGTGCAGGGTACAAGAAAAAATGAACCATCTCTGAGACAACAGAGCTGATGAGAAGGCCTTATGCTCAGAACTTTCCTCTTGAGGGACGCTTAGTGTCAATTAAAGAGGGAATGAAGTTCAGAAGGATCCAGGGCCTCCTCGAGGTCAAATGGCCAAGAAGTCATGGAGCTGTCTCCTGAAACAGGTATGCTGACAGTGATATAGCACGGGGCATGCCAACAACAGCCCAGAAACCCCATCTGGCTTACTTCCTGTTTCTAATAAAGTTTTATCAGAACACAGCAGTAGCATTTTATGTCTGCACAATCTAGGGCTGCATCTAAGTTTCTACAGCAGAGCTGAGTATGTGTGTCCAGAACCCCACAGCTTAGAGCACATCTACTCTGGCTCCTTCCAGAAAAGTTCACCCTTCCACAGGACCATGCCCTGATTTGTGAGAAGAGCTTCAGTTGATGTCACCAGAACCAAGCATTTCCAGACAGGGCGCACCCCTGTGGCAAAGACCAAGCTCATTTCATAGCCTTCTGGAACACAATGGCCCAGCATTATGTGGTCAGTCCAAGTATTCTACCTGCTGATTTTAGTCCTTAATATGAACAGTGGCTCCTGGATTTTGGAATAATGAACGATGGATGTCAAATGTGAGAAAAGCCGTAAGGTCTTTTTAAATTTTGTGAAAGCGTCTTCCCTTTTTCTCATCCCTCCAGCTCCCTCTCGCATGAGCCCCTAGTAAATGTCTTAAGGAAAGCTCAAGCCACATAGCAGGCACCATGTAAAATAATGGTGGTGGGGGTGATTTTAGATAGGAAAAATGGGGCTATGTAGTTACTACATGCCAGGCACTTTGGACAAAGTTAGGGGAAATGGGAGAGGTATACAGGGGAAGGCATCCGGTCTCCAGAAAGAAGTCCCAGGCCACAAACTAAATAGTCCCATAAGGCCAGGCTTAGGAGCCCTCTTGGATGACAACTGTAATTCTTCTTGAGACTTTAAGTGCAATAGTCTCACAATGATTTTCCCCTGTTTTAATATTATCTCATTATTGTTTATTTAAACAAGAATGTAGTCTCCATGAAGTTTTCAAATCTGCTGCACAGCCTGTCAAAATCAAACATACTCCAGAAAGAAGACGTAATTACAAACGGGAAGAAAGGTAGAGTCTGCTTTCCTAAGACCAGAGCCACAGGGTCCTCCTCTTTTGTACAAGAGTTACCAAGCACAGATTTGACACTTGTGTGGCCAGAGAGGCTTCTCCACCTCCACACTCTCAACCTACTGTCGGAGGCATTCACCAAAACAGCCGTGTGCCAGCCTTCTTTCCCCGCCAGACACCATCAGCAGCCACTTTATACCAGGGAGGGAAAAACTCTGATTCATGGGCCAGGTCTGGTCCACTGTCTATTTTTCATAAAGCTTTATTGGAAAGCAGCCATGCCCAGTCATAACACATGATCTATGGCTGCTTTTGCACTGTAGGAGCAAGGATCAATGGTGGTGACAGATCCAGCGAGGCATGAAGTATAATTTACTCTCTGGTCATTCATAGGAAAGGTCTGCCGACCCTTCAGGGTTAGAACACATGAACATATATGTTCCTACAGAACATAGTCAGCATACAGTTTTTCAATTAATCCTCTCAATGGCCATTATTTTAAAGAAGGCTGGAAAGGAAGCTCAGTGGTTAAGAGCACTTGCTGCTCTTGCAGAGGATTCAAGTTTGGGTCCCACACCAGGCAGCTCCCAACCACCTGGAACTAGAGCCCCAGGGGACCTGATGTTGTCTCCTGGCCTCCATGGATACCTGCATACGTATGCTCTTATAGCACACACAGAACATGCAGAAAAAAAGAAAGGCGATTGCCTAACCGAGTCATAGAGTAACACCGTATGGTTCTTTTCCTAGCTGCACAGCAGCAGGCTGGTGTCCATCTCTAAATACACACACCCCTCTCTTGCCTCACCTCCCCTGGAAGACACAGCCAATCAGTTGTGATGGTTTTTGTTGCTGAGGCTAGAGGTCTTCCACCCAGTTAGCCATGGCCAGTAAATCGAGGTTGCCCAAAGGAACTCGTCTGCCATCTCAAGCTGTGATCTGGAAGCAAGACTTTGTTGGATTTTGGCCTGTGTTGCAAGCTAATATCCTCCCATGGAGCCTACAATGTCTCTTATCTTCGATTAAAGACAGGAGCTAGTTTCATTTTCACGATGCTTATTTCAGAGAGGTGGGAAAAAGACACTCCTCTGGGGCTTTCCCAAGGTTAAGTCTGTATCATTCACGTCGGAGAACTGAAGATTTGCTCATAAGCCTGTGGCTCCAACTTTTTCTGTGAGAATCTAAGATCTCAGCAGTAGAGTCCAAGTTTATTCTCAGCCCCTTTCTTCCCTTCCCAAGCTTTGCAAACTACCGCACTGCCTCCAGGAAAGCCACGGGAAGGCTGGTCTGAGGGTTATCTGTGCTGTTAACTGTTTCTGGCCTCCTGAAGTCGGAGCAGAACAAAAGCATCTAGATGTACTTCAATCATTGGCTGGGTTTCAGCTTCCTACTCCCCCACCCCATCTTCTCCCCAGTGACAAACCCAATATGCCTTCACACTCCCTCTACCACACACTTTATTATTACCTCAGGGTCAATACCTTTATAAACGTGCCTCCGACTGACTCCTTAGATAACGTCAGGGCACTTCTTTGCAAGCAATAAAAACAACCAGGCCCAGGATGTTATCAAGAAGAAAGTAATTACAAAGTCTCCAGCAGAAGCGCCTGGGAAAGCAGCACCCCTTATTACTGTCTAATTCTTAGAACAAGGAGGGCCTAGCTTAATATAACCATCAATCTCATATCTGCCTTATGTCAATGAGGCCTTAAAACAAGGACACGGAAAATTATGCATTTCTTGGCTAACAATTCCTTAATCATGTGTTACTTGGCCACAGGTAAGTGTAGCAACCTTCAGACAGCTAAGCAGATATTGGACTGGTCTTCCCCTTGGAAGTAAGCTTGACAGTTCAAATTTCCCATCCCTTCTCCTTCCTCCTCCTTGTCTCCTGGCAGACTGCTCAAGTCTTCCCATTGATGGCAACTTCAGCATACAAAACATTGAACACCATGAACAAAATGAAGCACTCAGAGGATGCTGCCCTTGGATGACTTCCTACATCCCCGCAACCCTGACTCCTGTGTCCATGGAGAAGAGGCTACCAAGGCCATGCCCATCGGGGAGCGATAGAGATGCCTGTGGGCTTCACGCCACCACTCCATTCTTCCAGAAGAGAATGACCTCGGTGAGTGTCAACATAGGCTGAAGCACCTCTCCTATGCTGATGGAGATCTGCTCAGAACACAGACCTCTTAAGTGTGATCCCGCCCACTGCTGCTTTCCATGTATGCAACTAGAGAAACTCTTGGAGCTCCAGGTCTTTTGATTAAAATTAGGGCTTTGAAGCAGTTGGAGGACTGAATGCCCAGCAAGCTCTTCACAGCAACAAAGCCCTGAGGTGCTCCTGTTAGGACTCTCGACTTGTTCACCTATAAACAGGCCTCACTCAGTTATCTTCATGGTCCACCAATCCACAGGTTCTGTGGATCCAGTTACAGGGTAAGGGAATCAACACTATTGCAGTGTAAACCAAAGCTTGTTCACTGGTTCTGGCCAGCAATACCAGAAGGGACCTTAGGAAATGTCTACAGCGTTGCATTGTCCGGCAGGCTAACATCTGGCATACCAGAATGCCAGAGCTTACCATGAGTTCACTCATTCACTGTCTTCCACAACTGACAATGGTGGTCTGGTCACCCCACTCCACATTTAAGGGCCACTAAAGAGTAAGAAAGAATAAAGGATTTCTCAGACACCCACAATGCAGTAATAGGCACCTCTGAAATAGAGGAAATTATGATATTTGCTGGCCACTGGGATGAACCTGAAAGATTTGGTAGAAGTGGCTTAAGCCAACCCCAGAAAGACCAATATAGCATGCTGTTTCTATAAAAAGAACCTAAGAAAATCAAAACCAGAGGAACAGTATGCTGAAGGGTATCGCCAGAAGTTGGGGGTCAAGGCATGAGCCAAAGGTCCATATTGAGCTGTGTCAGATAAGAGCACAGCGTGGTAACTGCTGCTGATAAAGACATATTTCAAAACTGCCGACAGGTTTAAATGCAAACATGGTGAGATGATGGGCATGGTAATTAGCCCAATTTAACCAGTCCATGAAATGCAGACACATCAAAACACCATATCAGACCCTATAAATACATGCATTTAGTCGCCTTTAAAAAAAGACATGAAGGTGAGGCCCTTTTCAGACAAGGTCAGGGAACGATGTTTAAACAGTGCTCAACAGCTGGAATGGAATAGATTATTAAGTTCGACTATTAGACGTGTGAAAGTTATCTCTAGTCAGGCATGATAGTAATAAAGACATTTATTCATCTAAAAAAAAGATATGAAGGGGAAATCACTGTCATAAGAAATGGCAGGGGCAGGGGCACAGGCAGGCTGGTGTGGTGCCCTGGCCTGGGTGTTCATGGTTGGCATCTTTGGAGAGAAGGCCTGAAGGACAGAAGAAACAATGAATGCACAGCCCTGGCAGATAGATGAGCCCATGTGAAGGCCTGCAGCACAGACCAGTGGGGTCATTGATGATATTTCTCAAATGCTGTGTGTCTGAATCATCAGTTTGTTCAGCATACACTGAACTAAGCTTATCCTGAGCGCCTGCTCTGCGGGTTCAGAGAGGGCCAGAGCATGCCAACGTCTACAATTCCCTGTAGTGTAGCTTCTGCCGCTGCTGAGCTGTGGTTCACGCTTTTGAAAACCCCTGGTCTATAAAGAGAGGGATGATGGAGAGATGCCTTGGTGGTTAAGAGAGCCTGCTGCTCTTCCAGAGGACTGGAGTTCAGTTCCCAGCAGCACCCATGTCACATCAGGCAATCCATAGTCACCTGTAGCTTCCATGGCTAGACTTCACAGACAGACAGACACACAGAAACACACACACACACACACGCACACACACACACACACGCACACGGCATACACTCAGACAGATCCAAATAAATCTAAAAAGAATGAGGCTGCAAATGTCTTACCCAAAGGACCCAATAGTAAACACTGCCTCTTCCCACAGCCATTAACATCTCTGGTACAAGCATGATACAAACCTGCTGTATAGTTTGAATGTAATTGGCCCCCATAATCTCATAGGGAGTAGCAGTTAGGAAGTGTGGCTCTTTTGAAGTAGGTATGGTCTTTTTGGAGGAAGTGTGTCACTGCAGGGGTGGACTTTGAGGTTTCCTATGCTCAGGATACTGCCCAGTGTCTCAGTCGACTTCCTGCTGCCTGCAAGATGTAGGGCTCTCAGCTACTTAGTCAGCACCATGTTTGCCTGTATACCATCATGCTTCCCGTCATGATGATAACAGACTAAACCACTGAAACTGTAAGCCACCACCCCAATTAAATATTTTCCTTTTAAGAGTTGCTGTAGTCGTGGTGTCTCTTCACCACAATAAAAACCTAAGACTCTGCTGTTGTATGACCAAAGCAAAGCAAACAGGCACGTTAGCATTGCGATGAAACTGTGGTCACAAAACTACCAAAGAGGCTAGGTGTGGTGAATCTGTGATCTCGGTCTCAGAACAAAGTCAGAACAACTGGTAACTCAGGCCAGCCTGATAACAGAGTAAAGTAAAGGCCACTCTGAGCTTTGCAACGAGACCCTGTCTCAACAATCCCAAAGGGTTGGGGTGTATTAGTAGTAGACACTTTGCCAAACACACGCAAGGTCCTGTGTTCTAAACTGCCCCTGAGGGGGACAAAGAAAAGAAGATAGAGAGGGAAAGTAAAGAAAGGAGAAGGCAGGTAAGGGAGGGGAAAAGAGGGGAGGAAACAGAAGGGGAGGGGAGAGAAGGACTATAGGAAGCTAGAGCCAATCTGTGAGCTGCAGTTTGCCTGCCCTTGAACTAACAGCAGAGGCCTGAAAGAGGCCGGCTTTAACTGACTGCTGAGCCAAGGAGAATTAGTCTTCCCTAGAGATGAGGCCCCTAATTGGTTATCCAATACCAAGTGGTCAGCCCTGAAATCCTATCCGTGTGGGCCAACCCTGAACAGACTCAGCAGGCTGAATTTACATATTCATTCCTGTGCACACACACGTAACAATAATAATTACAGAAAAAGAGGCTATGGATTTGAGATGTAACAAGGAGGATAAGGCACATAGGAGGAGCTAGATGGAAGAGAGAAAGGGGGAGATTATATAATTACATGTTTCTGTTTTTACTAGCAAGCAACAAAGGCAGACAACAAACACAGGAGAGGATGTGGAGAGAAGAACTTTTATCCACTGCTGGTAGGGTTCGAATCAATACAGCCATTATGGAAATCAGTCTGGAGGTGCCTCAAAAAAATAGAAAATAAACACTGTCCTATGACCTAGCTCTTCCACTGATGGGCATATACCCTGAGGACTGGGTAGCCTCCCACAGAATGAGCTGTACAACCATGGTCCCGCAGCAAGGGAATGGAACTAAGTGGTGATACTTTGTTTATGGTCTAACAAATAAAGTTTGCCTGAAGATCAGAGTGCAAAGCTAGCCACACTAGTCAACCATACAGGCTAGACAGTGCTGGAACACACCTTTAATCCCAGCAGCAATACTAGTTAGCCATAGGAGTGGGTGGTGGTGGTGCACACCTTTAATCCCAGCACTAGAGAGGAATATAAGGACGGATGAGACAGGAACTTGCTCTCTTTTCAGTCTGAAGATTTTGTAGAGGTAAGAGCTCTCTAGTGGTTGGCGGCTTTGCTTCTCTAATCTTACAGCTTGAAACCCAATATATACTGCTGGGTTTTTATTACTCACGCGACCTCAGAACCAGCTGACATGTCTGTCCATCAATGGGTAAATGGTTAGATAAGGAAGATGTGGTCCTTTACAGAAAGGAATATATCCATCTGTAAGAAAACTAAAATCATGACATTTGCAGGAAGTGGGTGGAGCTGGAAGGTATACTCTTAAGCAAGGTGATATGAACTCAGGAAGAAAAGGAAAACGCATGATCCCCCTGGTGTGCAGATCCAGGTCCTGGCCTATCAAGCACGCATGTGTGTATATTTAGACCACTGCATGGGTTCAGTGTAACACTGACAAAGGAGACAGAGAGGTAATGGCCGGTGATGAGGAAGGACAGGAAACAGGCGAAAGGACCTGAGTTGTGAGGGTATAAAGTTCATTGCTCCTCCAACTGCAACTCTGTCCTAGTTTTCTTTCCCCTGATTGGTTAATTAATAAAGAAACTGCCTTAGCCCATTTGATAGGCCCACCCTTAGGTGAGTGGAGTCAACAGAACACAATGCCAGGAGAAAGAAGCTGAGTCAGGGAGTCGCCATGATTCTCCCACTCCAGACAGATGCAGGTTAAGATCTTTCCTGGTAAGCCAGCTCGTGGTGCTACACAGAATATTAGAAATGGGTTAGATCAATATGTAAGAGCTAGCCAATAAGAGATTATAACTCATGGGCCAAGCAGTGTTTAAAAGAATACCGTTTCCATGTAATTATTTCGGGGCATACGCTAGCCATGTGGGCGGTCGTGTGCCAGGGACGCAGCCCCGCCAATCCTATCACAACATTCTATGGTGGGTAAGTACAGAAAAATACAACTGATAATGAAAGTGTAAAACCTTAACGGAAGCCCCGTGGCTTCAGAACGGCCATTCTAACTGTAAGGACACTAGAGATGCAGAGTCTAGGACTGGGCACATGTTTGCCTAAGTAACTCTGTTAACCTAGCTGTGGACGTGTTTTTTTACTTGTGGGTTCAGTAATAGGGTAATTTTAAAAGAGTAGCTAAAGCGGGGAGAAGAGGGGAGGGAGAGGAGGAAGAGGAGGAGGGGGTGATGAGTTCAACTCAGAGCAGCTGCCATGGAGCGCCTTGTACTCCTTGGGGAGTCAAAAGCAAACCAGTTTCCCACAGCTCTTCCATATGCCCAGGGCACCAGGCTCAGAGCCTCTGTGTCCCATAAGAATAATTGACTGTGTAATCCTACCTCTCTGAGAAGGGAGCCCGGTCCTCCCCCTTCAAACCTTGCCCCAGCGGCCCGCGTATAGTGCCTGGCAGCCTGCGAGGGTGGCGGCTGAACAAATCAACTCTTGCCCTTGCCCCTCTCAAGGCAAGTTCAATGGCATCCCCCTGCTCTCCTTGTACTTTATGGTGTGTGGTTTTCTTTGGGATCTTGTTAAATTACAGAATCTAATTCGTTCCTGGGTTGGTGGGAGGGGAGGGGAGAACAGAGTGAGGGGCGGGTGGAGACAGACTCGATTTCCTAATGAAATCGAGGAGATGCAGAGGCCTTCAATCCATGGCCTCACTTCAGAGGGAAGATCTGAAAAAAAAAAAACACAAGGACATTGTGAAGCTGTAGGGGAGGAGGCCCTTGAATCACTTTCTCAAACAAAACTGATCTTAGGACGGCAGGGCCAGCTTTGCCGCTGATGTTAAAAGAAACCCCACGTGACCAACAGCCAGGAAACTACGCTTGACAGAGCTCATTACATTGCCTGTTACTTTAACCACCATCATCATTAAACTCAAAGGTTTGCCCCACGCAGCTCACTGTGGCACACTGGGCACCCTTTGACATTCAGGTCTAGCATATTCAACCTCTTTGCTGTCCTTCAAAATCATTTTCTTAACGAAGGAATGTCACGGCTGTAAACCACAAAAACCCTTTATTAGGAGAAGCACTGAGCTCCTCTGCCAGGCTCTGACTTGAAACTGGCCCTGGTCAGAATGTATTAAATGCATGTTGTTCCCAAGGCTCCTGACTGAAGAGCTAAGGACCCTTCACAACCACATGGAGTAGCTGTACCTTGGATCTGGAATATTAACCCCCCTACCTTGGAGATGAAGAAGATGAGTTCAGAGACCTTGAGTAATTTTCTTAGAACAAAACAGCAAGCTATAGACATGAATTAGGGCCAATGTTTACTGAATTTTGATCCTAAAATCCTTCATCTCTGGGAATGATTCTTGGGGTCTAGGCTGGCATGGGTCCATTCGCTATTGGTTTCTTTGTACAGAAACATAGTAAAAACTTAGAATTTTTATAGCAATGAGACAGTGCTGAGATACTCATAGAGTCTGGGCCTTGTCTTATAAGACCAGGCATGGACCACTGGTGGACTCTTAACTCCCCAGTGAATTTTAGGACACAGGCTGCATCCATAGTCATGGGCAACATCCATAGTCATACGCAGCAGAAACATGATCAAGCATACGTTCGAAATAAGATTTAGTCTTTCCAATGGGGATGTTCTATCTGGAACTCACCAAGGCCAGCTGGCCTGGGTCTGAAAAGGCCTGGAATAAAACCAGACTCGCTGAACATAGCGGACAATGAGGACTACTGAGAACTCAAGAACAATGGCAATGGGTTTTTTGATCCTACTGCACATACTGGCTTTGTGGGAGCGTAGGCAGTTTGGATGCTCACCTTACTAAGACCTGGATGGAGGTGGGTGGTCCTTGGACTTCTCACAGGGCAGGGAACCCTGATTGCTCTTTGGGCTGATGAGGGAGGAGAACTTGATTGAAGGAGGGGGAGGGAAATGGGAGGCGGTGGCGGGGAAGAGACAGAAATCTTTAATAAATAAATAATAAAAAAAATATTTAGTCTTTCCCAACAGGTCCTGGTTTGAAAACCACCAAATGTCTCCCATAACCTCACTGCTGACTTGGGGGTTGCTCTGATTCAGACTTCATTTTGCAAACATCTTCCTAAGGCTGGGGAGATGGTTCTACAGGTAAAAGCGCTTGATTAGGTGTGAAGACTTCAGTTTGAATCCTCACAACTCACTTGTGAGCAGCATGAACTGAGCATCCATAATCCCCAGGCTCCTACAGCGAGATGGGCAGTGAAAATAGGCGAATGCCAACAAGCTTGCCAGCTAGCGACCACGGGGTGCTAGACAGCAAACAAGAAGCCATGGCTCAATGCAGCAGGCACGGACCAACACCCAAGTCTGCAATCTGACCTCCACAGGCACACACGGACAACACCCACGTCTGCCATCTGACCTCCACAGGCACACATGACCAACACCCAAGTCTGCCATCTGACCTCCACAGGCACACACGGACAACACCCAAGTCTGCAATCTGACCTCCACATGGGCACACGGACAACACCCAAGTCTGCCGTCTGACCTCCACAGGCACACATGGACAAGTGCATATCACTGTCGCATACACAAATATTTTTCAAGCATATTCCTGTGTAGTGATCAGGCCAGATTCTCTTGGAAATGTACTCTGGTCACCTCTCAGAACCAGTCCAAACTGGTTATGATAAGAACATAGCACTTGGGCTCTGAAGGGCTCAACCTGTGCCCCATCTTGGCTCTATTACCTTTCCTCTGCCTAACCTGGGCCAAACCCCTTCAAGTCAGTAAGCCCAACTTACTAACCCACAAACATGGAATAAAAGAATTATCTTCAACCTCCCAGGTTGAAGAAAAATTTTAATAAAAAACAAATTAAGGGGTCTTTGCAGGGGCTACTATGTTGCAATTTTCTCTAGTTCTCCAAGTTCCAGCTGAAAGAGAATGTGGGTAAACGAGAGGGTACAGCTTGCCAGCAAATTCGCCAGAGGTCAAGCACCCAGAAAACTGGCTGCAAAAGCTGCTTGTAAGAGCGTGCCCTTCTACTAGAATGGTGCAGAAGGCCTCATCTTTAGACTAGGCACTTTGTGAAATTAGGCCCTATCCACAATCCACTGAACTTCTGACTGGTGGATTCCCCTTCCAGTATCTAGTGTGGTAAATTATTCAGGACTTCAGAATAGACCCTTGCTTCCAAAGCACAGCTATTGTACTTTGCCGAAGGCAAGTTGGTTGGCCTTTATGAAGATACCAACCCATGTACTGCCCACGCCGATTGTGTTCCATTTATGACATAAGATGCCCACCTAGCACAGTGCATGTGCTGGAAATGTGCTTAGGAACTGACTCTAAGAGGCTAAAGAGATGGTTCAGAGGGTAAAGCACTTGCCTTGCCAGCCTGAAGACCAGAGTTCAAGCCCAGCACCAGGGACATTCCACTATAATGGGATACACTCCATTCCCAAAACTTTCTCTCTTTTTGTTAGTTTTTGATAGTTCTGAATGTTAAGTATTTTCCCCGTGGGGCCAAAAGATACCAAGAATCTGACTGTCAGTGGGAATACTGGGGACAGAATCCAGTATTGACAGCTTTCTGTTTCTATTTGTGTACATTTTAAACATAAATATGGGAGGTAAAGCACCAATGGGCATCAAATGCTTCACGAGCAAACATCCACAGCGCAACTTCACAGCGATTGTAAGAAACCTCATAAAGTCTAAATGAATCCAGGAAAGAATTTGGAGTCTACTGCAGTGCACAGCACAGGTCCAGCATATTGAAAGTCAGCCTCGTGTGCCCACGGCTGTATGTCTGCTTCATGCATAAAGTAGGAATACAGACTCCAGAGTCAGTCTGTTTGCGTCGCACCTCAGCTCTGCTGTGGAATCATCCTCCAGTACACAGTGAACATGTATTACTCTCGTTGGTAAATAAAGAACTGACTGGCCTACAGCTGGGCAGGAAGAGACTGGGTGAGAGAGCCAGACTAGGAAGATGCTGGGAAGAAGGAGGACAAAGTCTGGAGTCACAAGCCAACACAGAGAGAAGCAGGATGGACATGCCATGCTGAGAAATGGTACCAAGCCTTGCAGTGAAGCACAGATAAGAAAGATGGGTTGATTTAAGAGTTAGCTAGTAACAAGCCTGAGCCATTGGTAGAGTATTTACAATTAATATTAAGCTTTTGTGTGGTTACTTGGGAGCAGTTTACTGGGCAGAAACTTCTGCCTACACAGCTTCAACACTTCACTAGTGGGTAGTGAAAGCCACTACCCTCACTCACTCTTTAGACTTCTTCATCAACAAATAGGATTAAAAATGTCTCTGCCTCCAGGAGCATGTCGAAAGGATTAAACAAAATAATCCATGTAAAGCATGAAATGCAATGATGGACTCTCAGTAGCCATGAAACTGAACCCTAAGAGGCCCTGCCACCCCCAGTCCAGCTACTTCAGAAAGAATGCATGTTTTGGAGGGAAGTGGTGTGGAATTGTTTACATATGTAAATTCCTCATCTCCATCTGCAGAAGACAAGTAATGATTTTCTTAAATTAAAAGCAATTATAAGCAGACCACAGGGGCCAAGCAGGTTGATTCTCCCAACATGAGCAGGTTACACAAGCCTAAAAGTAAATTAAACTTCTTATCATTTCTTACTGCCTCTTTCTTTCGGGGGTTTGAATTGATTCAATCTATTTACAAATGAGATTATCTATAGTTTGGACTTGCCAAGAATTAAGTAACTGGATGATATAGTGTGACATTAATTTCTCTTCTGATGTGGTCAGGAGTGGGCCACTGGGCAGTCCTGCAGCTGCCAAGGGCCATTTGGCAGCTGTTTCCTTGGGCGGTTTGGCCTTGTTTGATTTGGGTCCCAGTGGCCAGGGCTGAGCAGATGGAGTCACACTTTGCAGAGAAGCTGGCTGGCTCTCTATCACAGAGGTACTGCAGTGAATTCTACAGGGTCGTTTGTTGTACCGTCAGCGCAAACAGTGTCAAAACACAAGGTAGACCTGTGAGAAGCATGAAATAAGACCCTGTACCTTGAGCACGGACAGTCCCCACTGTTGAAGGGCCAGAAGATAGAGAAAATCAACCTCAGCCCCCTATTGTTAATCAGTTCTCAAACTAAAAGACAAAAAAGCAACAGAGATGATTTTCTGTGATTCCTGGGTCACCTGCATCTAAAGACACCAAGGTAGCAACTTTGGACAACAGAGAACAGAAAACCACCATGCAACCAAAATCTCCTCTCCTGGAAGATATTTCCTCAGCTCTCTAGTGGCCTTTTAGGACACAGCCAAATGACACAGGAAATCAAAACAGGGCTGTTTCCCAATATCACCCTTCTAAGTTTTTTTTTTCCTTCATCTGCTTTCAGCAGAGAGTCTTGTATAAACTCTAGGCAAACCAATGAGGCACTCTTCTGGGCTTATGAAGTTTGCCACTGAATAGCCCCATAGAGCAGTAATTAACCATAAGACACTATTTAAACCTAAATGAAGTTCCTAGTCCTCTTCTGTGCTTTCACTAGCTACCTTCAAATCTCTAATAGTGGCCTGTGATGAGTGGCTACTGTGATGGACCATGTTAATAGGCAATGCTTCTCTCATTCTGCAAAGTTCTGCACCTGGCCTAAAACTAACACAATCCAATAAGCAAAGAGAAGGGACACTTGATGATGATGATGATGATGATGATGATGATGATGATGAGATGATGATGGTGGTGGTGGTGGTGGTGATGAAGCACTGAGGAATAACCACATCATGCTTAGCTGATAAGAATAAAACTTTGGTGCAGTGTCTAAGAGCAGTCAAAGCAGATAGACAATAGGCAGACATATACATATATGTCTGCATACTTATACACACACATATACATACATACATGGAGCTTAAAAGAGGCTCTACCCTCTAACTCACTCTCTGTAGGTAGGACTCTAGAAAAAGGAAAAAGAAGTATTCTAAAAATCGACCTTTTAATTTTGGTTTGCAAAAAAAAAAAGCACTTAGCAAAGGGGAAAAAGATAAGAAATGGTATATACGTATATAGGTAATAAAAAACACATCTCATTGCATGATGGAATTCAGCACCACTAATAAAGAATGTGTTCCTAAATACTAATAATATGAGGAAAATAGTTCAAAAGGTTGTCAAGTATTACACCATAACTACATCTTAAAAAGTTTCATATATACACATACATGTGTTTGCATGTCTATGTGACATGTGGAAAATAGAAGGGAGGATCGTTTGGAAAAAGGAAGGAAACTAATGAGATGGAGAGAAA
The DNA here is from genome assembly GCF_037038515.1 of Microtus pennsylvanicus. NCBI lineage: Eukaryota > Metazoa > Chordata > Mammalia > Rodentia > Cricetidae > Microtus > Microtus pennsylvanicus. Next base: position 45,443,536 of record NC_134586.1, read on the forward strand.
AGAGGGATAATGAATAACTAGGAAGATAATGGGGATAAATGTGGTCAAAGAATATGATATATTTGAAGGCATTTTTCATTATGAAACATATAGTAAAATATATGGTGGATGGTAGAATTATATAAACATTTAAATTTTTGGTATTTTCCTGAAAAATAAATGTATACCTGTATTTCACATGCATCAAATACTTACTATGTACTGAGCACAGTTAGAGGTTTAATGCTTAGAAAACACTAAATCCTGACTTTATAGTTGGGAAATGGAAATATAGAGGGGATGGTGTGGCCAATCTGTGATCTCAAACTGTGGTGGTTTAAAAGAAAATGGCCCCCAAAAGGAATGGCACTATTGGGAGTGTCTTAGTCAGGGCTTTCTATTGCTACAAAGAAGATACCTTGTCCATGGCAACTCTTCTAAAGGAAGGCATTTAATTGTGGTGGTGGCTTACAGTTTCAGAGGTTCAGTCCATTATTAGCAGGGCAGGGAACACAGCAGCTGGGAATATGGCATTGTGCAGGCAGACATGGTGCTGGCTACATCTTGATCAAAAGACAACAGGAAGTAGATTGTGATACTGAATGAATCTTAAGCTAAAGAGATCTCAAAGCCTGCCCCCAACATGACACACTTCCAGCAACAAGGCCACAGCTACGTCAACAAGGCTACATTTCCAAATAGTGCCACTCCCTATGAGCTTATGGGGGCCAATTACATTCAAACTACCACAGGAAGGTATGACCTTGTTGAAGTAGGTGTGGCCTTGTTGAAGGAAGTGTGTCACTATGGGAACAGGCTTTGGGGTCTTTTTTGCTTAAGCTTCACCAGAGCACATAATCCACTTCCTGTTGTCTACAAAATATAGGAATCTTAGCTACCTCTCCAACACCATGTCTGCCTGCATGCCACCACACTCCCCAACATGGTAATAATGTCTGAACCTCTGAAACTGTAAGCAAGCCATTCCAATTAAATGCTTTCCTTTATAAGAGTTGCCTTGGTCATGATATCTCTTCATAGTGATAGAAACCCTAAGACAGAAGTTGGTATAGAGGACTGGAGTATTACTGTGATGGTCTTGGACAATGTTTTTGTTTGTTGTAATAAGAACTGATAACTTTGGGTTAGAAAAGTAGTGGAATGCTTTAAGCACTGCTTAACGGGCCATACTAGTAGGAGCATGGATGATAGAGATACTGAGTGTGATTTGACAAACTGTGGGGGGTCTCATTCAAGAGGTTTCAGAGGAGAATTTTAGTGTGTTGCCTAGAAATCATTCTTGTGATATTCTGGTAAAGAAGGTGGCTATATTTTGCCCTTGTCCACTCTGCCTGAGGCTAAAGTGATGAGTTTTTTTATTAATTCCACTGGCAGAGGAAATCTCATAACAGCCTAGTATAGACTCTGTTGTGTGGGTATTAGTGGTAACTCTAATGAAGATTTATAATTAAATGAGCAAGCTGAGCAGGGTAAATTTAAAAATGTAAATTTTAATAAGAAAAAGAGCACCAAGAAGTGGAGTAAAGCTAAGTCTGTGTTCAAGGAGATAAACAGATTAAGAAATGGAATAAAGGGAGTGGTGACCTCAGGGCAAGATCCCCCACAGCTAAATTTTCAACTTCTGAAAAAGAACTAAAGGAAAGTTTAGAGGCAGCGTGGTGGTACACACCTTTAATCCCAGAACTCCAGAGACTGCTGGATCTCTGAGTTTGAGGCCAGTTTCAAGATAGCCAAACTTAGTTAGGCAAATGAAGAACAGAAAGCTGGTTAACAGGTAATTGAAGAAGGGAACTATGTCCCAGCCCTGGCAACTTTGGTGACATAGTTCTAGAGTTAAGGATAGAAGGGTCCATGGAATTTGCCCCCAAGACTAAGGAAAACTGTTGAGATCAGGCATGTATCCGTGGTGAATAGAGGCCTAGAAAAAAACCATTGCATGAAACTGTGAAGTTGAAGCCCAGATTGCCTTGGAGACCCCAAGATGCTGGAGATACCAGAGCCAGGGAAACCTGCTGAGGAGAGATACTTACTAACAGTGAATGGAACCAGCCCAAGAGAAAGAAATGTGTTGCAGCCAACAAAGCTGAATGGAATTGGAGATCTGAAAAGTGTTTTGACATCAGACATGGAGATGTATAGTTTGGAGTTTGCCCAGCTGGTTTTTGGCCTGTTTTGGCCCAGTATTTCCTCACTATGCTCCCTTCCCTACATTAAGGAATGGCAATGTATATCCTGTGCCATTATATGTTGGAATTATGTGAGCTGTTTTTTATTTTGATTTTCTAGGGGATTACAGTTAAAAGATTGCATAAATCTCAGAAGAAGCTTTGAACTTTGGGCTTTAAAATATTGCTGAGACTGTGATAGAATATAGGCACTTTTTAAGTTGGACTGAATGTATTTTTGCATTATGACATTGCTACAAGTCTTTGGGGGCTATAGAGTGCAATGTGGTGGCTTAAAAGAAAATGTCCCCCAAAGGGAGTGTTACTGTCAAGAAGTATGGCCTTGTAGAAGGAAGTGTGTCACTATAGGAACAGGATTTGAGGTCTCTTTTGCTCAAGCTTCACTCAGTGTGACACACAGTCCACATGATATAGGAATCTCAGCTACCTCTCCAGCACCATGTCTGTTTGCACACTGCCAAGCTCTCCATCGTGATGATAATGACTGAACCTCTGAAATAGTAAACCACCCCAATTAAATATTTTCCTTTATAAGAATTGCTATGGTCATAGTGTCTCCTCACAGCAATAGAAACCCTAACTAAGACACAAACCATGTCTATTTTCCCTTTTGGAATCAATACCCAGTATTGAGAAAGCAACAAAGGGGATGTTCATTTTTTGGATAGAAACAGAAAAGGAATAGAGACAATAAAATCAATATCTTCACCAATTGGGCTTTAAAGGTTACAGACATACAGTAAAATAAATAAGGAGGAAGGACAAACAAATAAAGGGTAATATTCGTGGCTTTCCTAGAATGAGTGGAGTTTCCCAGGAATTTGGATACAACTCTCTTCATCACTTTTCATGATTTTTCCAGTCATCATTGTGGAAGTTGTCAACAGCCATAACCCTGGAGGTGTCACTTAGCACCTGAAAGGGGATACAGTAAAGCTAAGAGGTTGTCTCTAGGCACTCAAGCAGCCATCTTGGATCCAGCTAGTTTTACCCAGCATGCCTAAAGATAAACTGTTGGCCCTTAAGCATCCTGTTCTTTGAGACAATCAAGTTTAGGGTGGGATAGAGCTTAGCAAGGCCTTGCAGCCAGGAAGGGCTTAGGACAGATAATCCTCCCTCTTATTCCGTTCCTGTTCCTGAAGGTGCTAAAGGCAATGGTTTATCTTGTACATCTTAAACTTGAATTTGGGAGTCATTGAAAAAACCACCCGTGAGTGAAACATTGTCCCTTGCTAGTCTTACAGAGACTTGGTTATGTCCTGATTGCAGGTCTTGCTGTACATGGCTTTGGAGTGGTCATCATTTGTACCATTACAACCTCTAGCCTTTCACTTAAGAATGAGACCAGACAGGCCCAATGAGCAGAAAAAGCAGGAGACCATTAGGAGTCTCTCAGGGAAAAAGGCAAGTAATGGCGTGGTAGTGCCTCTTTGGTTATGCTCTAAGTATTCAGGACAGAGATGACTGGAGTTTAATCATCAAGACAGGTTAATTTTTCTAAAAGCCCAAAGGTTCCCTCCTCCTTCTATGATTTTACCCATGTTTATATAAAAACTACAGAAAGAGTTTGGTGTCCAGCATTGCTTCATTTAATCCTAGAGGAAAAAGAATCATTACAAATCATGGGCCACAGCTTAGAGGGAAAAAAAACTGGCAAAAAAACAAGTAAAGATGCTAAATAGAGATGTTTATGTTCCTGTGTGACCTTTGGCTGATCACAAACCACAGACGTCAGCTGCAGCTTCCATCCCAAGGCCTAGAGTTTGGCTCTAGCATGATTTCTTTAATGCATGACTTCAAACAACTCAGACAAAGAAATCCTGAGACAGACAATAGCAACAGAAAAAACAACACTCAGTAGCTAGTGTGCTCTGCTTTCTGTCACTGTGGCAGAAGAGCTGGCCAAACAGATCAGGTTTCACTTTAGCTCATCCAAAGTTTCTCCAGGGTGACTTTGATGGCAGCATGATGAACCTCTTGGCTCCTTCAGTCTTGTCCCTGGACCAGTGGTGTTTATCTCTTAGAATGGGTCAGAATCTCTCGAACCACACACTTCTTTAGGATCGATAGGGACGTGTTCTTCTCCAGTGACCCTTTGTAAATTGTGCACTAGTTGGCTTTTAATCTCTCATTTCCTCATGACTCCTCTAATCAAAGGGGCCATGGTCTAATTGAAGTTTCAAACCTTTTTTAAAGGGTTCTACCATGTCTTGTGTTCAGCTGGCCTTGGAGGGTAATGACCAAAATATCAACTGTCCTCTCACCCCCCTTATCTTCATTGCACAGATGAATACAGGTAAAATATCCATACACACAAAATAATAAAACAGTCTAAAAGTTATGAGAAATGCACTTACAGCAACTATCCCATTTACATTTATTTACTGAATTTGCACATTCCTAACAACTGTCTGAATTATTTATGCAAGTTTTACACCTACATTGTATAAATACACATGGATACTGACCACGTGACACAACTACTTTCTATTAAACCAACAGCAAATGAATCTTAACTACTTAATATCTTCCCCAAAGACAGAAATCTTGAAAAATATTTTGTTCATGCTTTTTAACAGGCACTCATGTTTTTGGTCCCATGCTAATTTAGAAGCATAAGGATATAGGTAGACATAACATACACAGGTACATGTGCATAACATAAAAACAGACCAAAAGAAAGAAAGAATTATAACTTTCATTTAGAGTATCGCCTTCTAGATTTTAAAGTTAAACTGTTTGTCTGGCTACAGTCTTCTTGGTCCCAAACAATCTTTAATGCTGAAGCTGAACTTTCAAAACTGTGACTCTGGGCTGAAACGGGGTAGAAAAACTACTTAACCTAATGATGGCTGAGAAGGACCTAAATGAAGGCCCAGTGAAGGCAAAGATGTCAATAGGTGAGATTTCCATGCCAATTCAAGTTGATCTGGATCCCTTTTCTATCCTAAGAGCCAGTCAGCAACAAAGGAGTTGCTTTCACAGCAGAAACCCTTTCATAGGGGTCAGGAAGTCGAACTATTGAGAACTAGTGGCTAAATCCTAACCTAACTTTTTCTAACCAGGTGTAGCCTTCTAGTGACCAGGGCAACACAGCACTCTCCAGGTCCACCCATAGAGGAGGTCTCGTTGGTATCTGGAACTTTCTTTTCCTTTATGATTTATTTCAGGTTGTTATCATTTTTACAAGCTTCCTATAAATTTTAAAGCATCTCATGCTGCTTCAAACTTATACAGGACCCATAAGAAATGCTTATTTTTGTCTTTTTCTTTTATTGCCCAAGGCCTTGACTTTAGTTATCAGAGCTATCAGAAGTTTGCCATCTCAAGCACAATTAATAAAAACTCAGGGTCAGAAACTGGGGTTCAACCTGAGGATCAGAAAAGCAAAACAGCCAGCTACTGGCTCTTACCTCGACCTCAGTCTGAAAATGATAATCCTTCCTCCAGGAATCTCAGAATGAGACTGTGCCTGACAGCTCTCTCCCCCCGCCACATTTTAGGGATTAAACATGTGCACCACTGGGATTAAAGGCACACACCACCCAGTTTCTATGGCAACTAGTATGGCTACTGGGATTAAAGGTGCGTATTACCATAACCTGGTCTGTAAGGCTAACCAGTGGGACTGTTTTACTCCCAGATCTTCAAGCAGTCTTTATTTATTAAAAAACAATTGAAATGCCACTACAGCCATCTTTCTAAGTGAACATGTAAACCACAAGAAAGGAAAATAAATAGACAGTGGCCTGACATTTCACATGTATACTTTGTACCTACAGGTGACAAATTATCACAGAGTTGCTCATAAGAAATGTTTTAGCAAAAAGCATATTCAACAAATGGTGCTGATATAACTGGATATCAACATGTAGAAGAATTTTCATTCTTCTATGGATAGAATATGGACCCATATCTATCACCATGCACAAAACTCAAGTCCAACTACACTGAACCTCATAGAAGAGAGAGTGGGAAGTACACTTGAATGCATTGTCACAGGAGACCATTTCCTAAATATAACCTCAGTAGCACAGACACTGAGAGAAACAATTAATAAATGAAACATCCTGAAACTGAGAAGCTTCTGTAAAGCAAAGGACACGGTCAACAAGACAAAACTGCAGCCTACAGAATGGGAAAAGATTTTCCCCAACCCCACATCAAACAGAGGTCTGATCTCCAAAATATACAAAGAACTCAAGAAATTGGTCATCAAAAGAACAAAATCCAATAAAAAAGGGGGATACAGACCTAAACAGAGAACTCTCAACAAAGAAATCTAAAATGACTGAAAGACACTTATGGAAATGCTCAAAACCCTTAACCACCAGAGAAATAAAAATCAAGATGATTCTGAGATTCCATCTTACACCTGTAAGAATGGCTAAAATTAAAAAACAACAACAACAAAAACCCACTGATGACAGTTTATGCTGGAGAGGATGTGGGGTAAAGGGAACACTCCTGCATTGCTGGTGGGAATGCAAGCTGGTACAGCCCCTTTGGATGTCAGTGTGGCGATTTCTCAGAAAATTAGAAAACAACCTTCCTAAAGACCCAGCAATATCATTTTTGGGTGTATACCCAAAGGATACTCAATCATACCACAAGGATATGTGCTTTGCTATGAATAGCAGCATTATTTGCCATAGGCAGAACCTGGAAACAACCTAAATACCCCTCAACCAAAGAATGGATAAGGAAAATGTGGTACATTTACACAATGGAGTACTTACTACACAGCAGGGAAAAAATGACATCTTAAAATTTGTGGGCAAATTGAATGGATCTAGAAAACATCACATTGAGTGAGGTAACCCAGACCGAGAAAGACAAATGTCCTATGTACTCACTCCTAAGTGATTTTTAGACATAAAGCAAAGAAAAACCAGCCTACAAATCACTATCCCAGAGAACCTAGACAAAAAAAGACCCTAAGAGAGACATACATGGATATAATGTACATAGGAAGTAGAAAAAGACAAGATCTCCTGAGAAAATTGGAAGCATGGGGATCATAGGAGAAGGTAAAAGGGGAGGGGAGATAAAGGAGGAAGCAGAGAAAAATATATACCTCAATACAAACAATTTTTTTAAAAAAATACTAAGCACAAAAAAGCAAACACAAAACATACTTGGAAAGTTGAAATCTAAATGTTTGTATTGTTGAAATATTTACAAACAATGGCTTGTAGTTGAAATACCCCCTTAGGTTTTTTTTTAAAAAATGGTGTTTTATTGGAAAATAAAAAAATGTGTATTACATAAGTAACAAAATTTCAATCTGAAAGAAGCATATGGGTGCATTTGAATATAAACATCAGTGGTAATGTACTGGAGAAAATGTTGTAAGCAATCACTATATCATTCTCATTCTCATACCACCTGGATAAACAGAGAATGAAGCTGATAAAAGAAAAATAAAACATTAAAATGAATAAGTTCTGTATTTGTATACTTTGAACATATTGCTATCAAGTCAAAATAAAACAACATTTGCAGTGATAAAAAAAAAGCTTTAGCTCAGACATGCCAGTTAAATAAGAACAAAAACTTACACCTATGGAATCCAAAATTAAAATCAAAACAAAAATCACAAGATGTTCATGAACCAAAAGACAAGTTCAGGAAACATTGTCTTCAAAAACGAAGCGATTACAAGTGTTTGGTAAATGGAGCTTCCAGCAGTTGTAGAGGCATTTACTTTGGTGAGTCTAAAATCTTACCCACATCTATTTTCATGAATCTTTTTCTATGGGGTTTGTCTGGTGATTATAACAAGATTTAGCAAAATAAATTCCTCATAGTATCTACTTCTGCAGCCACCAGGTTAATGTCTTAGCCCCAACTACAAACACAGAACCAAAATAACAAATAAACACAAAATAATTACATAAAACAAAGGGTGCTTCTGAGTCTGATGAGAACCAAGTCAGATATCCCAAAGATGATGTCTTCAGTCTGAGTACCTGCCATGGGCTCTTATCCCACAGATGCCCATTCCAGGACACCCATATGCTTTTTATTCATGAAGAAAGAAGTTAAGATGAAAAGCCCTAGACACTAAAAACTGAGTGGCTGGAGTACAGAGGAAGAATAGCCTGAGAAAATCTTGACCAAGGACAAGGAAGTTTCTTGCACAAAATAAAATAGCACAGTTAAGACAAAATGTTGAGATGTGTCAAATTTCATAGTAACAAGACAAATACATTATTAAGCCAAGATCCTCATATCAGAGAAGTTCCAGGAAGATTATTACTAGACCACTGGCCCCTAAGGTCCAGTCAGGATTCCTGGGTCCATAACAGAGATCTCTCAGCTTCCCAGAAGACAGACCCCCAAGGCCTGGAAATAAGACAGTCTTGAAAGGAAGGTGACTTTCAACGTCCCAAAATCAACGTCCATTCCCCTTAAGCATCCATTCTCCTCAAGTTCTGCTATCAAGTTTACAGATATCTAGTTTCTTACTGCAGGAACTGGAAACCAAATGTCCCTTTGCTGTTGGTAACAGTCTCTTCAGTCACAAAAAGTGGCTCTCCAATTAGGAATGTAACTCTTCAGATGAGTTCCAACTGGAGTGCCAAACATGGTACTAATTTTTTAGACCTTAATTCTCCAGTCTTGGGATTGTGGGACCACTAAGACTGGATGCTGATTTAGTAGAAACACAGATGTTTCATCTTTGGCAAGCACAGAAGAAGTGGTAAACATGCAGATAATAGGAGCTAGCAGCTTTAGTGATAAGTCATGAGATACACGGCTGAGAGACAGGCTAATAAGGGAATAATGTTCGCATCTTTCCCGGAGTTGACAAGATTTCCCAGGAATCTTGGTACCAACTCTTTCTTTTTGTAATTTTTTATAGATTATTTGGGAATTTCACAACATAAACCCCAAGCACACTCACTTCCAAGTCTCCCCAAGTCCACTTTCCACCCTTGTGGCACCAAATACACACAAAAGAAGAAGGAGAACAGGAAGAAAAGAAAGAGGAAGAGAAGAAGGAGAAGAAGAAGAAGAAGAAGAAGAAGAAGAAGAAGAAGAAGAAGAAGAAGAAGAAGAAGAAGAAGAAGAAGAAGAAGAAGAAGAAGAAGAAGAAGAAGAAGAAGAAGAAGATTCAAGCAGTTTTTTGGAAACTCAACTGAAGATAAACTTCTAGTCTAGAGACATTTTGTCCTCAAGATGAGTAAGACTGAAGTAGGGTAAAATTCTACTAGATCATGTAGTCACTACAAGGTTAGGAGAGGACAATAAACATATTCCTCCTTGTCACACAACCATGGCGTGGATGAGAGCCAAAGTTTAAGAGGAGATACATATTGAAAACCTGTAGTCCTAGGCTCTGAGCTGTAACCATTAGCCCACCTTATACAAGAAAACAATAAAAAGAGGAACTGAGAAATAATTCATGTGAACTAGCACAAACAGAGACTGGCCTTGTTAAAATTTGAGCAGAGGCTCATTATTAAATACTGCCAGCCTCGGGAAACACAGAAGCTGGGGCATCTGGGGCATAAAATAGATTGCATTGTACAAAATCCAGTTTGGGTTTCTTGTACACCAGAAATTGCAAGTCATACATAGTACAGTGAGCTCAGTTTTCATCAACTGCTCGTAATGTCAGCCTCTTTAGACTCCCCATGAGCTCCGTAGCGCTGCAGCTTCAGGACAACCTTCCAAACCAGTAGCCTCTGTTCTCTCCACCTTAGAAATGAGGAAGGGGATGTTCAAAAAGAGAACTAACCGGCTCCCCCTTCGGCTCTGAACTCCAGCACCTGCATTCTTTACCACATCATAAAAGGACCGTTACTTTTGTTTCTAGCAGGACACTTTCCAGATTGAAAGGGCAAGTTATTGATGACTCTTGCAGGAGAACAAGTACAAACCACATTTGTCTCAAGTGATCGTCTTCACGTAGCAATTCTGCCTCATCAAAACCGCTGTCTTGCATGAGGGACTGCAGGGACCATGGAGCCATGGGACGAACAGAATGATCTAGAACAACATCAACATGTGCTTCCAGGAATGCTCTTCATACGAACAATTACAGTTTCCTGCTTTTTACTGTTCCCAAACTACGTGCATTAACATCTGACTGGCCAAGCTGACTTTGTGAGCTAATTGATGACTCCCAGAGCAGGGAACAAGTAAAATAAACTCAGATAATTTCCATTTCATGGAATGAGCTAGAAATGTGTCCTCGGAGATTGGAGTTTACTGATATCCTTGTTGGTGAGGGCCAAGTTAAGACTGTGTCAATCACCCACTTCCCAGTCCAGCTCCAGCCACCATCACATGGCTCACAGCACAGTTCCTTTCATGTTATTAACAAGCAGTAGCCAACTGGAGTAGGCGGGGTTGGGGGGAGTCTGCTAAGCAACACACCCGATTCACCAGGCTGCCCTGGGAAGTGTGTGCCACTGAGCTCACTGGCTGTAGAATGAACCTGCACCCATCTGTAAATATCTCGCCCAGGGTCAGCTGGGATGGGACGACCCAGCAGTGAACTGGCTTCACAACCCATTAAACAGCTGCCCTGAATCTATGGCACCGGCCAACTAACACGGCTCAGGGCCATCATCGGTTCTCTGGAAAATGCATTTTCCTGGAGGACGAAACTAGCTTTTTTGTCATCCTGAGAGCAGGAATGAGCAGGGAACAGCACCTGCGCTCGGGGGCACCTGCCCTGCCAAGTTACAGACTAGTATATAAGATAAGTGATGACACGGGAGACACTGAGAGAAAGCGTGCCTCCGCCGCTGTCGTGTTATTCAGTTAGGCAAGACTCTTCAACTTCATAAAACTCAGCTTGCTTATACATGATATGAGGAGAACTATCTCCACAGGACTCTGCATGATAAGTAAGGCAATATGCTGTCTTATCTTGTGTCATATTGCTGTGAAGAGACACCATGAACAGAGCATCTCTCTGTTATAAAGAAAAGCATTTAGTTGGGGCTGGCTTACAGTTTCAGAGGCTTAGTTCATCATCCTCGTGGTCAGGAACATGGTGGCATGCAGGCAGACATGATAGCGGAGATTTCTGCATCCAGACCCAAAGGCAGCAGGAAGAGTGAGACACTGACCTCAGCTTGATCATCTGAAACCCTGAAGCCTGCCCCCAGTGACACACTTCCTCCAACAAGGCCATTCCTCCTCATCCCTGCCAAGTCCCTCTCCTTAATGACCAGTCCTTCAAATGTACGAGCCCATGAGGCGATTCCTATTCAAACTTCCACGTATGTGAAGAGCTTAATGCAGCATTAGCTCACCATAAGTGCTCAATAAACAGAGGAACCTGAACATCCCTGATCCTGATATCTGAATTCCAAAAATAGCACAAAATTCAAACTTATGAAACATCACATCATACCAAAATACCTTCAGAATTAATTAACTAATCTTGGGAATTAGAGATGTTCCACAGGAAAAGTCAAAAAATATCCAACTCTGAAACATTTCTGGTCCCAACATTTTGGATAAGGGACATTCAACATTTTTGTATTGGCAAAATTAAAATGAGAGTGTATTAGCAACTATATGCCAAGGAAGTGTGTGCGTTAGCTTTCTGTTGCTGTGATAAAACATGATGACCATAAGCAACTTAGAAAAGAAAGAGTTTATTTTGGTTTACAGAGTCCATACGGGGAGGGCAGAGCAGCAGCAGGAGGCCAGAGTGAGAATCTGAGCGTCCACATCACAGCTGCACACAGAAGGTGGGGAGCGAGAACTGGAAGTGGGGTGAGGCTACAAACTTTCAAAGCCCAAGCCCTTGGTGACACATTTTACTCCAACAAGACTTCACCTCCCAGGACGTCCTTAAATAGCACAACCAACCAATGACCAAGTGTTCAAATAGGTGAGCTTCTGAGGGAATTTCTCTTTCAAAACTGCCAGAGTGTCACACATGAGGACCCACATGAAGCCTAGCATTTGTCGTATCATGGGTCGAGTGAGAGCCCCTTGTCCATTGCCTTGCCTAAAAGCACAATGGGTGGACTAGAGTTGAGCCCAGTTCCAATGGGAACAAACGAAAGGCTCCAAATTTCAGGTCCAAGGAGGTCAAAGCATCAACTTGCGTGAAATACCTCTAGATTTCTCGGGGCTGGAGAGGAGACAAAGATCCATCAGTAAAATGTTTGCAAACACAAATTTTACTTCCAGAATCCACATTAAAAAGCCAGGCCCTCTACATATATGTTATGGTAGTGTAGGTTGGTATTCTTGTGGGACTCCTAACAGTGGGCGCAGAGGCTTTCTCTGGCTCTTTTGCCTGCTCTTGGGACCCTTTTCCTTTTACTGCATAGCCTTGTCCAGCTTTAATATGATGGGATGTGCCTGGTTTTATTATAACTTGCCATGCCATGTTTGGTTGATATCCCTGGGAAGCTTGCCCTTTTCTGAAGGAAAAAAAGGAGGAGTAGATTTAGGGGAAAGGGGATGTTAGGGGAGGGAGTGGAAGGAGAGGAGGGAGGGGAAACTGCAGTGGGAATGCAATATGTAAGAGAAAAATAAACAGCAAAAGAAGAAAAATCCAGGCCCAGCAGCAAACATCTATAAACCCAGGCTAGCAAGGTAGAGACAGGAGGCTCGCTGGGACTACCTAGCCTACCAGTCTAGTCTACCTGATGAGCACCCAGCCAGAGAAAGACGCTGCCCAAAAACTCAAGGCATAAGGTGCCTGAGGAACAATATTCCTGGTTGGTTGTCCTCTAACTTCTACATGCACACGTGTGTGCATCACCCCCCCCACACACACACACATATATGATTCTGACAAGCTTCATCATCCTTCCACAAGAGCCAAGCACTTGTCTAACCAAAGCTAATAGTCAGGAGGAGTTAACTTCTCACCCCAAATGCCCACTGAGAAGAAGCAGGAAATCTCCCACTGCACCTGCTCCTACCGAAGAACAAAACTGGAGTCACCGAAAACCATGTGGTCCACTGCCTATTTTTAAATGATCCTGTATGCTGTACTGGGGATGAAATCTAGGGCCTCAGCATGTTGGGCAAGCCCTCCAGCACTGAACTGCACTCCTAGCTGGTCCAAACAGACCCCACACTTCTTCTTTTCATAGCACAGCCTAGAACACATTTCTCAGCTAGCCCAAAAAGCGTGTCCAGGAAAATGATTCATAAAACATCAGAGTAGCAACCTTCCTCCTGGGAGACAGCCTTTAGTTCAGGGGTGGAAGCGGCTGCTGCTGTCCGCCCCTGCTTTACAAAGTCACCTCACTCCTTGCCTTTCCTGTTTCACCGTGTATTTGGTGATTTTACCACAGATCCTCTCCTGCCCCCCAAATCCCAAGACGTCATCGGCAAACAAGACGAAATCGGGCGAGGCTGGCGCGAAACTGAGGCAAATCACAGGTGCCTTGGAAATGCAGAGCGAGCAGAAAAGGGAGGGGCGGTCCCATGAATCACTGCCCACACACACACAAAATCAATATCTGGGAGGTAGCTGCATAGAGCGGAGGGCTGATTCCTCTTCGGAGTACTTACCGGTTCAGCTAATATAACACAAGAGTGACAAGTTAGTAAAATTGAGAGACTTGATGACGCCCAGCCATCCTTCAGGGCTGAGACTATAACTCAACCGCATTACTGCCCAGAGTTCAATACTCAGCTTGCTCACCATGACTATCCCTGCCCCTCAGCAAGCTCCCTCTGCCCTGCATGCTCTGATTCTCTCGTTCTGACTCTAAATTCCTTTTATTCTTTCTTAACTCTCCTAACAGGATGAACCGGGAAAAGCAAGTACAAACCACGATTCTGGCCGAGTGTCTCTCCTTCACCCCCCCCCCATATTGTCCTAGTTAGAAGCAATGCCTGTGTTTTCCCCCAAGCAGGGTCATCAACTCAAACCCCAGCCAGGCCCAGATAGAAGAAACACAGCACAAGAGAGCCAGGGAGAAGATTCCTGTTTTGGGAAACTCTGCTCCAAGCGCGGCTCTAATTGGCTTCCGCACAGCGCGCCCCAGACTCTTAGGAGCGGCTTTTCTTCAGCCCCTAGCTTGCTCGGCAGCCAGCTCTCTCTGCTTTCTCCCATTCCACTATCATAGAAAACAACTCCAAACGCTTTTCAGATCTACCAAGGAGCTAGTGAGTGGTACTGACTGGGCTAACCTTTAACCCCGAAAACCAGTGACTTTGCCAGACCCAACAATTAGGGGCACTAAGATTTGAAAGGCAGCCAGTAAATTCTCCTGCATTATTGATTTTCACTAAGCAGGTGGCACGTTGTATTTTCTCCAACCCAGTAGAGATACTTGTTTTCTTAACACGCAATCGATGTCTCCTGCATCATTCACAGGGCAGCGGTGAATCTGCTCTACGGATGAGATGTGTTTAAGTGAAACATCCGGGGTTTGCACCGGCCAGCAGAATCCCTGCTAAGTCCATCGTTAGACCACACTTGGAGAAATCCCAAGATAAATGTCCTTGCACCCCTCGTCACTTTCCTTCCTGTGTGTTAAACATGCTGTCTGCCAAGGAGGGCAAGCTTTGCCTGAGGACTGCTTCAACACCTTGGGGCTAAGAAAAATCAGCGAGTCAACGCCTTAAGAATGGAATTATTTGCTATCGTTCCCCTTTTTGATTTGTTGCCGATTAACCACCTCCAGAAATGGCAAGGATGCCTTTGAATTAGTAAACCCAGGTTAGCTATGAAACTCACGTAGACAAGCCCAATCCCAGGGGTAGCCCGAGCACTGACAAGGGGCATATCCCGGGGCTGTGCAAGGAAACTGAGAAATGACTGGAAACAGGAAAAATTCAAAAAGCTTTCTGACTGCTCTCTCTCTCTGCCCCGAACAACCACTCGCACAAATCCCACAGGATAAATGACCCTGAAAACAGGCCGATGTGTGTCACGGTTTCAGAAAGTGCCCTTCATATACAGCACAGTCCAGGTAAATGAATATTCCACACTTGAGGCTGCCAATGTGGTCGCCACTGTTCACATGGCCAATTACTAACTAACCTCTAATAAGCATTTTAAATTCTAACCTAAGCTTTCTGATCTAGATTCATCTTAAACTTACCATTTTAGCTCTGAAATCTCAATTCGGACGTAAACAATCTTATGTGACTAGTGGTCACGATATTGGGTAGAGCAGATCTACAATAAGAAAGGGACCATAGAATTAGGAGTTGTCTCAAGTCCTCTTTCAGTGGCAGTAAAGCAAGGGAAATGGGATAAGAGCATGTCAGCATTGCTGCTGACATGGAGTAAGACCCCTTTGACTACTTAGAAATGCTACCTGGCTAACTCCCTTGTTCCAGAACCTTCGCGCGTGATTAGCAACTATTGGTAATTAAGTGTGACCAGCAGATGCATACTGTTCTCTCTCCAAGTAGTTGGGTCAGGGAGATTCCAGGTTGTTGAACCTCTCAGAAGTCTCCCCACCAGGGCCCAAAGATGCTGGATAAGATGCTGGCATTTGTGTGTACAGAGAGCAGTCCAGTGGGTTTTTTAAGAGGCCAGACTGTCTTCGATTGATCAGAAAGTTGGAATTGATTGAGTAGGCTCCTTGCCTCTTCTTCTCCTCTTGCAATCTCTCTTGGGGAACTTCTAGTTCATTGCTACATCAGTGGGGGAGGAGGGGGAAGAGGGGAAAGAGAAGGAGAAGAAAGGTGATGTCAACAGGTCCAGTTAATCTTGTTCCTCTCTCCACATTTTAATGAATATTTTGAGAAAATCTGGCTGTTTGGTTATGTTGTGTTGATTTCACAATTCCAGACACAAAACACAGAGAAAAGATGCATAATCATTTGTATAAATCTAGAGTACCGTTCCAGGCAATCAAGACTTATAATTACTGTTTGCTCTCTCACTTTGTCTGACTAGCTTCTTAATCATTTTCTTTACAAATCAGCACACACTCCTTACTCTACGGTTTCCTGCTCGCTAGACCCTGCAGCACCACACACAAGACACACGTTAGATGTGATCGGCTGTGTTGTTGACATTTTTTCCATCACATGTTTTAGGGCTCTCGGCCTGCCACCATGCTCCTGAGGTCTGTGACATTCTGAGTGTGTTGTGAACACTCCCGAAATGCAAGGATCGTGATTTGAGTTGTTCTCACTCAGTTTCACACAGAAATGTGCACTGTGTACTTAACACCCGCACCTGCCGGAAGTGCCCTGAGTTGTATCAATGGGGAAAAATCTTTGAGCCTCAGGGGGAACCCTGCCAGGAAAGGAGCCTGCTGGCTTCTGACCACCATTTTCCCCGCTCTACTGCTCACTCCCCTGCACACAAACCAGGACTCTCTGCCCTTCTTGCACTGGAAGCCAAACCTGTTTGCATAGAGCTCACAGCAGGACTCGGCTTCCACTGATGATCTGGTCCTGGATGCAGGATGTCCTTCACATCCAGACCGCTCTGACCTCTGTGATGCTAATTGCCTGTCTGTGCTGCCGCCCCTTGCTGCCCATCATCTCGGATGGCCTCCTTGCCTAATTTTACTACTCTTTCAGAAACAATTAATTGAGATTGGCCTATAAAGTCTCCATATAAAATGGGCAATTATCGATTACTGACACTTCCACAGCTCCGCCCCTCTTCGAGGAAAGAACGCACAGGCTGCTTAATCACCTGTCATAGCTTCCTGCCAGATACAGCTGCCGCTGCTCTGCCTGAGCGCTCTCACCATTGTCTGCCCTGAACCTACATAGGCAGACAAGAGGCCAACTTGGTCTGAGCTACAGCAGATTGACCTCTGCTGTGCCAAAGCTTGCCCCAAGAGCTCTGGAAGCCATTCTCAGGTCTGTGGGACATTGCCTGTAACTTACAGTAATGGTCATGGAACAAAAGAGACTCCATTAGTACCTGATGAACAGGATTCAGTCAGTCAGTAAATACATAAATGCATCTAAGCTGCTTTTGGGATATCAGTGAACAAGGCAAACAAGACTTTCAGGAAAGCGATTTCACCTCTGGGAGACATGACCCGCTAGTAATCGTATAAAGAAACAAAACATTAAAATTTGGTCCTGGCTGCAAACAAAGGGCAGTAAAGAGCCTTTGTAGCAGTAGCATGCTATCAAATGTACAGACTTTGCCAAAATTAGAAAAAGCCAGGCTGAGCCAGGCAAGGTGGTGTATGCCTTTGATCGGCACTCAGGAGTCAGAGGCATACAGAGCTCTAAATTCAGGGCCAGCCTGGTCTACAGAGTGAGTTCTAGGATAGCCAAGTCTACAAAGAGAAACCCAATCTCAAAAAGAACGAAGAAGAAGAAAGAGGAAGAGGAGAAGGAAGAGGAGGAGGAGAAAGAAAAGGAGGAAAAAGAGGAAGAGGAGAAGAAGGAGGACAAGAGGAAACAGAGGAGGAGGAGGCAGACCAGGCTGGGGAGTTGTCTCAGTCAGGCCTGAGTTCTGACCCCAGTAACTGAGTATAAGCTGGGTGCAGTGATTTGTGTCTGTGACCCCAACACTGTGGGTACATAGAAACAGGCATGTCCCTAGTTCACTGGCCAGCAAGCCTACCTAGCCAAATGTATTTAGTAAAAAAAATCCTGTCTCAAAAATAAGGGGGGGGGGCAGGATAAGTAATTGAGAAAGACATGTGGCATTGACTCCAGACCTGTACATGGTGGGGGAGGGGAAGAAAGCCACTGCTCTCTCCAGACACTTTACTGCCGTACGCACGAAAATTGCCGCGACATGTTTTTATAAATTTGCAGTGCCTATGAGGTGAACAGGACCCACGTCAGTTGTGTAGACTGTGAACCTCACTGGCCCATGTGGTGGCCACAGTTAACAGGATAACCAAGGAAGGATCTCTTGGGAGGGAATACTGGAGCAGAAAAATCAGTCAAGAGGAAGCAGCCAGCTTGTGAGTTCAGATGTTCTCCAGATGGCCAGGACCAGGTCAAAGCTTGGGGTCGGGTGGAACCAAGTCTCCAGGAGGAACAGAAAGAAGGCTGTGCTGTTCAGGGACAGCCGTGAGAGGTGAGCCGGGTAGGAGGGACAGGTGTCCCAGAGCTGTCCAGGAGGTATACAACAGGTGTACACTGGAGTTTAGAAGCGTGGCGGAGAGCTCATTAACACATGTTCTACCCTTCAAAGCAGAGAATTTTATTTACAGTAAGATCCCCTAACCTCATTCACAGAGACTGATCGGCGAGGACTGGAAACCAGCACTTTTCAAAGCTCCGGGGAAAATCTAAGGGGCAGCTATGAGTAAGGACAGGAGCCTAAAGGCAACCCCATGACTCCAACAAAAGTCTACACGACAATCTCCACAGGGTTTCAAACCTGCACCGTCTGCTTCACCTGAGAGCTTGCTAGAACTAGATTCTTGGCCCCCTTCCCCACTCCATCAGGAACGCTAGGGTTAATGGCTACCTAGCTGTCTTAATAAACCCTCTGAGTGATGCTCATACTGTGAAAGTTTATGAACCTCTAATCAAAAGATTGTGTTTCTAGAAATATAGCAATACTCCAGGGCTGGCGTTCTCAGTGCTGGGAACAATGGCCATGTCTTCCCAGGAGGAAGGGGTGTCTTTTAGGAGCTCTCAGAATTATACAGCAAGTCCAAGGCTGTTCCTCACTTAAGAAGACAAGTCACACGGGTTTGATGGCCAAGAGGCACACTCACAGCAGCTTTTCAGCAGGGGACAAGGACTCTCACTGACTCAGACACTCCCAGGGAGTTCCCAGGTCAGGTAAGGTAGCTGGTGATCACTACGAAGCAATGTGACACTTTTCCATTCTGTCCTTTCTTGTCAAATGCCTTCCATGCACACTCCCATTTATACATCCCTCAGTAGACACCGGTATTCTGATTTTACAGATAAAATTCTGAGTTCAGAGTCACACCGCCAGAGATGGGTTTTGTGGCTGCCTTAAACCTTCCGTCATACTTTTTCCCACCGAAAAGACACAAAACTCAAATCAGGTCTATCTAGGCTGAATCTATCTAAGATCTGAAGTTCAACTCCGAGGATCACTAAGCACTGTGTAAAAGCAGACACACCCAACCATGTGGGAGCAGAAACTTCTGGATGTCAGGCTGGAGAGTAACCGAAGGACATCACCAGTCCCCGCACAGCCCAGCCTGAGCCCAGCATCTGGTCTATCCCTCTGGGGCTCAGCTCCGGCAGCATTTGAGAGTTACCTGGAACCACCCCATAGGGTGCTGGTCTCATTGTTCCAGGGTAAAATGTGGTTCTCAATACCTAGGAAAATCTGATTAAATGACCCCATGGTCCCCACCTTCCCTGAGGGAAGAGAGGCAGTCCAGGAGACACGCAGGGCTGGTTTCTGGCAGGACATGAGGAAGCCCTGGGCACACACAAGTTGCCTATGGCAGGAATTGATAGAGAACTCTGGGGCCCTCGGCTAGTCACTGCCTTGGAATCCTGCTGGCATAGGCAGCAGAGCAATGTCAGCCTCAGCACGGAGAAAAAGTGGTAGTGTCAGGGGATACCTCTGTGGCTGGGTCAAGCTATTCCTTCCTGGGTCTGTTTGCACTGGAGAGTGATGTGTTTTGAGCATGCATAAGATAGTGCCCAGAGCCCAAAGAATTAGCATACAGGACTCCTGAGGTCAGGGTGCACAGATGCAGACCATTGACATTTGGTTAGCAGTATTGTTCTATCTTCTGAAGTACTATGGATGCGCCTGAGCTTGCCTTTCAGGATCCCCATCTAATTTTTGCCCATTTCTCCCCACCCCCCATTCCAATTCTTCCTTCTGCTTGCTTCTTCTCCACCTCTAACTGTGTGAGAACACTTTAGAACATTCCTCCTGATTCTGAGAAGTAAGCAGTCCCCTTCTTACTTACTTGGGCCCTTAGAGATGGGTGGCAGAAAGCCGATCTCCTGGTAAGAGCCCAACACGGAAATAGTGACAAAGGGCTCTTCTAAAGTCACTGCTCTCTCTTCCATGGAAACCTGTATCTCTTAATTATGCCAGGAGTCCATTAGGAGAGGTGTTTCTGGAGCTAAACACCTTACATGAGGCTCCAGGAACAACCACTTTCTGCTGCGGGATTAGTCGAGAGCCCAAGATGGCAGCAAAATGCAAGATGCTAATGAGAAACCTTTAGATTATGCAGGTAGCCCTGGAATCCCTAATAGGCGCCGCCTCTCTCCAAGCCGCTGTGTACCGGGTAAGGAGGCCCAGGGCAGCATTTCTACATGTAATTACGCTCCCATCCTCACCTCGCTACTAAGGGAACATGAACTTTACTGCGCTGCTCACCACCGCGTTTCATTTTACTGTGCAAGCCAAGGTGCATTCCATCAGGAAGATGAAAGAGTTCAGCATCGGAAGCTGTCAGCATTTCCACTTAGGAGTTTAGTGGGGCTCCTAAATCACAGCAGAAGCTCGGCTCCCGACACCTTCCCCTCGTGGGGGGTTTCAAATATTCCCCTGCTCTCTGGGTATCTTGGTGCAGTCACACTAATGGGAACCATTTAATGCAGTCTAGCGGAGGTAGAGGCTCTAAGGATTAAATTTCAACACACAGCTCCTTATCATAGAGAAACATCCCTTCATTGCAGATTTCCTGGATTCAACACGTGCGTGCTTCTCTCCCGGTAGAACCTGCTGTCCCTGATAAAGGGTGAAGGTTTAGAAATATTGTTGCTGCTTTTTAATCTCAGGTCCAGCCAAGATGGGGCCACGGGCAAGATCAATGCTAATTCCAGATCAGGAGTGATGGTCACCATACAGGCACCAGTGAACCCTGTTCCTTGATGCTCAGAATGTCTGGGTTTAACCAAGGCACAGCCTTCTCCCACAAGCCCAGAATATATTGCTACCTTCTCACACCCACCTCAACTAGTCAGTAGGCAAGTTCTCTTAGAGTTCTTTGTTAAAAGGAAGTTGATGGCTCATTTGGCTAAGAGCATTTGCTGCACAAGCATGAGGACCTAAGTTCAAATCCCCAGAGTCCATGTAAAAAGCTCTGCATGGCCATGCATACACCATCACTGAGAGAGGCAGAGAAAAGAGAACCCATGGAGTTTGTTGAAAGCCTAGTTCTAGGAATAGTGAAAGACCATATATGGAGAGAATCGATTGAGACTAATAGAACAGGGCACCTGCTGTCTACATCCAGACTCCATGAACCTATACGCATGCTCAGCCCTCCCACACACAGATCCACACACGTACACATGTGCTTGTGTGCAGCTTGTGCACACACACACACAACTTTGTAAAGTTCTCTGCTGAAGTTCTCTGATCCTGCGCCCATTTATGCCCATTGCCTGCACTGGCTCCTGTGGATTAGCGCGACTGTACACCATGACTATAACAAACACCAAGGCTATCAGCTGATAAATTGGAAAGGTCCATTTGGGCTCACTCTGGGGATGCTTCAGTCCATGACTGACTGGTCCTATGCTTTGGGTTCTGCAGGAGATGCATGGTGAAGTAAGCCTCTCACCTCCCAATTAGCTCAATATCCAAGAAAAGAGAAATCCAATCCTAATAGGACCCACCCCATGACCACAAGACCTCTCACTAGGTCTCACATTCTTAAATGCTGCACCACCTTCCAACACCCGACCCTGGGAACAAGCCTTCCACACATGAGCCATTGGGGCCATATTAAGTGACTCTATCCTGGTTTAGACCTTCATCATCACCTGCCTGATTCAATTCTTTTTTGGGACAGGGTTTCTCTGTAACTTTGGAGCTTATCCTGAAACTAGCTCTTGTAGACCAGGTTGGCCTCAAACTCACAGAGATCCTCCTGCCTCTGTCTTCCGAGTGCTGGGATTAAAGACATGTGCCACCACCCCAGACTGATTCATTTTTGAAATGTATAATTATTGACCTCTTGCCTCATGCCAGGGCTGAGTGTTGGGTCATAGGCATTCACGTGCCCTCATGGTAAAAAGATCTCACACAAACACATACATAAATTGTTATTATATGACAAATGAAAAGTGCTACTTAGGTTGGTGCATGTCACATGGCTCAGAGTTTCAACTGCTGGGTTGACTGGAGAATTAAGAATGGCCCACATAGGCCACTTTTTGAGAAAGATTAGGAGGTGTGACTTGTTGGAGTAGATGTGGGTTTATTGGAGGAAGTCTGTCACTGGGGTAGACTACAGGGTTTCAAAAACCCTTGCTAGATGAAAGACAGAGACAGAGACCCACACTGGAGCACCGGACCGAAATCCCAAGGTCCAAATCAGGAGCAGAAGGAGAGAGAGCACGAGCAAGGAACTCGAGACCGCGAGGGGTGCACCTACATACTGAGACAATGGGGATGTTCTATCGGGAACTCACCAAGGCCAGCTGGACTGGGTCTGAATAAGCATGGGATAAAACCGAACTCACTGAACATAGCGGACAATGAGGACTACTGAGAACTCAAGAACAATGGCACTGAGTTTTGATCCTACTGCACGTACTAGCTGTGTGAGAGCCTAGGCTGTTTGGATGCTCACCTTACTAGACCTGGATGGAGGTGGGTGGTCCTTGGACTTCCCACAGGGCAGGGAACCCTCACTGCTCTTTGGGCTGATGAGGGAGGGAGACTTGATTGGAGGAGGGGGAGGGGGAGGGGGAGGGAAATGGGAGGCGGTGGCAGGGAGGAGGCAGAAATCTTTACTAAATAAATAAATTAATAAATAAAAAACCTCGCTAGGTCCAGTTCATAGTTCTCTCTCTCTCTCTCTCTCTCTCTCTCTCTCTCTCTCTCTCTCTCTCTCTCTCTCTCTCTCTCTGTCTTAACTCACTCTGCCTTCAGATCAGAGTGTAGCTCTTGGCTACTGCTGCTGATAATGGATTAAACCTCTGAAACTGTAAGCAAGCCCCCAGTTTAATGCTTTCCTTTATAAGAGTTGCCTTGGTCATGGTGTCTCTTCACAGCAATAGAACAGTGACAAAATCAGGATGCAACATCTATTTCCTCCTTAGAAGACCTAAGCGCCCAGCTTCTGGTAAGGCCAAGGAGACTCCTACAGGACCTGGAAATCCCACATACACCGGCCATAAACTCCAAATGAAACAGAAGAAAACAAAAGAACAATGAACTGGAAGTTCTGCAAAAGCAAATACCGATGGTCCAAACTGGGGAGAAAAAGAAAGGAACAGAATTTGCTAGCTGCCTCTGTGCCTTAAAGCCCAAAGGCAGCCTGAAGTCAGCTGCACAGAAGCCATGAGGACACTCATCACAGTGGGGGGCTCTCCAGAACAAAAGAAACACTGAATGTAACCTGTTTCTGCCACAGGCTGTTTCATTACAATACATCCTTTCAATTTATAAAAGCAATAAACAAACGTCAAAAGTCATTTTCATTATAAAGGACAGCAATTTTTTAATATATGTACATTTATACGTTGATGGAAAATCTATTGGACGAAACAGGAGTCATTATCTAAAAATAAAATATCACCTGATGAATTTCAATTTCTCTCTGTTTTTTGATTATTTTGAATAATATCTAGACTTTGTCAGAGAAGTTGCTTTGTGCAGGGGATGGCGGTTAACACAGAAACTCACAACTGATCAGAGGACAGGGAGTAAGTATCTGTGGATTGCTCAGCCACAAAAGAGACATCTGGATAACATCTTCTTCTCCTCGCAAGAGTCAGGAAGAGATGGCCAAAACACTGAAAGAGCCAGAAGGGAAAACAAACAACAACAACAACAACAAAGGCCCAGTGTCTTCTGCGCTCATGAACTTATAGCAGCTGTGTTTGACTGCACAAGATCAAGTCCTTGAATGTTCTAGCACAGAGGGGAGGGGCTCCTGAGCCTCCACCCCTAGCTAAGCTGATGTTCTTCAAGACGTAGTGGAAAAGAGAGTGGGTTTTCTTTAAGGGTATAACCATGCTCCGTGGGTGGATAGGCCAATACAGATGACGATATAAGCAGCACAATTTGGTCTCCATGGTTGCTGCTTGAATGACATGAAGTTTAAAGTTGCAGGGGAGGGGATGTATCTGGGAGGAGTTATGGGGAGAGATGGGGGTTAAATGTGATCAAAACACATAGTACAAAATTCTCAGGAATAAAATATTTTCAAATTATTTTAATAACTAAATTAATATTGTGGGAAATAGTATGAATGTACAAATATACAAAACAGTCTTAAATAGAACTTGATATGTGTGTAGCAAAAGACAGCTAGAACAAGACAGGAGCATCCACTGACTTCATGTTCTTTGGTATGGTCTGGTGGTTCTGTTCCCCCGTGATGGTCTATTATGCTTCCTACTTCCTGAGGAAAGAGGCCATATAACTTGACAGCTAAGGAATGACCATGGCACCCAAGGAGCCAGCCTTGGAATTCTGCTGTACCACTCTGGTTAGTCTCCTTATGCCTGACACACAACATGAAATCTACAATGGGTCCTGAGTCTTGGGGTTGTTACTTGGATCGAGTAAATTAAATTTCTTCGAAAGTGCTTAGAGCAGCATTGGGCACTTGGTATTATTTAATATCATTTACTAAATAAAAGCTACATGGAAACTGTCCTAAGGAAACAGTCAAATGAGAATATTCACTGAGACATTTTAATAGAAAGAAGGAAGGAAGAAAGGAAGGAGTGAGGGAGGGAGGAAGGAATGGAGGGAAGGAGGGAAGAGAGAGAGGGGGGCGTATCACCAACTAGAGGCTAATAAGAATTTCAGGATCAGAAATCAGACTGTCAGAGTGTTTGGGTTCACAACCTTAGCCCAATCACTCACTAGGTGTTGGTCAAGTGCCTTAATTCCTCTGTGCCTCCATTTTCTCATCTGTAAAATGGGGCAAAAGATAGCACCAACTGCATAGCTGTTTAAGGGCCTGAAAAGCTCTCAGACAGCATCTGCAGTAAAGAATGCACTGTAATTAAACGTGCATTCTTCCAGGCAGATGCTGCTATAGCAGCGGTACATCTACACACAAACACACAAATGCCAGTCAGTAGGTAAAGGCATGTCCTCTACAAACAAGAGGACAGGAGTTTGAATCCTCAGCATCCATATAAAAAGCCAGCCATGACTGTGTGTGCCTGTGACCTAGCACTGGGTGGTGGAGACACGCAGATCCTCTGAGCTCCTTGACCGCCAGTCTAGCCTGAACAGGAAAGCTACCTGATCAACAGCAGACCCTGTCTCAGCGCAATGAAGCTAAAAGTGATAGTGGAAGACACTGATGTCCTGTCTGGTCTCTGCGTGTGTGTGCATGAGCATGTGTGCTTGTACACTCACATGCATGCAACACACCCATACACCAGGTGGTACACACCTGTAATTGCCACATCCAGGAAACTGAGGTAGGAGAATCAGGAGGGCCCAACCTTGGCTACATAGCATGTTCAAGGTCACACCCTGGTACACATCAAGACCCTGACTCACTAAAAGAAAAATATGTAAATAGTAAGTAAACAAACAAATAAGTATCGAGACATACAACAACAAGTTTCTGAACCTTGCAGAAATCTCAGGGGTCAATAGAACCATAAGATCCGGGAAAAGGATGCCTCTCCATACTTCACCCAACAGCACAAAGCAGGTGACAGCAGCTCCCTGGATTCCTTAGGATCCCATTATGGTGGGGTTTAATAAATGGCTGGGCATGTTGTTGTTCTGTTTCTGATTTTGTTTTGGGGGACAGGGTCTAGAATGTAGACCTGGCTGGCGTGGGACTCGATGTGTAGAACATGTTGACCTTGAAATCACAGAGACTGGGGGAGTGAGGGAGGGGGAGAAAAGGGAGGCAGGGAGGAGACAGAAATTTTTAATAAAAATAAAAAAAACTCTCAAAGAAAAAAAAGAAATCACAGAGACTGTTCTGCTGAGATTACAGGCATGCAGCACCGCACCCAAATGCGTGTGTGTTTTCAAGTGCACATCCATGTGAGTTTATATGGTGGGGCTGGGTTATCATTGTTCTCTATCAGTGTGCCTTTTCATAAAGCAAGTGAAGTTTTGCTATGTAATACAGACAGGGCTGGTCAGCAGTTTAGAAAGCAAATTGTGGCATAATATCAGATAAGCAGCATCCACTGACACTCATGGGTACATACAAGAGTCTTTGGTAGAGGCTAGGACTTGTACAAACAAAGCAAACCATCTCTGTAACACACATTGGATACTGTTTCTATGACTTTCTGTATTCACACGGATCTTCCTAAAGTTTTAAATGTTAGCAACTTGAAGAGGAGACACAGGCAATGGCTATCTCGTGGTGGTAAAACTATAGATCCTGTTTGCTTTTCTAGTATTTTCTATAATGAATGCAATAACCTTAGACTCAGAAAATATTCATTTAAGCTATACATCAATCATCCACATCCTTGATTATATTCCATTTTAAAAAAAAGAATCAGCAAATTATCACATCTATTGAAGAGGTTTGCAAGTGGAAGTTTTGCACACCCTCTGCCTTCTTCCTCACCCAAACCTACAGAAGGCAGTGAAAAATTTATTTCTAGCAAACAACTCAATTTCACCAAGTAGCCAGATACATGCCTCTGGCGCATCCATTGCAGTAAGCTTCTGCCACGCTACCGAGCTTAGGGAACCTCATTTCCAAGTTTCAGCTATGCCACGTTGCCAGTGAACCTCAGGGGTGCTTGGGGGGGGCGCTCTCTTACTCACAGATTACTTTTACCCCTTACGTTCCCAGCTGGGGTGCACGCCAGTAGTTTCATATCTAGAGCAGAGTAGGAACGCACACACACACACACACACACACATACACACACACACAGAATGCAGAAATACAGACCAGATATTAAATACGGATCATACCCTCCAGACTGTCAGGCTGAGAAACGATTAAGGCAAGCGCACTGTCCCACAATCTCCAACGTGTTAAAATAATTTAATTGGGTATTTCATGGCACATTTTGCATTATTATGGCTCCCTTTGGAGGCAACAAATGATTTGCTTCAGTAATAGAGAGTCCCAAGTAGTGGCATTATGTGATTAAGTAAGTGGAAACATCACCCATTAAATTCAGTTCAGTCATGCTTACATCCATCTTATCTCTCTCTTTATAATTTAAATTTTCCTGCCCGTACACATATTCACCTGAGACCATTCTTAAGTCATCTGTTTATGAGACTTTCTCTTCTTGCTTTTTATCCAATTACTGCTGACTTTCAAGTTTCAGAACTGCAATTTAATTCTCCTTTGTTAAGTGAATTGACCGTTAGGGTTCTATAAGTCACAGGAAGGCCGGGCTAAATTTCCATATTTACAGTGCTTCTCTAAAACATTTCAAAAGGCTTGTTTTGTGGGCCTCATAGCAATTCGGGTTTATTAGACTTGAGCATTTGATTGGAACTTACATAGCCATTAGCCAGTGGTCTCCACCAGCCTCTCGCCTATTAAGTTCAACTGTGTATCAGAGAGCAGTGGAAAATGACTTAAAAGTTCTAGAACAAAACTTCTTCACCTTCTTGAGCCATTGCCCCCTTGGGACTATAAGAAAAGATGTAGGTCCTCTCCGCAAAGCAGGTATAATTTTTAATAGTTTAATTATTATGTTATTTTAAGGGGGTTGTGTATGCATATCCTACCTAGTAGATTACAGGACTCATCCTTACAGGCTCCTAGGGAGGAATGGTTCTCATGCAGGAATGATGCTGCGCTCCTAGAGACACATTGTGATGCCTGCACATGTGCTTAGTTGTTATGACTAGAGAGGGTAAGACGCTGCCAGACTACAGTGTGTAAAGCCAATGGCATTCCTAAACATCCCACAAAGCACAGAACACCCTTTACAATAGAGGTTTACTTGGTCCAAAATACCTATAGTGCCCAGTTAGAAAATGATAATCTAGAGAGGATATGCCAGAGACGTTCTTATGAAATATGGAGACACTGCCAACAGCAAGCACACTAAGAAAACCAGTGTGTGTGCGTGTGTGCACACACGCGTGCTCACACACACACACACACACAGAGAGAAGGAGAGAGAGAGGGAGGGAGGGAGGGAGGGAGGGAGGGAGGGAGGGAGAGAGAGAGAGAGAGAGAGAGAGAGAGAGAGAGAGAGAGAGAGGAAAATCCATTCTGTCAACCAATTATTTAACAAAATTTGGCTAAATAAGAGCTAGGTCACATACAACAGCCACTGGGGACATAGATGTAAGACAAAATCCCTGTCTTCTATAGATGTCACTTGTTAAAAATAAAGTAGATTAAGTCAAAACCAATTGAAAAATTGTCCTAATTGGATGTGGTAGCTCATGCCTGTAACTCCAGCTACTCAGGTGGGGCAAGAGCATCCTGATTTTGAGGCCGTCCTGGACAACAGAGGGAGACCTTAGCTACAGAACACTAAGGTGTGTCACTCATGGTACCAGTGAGTTCAGTTGCCGTGTAGTGCTTTAACCAGCTAGGGATCTGACTTACCAATTTTGTTTTGTACAAAAAGAAATCTAAGGTTAGGCAGTCACAGAAGTATAAGGTGTCTTCCCACTCTTGATACAGATACCATTAACTTTCCAGCTCTGCTATTATTATGGCTTTATTTCCGTTTTCACAAGATGTGCACTGTTTCTTAATACATAAACTCGAATTCCAAATGGACAAAGGGAACAGAATGAAGAACGAAGTGGTGTGCAGGGTCATTAAGTCTGTCTCCTTTTTAAATGGAAGTAAGGACTTCCTGGAAGTTCTACCAGAAGACTTCACCCTTACGGCTCACGGGCTATAATGGGGTCACATGACCACACACAGCTCCAAGGGAGTGTATGAAAATAGCATTTCTTTTTCTTATGAGATGGGTTTCATGTTATTTCCCTAGTTTCCCCACACTTCTGGATTCTCTCAACCGCTCCACCTTAGTCTCCCCAAAGCCAGAACTGTATGTTTATACCATTGCACCCTAAGTCAAGGAGTTTTAGTTGATCACATTATTTTTCTAAGAAAAATCAGAGTTCTACTAATAAGAGATAACCAGTATTAGGAGCACGATCAGCAATGCCAGCCTTTAGTGTGGTAAAGGACAAGATAACAGAATGTAGGAACTACAAAGGGAGGATACTAAAGCTCATGACTTGGATACTTGTGGAGGCCCAAGAACGTGAGCTTGTTTTCACGTTGACCAAAGGTCCAAAAGTTGGAATTTTCCACTAGTTCCTTCAAGGTTATTGTGCTTCCACCTCAAACAAAGGTCCCACCTAGAGGTTGACCATACCATTTTCATTACACTGTGAGGCATTTATTATATGAGGGGTAAGAGTGGGTTCCATTTTTGCAAAATGTAAACCTATTCACCCACCTACAGTCAGCCAGCAAGGATGGGAGTTCAAAGGCTTTGTAGATACAGGGTCACCACATCATTTTTCTGTGTGTAAGTATGAAACATGAATCCTAAAAGATGACTTCCTGAACATTGCAAGGTTGCCCATCTTCTTTAATCCTTAAAAATATGTCAACCTTTGGCTAAATTTTTCTTTTTTCTCCCTTAAATCTGCCCTATATTGTTGGTCACTCTACACAGCTGACAAGGTTTGCTCATCCTAGGTTCAAAAGGCTCCACCCATCCCCAGATACCTACTGATTATCTATTTTAATACTTCAGGTTAGCATAAAAAGTAATGGGTTTCATTGTGCAACATTCAAATATATGTCCTTCTCCTTCATCCCCTCTCCCACTGCCTTATCCCATACTTTCCCCACTGCTTCCAGATGGTTCCCTCTCTTCCCCAAGTTGGTCCTTCTGCTTTCTTAGCTCTGTTTCCTGTATTCTTTAAGATTGCTTCCTCCCCCTTTGCAATCCCATTTCTAGTTTAATGACTAACAAATACAGATATATAATTCTCACATGTACACAAGCATGCATATGCATTTGAACTCTAGGTTCACATCTGAGAAAAGGCATATAATATCTTTCAGTATCTGGTTTATTTCACTTAACATGATGCCATAACATCCAATTTCCTGTGAATGTCATAATGTTAATTTTCTTGAAGGTCACATAAAATCTCCTTGTATGTATTTAATATTTTTACATTATCCTTACTATCAGACTAGGAAAATTTAGACTCCTGGAAGAAAACATTGCAAGATACATCATCAGCAAGGGTTTTTTGAATAGGACTCCAGTGGCATAGGAAATTATCCCAAAATTGACAGAATTACATAAAATTAGAAAGTACCCATGCAGCAAAGGAAATAATCATCAGAATGAAGAGACATCCCATGAAATTAGAAAAAAAATAAAATTTTTGCCAATGGCACATCTGAAAGGGAATTAATATCTGGGCTATATAAGGAGCTGTACAAATTAAACGCCAAAAATGAGAACATCCAATTGTATATGGGCTAATGAACTTCATTACTCTCTCCCACTAGACAGTTCTACAGAGAAGAAATAAATAAGAATGGCCAAAAGATACTTGAAAATGTGTTCAACATCTGTAGCCATCAGGGAAACATAAATTAAAACTGTTTTAAAATTTCATTTCATCCTTTTCAGAGTATCTTGTCATTTGGGCTAAATTTCCTTAAGTATTTTCCCTACAAGCACATCAGCTACACCTAGTACAAGTCATATATCTAAACTTAACTGGGAACTTCCATTGAATCTCAGGACTGAGCCCTTGCACTATGGCTTTAGAACAAAGCCTCTGAGCCCAGGCAATGTGTAGCAGGGTTACACTCCCTGCAGTGAGCTCCAAAGCAGGCTGGGTATAAAACTGTAGGATATCTGCAAGGAGGGTTGCAGGCTTTCTAGGAGCCAGCCTAGGATCACCCATCCTAGGTTCAAAAGGCAGGCAGGTGGCAAGAATATAGTGTTGGGAATGCTCCAAGCCATTAAAGCCAAGATGATGACTTGAATAGGATTAGAAAAAAAAAACCTGTCTATCTTGATTTTTCTTTTTCTGTGATCAAATCTTTCTGTATGTCTCTCCAATTCTTTCTTTATGTCATTGGATATTAGAAATAATTAAATTTCTTACTTAATTAAATTTTTTACATGGGTTCATGGTTAAGAGTTTGCCTGGAGTCTCAGAGAGACTTTGAATTTTGTATTTTGAACAGTAGTGAGTCTGTTTATAGTATAGGTGTTTTCAGGTTCTTTGTATCTTATTCAAGAACAAAATAAAATCTCACATCAATTACAAAGTAGAGAAGAAACTTTACTGAAAGCAACACAATAGAGAAATCAGAATACAGTGCAAGAGAGAGGTAAGGAAACAAGAAAGATGCTCAAGAGCCCTGGTTATTGTTTAGGATTTTTTTCAACCAATTTTTTAAATTTAATATTCTCTCATGTATTACATCCCAACCCAATGAGTTTCCCCTCCCTCTACTCCTTCTAGTTCCCCCTACACATTTCTCCTCTCCCCCATTCCCTTCAGAAAAAAGCAGGCCTCCCAGGGTCATCAACCAAAGACAGCATAGCAAGTTACATACAGTAAGACTAGGCATATACCCTCATATCAAGGCTAGATGAGGCAACCCAGTAGTAGGAAAAGGGTCCCAAGAGCAAGCAAAAGGATTAGAGGCAGCCCCCATACCTACTATTAAGAGTTCCACAAGAACACCAACCTATATAACCATAATACACAGGCAGAGGGCCTAACGCAGGCCCCCTGATTGTCACCCAGTCTCTGTGAGCCCCTATGAGCCCTGCTTAATTGATTCTGTGGGGGCATTATTCTCCTAGTGTCCTTGACTCCTCTGGCACCAACAATCCTTCCTCCCCATCTTCTCCAGGGGATCTCTGCATCTGCTCCCATCAGTTGCTGGATAAAGCCTCTCTGATGACAACTGAGCTAGGCACCAATATACAATTATAACAGAATATCATTAGGAATCATTTCATTGATTTTCTTTTCACCAGTTGTGTTTGGTTCTCTCCAAGGTCTCTGGGTTATCCAGCCTCTGGTTCTTGACTATGCAGGCAGGGTCAGGCATGGGCTCCCTCTCAGGATGTGGGTCTCCAGTCATAATAGTCATTGGTTGGCTACTCCCACATGTTCTGTGCCACCATTACTCCAGCACATCTTGCAGACAGGGAAAGAATGTAGATCAAAGGTTTTGAGGCTGGGTTGTGTCCCAGTCCCACCACTGGAAGTTTTGCCTGGTTACAGAAGATGGCTGGCTCAGGCTCTCTATCTCCCATTACTAAGAGTCTTCACTGGGGTCACCCTCATAGATTCCTGAGAGTTTCCATTGTACTAGGTTTCAGACCTTGTCCCTGAAATGCCCCCCAATTCCAGTTATCTCTCTCAGTACTCTCTCTCTCTCTCTCTCTCTCTCTCTCTCTCTCTCTCTCTCTCTCTCTCTCTCTTCTGTTTTCATCCCCACCCACCTCCAACTCACCCACAAAATTTCTCTTATTTTCCCTTCCCAGGGAGATCCACGCATTCCCCCTTGAGCTCTCCTTGTTATCTAGTCTCTCTGGAACTGTGGATTATAGCATGATTTTCTTTACTTTATAGTTAATACCCACATACAAGTGAATACATTCCACCTTTGTCTTTCTGGGTCTGGATTACCCTACTCAGAATAATTTTTTTCTAGTTCTATCCATGTGTCTTCAAATTTCAAGATGCCATTTTTTTAAACAGCCGAATAAAACTTCACTGTGTAAATGAGCCACATTTTTTTAATCCATTCTTCAGTTGAGGGACATCTAGATTGTTTCCAGTTTGGGGCTATTATGGATTAAGTTGCAATAAACATAGTTGAGCGAGTGTCCATGTGGTAGAATGGAGTGTCCTTTAGGTATATGTCCAGGAGTGGTATAGCTGGGTCTTGCGGTAAAGCAATTCTCAATTTTCTAAGAAATTACCATATTTATTTCCATAGTGGCTGTGCAAATTTGCACCCTCACCACCAATGAAGGATTACACCCATTGCTCTGCATCCTTGCCAGAATGAGATGTCACTTGTATTTTTGATCTTTCTTTTAAGGAGGCTAAGAGAAGAAAGAGTTTGGTTCCTAAGAAATGTAGTATATGGATTGGTAGATTAGAACATATGATCATTTTTTTTACTGTGTATGCCCCTTCCCATAATGCACCTGATTTTAAGCATATGCACAACCAATTAGGCATAAGATAGTAAGTAGAGGTTGTTTCTCTAATATCTGGTAATCAAGTAGCAAATCACTCGTTTAAAAATATAAAAAGATGCATTTACTTGGAATGACCAATAAAACTTCGGAATGTGTATTTCGTATTTTCCAATTTACTATAATTTAAAAATACTTTATTAGTGTATAAATTATGTTCCATAAAACCCATCCATTACCTTCAAAACTTCTCTCTTCTCCCTACACTCATCCCCACTTTCTCTCCTGGCCTAAGACAATCATGCTGTTCTCTGTCTCTACTACACTCACCTCTGCTACTCTCTTCACATGGGCGAAATCACACACACACATGGGATTTGACTGCTCATTATTAGCATAGTCTCCAGAGATCTTCCCCATGGTAGCATCTATAGGTGAGCATTTCCAAATTCTGTGAATTACATCCACATACCATATTGCATTTCTCCATTTACCAGCTGATGAGACAATGTTTTTTCTCTCATTTGAATTTGTAGTAAATAATTCTATTCTGATTGCATATATTTATATGAACATAGAATCTTATTTCTTCTAAGTATTTTTCTAGAAGTAGAATTACCAAGGGATATAGCCAACTATTGTAAAAGGCTGTTTGTTCATTCCCAGGCACCCAGAACAGAAATAATCACTCAGAAACTATGTTATTTGCAACACTGTTTGGCCAATAGCTTAAGTGTACTTCTAGCTCATTCTTATATCTTAAATTAATCCATTTCCATTACTTTATATTTTATCATGAGGCTCGTGGCCTACTGGCAAAGTTCCAGCTGGCAGCTTGTGTCTTTCCCCTCTGGTGGCTATATGGTGTCTCTAACTCTACCTACTCTCTCTATATATAACTCTTCCAGTCTGGCTATGTTTTGTAAGCCATTGGCTGAGAGCAGCTTCTTTATTCATTAGCCAATAAAAGCAACAAATATACAAAAGGACTCCCCATGCCATTTTATTCTGGGTTAAGAAATCAAGTTTGATCAAGAAAGACCCCCTGAGAAATCTGTAATAGTAGCAGATGGCTCAGATGATCCAACATTTCAAAGGACCTCTGTTGGAGTTCCCTCTGAATTCTACATCCAGAACAGCCTCAAGACTACTGACCGAGAAGATCAGTCTCACAGAATATACCAGTCAGGACTTGACCATAATTCTAAATTTTCTTTGGACCCCATAATATTATCAGCACCCCCAATCGCAGGAAGTAGCCTAGAACACTATGCCCACATTCCCCCCAAAAAATGAATTATGGATATTTGTCTTTGTTTATGATGTTGGTTACAAGTTGCTATGGATAATGGTCAGGAACAAAACTAAACAAAAGAGATTAGATTCAGATTTCTTGCTTTGAAAAAAAGGCAGGGGGTGCTGTGGGACAGTGGTCTTGTACTTGTAAAGATTTGTCACTTGTATAGTTTTAATAAAATGGTTGGCCAGTAGCCAGGCAGGTGTTACGGCGTAAATTAACGGCAGACAGAATTTATAATAAAATATTTAGCTTTAATAAGGAGAGGACTTACAAAACCAAGGTTCCCGCGGAGAACAGGAAAACAGAAGAGAAGGCGGGGAGCACACCCGCAATATTTATAAGTAAATAATATCCTCAGGGGATCCTGCCCTTCAAGCAAGGTGATTGGCTGGGCTTCCCCTACATCTCCCCCTTTTGTCTAAATAAGATAGAGCCAAACCAAATACAACTATATACAATAGGAACAAATAATAAATATACTAAACATTCTATTTCAAGGAGTCTAAATAATGTAGAGAGTAACTACAATTATCTAATCTTCAACTCCGTCAAAGATCTGAGAAGGGAAATAATATTATTTAACAAACGAGAAATATCCAAAATGTGCAACAAATGACAGAGACAACTGACTACCTGGGCAATCACCCAAAGTCTCGTTTGCAATGTTGAGTCAACCAACTTTGGCTAAGGCCTAACATAACTGACATACCATTATCAAAGACAAGAAACTTTTTAGAACTATCCTACCCTGTCTTGGCAAGATAAGACAATCCTGTTTTATCCACTTAAGGATATTTTGTATCTTTGTCAGTAGTTGAGGTACTACTTAACCCGAAGGCCAGTTCTGTCAAGAAGACAAGCTCCCAGTGGAGTGTCTTTAGTGCTCAACATTCCCTCGGGAGTAGAGTAGTGTTGCCAGGAGTGTTTGTGTCTCGTTCGCATGGAATTTTAGGTTAGATTAAAGGCCATTTTCTACAGCTCTTCGAAGAGGTTGAAGATTATACTATCTATACTAAATATAATCTCTATGTATCTAAAAACCTGATTATCCTAAATATAAATATGACAAACATATAATTCTCAATACCTATCTAACTTGAAGACTAAGAAAATAAACAACTGTGCAAATTATGAGAACAATGATCTCCAAATGTAAACAATGTCATTACATAAATAATATCAGAAGTAGAAATGTTCATTGCAATATGGTAAATATATCAATACAATATAGACAGAGGTATAAGCATACTCTTATACAATAGAAGTAGAAGCACTCACATTTAATATTCAATATATCAATATACAAGAATCAGTACCAATACAATATTCTAAAAACAATAATTCACAAATACCAATCATCCCATAAAAGCAGTTAATCCCCCGTTTTTTGAAAGTACCCCAAATTCCATAACATATCTCCCCCATCCCCTCAACCCTACCACTAAATGATGTCCCTAGACCTGAGGGCAAACTCTGTTGGGAGAGGGGACATTGTCCTCTAAGATTGCTTCCAGCTGACATGGGGGCGATGTACTTCTTAGGGGGGTCCTGTGAAAGCAAATTATAGGTGGGGTGATAAGAACAGGAGAATTCTGGGAAGAGGAAAGGCTGAGTCTGAAGTTGTAACCAAGACACAGAGGAAGCAAGATGAGAATGCCTCGTTGATAAAGGTACCAAGCAACATGGCTAACACAGACAAGAATTATGAGTTACTGTAAGATGTAAGAATTAGTTAATAAGAAAGCCTGAGCTACTAGGCCAACCAGTTTACAATTAATATAGACTTCTGTGTGCTTCTTTGGGACTGAATGGCTGTGGGACTGGGTGGGACAGAAACCTCTGTCAACAGTCAACCGTTTCTTACATTTTAAGAAGTTACCAAACTGTCTTGGGGGCTACCGTTGTAATTTAGAAAAAGCAGCACAAGAGAGAAAGATGCCGTGCAACAGAGTTCAGGTGGAGGGTTTTATTGGGGGAAAGTGAATGGGAAAAGGTGGGAGGGGAAAGGGGAGACTAGCCTCTGGGGACAGGAGTAGCAGAAGAGAAGGTGGGACAGACAGATGGAAACAGAGTAAGAAGGACAGAAATAGGAGGTGAGCAGCACCCTTTTAAAAGGCAACATAGTGCCGGGCAGTGGTGGCGCACGCCTTTAATCCCAGCACTCGGGAGGCAGAGGCAGGAGGATCTCTGTGAGTTCGAGGCCAGCCTGGTCTACAAGAGCTAGTTCCAGGACAGAAACCAAAAAGCTACAGAGAAACCCAGTCTTGAAAATAAAAAATAAATAAATAAAAAAGGCAACATAGTGAATTGCACAGATGCTCTTAGTGGCTACAGCTGAGAACGTAGCCTAACAGAACCCCAGGGCAGGCCAGGACAGATGCTTGAATACTAATAGATACACTATATTATATTCCCAACAGGAATGCATGATACTTGAGTTTTTCTACACCTTGTCAACATTGGAAGAGTCCACCTTTTTACTCTACCCATTTTAGGGATGCATAGTGGGTCCTCATGGCAACTGTGACTTGAATTTTCTGTGATGATTAATGACATTGAACATTCTTTTATGTGTTGGTTAACTATTTATTTTATTTGGTGGAATGTTTATTCCAGTCTCTTCACAAACTTTTTATTTTATGTTTTGTTAATTAATTTAATTAATTTTCCCCACCCAGTCACCCACCCTCCCTCCTCTCCTCCTAGCCCTTCCCTTCTCCAACTCTTTAATTGGATCACGTGTCTTATTGAGTTATAAGAATTTTTATATATTTTGGATATAGTTCCTTCATCAGACCAAAAAGGTTTGTGACTCGTTTCTCTTATCTTTTCATTATATTAAGAGTGTTCTCTGCAGCATAATAGTTTTTATCCTGATTTATATTTTTTTCCATCAACTGCACTTACTGTGTTCGGAGACTTCATCTTGCTCTCTTAAAAAGCTAACTTGACCATGTCTGCTCTCTCACTCAGGTGTTCATATCATTCCCAGCTAAAGAGTTATTGATTTGGCTGAACTGACATCTGCCACTGTATTTGTTTTTTCTATTTTTTTCATCCCTGTGTTCTTTCTTAACTATCCTTGGATGTGTTAGACACACACGTGCATTTGTGTGTGTGTGGGCGTGTGCATACACACACACACACACCTTGAAAGTGAAACTCTTTTTCAGAAAGATAACATTTCTTAAATGAAGTCCCGTGGATACTCTCTAAGATAGAGTGATAGAGTTTGTTGCTACAGATTCTCACTTACATGATGCTCGTCTGTCTACCCTCTGACTCTCTCACACCACTGCTCTAGTTTCTTTGTTCTAGACACATTAGCTTCCAATCAAGCTGATGTGCTCTATGTATATGACAAATGTGGTGAGCTTTCTTATTCTCGCTGCTCGAGTTTCTCGCCTTTCATTTAAGGGTCTGACTATGGTGTATATAAATTATAATCTCTTCACCTTCAGCCTACTTGAGGGATGCTGGGCTTTCATAATAAGTTCAACCATCTTTGATCTATTTCTTTTTTAGGATCCTCATCTCGTGTGAGTTGGTGGGAATCTGATTAATGCCCCATGCTCTCTGAGGTCCTGCTCACACTTTGTCCCTGTAGATGCTCGCGATGTACACATCACACACCAGTGACTTCTGCCATCTCTAGTCTATTGTTGGACCCTTAGTAAATTACTCCCTTCAGTTGCTGTGCCGCTTCGACTTCAGAATTTCCATGCTACTACTTTTCACAATTACTACCTTATCATTTAGAAACCGTGCTTGCCGCCTCGGGATTATCATACTTTGCTTGGTGCTATGGCTCCATGGTGGTGAATTCAGCATTCCAGTGTTGAAATTTAGTCTCCTTTGCAAAGCATTAAGAGGGTAGAAACTGAATCCAACCAGGTTGTTTGGAGATGGGACTTTGGGAGGTGATTGGTTTAGAAAGGGTCATCAGGTGAGCCCTGCTACTGAATACTCATGACTTCTGGCCCCAACCCACTTTTACAACTGTATTTTAATTGGACAAACTAACAGTTTCATTATAACACTTTCACGTGTTTATGTAACAGACTTGAATTATTCTCAGTGTCTCATTACTGGTGACTTTGTAAAAAGACAGAGGCTAGCGAATATAGAAGTGTGTGTGTGTGTGTGTGTGTGTGTGTGTGTGTGTGTGTGTTCTTTCTCTTGCTGTGTGATTCCCTGTGCCACCCCAGAGAGTGCTAACAAGCCAAAATAAACCTCTTTTTCTTGTAGAGTAGATTACAATAACTTTTGAAATCTTTGTCTGCTAACCCCAGCACCTGGGGACATTCAGAGACCATTTCTATTAACTGTGGCTTCTTCCGAACACTTTCCCCTTCCTTTGTGTGTCTCAGCCATGTTTCTAAAAAACTGAACATTTCAGACAATACACAGGAACAATGCTGGATTCTGCTGTTGAGTCTATTGTCCGTTTTGTACAATCAGTAACTTTGGCTAAATCTGTAAAATTCTCCTGCCGTGTACTGTCACCGGGGTCCTTCCAGGTACGTGGGTTCCTAGCATATCTGCAAAGCTCTGTAGTCAGCTACTGATGACAAAAGGTGTGTGCTTCAAATAGCATGAAGTCTATACTACTCCATGCTGGTGGCAAAGGATAAGGGCTCCATTTAAAGTCTAGGCTCTTCTGAAGTCCAGCATGACTTTGTTTGCTGCTAAGCCCTTCCTTTATTTCAGCATCATTCATGTCTTAAGGGGTTGTGCTACATTATTTATACATTTTGGCAGGTAACAAATATTTTAAAGTGCTAAATTACCATTCTGCCTATATGTGTATGTATATGCACATACCCTTATCTATAAACACATATCACATTATATGTGTGTATATGTATTTACATTCTATATCTCAAGAATAAATGTGCATGCCAAAACTCACCTCTTCCTTCACTTGGCCTCACCGTTGTGATTGTATGATTAATTTTTACAACCTCCAGATTTATAATATGCAAAGTTCCAAGGTTAGCCAGCATGTGTTGAGTAGCTTATGTTCTCTCTGGTCTTAGCTGTGCATGGACACAGCTTAGTATTAAATTTGCTTTTCCAAATACAACTGGAAATCAGGGTACCAAAGCTAGTAGGCCTCTCTCCAAGCTGGTCACCCAGGTGACCACCTACTCCAGTAACACGACTGACCAACCCATTGTTCCAAGCCTTGCAAACTCCGGTGAGGATAATTTGATATGTCAAACTGACTGGGTCATAGGATGCCTAGAATCTGCTTAAACACTGTGTGCGTGCGTGCATGCAAGCGTGTGTGTCTCTGTGTACAATGCTTCTGAATATGATTGGCATTCAACTTCGTGAACTGAGTAAAGCAGATGGTCCTCCTCAATATGAGTTGGTGTAATCCACATCTAATAGGTTCTGAGTGGAAGAAAACTGATGAAGACTGCATTTTGTCTAAGTGGTCAAATTAAAACATTGATCTTCTGCCTCAATACTTTCAGTTCGCAGGTCTTCAGACTCACATTAGCATCTACAGCATGATGGTTCATGGATCTCTGGCTTAAAACTGTGAGCTTTTCTGGTTCTTTAGACTACAGATAACAACCCGAGGGATTTCAACCAGTTCCTATATTCAATGTCTCTGGAGAAAGGGGAGCAAGACAATCCTCTATTTGTGTTCTCTGAAGAATCCTAATGGCATATAATTCGCCTCAGCTGAACTGGGGAGAGCAACTTCAGTTCAAGACACCACGGACTTCATTGTTCTCCCTTGACCTCAGCGGTTATTCAAGCATAAAGCCTTCTTGAGTTGTTGCATGCATTCCCAGAACACAAAATAGATGCCTTTGTCAACTTTTTTTCTCCTTTATAGATGCTTTTGGGGAGGCTGGCATCCTTATACAGGCATACCTGAAGTTTTCCCAATAACTCAATTTTAACATTCCCCCATTGTAATTACACACAGCGTGTAGTGACGGGATGATTTGTAAGGCTGCGGATGTCTGGTGAGTGATGTCATGACAGACTGATCCATCAACTGGGGCAAAATGGGAGAGGTCAAAACGGCTGATCACATTCACATTACCATCAGTCCCAGAATAATTTACAAGTCCAAAGGACTGCTCTAAGTCATTTATATATTTGGCAGGTGACAAATGTTTTAAAGGACCAAATTCCCATTCTTTTCATATAAGTATGTGGGTGTCCATATCTTATATACACACATATATCATACCACATGTCAGCACACATTACATACATCAGAATGTACACATGTGCATATAGCTACATACACACACATGCATGCTAGAAGTCTTTTGCTGATGTGCCCCATTCTCATCATTGTAAATGTTGAATTCTCATCATTGATCACATTATCATAATGAAATGTGATAAACTTCAAGTGTATAATTTTTCAATATCATTCACTTCCCCAAATCTTAAGGTCTATTCTCCTCTGCACAGCATAGAATATTCCAGATACAGCATATTTATTTGAAGGATCACATACTCACCTGAGCTCTGTGAAAACCAAGCTAAACACCATATTATTAAGTCTGAAGATGATTACAGGGAGACATGAACAGGATTAAATAGCCAAACAATCCGACTCTCTGCAAACTCTTCTTTGGGGGTAAAGGATGCGAGTCACACAGTCTCACAAACATCCTTAAAGTGGCCTCATTTTTGAAACCAGCACATCGAAGCTCAAAATGGCTTCAATGTTGATATGTCATGCTAGATCGGGACTAACATCAGTTGGCTCAGCTCTGATAAGTGTCTCGGGGGAGGGGGTGATTTGGAAAGCACAGTCGATCTTCGACTTCAACTCGAGAGTTCTTCCTCAATCACCTGGTACCTGCCTACCTTTCTCCCTGCTAAAAAGGATAAGTTTGGTGAGCAGGGC
Organism: Microtus pennsylvanicus; assembly: GCF_037038515.1. Taxonomy (NCBI): domain Eukaryota; kingdom Metazoa; phylum Chordata; class Mammalia; order Rodentia; family Cricetidae; genus Microtus; species Microtus pennsylvanicus. The sequence goes on from NC_134586.1 coordinate 45,484,862, forward strand.
TGCCCTGAACCAGGGCATCTGAGATGGTAGCAATAGGGAAGTTGATGGAAGACGGATTAGGAGTGCCCTTTGACCAGGACCTTTCAAGACAGCAAGGTGAGGGCGGTGCTGCACTTGAAGTCTGGACCCCACTGTTTCTCTAGTGCTTCAGATGAAGGGGAGAGAAAGGAGGTGCCTTCACAGGCTGCTAATACCGTTGTTCACTGCCACACAGCCACCTGCACAGAGGACACACTGCTCAGCACTGCCTCCCACTTGCTGAATCTGAGCTCTCCATTTGTGAACGGCACACGCGGCTGAGAAAGGCCAGTGCTCCACGGATCCTTCCACACTCACCTTTGTCTGCTTTACTGATGCTTCGCTTCTAGGCATAGCAATTAACACTCAACCTGTTAAAGGAGTTAAGTCATATTCCGTTTCACAAATGAGGAACCAAGAACCAAAGTGTTACCAAGTCCTTTGGCCAGTCGAAGACTGGATTTGAGTCATTTTATTCTATTCTCAACATCTTTGTCTTAGCCACTGACTCAACTGCACAGAGTTTTTTTTTTTTCTTGGAAAACAGCCCCTTTGTACCACTTTGAGTTAAACCAGTTGCCATGTCAACGGAAAGAAAGATGCCATGCTATCGGAAACACCTTGGGGCACGGAGATGACATGAAACCCAGGCTTGTATTTTATTCTCAGTGCCTCTTTAGCCGGGCTAGCTTATGGGTGAAAATGAGGTCACACAGCAAGGAAATAATCCAAAAGCAAGCCCGTACAGAAACAACCTCCTACAGACAGTCATTACTTTATTCACTCATTTATTTAAGTATTTCTTGAGCACAAACTAGTTGAGGCTATTTTTGCTGAGCGTGACAGGGAAGCTGTGAACAGAGTAACCTCTCCTGACCTCATCAGGGTTGATGATAGGGGAGCAAGCAGTTATCAGTTGTCGTAAGTTCTCTGATAAAAGAATCAAAGTCTTTTGAGCAAGGGAGATGGCTCAGTGGGGAAAAACACTTATACAAACTTGAGGATCTGAGTTCGGATCCCCAGTACCCATTGTAAAGCCAGACACACAGTAACACAAGTCTATTATGACAACGCTCCTACGGAAGGGTAGAGGAGGAGACAGGAAGATCCCCAGAAACTACTGAGTCAGCTAGCCTGCGATGAACAGTGAGACCTTGTCTCAAACAAATAGAAGTCCAGGACCAACACTTGGCATTGTCCTCTTCTCTCCACAAAAGCTGAATGGAATGTGTACACACACACACACACACACACACACACACACAATTGGGTAAAACAATTAATACAGTCTTTTACAAGCACACTGAGGGAGAGGCTCCCAAACACCATCCTGTACGTTCAGAGCAAGCCTTTCAGAAGTTCTGCGGCTCCAGAGACCAGAAGGAGCTGTCCAGGTGAGTTAACAGTCAGCCCTTGAGGCAGAGGAAGGTTTTTGGAAACAGATCATTTCAGGAGCAAATCTGAGAGTAGAGCCGGAATGAATGCTATTCAAGAAATAAAAGTACGTTTTCTATAACTCTGCTGGAACTTAGCTCTGGGGCCTAGGGGTGGGGTTACTCTAGGTCAAACTAGAGAAGGCTTTAGAACAAGGAAAGCAGAAACAAAAACGGGAACATTCAGAGAGAGTCTCTGGCTTAGTGATGAGCAGAAAACTGATGAAGCTATCCAGCCTGTCAAGCTCCCTTTGCACAATAGTGCTTTGCTCTTCATCCTAATCCCAGGCCCGCTTTCAAAGTGAGCCAAAACTATAAAGGAATGAACATGCCGTCTAACACAGCACCGAAGCTGGCCTCCCTCACCTCACCAAATAAGACTTATGGGAGAAAATAGTAACAGTCATAATAGAACACATTTCTCATCTGAGGGACAATAAAGTGTCCCCTAGGAGCCGAGAGAATGGTGAGTGGTGACCAGCAGAGAATGAGAAACCGAGGGTTTGAACCCAAGTTCACTTCTGGAAGCCCAGGCGTCCCTCCAGCTTCTGAGCATGCCAGGCAATGTGGAGCAGAAAGGGTTTGGGCTGGCATAAAAAACAGCAGAAAGATCACCATTGTAAAAGAAGCCCCTCACACTGGGAGGGATGAAACCCTTTTACAACTGCTGTAAAAGGCGCAGGCTTGGTGGATGAGTTTATCTGCCTGTCAGCTTCCGCAGAGAATCCCTGAGCAGGAGAGCAGGCCCTCTGCCCAGAGGACACGTGCCCATGTCTGTCTCCCAGGCTAAAACATGCACACTTTTCCCATGCCAGCTTACGCTGCTTTTCCTATCACTGTGAATCTGTTTCCAGTCCCCAATAAATATAAGAACTATTAGTCAAAACCCATGCCTGTGCCCCCACTCAAGTTCAAAGTCCAGGAATCTTCGGGAAATAAGTTCTGCCTCATAGCCTGATGCTCTGTGAGTGCTGAGGCCATGCTGCCTTTTGTTCATTCTTGACTGCGTACTCTAGTTTTTTTCATTGTTAAAAGAATAACTTCTTAATTCAATACAATGTTGCCACTGGCATTTTGGCTCATGCCTCTAAATCCCAGCCCCTGGGCAGTGGAGGCAGAGGGAGGTGCTCAAGGTTGTTTCCAGCTATATAATAAAACTAAAGCAGTCAGGCAACATAAGACCCTGTCACAGACAGACAGACAGATGAAATTTATTCATAATTCCAACTTAAAAACAAACACCCATCCTGTGCCAACTCCTAGGAATTTTCTAAAGCTTTCTTAGTTCATTTTCAGAGCAATTGTGTGCCCATCACCACATGTAGGAGGAAAACAAGGCTCCACTAGGAAAACAAGCCACCCAAGGCTATAGGATGGGCTGTGATAAGACATGGATGCAAGCCAGGCATCCTGTCTGGACTCCCTCATCCTATCCCTTGTCCTCAGGGGGACTGGCCGAGGTCTCTGATGATACACCTGGGCAGAATATCTAAGTTTTACTCGGTTTAATCAGAACATGATTTTATTCTTCCTGGCACCCACCCTAGTATTATATTCTATATTATATATCATAAAGTTTAAGAATAGAGTTATTTAGATTTTGAAAGAAATGTGAACCAGTTACTATATACACTAGATAATCTTAAAAGTAAGCTGGTAAGCTGCCTCAGCTTCTCTAGCCAATCAGCAGGAGAGTATCCTGCAGGTAGGCTGCTCTGTTACCCCCATCCCAACAATCAGACCCTGCAACCTACAAGTCCCATCTCACCCCCAAATCCTCCTATTCCCCCACCCCGCAACCTCAGTGGAACTCTGAAACACAACCTGCTACTACATAGAGAGGACCAAGAGGTGAGTGACCCGCTACCTGGCAGGACACCCCACTCTCTATGCCCCACCTGCCTTGGCTTCTATAGTCAGCCAGCAGGAGAGTTTCCTGCAAGCAGTCTGCTCCAAACCCCTGAGACACAGACGGTGACAGTACAGAGCAGACGAAGAACAGTTCCCAAGACACAAACAGCCACTGCAGGGATTGGACCAAGATGCAAAGACCCTGCCGTCATCAATTGAAGGAAGAGATGGGTAGGTGCTAATGCAAGAATTCATCCATCAACCTAAAAAGCAACATGGTAACACCAGATCCCAGTGGTCATACAACAGGAAGACTTGATCATACTAACCCAGAAGAAGCAGGAGAAAATGACTTTAAACGTAACTTTATGAAGATGATGAAGACCCTTAAAAAGAAAATGAAAAACTCCCTTAAAGAAATGGAGGAAAAGACAAACAAAAATTGGAAGAAATTAATAAATCTCTCAAAGAAACCCAAGAAAACAAAGGGAAAAAACATCAAACAGGTGAAGGAAACAGTTCAAGACTTGAAGTCAGAAATAGAGGCAATAAAGAAAACACAAACGGAGGGAATTCTGGATGTGGAAAATCTAGGTAAATGAACAGGAACTACAGAGGCAAGCATAACCAACAGAATACAAGAGATGGAAGAAATAATCTCAGGGGTTGAAGATACTATAGAGGAAATAAATTCATTAGTCAATGAAAACATTAAATCCAACAAATTCTTAACACAAAACATTCAGGAAATCTGGTATACCATGAAAAGACCAAAACCTAAGGATAATAGGAATAGAAGAAGGAGAAGAACTCCAGCTCTAAGGCACAGAAAATATAGTCAACAAAATCATAGAAGAAAACTTTCCCAACCTAAAGAAGGATATCTTATGAAAGTACAAGAAGCTTACAGAACACCAAATAGACTGGAACAAAAAAAAAGGTCCCCTTGCCATATAATAATCAAAACAAAAAACATACAGAATAAAGAAAGAATATTAAGAGCTGCAAAAGAAAAAGATCAAGTAACATATAAAAGTAGACCTATCAGAATTACACCTGACTTCTCAATGGAAACTTTGAAAGGAGGAAGGTCCTGGGCAGATGTGCTGTAAACACTAAGAGACCATGGATGCCGGCCCAGACTACTATACCCAGCAAAGCTTTCAATCACCATCAATGGAGAAAACAAGATATTCCAGGACAAAACCAGATTTAAACAATACCTACCCACAAATCCAGCCCTACAGAAAGTACTAGAAGGATAACCCCAACCCAAGGAAGCTAACTACACCCACAAAAACACAAGCAACAGACAACCTCACACCAACAAAACCCAAAGAAGGGAAACACACACACTACCACAGAAAAAAAGACAGGAATTAACTGGTCATTAATATCTCTTAATATCAATGTGTCAGAGCCCATGCGCCCCAACATAGAAACTATCTTTCCCTATCTTGACCAGTACAGAGGCACGAGAAAATGAGACACAATTCACACAGTCATCACAGAAGGGCACCTTAGGCTTCCTCCATCCTCAAGATCTACTCGTGTTTATTCTACAAAACACCTTTTATCCCCCAGGTAAACCAAGGTGGATACTCATTAATACTTTCTTTCTGGGGAACGTGGAGCTAGGGAAACACCTGCAACTTAGTCACCAGCTTTGGAAAACACCTCTCCTCAGGTGATCTACATTTTTTAACAAAGGAGAAGGAGCAATACATCCTAGCCTTTATCAGGTGGCTGTCTTGCTTGTTTGGCAGGATTGCAGCTGCCTAGTGTCCAGTAAGACTGCCTGTAAATATTTTGTATGAAATATGGGCCCACATCAATGGACTCAGTTCACCTATAAAAAGACACAGATGAAGAATATGGATACAAAAGCAGGATCCAATTTTCTGCTGTATACAAGAAACACACCTAACCCCAAAGACAGACACTACCTCAGAGTAAAGGGTTGGGAAAGGATTTTCCAATCAAATGGACCTAAGAAACAAGTTGGTGTGGCTATTCTAATATCTTTCTTTTTTAAATTGATATTATTGAGCTATACGTTTGTCTCTGCTTCCCTCCCTACCTCTCCCCTTCCCTTTCAACCTACTCCCATTGTCCCCATGCTTCCAATTTACTCAGGAGATCTCATGTTTTTCTACTTCCCATGTAGATTAGATCCATGCATATCTCTCTTAGGGTCCTCATTGTTGTCTAGGTTTTCTGGGATTGTGATTTGTAGGTTTTCTTTGCTTTATGTTTAAAAACCACTTATGTGTGAGTACATATGATAATTGTCTTTCTGGGTCTGGGTTACCTCACTTAAAATGATGTTTTCTAGTTCCATCCATTTGCCTACAAATTTCAAGATGTCATTATTTTTTTTGCTGTGTAGTACTCCATTGTGTAAATGTAAATTTTCCTTATCCATTCTTCGGTTGAGGAACATTTAGATTGTTTCCAGGTTCAGGCTATAACAAACATTGCTGCTATGAACATAATTGAACACATGTCCTTGTGGCATGGTTGAGCATCCTTTGGATATATACCCAAAAGTGGTATGGTGGGATCTTGAAGAAGGTTGTTTCCTAATTTTTTGAGAAGTTGCCATACTGATATCCAAAGGGGCTGTACCAGTTTGCACTTCCACCAGCAATGCAAGCATTTCTCTGATGGATAAAGATGTTGAGCATCTCCCTATGTATCTTTCAGCCATTTTAGATTCCTCTGTTGAGAGTTCTCTGTTTGGGTCTGTACTCCATTTTTTATTGGATTATTTGTTGTTTGATGACCAATTTCTTGAGTTCTTTGTATATTTTAAAGATCAGTCCTCTGTCTGATATGTGGTTGATAAAGATCTTTCCCTACCCTGTAGTCTGCCATTTTTTTATTGACTTTGTCCTTTGCTTTACAGAAACTTTTCAGTTTCAGGAAGTCCCATTTATTAATTGTTGCTCTGAGTACCTATGCTACTGGAGTTATATTTAGGAATTTGATGCGGGATTCAATCTGTATGCTATGAATACCATTGATTAATAAAGAAATTGCTTTGAGCCTATAGCAGAGCAAGGAAGAGCAAAGCTAGGCAGAGAAAACTAGACTGAATGCTGGGAGACGAAAGGCAGAATCAAGAGAGAAGCCATGTAGTCCCGCCAGAGACAGATGCCAGAACTTTACCCAGTAAGCCACAGTCTTGTGGCAATACACAGATAATGGAAAGGGGTTAATTTAAGATATGAGTTAGCCAAAAATACACTTAAGCTATTGACCAAACAGTATTGCACATGGTTTCTGTATAATTATTTCTGGGCTGAGTGGCCAGGAACAAACAAGTGGCCTCCTTACAACAGGAAGTGGTCTTCTATGTCAATGCTTTCAAGTGTATGTCTCACTTTCTCTCCTATGAGGTTCAGTGTGGCTGGCTTTATGTTAAGGTCTTTGATCACTTGAACTTGAGTTTTGTGCTTGGTGATAGATATGGATCTATTTTCATTTTTCTACATGTTAATATCCAGTTTATGCCATCACCATTCTTTTCCAGTACTTTATTTAGTAATTTTGCATCAATGTTCATGAGTGAGATTGGTCTGCAAATCCTTTCTTAGTAATGTCTTTCTGTGCCTTGAGTATCAGGATAACTGTAACCTCATAAAAAGAGTTTGGCAATGTTCCTTCGGTTTCTATTGTGTGGAATAATTTGAGGAGTATTGGTATTAGTTTTTCCTTAAAAATCTTGTAGAATTCTGAGGCGAAACCATCTGGTCCTGGGCTTTTTTTGGTTGGGAGGCTTTTTTTTTAAATTTATTTATTTATTAAAGATTTCTGTCTCTTCCCAGGCCACTGCCTCCCATTTCCCTCCCCCTGCCCCGATCAAGTCCCTTCCTCGTCAGCCCAAAGAGCTATCAGGGTTCCCTGCCCTATGGGAAGTCCAAGGACCACCCACCTCCATCCAGGTCTAGTAAGGTGAGCATCCAAACTGCCTAGGCTCCCACAAAGCCAGTACGTGCAGTAGGATCAAAAACCCATTGCCATTGTTCTTGAGTTCTCAGTAGTCCTCATTGTCCGCTATGTTCAGCAAGTCCGTTTTTATCCCATGCTTTTTCAGACCCAGGCCAGCTGGCCTTGGTGAGTTCCTGATAGAACATCCCCATTGTCTCAGTGTGTGGGTGCACCTCTCGTGGTCCTGAGTTCCATGCTCATACTCTCTCTCCTTCTGCTCCTGATTTGGACCTTGAGATTTCTGTCCTGTGCTCCAAATTGGGTCTCTGTCTCTTTTCATCGCCTGATGAAAGTTAATATTCAGGAGGATGCCTATATGTTTTTCTTTGGGTTCTCCTTATTTAGCTTCTCTAGGATCACTAATTATAGGCTCAATGTCCTTGGTTTATGGCTAGAAACCAAATATGAGTGAGTACATCCCATGTTCCTCTTTTTGGGTCTGACTTACCTCACTCAGGATAGTGTTTTCTATTTCCATCCATTTGTATGCAAAATTCAAGAAGTCCTTGTTTTTCACTTCTGAGTAGTACTCTAATATGTATGTATTCCATACTTTCTTCATCCATTCTTCCATTGAAGGGCATCTAGGTTGTTTCCAGGTTCTGGCTATCACAAACAATGCTGCTATGAACATAGTAGAGCATATACTTTTGTTGTATGATAGGGCCATTTCTTGGGTATATTCCCAAGAGTGGTATTGCTGGATCCAGGGGTAGGTTGATCCCGAATTTCCTGAGAAACCGAAACACTGCTTTCCAGAGTGGTTGCACAAGTTTGCATTCCCACCAGCTATGGGTGAGTGTACCCCCTTTCTCCACAACCTCTCCAGCAAAGGCTATCATTGGTGTTTTTTATTTTAGCCATTCTGACAGGTGTAAGATGGTATCTTAAAGTTGTCTTGATTTGCATCTCCATTAATCTGTGTATTGCCACATGGCAATGGCTTACTGGCAAAGTTTTGGCATGTGTGACTCTGGTGGTAGCTCCATGGCATCTCTCCCTCTCCACCTTCCTTCTCCCAGCATTTAGTCCAGTTTTCCCTGCCTGCCTAAATTCTGCCCTATCAATAGGCCAAGACAGTTTCTTTATTCATTAATGGTAATCACAGCACAGAGAGGACACTCCCATATCACCTTCCCTTTTCTGTTTAAATAAAAAAGAAGGCTTTTACTTTAACATAGTAAAATTACATATAACAAAACAGGTTATTGATAGCACGAATTACAGTTAACAGTATTTATATCTACTAGAAAACTATATCTATTCTTCAACTTCATCAAAGACTCCAGGAGGATATAATATTACTTCAATAAACATTGCAAGCAACTTCCAAAACTTTAGAATTGACAGAGCCATCTTGCTGCCTGGACAGTTACCCAAGGTTCTTCTGTACTGTTGGGGCATCCATCTTCAGCCTACAAGCCCAAAGTATCCAGCAGACTTCTCCATGAAGCAGGAAATTTCAAAGACAGTTCCGTCACTTTCTTCTGTATCCTGCAGAATGTCTCTCAGGTTCTTTCATGAAGCAGGAACCCCAAAGGATCATCTCACCTTTACGCAAGTTCAGCAGTCATTTCTCTGTAGTTCCTGTATGTTCAGTGAAGCAGTCCAGGCAAAAGCAGTTTCTTGCCCAAATGACTAACCAACTCCATAAGAAGCCTCTTCAATGCCCATCATCCTTTTGAAGTAGCTTGATCTTGGTGGCCCTAGGTGTTGACTCCACCTCTCTCAGGCTTTAAATATGGTGGAGGTAGTTTACCTCAGCTCTAGAACTGTCGGGTGGGAGCCATCCTCACCACCTAAACGCAGGGTAGCACCATGCAACATATAAACCTTTTTGCTGAGTAAAAGCTAAATCTGCCAAGCAGCACCCTGGGTTGCCTGGAAATATCTCCGGGTAAATCAGCAGGAATCCACCATGCTCTCCTACTTTTGCACTCCTAGCAGTCCTGATCCAACCACCTACCCAGACGGGGAGCACTGAGCCCTGGCCATGGTCCCAACCACTTTCCTCTCAACCCCGCAAGTGGGTTCACAAACACCCAGGCCCACAAATGGCATTCAAATGCTCCACATTTGCAGCACAGCCCAGGAAGATGCGTTTTAAAACCCCCATGGCTTTTTTTCTGCTATGGCTGAATCAGGAAACTTCAAATGGAAAAGCAAAAAACCCAGGATAGCCAAAACAATCCTGTACAATAAAGGAACTTCTGGAGGCATCACAATCCCTAATTACAAACTCTACTACAAAGCTACAGTACTGAAAACAGCCTGGTATTAGCATAAGAACAGACAGGAGGACCAATGGAACCCATAGAAGACCCAGATATCATTCCACACATCTTCAACCACCTTATTTTTTGACAAAGAAGCAAAAAAATATCAAATGGAAAAAAGAAAACATATTTAACAAGTGGTGCTGGCATAACTGGATATCAACATGTAGAAGAATGAAAATAGACCCATATCTACCACCATGCACAAAACTCAAGTCCAAATGGATCAAAGACCTCAACATAAAGCTAACCACACTAAACCTTATAGAAGAGAAAGTGGGAAATACACTTGAACACATTGGCACAGGAGACCACTTACTAAATATAACCCCAGCAGCACAGACACTGGGAGAAACAATTAATAAATTGGATCTCCTGAAACTGAAAAGCATCTGTATAGCAAAAGACTCAGTCAACAAGACAAAATAGTATCCTACACAATGAGAAAAGATTTTCACTAACCCCACATCAGACAGAGGTCTGATCTCCAAAATATATAAAGAACTCAAGAAATTGGTCACCAAAAGAACACATAATCCAGTAAAAGAAAAAAATGGAATACATACCTAAACAGAGACTCTCAGCAGAGGAATCTAAAATGGCTGAAAGATACTTAAGGAAATGTTCAACATCCTTAGTCATTAGAGAAATGCAAATCAAAACAACTCTGAGATTCCATCTTACACCTGTAAGAATGGCCAAGATCAAAAACACTGATGACATATTATGCTGGAGAGGTTGTGGGGGAAAAGGAACACTTCTGCATTGCTGGTGGGAATGTAAGTAGGTACAACCCCTTTGGATATGAGTGTGGTGATTTCTCAGAGAATTAGGAAACAACCTTCCTCAAGACCCAGTAATATCACATTTGGGTATATATCCAAGAGATGCTCAATAGTGTGATGTGGGAGAGTCTTTTGTTTTGTGTTGATTTCATTGGTTAAATAAAGAGACCGCCTTGGCCCTTTAATAGGACAGAAAATTAGGCAGGTGGAGTAGACTGAACAGAATGCTGGGAGAAAGAAACTGAGTCAGGAAGTTGCCGCCATGATTCTCCCACCCGAGACAGACACAGGTTAAGATCTTTCCTGGTAAACCACCTCATGGTGTTACACAGATTACTAAATATGGGTTAAAGCAAGATGTGAGAATTAGCCAATAAGAAGCTATAGATAACAGGCCAGGCAGTATTTAAAAGAATACAATTTCTGTGTAATTATTTTGGGTAAAGCTAGTCTTGTTCTTTGTCTGCCTTTTGATTAGTTTGGATAAAGATTTATCTATCTTTTTGATTTTCTCAAAGAACCAGGTCTTTGTTTCATTGATTCTTTTATTGTTTTCTTTGTTTCTATTTTATTGATTTCAGCCCTCAGTTTGATAATTTCCTGTCTTCTGCTCCTTCTGGGTGAGTCTGCTTCTTCTTTTTCTAGAGCTTTCAGGTGTGCTGTTAGTCACTGGTGTAAGTTTTCTCCACTTTCTTCATGTAGGCACTTGGTACTGTGAACTTTCCTCTTAGCACTGCTTTCATAGTGTCCCATAGGTTTCGGTATGTTGTACTTTCTTTTTTTTTTTTTTTGTACTTTCATTTTCATTAAATTCTAGGAAGTCTTTAATTTCTCTATTGACCCAGAGGTGGTTCAATAAAGCACTGTTTAATTTTTATATGTTTGTGAACTTTCTGAAATTAGTGTTGCTGTTGAATTCTAATTTTAAACCATGGTGATATGATATGATACAGGGGGTTACTCCAATTTTTTGTATCTGTTGAGGTTTGCTTTGTTACTGAGTATGTGGTCAATTTTAGAGAAGGTTCCATGATATGCTGAGAAGAAGGTATATTCTTTTGTGTTTGGGTGGAATGTTCTGTAGATGGCTGTCAATTCCATTTGAGTCATGATATCTGTTAGTTCTCTTATTTCTCTGTTAGGTTTCTGTCTAGTTGGCTTGTCCATTGGGGAGAGTGGGGTCTTGAAGTCTCCTACTATTAGTGTGTTGGGTTTGATGTGTGATTTAAGCTTTAATAATGTTTCTTTTACATGTGTAGGTGCTCTTGTATTTGGAGCATAGATGTTCAGGATTGAGACTTAATTCTGATGGATTGTTCCTGGTATGAGTATAAAGTGTCCTTCTCCATCTCTTTTGATTGATTTTAGTTTGAAATCTATTTTGTTAGATATTAGGATAGCTACACCTATCAAAACAACTCTGAAATACCATCTTATTCCAGACAGAATGGCTAAGAATCAAAAACACCAATGATAACTTATGATGGAGAGGATGTGGAGTAAAGGGAACACTCCTCCATTGCTGGTGGGAATGCAAACTTTGGAAATCAGTATGGCAGTTTCTGAAAAAAATAGAAATCAACCTACCTTCCCAAAAGCAATGTGCCTTACCCTCTCTGAGGAGTGAATAAAGGAGGGGGTTGGAGCTGGAGAGATGGCTCAGAGGTTAAGAGCACTGGTTATTCTTCCAGAGGTCCTGAGTTCAATTCCCAGCAACCACGTGGTGGCTCACAACCATCTATAATGAAATCTGGTGTCCTCTTCTGGCCTGTGGGCATGCATGCAGACAGAACACTGTAAACAAAATAAATAAATAAATCTTGAAAAAAAAAAGAGGGGGTAAGTGGAGCGGATGGGAGGAGGGGAGGGAGTGGGAACTGGGATTTGTATGTAAAATGAGAAAAAAACTAGTTTGTTTTCTTTTAAAAATAAAATAAAAGCTGGTAAGGACTGGGGAAAGAGCTCAGTGGAGTAACTACTTGCTGCACAAGCATAAGGACCTGAGTTGGAATCCCAGGGCCCAAGTAAAAGCCAGGAGTTGCTTGTGTACCCCTATCACCCCAACACTGGAGGGAGGAGGTGTAGAGACAGCAGATCTCAGCGGTTTGCTGTCCAATAGCCTAATTGAAATGATGAACTTCTTATTTAATGACAACCCTGGCGGGGGGGGAATGTGAGGATCAACAGAGAAAGATAACTTCAAGTTGACCTCTGGCCTTCACATGAGCACGCAAAGGCAGGCATACCTACACACACACATACGAACACACGTGAATATAACATGAACATATACACACACATGCCAAGAATAAACAACATGGCAAAATACAACAAAACATTCTATAATTTTAGCTCCACCTCAAAGCCCCACAGCCCATTGTTCACACTTCATGGTAAAGGAGGCAGTAACCAAGTCATATCAGGCCACAGCAGGGTTCCTGCCTTGACTCACTCTAGAGTGTCTATTCATAAATGGTGGCTAGAACGGTGTCTGGAACAAAACAGATACAAAGATATTTCTTTACACAAAACATGTAACTGACAGGTATAAGGTTTTACCATTTGGGAAAAAAATAAAAGAGAGGAGGGGGTAAGGAGAGAAGAAAGAAGGGGAAGGGAGAAAATAGTAATGAAATAAGCAGGAAGGGTGTGGTGGCTCGTGCCTATAATTCCGGCAGAAGTAAGGCTAAGGCAGGAAGGCTGCTCTGCACTTAGGGCCAGTCTGAGGCTATAGAGTGGGTTACAGGCTGCCTTCAGCTACAGAGTGAGACCCCGTTTCAGACAAACAAGCAAATAAAGGAACAAAATGATGTGGCATGAGCTGTGTGAAGAAGATGCAACATCACCATGTGGCAGCTTGCTAGTCAATACTCTCCTAGAGGCTAATGCAAAACAACTACCACACTCACTCGGGCCCGTATACTGGGGGCGGGGGGAGGCAGTGTTTCAAGGAGATAATTGCACGTTAAATAAAACCATATTTTCCCATCGGATAGGAGCCATTGCTCTAAGGGGAGCGACTAGAATTCCTCGAGGAGAGGTGGCCTCTTTGGACAGGTAAAATCAAGGACCCCAAACTAGAGTCACATCTAGATTGATGTAGTCAAACCAGAAAGCTCACAAATGAATAAATAATGAAGAAGAGGAGTTGAGGGTTTCCTGGGTGACCTGAAAGGTAAGGGATGCGGAAGAGAGAGGGCAGATAGTTATGTTTGTTAAAGAATCTGGAAAAACCTCTCACTGTGCTCACAGCCAGTAAAAATGCAGTGTGTTATCTTGGTCCCCTTCTTGTTATGTGGAGTCTGAAAGATTGCTATTTTTAATATGTTAATTCTATGGGGTCAGTACTAGTATCTGCCCCAGCATCTGTCCTGCACCCAGGACTCAGCAGACATGCAACCATTTCTGCCCAAATGTGAATGCAGGAGCTGTAGAGGAAGGGATGGAATAAGGGGGTCCAAAGCCATGAAAAGAAAAACCACAGGAGGGCTCCTGTATTGTGAGAAACTGAGATATGGCAAAGAAAGTGATACCTGGTGCACAGAGTCACATGTCCGCTACGCCCTCCCTTGCTCTAAGCCAATGAACACTTCTCTTTATGGTGAAATGGCTCTGTTCTCATTTCAATAGTGACAAGATTTGTGCTTCCCAGAATTCTGCCTCATTTGAAAGAAAGGTTCCTTCAAGTGTAGAATGACCAGGAAGACACCAGCGTCCTGTAAGTTCTTGGAGATATACAGAGGGGGCAGGGCATGGGCTCAAGGCAGTAGAGAGGTGTGGTAAGCTCAGGAAAACCTCCAGCCTGCTCCTTCCCAGCAGTGGAATGAGAGAAATTGAACAATTAGCAACTCAAGTCCAAGGGCAGGGGACCCTCCAAACCCCCAGCCACCACCTTGGATGGGCCAGTGTCACTCCCAGCATAAATTCAAACAAAGATGGTCTAGAAAATAGCCCCTAGAATCTTCTATAAATAAAACAGGCTATAAACACATCTTTCCCTGTGGAGTGATCCAGGAAGTTACTGGGCCCACATTCCAATATCAGCAAAAGCTATTGATTGGTTCTTATGAAGTACTCACAGGCCGCTGGTGCCAAACAAAAGATTCACTCCCTCTTACAGAAGCGCTCACTCGATGAGAGCATCCGCATTAATACAAAAACGGAAGGGCAGTCCCAAGATGACCCTCAGGGGCCACATCAGTGAAGACCTTGACGACTCAGAAAAAAGTCATTGCTAGTACAATTCCCTCCTGATGCAACAGACCAGAGGCTCAATATCCTGCCCTAGAAAGGACGCCGAGAGCAAAGTATGCCACACTACCCACTGAATGAAATTAATTCTTTAAAATGTGACGGCAAAGGCTGGAGACATGGCTCAGAGGTTGAGAGTCCACAATGTTCTCCTAGAGGTCCCCAGTTCAATTCCTAGAACCCATGTCTGGTGACTCACAACCCCTGTAACTCCAGTTCCGGGGATCCAACACCCTTTCCTGGTCTCTGCAGGCATGTGTGCAAACATACGTATGTAAATAAATACTATAATAAACCTTAAAATATAGCAAATTTCCAAGAAGTTAAGAGACACTGGTGTCTTCCTGGCCATTCTAAAGTTGAAGGAGCCTTTATTTCAAAACAGGCAGAATTCTGGGATATACACTGTTGTCACCATGGAAGTATCCTGCGAGAGGAGGATAGCATCTCCCTGTATTCCCCCCAAAAGTGGCAAATACGATTACAAGCTTCAAACTGAGATGGAAGGGACTTTCCTAAAAGAGCTCATCCTCAAGACAGCAACAGCTCAGCCTTTCCAAAGCTTGAAATGTTCACAACAGATGAGGAGAGACAAACGTGGGCATGCGCGGTAAGCCAGCCTTTACAGTGTATATGCCATTACTGTGATGGTTGTGGCGGCATGTCGAGCAGTTGGTAATAAAGTTCCAATTCAAAAGTGCGCTGTGAACTGTACGCCGTTTCAAGGCGTCCTCGCAGGGAACATTTATACCTATGAAGTTGGAACGTCTCTCCCATCAATGCGCCGGTGTTTTGCAATGAGGGAGCTGTCACTCTCCGACCAGGAGATGATATACCCATTGATTCCATTTCTCTTTCTGCCACGGGAGGAAGTAGAGAGCAATGCTGCTCGGCCTGTGGAGAACGAATCAAGGGTGGCGCACGCACACAGGCCCTGCCCCAGCTCTGCTGTTCTGCCTGTCACCTGCTCACCAGAGGATGATCAATGTCAATATGCAAATGCGTATCCAAGACAAGCACCCCTGTCTGCCAGACTGGTGGGAGCCCCTCCCTCCAGGACCCCTTTGTGTATCGGTGACAGACCAGCATGATGAACAGGCTTCCTGACGCTTCCATCTCATTAGGGGACAATCCTTTGCTCAATTCTTAATGGACTCTACAAATTGCTCACCCTCCCTCTGGTGCAAGATTATGATAATTTTATTATTCATCCCAGGAAGGAGTTGCCAAAACTGACAACATGATCAGCACCCATGACAGGTATGAGGAACATCTCCCATGACATCTTCGGAAGGGGACCATCTGAAATGGTGTTTGATCCTTAATTAGAAAGAAATGATTGGCTACTTCTCAAGCAGAATTGGGTAAGCCCCGGCATATGCGCTCTCTGCTCTGAGAAGCCAGCAGGCTCCCCAGTGTGGAAGGCAAGCACTAGGAGGGCTAATAAATGCCAGACAAAGCCCTCGCCATGGCAGCTGGAAGATGCAAGCCAAGTGTGTGTCATGCTCCACTGCCATTCAGAGCAGGAATCAGAAAATGAGACACAGAGCTCAGGCCTCACCCCAAGTGGTGCAGACAGATCATCGAGCCTCATCAGTACCACTTCCCCTGTGAGTCAGACTAGAGAAGAAAATAGTGCCCGTGACATCTTTTTGGTTCCAAGAGTCTACCTATAGCCAACACTGTTGGTTACCAGCATAGCCATCGTTCATTCTTCGTTTTACCCCATAGGCAGCATCACCTATCAACAGATATTCATTTTCCTATTTCCTTTATGCCTAGGTAGGATACAACCCTACAATGAAACATTAGTAGACACATACAGGGGTTGGGAAAAAACACACAGAAAGGAAGAAGATGAATGAGCAAGGAGAACACGTTTATCTTCTCTTCCTTCTTGCTTACTATTAAAATCTGAAATACTTCCCCTCCTCCCCACAAGCTCACATGTAGAAGACTTGGTGCTCACACCTCAGCAGTGTTTAGAAGTGATTGGACCATGAGACTAATCTTGTCAATGACTTAATCCATTGATAGGTTCATCACTATTGGAAGGTAGGTGGTAGAGCCTAGTTGAAGCAGGTAGGTCACTGGGGCCATGCCTCTGAGGTGGGTACCTTGTTCCTCACCTCTTACCCCCTCCCTCCTTCATCCCTTTCCTCTCCCACGTCGTGTCTCTCATTTTTAGTTACCATGAAATGAACAGTCTGGGTTCCACAACCTATTTCCCACTGTGGGCTCAGAAACAACTAAGCTAAATGACCATGGACAGAAATATCAAAAACCATGAGCCCAAATGAAGCTTTCCCCCTAAAAGCTGATTTTTCTCAGATATTTTGTCATAGCTAAAGCAATTCAATTGCACAGACATGAACTTGATGCCAAAGCAGTGGTGTCTAGACCAGGAGGGAGAGGGTAAGCTAACTGTGCAAGGGACCCACTAAGCCTGCCCTGCCATCCTCTGCCTCTCAACTTCGTATTAGGAAAATAAATGCAAACTGATGAAGGCACATTCGAGTACTTGCTTTTCCTTGCAGCCAAAGCATCTCAATGACTCGCTGCCTCGAATCACCCTGGGCCTTTTTCCTTTTCATGTCTTGTGTCTTGGACGGCAGTTGCCTGTCGTACTCTGATAGATGTTAGACTTGACCCCTAGGAAAGACTAGAGGAAAATGCCCTGTCCTTTGTGAACACACCAATGGGTGGGGAACGAATCGTGGACTTATATTCTTCCTCCCCTAGTAACTACATTTCGCAGTCTTTAGTAGCTGAGACCCTTCAACCACAAAGATGCTGAAATCTTTGCTTCCATATTATCATCATTTTATTCCATTTAAGAAGAAAAGGCTGTAAGGTAACACCTTTTTATTCCTTTTTATAAATATGTGGAGGAGGCAGGTGTGCATATCAGCCTATGAGTACAGGTGCCTGTAGCGGCCAAGAGAGGGAGTCAGATCCACTAGAGCTGGAATTAGAGGCGGTTATGAGGGGCCCGATGTGGGTTCAAAGCAGCAACCTCTCTCAATAGCTGAACCATTTCTCCAGGTCCCTTTAAGGGGCTATCTTTAAAGATGATGTTCAAGTTTAACATACACAAAAGGTTTACAAAATAACATTAGCCCAAAATCACTAGAGAAGGGTGTGAAATCTCCTTGAAGAGATGTTCAAACATTCTTTGCTTCAAGAATCTGGGCTAGATCCAAGAGACACGAAGATTCTTAGGAGGAAATGGACCCCAGAAGCCATGACTTCCACTAGCTCAATGCTTGAAAATGTTCAGCTAAGCCGTTCACACAAAAGTGAATGAACGCCACCACCCCCGTTCTGCATAACTCTAACATAAGGTCTGCGTTAGCCTAATTGCAATGTAATTTTCACTCAGGCAAGAATCACAGGAGCTGCTTTCTGGCAGGTTTCATATCTGATTACTTTCAGAGACCAAAGGGGACAGTTGAGAGCTGAATTTATGGTCACTGGGTACCCTCTGAGCCCTGGGTCTGCATCAAAGCCAGAGGGGCTGGAAGCAAATCACTATGACAACCATTTATGTGGCCAAAATGGAAAGGCAAGATTTGATGGGACAAAGTAATGCATACACCTATAACTCTAAAATACATGGTGAAGTTTATGTTTGGATTTGTTGTTTAAGACTGAACCAGGCACCTCCTCCCCTGCCTCTAGCTGTGTGTGCAAGTGAATAAGAGGGACCATAATGAAACCATGAATAATAAGCAAAGGACGTCAACAGGAATACCGCAAGGGCTCCGCATACCCTAATTCATATCCACACACAACATACACAAGCTTCGCAGGCAATTCGTCCGCTCCTTCCCACCATTTGTTATCCACTTTCTCTCCCTTGAAATATGTTCTGCCAAAAACCCCCACAGCAAAGTATTCAAAGCGCCTGGACGCCGCCTGTTTAAAACAACAAGGAGGACAAGCTATTGCAATGCAAGCTTGGCCGTGTCTGCCAGTGATAAACCCTAAACTGCCTAGGAAGAGGTGACAGTCGCAGGAGCCCCTTCAAATATCACCTTCATTCTTTTGACTACCCTAAAAAGGTGTCACTTAGACAGTACTGTAAGGGGAAATGGGAGACCAGCAACCAGGAAATCCTTAACCTCTCCTTTGGTTCAAGTTTTCAAATTCAAATTCTAATCTAAAAAAGTGAAGCTTTCTTCCACAAGCAAATAAAATGAATTAGCCGAAACGCTTTTAAAAGATTTAGCAATATATATGTATATACAAATACAAACATGCATGCAATAACGATTGATGGAAAAGAGGGCCATGAATTTGAAGGAGAGCAGGAAGGAGTATGAGGAGGGGGTGGAGAAAGGAAAGGAGAGGGAGAATGATGCAATTAAAATACAATCTTACCTGGAGGTGGTGGCACCCACCTTTAATCCCAGCACTCGGAAAATAGAGTTCGAGGCCAGCCTGGTCTACAGAGTGAGTTCCAGGACAGCCAGGACTGTTACACAAAGAAACCCTGTCTTGAAAAACAAAAATACAATCTCAAAGAAGCACAAAGAAGAAAGCAAAATTGTCCAGCAGGTTTGAATGTAGCTTGAGTGAATCGAACAGAGTACATGTGTGAGTTCCACTGTTAGCAGCCCCCACTTCCAGAGCATCTATTATCAAGCTGATCATATTGACTGAGTTGAGTCTATTGATGGTACCCTGGTGTCTTTGTTGGCACTTCCGGGTGAAGAATGGCACAAAACTACCCTTGTCTCCCTTCCCTACAGCTGAAAAATATTCCTCGGCCAGGGCTGCAATTCCCTCCAATCCCCAAAGATCGCAACCCCTCAGAGGAGCACACAGAGCATGAGTTGCCTCAGTCCCCACTGCACCTGAGCGTCTCTGGAACCTGTCCCACCTCCCACCTCTGGGTCTCATGGAGTTTCTGAGGCACTGGGCTGACAAGCTGGATCTCAAGATAGGAACAGGCTTCTTCCCATATGGCTGAGGTCCTCTTGGCTTTCAGGTCAGACTCTGTCCCAGAGACAATGCTCAAGTGTCCTTTCCCCACTTCCAGGGTGACCAAGCACTGAACTTCTTCCTCCGAGCCACTGGCCTAACCACCCTGGAAGTCCCACAGGCGGGTTTATATAGGGAATGCAGCCTCCCAAACCTAGCAACCATGTTTGCACTGGGTCAAATGTCCTGCCTGGCTTTCCTGTTGATTTTGGGCCTGGGGAACACTTCTGAGCCTCATAAAAGGTATTCTTATTCCCTCTCGTTTCCCCAAACCAAGATACATGAGGTGATAAACATGAGTTTCCACCCCCTACACACACACACCACAGACAGACACACACACACCACAGACAGACACGCACACACATAACACAGACAGACACGCACACACACACCACAGACACACACACACACACACCACAGACAGACACACACACACCACAGACAGACACACGCACACCACAGACAGACACACACACACCACAGACAGACACGCACACACATACCACAGACAGACACGCACACACACACCACAGACACACACACACACACCACAGACACACACACCACAGACACACACACACACTACAGACAGACACACACACCACAGACACACACACACACACCACAGACAGACACACACACACACCGCAGACAGACACACACACACCGCAGACAGACACACACACACCGCAGACAGACACACACACACCGCAGACAGACACACACACCACAGACACACACACACACACCACAGACAGACACACACACACCACAGACAGACACACGCACACCACAGACACACACACACACCATTCCCAGCTACTGCTGCAGTCATACCACCTCTTTGTGTTTTCCAAGGGAGTTCTCTGTATCTCTAGGGATTGGAGCTGAAAGGCCAGAGCCTTTTGTTCACATTCCACAAGGATTCCAGGGTGCTGCAGAAACGGCCTCACACTCCTCCATGACACCGCCTGTCTCCTCATGCATTGGCTTCAGCGCAGCCTTTATTATAACCACCGCTGCATGCCATGGATTCCCGGCACTGTATTTCTTCACCAACAAGAACTCCATGCCACACTTAAACCTAGCGGTCCTGTGGAATAGATCCCCAAATCTGCCTGGGAGGATCTGCTTCCCAGAACTCTTGCTGGTACCAACTTCCACATCATTCAGGGTTAAGTCAGGAGGTAGAAGTCATAGCTGGTATGGTAGACAGAGTTCTCATCACTGTCAAAAGACCTGACAGAATGATATAAGGGAGCAAAGATGATTGGGCTCACAGTTTCAGAGGGTTCCATGGATGGTTTCTTGGCCCTACGCATTTGGGCAGAGAATCATGGTAGTGGCAGCGTATGGTGGCAACCGTTCTTTGCTTCTTAGTGAATGGAAGCAGAGAGGGGAATGCCTTCTCGCCTCTTCTCCTTTTCCCCTTTCCCCCAAGTCTGGGGCATGGCACTGCCAACAATTAGGGCCTGTCTTCCCCGGCTCAGTTAATTGACTCTAGAACTTCCGTCATAGACATACCTGGTATGTGTCTCTCTGGTCTAATTCTAAACCCAGTCCTGGCAATGAAAGTTAATCACCATGCCTGGATTTGGATTTGGACTATTTTGCCTCTTGTGTAATCTTATTTCACTTTTATCTGTCTGGTGTATTGATTTCCCAGTCACTGAAGCAGGGATAGGCTTCACTACCCATTAGACCTGAGCCTGGAGACATGACATAGGGGTTGGCAATGGGGGGATGAGGTACAGGAGACAGCTCTCAATGTGTGTGCGCTTGGTCCTATGTTTACCCTTGCTGAGTCCAGAGAGGGCCTGCCTGGGGACAGTGACAGTGAGATCCATGGCAATGGCAGCACAAATGGAAGTAATAAATCCCAACTGGCCAAGCAAAGGCTCCAGGCCACAGGGCCCAAGTGAGGCAGATAGGGCTCCAACAGTTGCCTTTGTTCGAGGGCCCATATTTTGAATTGTGTGCTCTGAGTGCTGCCCACAGGGATAGAGAGGGCAGGGGTATGGCGATATGAACCTTCCCTAGCCTCTGGAGCTCATTCCTAGCCCTGAACCAGAGGGTAGAGAAAGGCTGATTAGGTTGTGGGGATGCTAGCCTTCCAGAGTGGGTCACTAGACTCTAGATCACAACAGGACACAGTCAGGGTAAACCACATGTGCACACAGACTGGGGACATTAGAGCCCATACTCCATGTGCTGATATACCATAGCTAGACAGGAACCAACAGTTACTAGTCAGGGAGTACTAGGGATGCAAGATAGCCTTGCCTGGGCTCCATCCATACTCTAGCCAGGCTTAGCTGGGACAGAGACAAAGTAGGCCGGACAACCCAGACAGCACTCCACCTTCTTTAGAAGCCAGGGCCAGCCAAGACAAGTAGAGAGAACCTGGAGGGACACAACGAGGAGCAGAGGCCTGGTCTGGGTCACTCCCCCTTGATAGCAGCATCAGCAGAAGAAGCAATGTGACAGGAGACCATAGGAGCCTGCTGGGCCGGAGCTGCCCTTGAGTAAACCAGGAAAGGAAGGCTGCGTTGGTTGGAAGTGTTGTTAGCACCTTCATTTAGTGTAGAAAGGGGCTTAGGGTGAGGACCTGTTGGTCCTGGATGGTTGTCACTCATGCTGCCTCCTAGAAAACTCAATCCCTCCATTATTTTATAAGGCTAAGATTCTACTTCCCAATAGGTTGTCAGTCTTCTCATCTGTGAAGAGGGACTGGATGCTATAACTGCTCAGGTCAGCATGCCCCAGGGTCTTTTTCCATGGATGCTAGACACCGCTATTCCTCCATCAAAGAACCCTATCATAAAATCAATCCAAATCCCTTTTCTGTATGTTCTCTGGGTGTGCCTCATTCCTGAGATTTTTATCCAGTGCTCCATATACTTCTCCATGAGTGACTGCTTCCTGAAGCTCTCCAGATCACGTGTCAGGCCCTGGACTAGAGGGCCTGGTGCAGAGCTACAAAACAAGGTGCCTGGCAGCAGTGTTGGAAATGGAGGAGTCAGCAGAAAAGACTGTGCTGTCTCCTCATGCTCACACAGCCTTAATCTCTGTCCTGCTCCAGGCTCCCCTGGATGCTCTTCTAGAGACATATGATTGACAAGTACTCCTCCTCGCTCTCATCCTCTGTCCAGGCTGGCTACTGTGATATGGGCTCCCGCTTGGCCATTCTCATCTCTAGCTTAGGCTAAAACATCTAGGGCTTCCTCCAAGCAACAAGTTTGACTCCCCACTGTTTGAATGATCATTTCCAGTGTCAAGTATTGCTGTTAAACATAGACTTGACTAGCAGCATCTTCTAGGGCTAATACTGTTGATGTTATACCGAGCAACAAGAGGATACCAACACACCATGTAGTCATCTTTGGAGGGCAGCAACTTCCACTGCCCCACCCCAACCCCAGGCTGCAAGAATCAAGGAAAGAATTTGAAATGATTAGAACTTGGAAGCTTTGAGAAATTTCTATTCAGAGCTAGGCTCACACCTCTGAGGAAGAGGCGTAACTGTGATATACCGTGAAATCTGAAGTTAGCAGAAGGATTCTCATTGGGGTTCTAAGGACAACCTTGGCCAGTCTCTGAGCAGTTGGAACACAGTCAATTCTGCTAATGCTGGGGATGAACTCTAGGCTGATTCCAGGGCTGCTTCTGGAAGCATCCTCCCCATCACCACCTGCTGAAGCAGCATGCTAGGCTGATCCTCAGGAGTAAGCCACCTGCCAGACTCTCTAGTCCTCCATCCTGGCAGAGCCTCACGGGAAGTAGGCAGCAGGGGCAAAAATGAGGCTTGCAGCATCCCAGCCTTGGCAACACAGAGCAGAACACGGAAGGGTGGGGTTGAGGTTGAAACTACAGCTTAAGAACTGGCACAGGAGCATGAGATCACTATGAGGATCCAAATAGAGCAAGGTTTAAAGGTGAGAAACAAAGAGACACTCCAGCCAAGAGAGGAGAATGAGCAAAACAGACACCCAAGGGTTTGCTGGTGCTCTGGCCTGACTTGGGACTCATGGGGGAAGAGGAGAGGTTCTGGAGGTCGGCCTCTCTCTGAGGATCTATAGGCACTTTTATAGTGGATACGGGAGAGAGGAAGGACGGAGAGAAGAAGCTAGATTTTCTCCAGTACTGTAGCCGCCTGGGCTCCTGTAAGCAATCCTAATTAAACTAATTGGAATATAAACACACACAAGAGAAAGAGAGAGAGAGAGAGAGAGAGAGACAGAGAGAGAGAGAGAGAGAGAGAGAGAGAGAGAGAGAGAGAGAGAGAGAGAGAGAGAGAGAAAGCACATGCACTTTTACATACAAGTGTGAAGGTCATGGAAAACAGGGAAAGACTGAAGAGTTCAAATTGGAGGGAAGCAAAGAGAAACAGCAATGAAATGCAATGGAGGACTTTAGATGGGAGACAGGGACAGAGAAGGGACATTAGAGGAAAGGTTCGTGAACTCTGAAAAAGAAACCCTTCAGTCGGTGGGGTTGCTTAGTCATTGCTCAGTTCTTGGTCATGATAACTGATCCATATTAAGTAAGGAATTATCATAAGAGAATAAAAGAATTTCTCTGTGATATTTTCACAACTTTTCAGTGAACCTAAAATGAATTCAAATTTAAAAAATTAAATTATCAGTCTCTTTTCATGGATTAGAGTCCTACGGGACTCCACGATCAACAGGTTAAGTCCAAGATGCCTTTTCTGGTAAATAAGGATGAAGGAGCCACAGTCACCTCACACCAGACAGGCTGGAGGTGGAGAGTATTGAAGAGAGACGCCGCGGGAAGGTACATGAGACAATGGGGCCCAGTGACAGGAGATGAGAGGCTATCAAAGACCAACACCATCAACTTCCTTTGAGCCAAGGATGAGCCCAGGTTATAAGACAGAATAACAGGCCTCCTTCAGGGAACCTGCACCTCAAACAATGCCTGTTCCCAGAGCCCACACCTTGGTCATCATTCCTCCTCCTCCTAGCCACATAAATCAGTCATCAGGTCTTAACTGTCTCGGTTCTCTTCAGCCCACCCCTCCCATTCAGAGTCCCCTTTAACTGTAAGTCAGCCAAAGACAACGGGCTGTACACAGTCTGCCTTCTCTTCTGGTAAAGGACACTCCGGGTATTGAGGAGCTGTGAGGCTCCTCGACCTCACCCCCCCCCCATCTAGATCAGATGTCACCATCAAAGCTACTGTCAGGTTGACAGTACCACAGTCTCAACCTCGAGGGTGCACAGGTCCACTGGGCATCAAACCACCCAGGCCTAACCTGAGCTAAGTCTCTGTCCCCTGCTTTTTAGAAACTTATTTTCTTATTTTAGAAACTTTGCATAGAAGGTTCACCTGAGGTTGGCACCATGGCATTCTAGGGAGATTCACTTCCCATTGCATTATGTTAGACAACAGAATTCACTATTTGGTAGGAAACTTTGATTTTCCTGAGAATGCTGCGGGAATTCTATATTAGACGCATTCCTAACAGGATCTGTGAAAGGAAAGACTCTTAACTGAGGAGAGATCTCAAGCGTCACTTATTGTAGCCCTAGCGTTTAGTACCGTCGTAGCATACAGTCCTCATGTGGATGAGTGGACCAGACTCTAGTATAAGACACCTGACAGCAGGCCCGGAGTATGTCTGGACTGACAAATAACTCCCTAAGTTGTGATTGGAGGTTAACTCTACACCTATAGAAGACGTACCAAAAGTTTCTAAATACATCAATGTATTATTTCCTGAACTACAGAAACGGACAGCTAATGCTGGCAGCTGCTTAGGAAACTTGCTGAGCCCACACCGACGTGGACCCTGGCCACTAGGAGTTTGAGATATGACAGGCAGATGTGATCATGCCTGCCAATAACTTCATAATTAGCCAGATAGATGAGCTCAAAAAATAGAACTAGAATCTGGAGTCAGGAATCAACTTTATTCTTCATATCTGAGATCTTTGCCACACAGCACTACCAGAAGGTGATGGTGTCTCAGGAGGGGAAGGTGGAGAGGAGTCACACGGGAGACAAAGAGAGGGACAAGGAGGAACAGAAAGAAATGAAGGGTGGTGATGTGGGAGGGTCTTCTGTTTTGAGTTGATTTCATTGGTTAATAAAGAAACTGCCTTGGCTTTTTGATAGGGCAGAATTTAGATAGGTGGAGTAGACAGAACAGAATGCTGGGAAGTGAGGTCAGATGCGATGGAGCCAGCCACCATGTCAGACATGCTGAATCTTTCCCAGTAAGACACCACCTCGTGGTGCTACACAGATTATTAGAAATGGGTTAAGCAAAATATGAGAGTTAGCCAAGAAGAGGCTAGAACTAATGGGCCGGCAGTGTTTAAATGAATACATTTTGTGTGTTGTTATTTCTGGTGTTAAGCTAACTAGAAATTTTGTGTTAAGCTGGGTCGAAACACAGCCCACTGCTCCTCACTAGAGGGTGGGGGGTTAAAGTCCAATAGAGGAGGTAGAAGCTCAGTGTTAAAATTTATGGTGACCATTCCCAAGGTCCTGGACCCAATTCCCATCACCCCCAAAATAAATAAATTAAAAGCACACCAGCTCTCCCTCCATACTTTGTCTCCTGACCTCAGTCACACCAGGGGAGTGTAGAGGTCTCCACGGTGTGGCTCCAATACTAATCTAAATACAGAGCCCTTGTCCTGCCTAAGCTCCCAGCCGATAACTCACATGATGCAGCCTTCTTGCCACCAAGCAGAAGTAGAACTCAGAATCCAAGCACTCCAAGAGACAAACTCAGCCCTTGCCTCCACCAGCATCCACCAGTACCAGTAACCCATGACTTTACTTAATCAGGAGGAAAGAGAAGCAAGCACTCTGCAGTTATTTTTATCTAGTAGTCTTCAACATTTAGAGTCTGATGATGGTGAGTTTCTAACTCATACCCTGCAACAGTTCTTGGCTCCCCCAGCTGATCTTCCTCACTGGTCTGTATTACACAGGGACAGTTTCGGGAAGTAAATAAAGGAACAGCCAAAGGACCCAGAGAGGAGAGGAAACGAAACAAAGATGCTCCAAGCATCATCCTGAGTGCATTAAAATGCTACTTAATAGACAAGGCTATCAGAGCAGGCCTGTGTGACCTCAGACACTCAGGAGTCAGAGACCAGAGAATCCAGTGCAAGGCCAGCCTGGGTTCAAAGCTAACCAGGGAAGTTAGAGAGACTACGTCAGAAAGAAAAAGTTTTATTCTGTTTTTTGTTTTGTTTTGTTTAAGTGGTAGGGATAGGACTTAGTGGTAGAGTATTTACCCAGCATGCACAGAGTCCTGGACTCCATTCCCAAACTGTAAAGGAAAGAAAGTAAACAGGGGAGAGTGAATAAGGAAGGAAGAAATAAAAGGAAAAAAAAGAAAAGAGAGAATGAAATAAATTAAGAAATACCACCTACTGGCATATACTTCCTACACTGTGTTCCTAATGGTAAAAGGTTCGTGGGGATACCACAGACCTTCCACGCCAGAGACTTGGTTATTCTGTTGAAAAAGCCTTATAGGTCCTCCAACAAGTCAGTCAGCGATTTTAAAGACAGTCTCCTGCCTTGAAAGCCTTCCTAATGGGCAAGGGAGATAGCTCAGTGGGCAAAGCTTGCCACACAGTATGATGTGTTGGTTAGTTTTATGTCAACTTGACACAAGCTAAAGATGTTGGGGAGGACAGACTCTCCATTGAGGAAATGACCCCATCAGATTAGCCTGTGGGCAAAACTGTGATGTGTTTTCTTGATGGATGTGGGAAGGCCCAGCTCACTGTTAGCAGTGCCACTCCTGGGTGGTCCTGAGTTCTATAAGAAAACGGGCTGAGCAAGCCCCAGAGAGCAAGCCGGTTCATCGCACTCCTCCTTAGGTCCTCCATCTGCTCCTGCCTCCAGATTCCCACCCTCTTTGAGTTCCTGACTTCCTTCAATGATGAACTGTGATGTGGAAATGTATGCTTTCAAAATAAATTCTTTGCCACATAAGCTGCTTTTGGTTGGGGTCTTTTATGACAGCAATGGAAACCCTAACTAAGACACATGAGGATCTGCATTTAGATCCCCAGAACCCACAAAAAAACTGGACACAGTAGCGTATGCCTGCAAGCCCCGGCACTCCTATGGTGAGCTAGGAGGAGAGAGAGGAGGGAGGAGAGGAGAGAGAGAGGAAGAGAAGAGAGAGAGAAGGGGAGGGAGGGAGAGAGAGAGAGAATAAACTAAAATTTAAAAGCGGAAACCCTTCTAACATCCTTGGTCCCCTCCTGCTCTCCAGCCCCTTGCTCGGTGAGAATGACCAACATTTTGCAGCTGGAACTGAATGGCACCCTTATTTCAGTTGCTCGCTTATTTATCTGCTTTCTAAACGCACTGACTTACTGGTTTGTTTACCATTTCCTCTAGGAGACTAACAACTCCTTGAAGACAAGCAGTCCACCTGCCTGAAACATGCTTAATTCTCACAGCTGAGAATAGAGCACACTGTGGAGGTGCCAACCTGAAAAAAGCACAGGGAAGCAGGAAGAAGGGTCAAAGAAAGGACAACCCAGAGACTCGGCAGTGCAATAATTTTGAGTATGGACTCTATGGCTGAGCTGCCAAGGTTTGACCTCCAGCTTCATCCACGGCATACAACCCACCATCTGAGGTTCAGTCTTCAGGAAAAGGGGATACAATGGTTGATCTTTAAAGAAAGCCTTTGGAGCAGGAGTTCAAGGTCATCCTTAGCTACATGGAGAATTTGGGATCAGCTTGAGCTATGTGAGAACCCATCTCAAAAAAATTTAAAGACTTGAGCCAAGAATATGAACTTGTATATGTAAGACACTCAGTGTCTAAAATACAGTAAACATTCATTAAATCTTACGCTATGACGCAAGCTCTTACCAAGCCTTTTTGTAGCAATGCAATCCAAGACGAAACATGACAAACCTCTGCACACAATGAACGTGTTCTTCCACCTCCAGACATCTAGAATAACAACCCCTGACGAAGCTGATGCCA
Source organism: Microtus pennsylvanicus (assembly GCF_037038515.1). Classification (NCBI taxonomy): domain Eukaryota; kingdom Metazoa; phylum Chordata; class Mammalia; order Rodentia; family Cricetidae; genus Microtus; species Microtus pennsylvanicus. Next base: position 45,513,458 of record NC_134586.1, read on the forward strand.
CTGACTGGTTTACAAGCTGGGAAGGCCGCTTGTGATTCTAACACCGTGCGAAAGGCATTCCTGGAGATATGAGGTAGTGGGGAGCTGAAGTCCACCTGGACGCCTGGGAATTTTCAACTCGCTCTCTCCATTGAAGATGGCTGTTTCCCTGCTAGGCACAGTGCACCAAGTAAGTCAACATCAGGATGTTTATAAGCCATGCCTCAATTGGCTGGTGAGGAATCTTCTATTCCCTACTTCCTGGAAGTGTGCTTCCTTCAACTTGCGGCAAGACTCAGTTCAAGGGCAGGCAGTATACTTCAAACTCTCTTCAACCGACTTCCAAGCGCAAAGGCAATGGGCATGTTGGAAGGCCACTTCTAATTTCCCAGTTCATTACAACTGTTATGCATCTAAGCATTAGAAGCAATATTAAATGCCCAGTGTCCAATTAAAAAAATACAAAGATAGTCGCTACATTATTTAGATTTGGAAAAAATATTTCTGATGTACAAAATAACAGGTACTAATAAGCCTTCTTTTGAAAAAAGTAAGATCTACTGTAAAATACTGGTGCTAATCCTCTTCTTGGCAGGGAGGTTTCCTGCTACAGTCTAGATGCAATCTAGTCATGAGGGCTTTGCCAGAAATATTTAACTCCAAATGAGCTTCAGTATAAAAGAGGCGAAGAACAAAGGCCAACAAAGCAGGCAGAAGTGAAAATGTTTGACTTTCCCGATTTTGATAACTTTATGCATCCAGAAACAGAAGGAAGTGATAAATGGGTACAATTAAGAGACTCCACGTGCCATTTATTAAAGATTGTGTGACATGCGACCGTATGGATTTCTAGCTTAACCAATCACAAATTTAATCAGAACAGTTAACACTTTGTCTCGATGGTGCTTCGGAGAATTCAGCTATCGACTGGAGCGTATTTATGTGTCCTTTCATGGCGATCCATTTTTAGGATCTTTGATTTCTTTTTTTCAAGAAGGGAGGGGGGAAAGACATTTAATTGTGGCCTGGATATCCTAATGAGAACATAAGCTTGAAATCATATCTCTGTCCCAACCCAATGAAGGAGACATGCAATTTATAAGAATGTAAAAGAATTAATCACAGCCGCAGGAATGTGGCCCACAGAGACGTTTAGTCAAATAGTCATGCAACTCGCTCAGCTAATTCTGCTCGTGTACAGGGTAAGTGCGTATTTCCACTCATAGTAGAATATGAACACTAGAGGCTTTCCAAGAACAAAAGTATTATAATACCCGTGGCCATTTGTCAAATACTGACTAGACGCCAGGCAGTCCACTGAGAGTTCTGTATGCCAGCTCTCTTCTCTTTTAATTCTGTGTGTGCATGTGTGTGTATGTGTGTACACCACTACATGCAAGTGAGTTACAGACATTAAACCCAGGCCGTCAGGCTTAGGAGCAAGCCCCTTTACTACCTGAGCCATCTCTGTCCCCCAAGACTCATTTACCAAGGACAACTCTGTGGCATGAAGGCATTGTGGTTAGTTGGGTCACTGTCATTCTGTCTTGTTACCACGGGATTTTTATCACAACTTCACCAGGTTGTATAGAGTATGTGTTTCTGCTCATTTGCAGTGGGCCTAGCCAGGTGGCTTTTTCGGCCAATCGAATGCCAGGAGAGAGAGCTTCTAACAGCTCCAATGGCTCTGAATGGCTTCACTTGGCCTCTTGTTCTGTCTTCTGACCTAGCTGTCAGGCTCTGGAGGATCAGATCTTCTGGTACAGAACTAAGTTAACCTAGCAAATGTCCAAGCTTCTGACATAGTGATATGACACCATATACAAAGATCACAATTGGGGACTACTCAAATCGAGCTATTTTTAATATCATCCAAAACCTCTTGTTTTAAGTAAGTTTATGATTTTGCATTGGGTCTCATTCTTAACTGCCCTGTGCTACATATGGCTTGAGGGTCAAGGGTTGGAAACACCTGGAGAGTTTAGATGAACTACCCAACCCTCAGGTCATGAGCAAGAAAATATGTTATGGTATACATCCTTGAGATTGCTGGATTGCTTATTGCATAACATCACTGTATACCAGGCTGACTAACTAGGGATACTTGCTTATTAAGGTTGTTGTGACAATGTACACATTCTGGGTGGCTCAAATAATAGAAATTTGTCATCTCATTGTCATTCAAGCCATAGATTCAAAGTCAAGATGTCAACAGGTTAGTTACTTGCAAAGGCTGTGAGAAAGTGCGCTTTGGGAGCCTTTCCCCTTCATCTTTTGATGTTAACTTAAGATGGGTAACTTTATCTTCCCAGCCTGTGAGCCTCAGAGTTCAATATTCTCCTTATATAAGAGTACCGGTCTTATCAGGTTAGGGCCCTAAAGATCTCTGTTGAGCATCACTAATCTTCCAATCCAGTCGTGTTCTGAAGTAGGGGAGTTAGACTCTCAACATGTGGCATTTGCAGGGGCACAGAGCAGATACATGACACAGCATGTCCAAGCTCAGACATCAGCATGACTCTTCACTCTCAAGCTTTGTCCTAATCACCCAAAATGCCCTTCAAGGCTAATGGGTTGCTAATGGGTTCATCCATTATCCCCACGCAACCAAGTGCAAGCTCTTCTTATGTTCACAGTTCACCACTTAAAGCTTCAAAATGTAACTGGCCAGGCAGTGGTGGTGCACGCCTTTCATCCTAGCACTTGGGAGGCAGAGGCAGGTGAGTTCGAGGCCAGCCTGGTCTACATGAGCTAGTTCCAGGACATGCTCCAAAGCTACAGAGAAACCTTGTCTCGAAAAGGCAAATATATATAATCTGTTAGAACATTGAATTTCTCATTTATTATTTCACTCAGCCAAGAACCAGCTACTTCAGAGGGCCATGAGAGCAGTAAACCATGTCCTATGAGTAAGGAGCATGCATATAGTGACATGGGGGTGACAGGCAGATCCAGCCACCTCACAGCTTCTCCAAGCCACGGCTGTGACCAGTGCTATTCTGAAAGGAAGCTTGGGAGCTCTAGGAAAGTGCCAAATTTCAGCAGCTGTGACCCAGTCAGAAACACCACGGGAAGCTAAAAATATTAAGAAATGACCTAAGTGCTGGGGAATGGTCTACTCAAAGGCCTGAGGTCAATCACCAGAGCGCATGTTTAAAAAGCCATAGTGGTACATACTTAGAATCCAGCACTGGGGGAAAAAAAAAAACAGTCAGATGCCCTGGGGCTCATAGGTCCCTATTAGAGACCCTGTCTCAAGAGGAATGCACTGGAAGTTGACCTCTTACCTCTACACTCAGTCTGCAACATGTACATGTGCACTTCCCTACCCCACCACCACCCACACACACACACACACACACACACACATCAACCTTTTTTAGTGGGGGATAAATAACTCAGTAGATAACAGTATATACTGATCTTGAAAAGGACCCAAGTTCAGTTCTCAAGACCCCATCAGAAGCTTATAATATGCCCCCGTAACTCCAGCTTCAGAGGCTCTGTCACATTCTCCGACCTCTATAGGCACCTGCACCCTGTACAAATACCCACACAGAGATAGACAATACACATGCAATTAAAATTGTAAATAAGTAAGCCAAGATCTGAAATGCAAAGAAGAGCAAAGCCGCGGGAGAAGAACAATCTTGTGGAAGGGAATGAGCATATGCAGACTGCTTAGCACAGGGAAGCCCAACACAATCACAGACGTAAAAAGAAATTCAGAGTGAGTCCATTTTCAGATCCCAAGAGGAGGCGACAGGAGATGTAAGGGAGGTTACATCCAGCAGGACAGAGTTTATCTCCTGTAACCTGCTCAATAATTGGTGAGGTATGTGCGTTATCAGATGGAAAACTTAGGCCCGGGACCTTCCCCAAGACTAAGCTGCTTTTGCATAATGGGAGACCAGAGAATCAGTCCCACGAATGTCAGGTGATAGAGGCCAAGCAAGATTCACCACAATGTGCTGACTCCCAGTGCAAAAGAGAATGAAGACCACTATTTAGGAGAATGGCTCCTATAGTCACCAAGGAAACCTAGGTCACAAGATGCTTCTTCGGGCAATGTATCTTGGGACTACTGAGATATTTAGTAATACTCTCTCTCTCTCTCTCTCTTACATCTTTGTGCAAAAGGTGTTATAATGAATCTCATAAAATTGCCATTTCTATACGCTGAAGAATGGTCTGACATTAGCAATTTTGCATTTTAACTTAATGTTTGGTAGTGCAAACAAACACATGGATGGCTGGATAAACAGCCATGAAGTAAACAGGTTCCGCAGCACCTTCCAGATGAAGAATTGAAGGCTAGCAGATTTGAGAAGCTCCTGAGTCCTCTGCCCAGGGACATGCGTCCAGAGATGGGCAAGGGCATGTGAGACACCTAAGAGCAGACAAGACGGACAAATTTCCTTGAGAAAGGATCTGTTTCCTTGTGTGTGGGGGGGGGGAGGTGTAGGCATACATGCATTTAAAGGCCAAAGGTCAATGTCATTCTCCGCTCTCTTTCGTTCTTTCTTTCTTTCTTTCTTTCTTTTTTTTCTTTCTTTCTTTCTTTCTTTTGGAGACAGGGTGTCTCGCTGAACCTGGCACTCACTGATTCAGACTGGCTGGCCAGTACCTACCTGTTTACATCTCCCTGTGCTTGCTGAGCCGACAGACATGTGTCGCCATTCCCAGCTTTTTATGGGAGTGTGGGTGATACAAACTCAGGCCCTCATGCTTGTGTGGCAAGCACTTACCTGGCTGAGCTGCCTCTCCAGCCCCATAGAAATAATACCCTTTTACCAGCCAATACGCTAAGCCCCGCAGTGCACGCAGCTGCACTGAACAATGGTCCTCAGCTCAGGAGGAGGAAGAGGGCTAGAGAGATGGCTCAGGAGGTGAAAGAGCTTGCCCTGGAAGCCTGGAAACTTGAATTGGATTCCCAGAACTTATGTAAAGAGCCAGAAGCCGTGGCACACACCTGAGAGTCCAGAATTCCTCCAGAGAGATGGGAGATAGAGACGGGAGCTGATTGAAAACTCACAGACCAGCTGGCCTGGAGTACAAAAACAATAGACGAGATAGTGCCTCGAAACAAGGGGGAGCAGCAAAACTGACCCCAGAAATCTGTCCTCTCGCCTCCAAACATGTGCCGAGTCCAGCATAAGTCTGTCTGCGCACGCACACACACGTTCACACACACACACACACATACACACACACACACATACACACACACTCACACATTCACACACACACACATACACACACTCACACATTCACATACACACGTTCACACACTCACACATTCACACACACACATTCACACACTCACACATTCACACACTCACACATTCACACACACACATTCACACACACTCATACACACACACATTCACACACACACACATTCACACACACTCATACACACACACACATTCACATACGCACACACACATTCACACACACTAAATTTTTTTAAGTAGGAAGAAAGTCAGATGAAATGCTTCTTTAGTGCCTGCAACAGTGTTAACCCCCAGGCCGTTACACCATTTATCACCAGCCTCCCACAAGACACTCCTGAGTCTTGATAAAATGCTGCCCGGCAATATGCCTTCCTTGAAGAAAATCCAAACTCCCAGACCCACTGGCAGGATGAATCGCCTCATTGTCCATTACCCTGGAGGCCAAGGTAGCTAAGAGGCGAGGCCGTGAGCTGACCTTTGCCAGGGTCACCAGGCTCTGGGCTGCGGTGCTTCCTCTGAGCCAGGTAAACCTCCAGCCTGGCAGCTGGGCACCTGTGTGTTTAGCTTGGCTCTCAGCAAAGCAGCGCGGAGGCTGCCTTCCAACACAGCTTAAACACAATTAACTTTTCATTTGATGCAGTCTGCCTCTCTTCACTCCTAATGTTCCCTTAGGACCCAGGATCCAATAAAGTCCAGCATGTGACTGACTAAGAAACCCAGGCAGAGAAACTGACCGAACATTGTTCAATGCTATATCACAAACCTATGGGAAAGGAGTTTAATTAAAGGCCACAGCAATTCTTTGGGGAAATGTTTCTTTTATTAACCGTTCCTGTCGAATAAAGCGGCTTTAAACAAATCCTGACCACCCGGAAATTGTGTATGCCTCCGATTTCTTTTTTTTCTTCTTAATCTCTTCCATCTTTTTTTTAAAATTTGGTCATTAGTTAAGTCATAAATGTCTGAGACCCAGGAAACTCAATTCACGGATGCTCCTTCCACATTTATAAATATGAAAAGATGACATTTACAATTCACAGATCAACAGGGACAGCTCTGGATGTAAAATTGTTGTTCAGCATAAAGTAATACCACGGATATCTGTGGATCAAGTTCAAGGCATTTTAGTGAAATGTATGCACAGCCTCCATGTGGGGAAGACATTTAAAAATGCAAAGAACCTGCAATTCCGTGTTGCCAAAGTGTAATAAAACCCTAGTTAGTGTCAGTGACATGATAGCATCCATTTCAAAGGAGCGAGCCGGTGGAAATCGGAATGGAAACACCACATCTGAGGAGGCACAGAAATGGGATTTTTAAGTCTAATTAGAGAGGAAATACCACGGAAGAGCTAAGATGGGAGCGTATGAATTTTTAAAACTCAGGGAAAGTTGGAGAGTATCTATAAATGCAAAACCGACTCCTGGTCAGGAGTGCTGTCCCATGGCTGCACAAGAAGTTTGAGATTCGTGTCCCATGGAGATCCACCCATGGGGGAGGAGGGGTGCCGAGGTCACAAGGGGGTAAAGGTAAAAACAAACATGTTCTATTAGTTTCTCAAAAGTGCCAAGAGACTCTGCAAAGGAACAAAATAAACGCCTGTCACGGTGGAAATGCAGTAACGGTCCGCCACTCACATTTTGTTACCAATAAATACTTCCTTCCATTCCTGGGCAGTTTATACAACTCTCCTCCTGGGCAGACATGTTCTGGGGAATCCCCTTTAATGCCTCATCTCGGGGGAGGGGCGTTTTGGAGGCAAGAGAGGATTTTTTTAGTGCCAGCTTTAGCGACTCCCTCATCCCAGAGGATCCTTCTGACACAAGACCCTGCAAGAGCCCATCAGATGACAGAGCCCATCGTACACACCCCTGATTTTGGCAGGCCACATGACTGCTTTGTCCAGTGTGGCACGACGGAGTAACACCATGCAGCTACGCACAGAGCTCTTAATGGGCCCAGCAGCCTCTACTTCCTGCTTCTTGAATGTCAGCCTTGGTCTAAAAAGAGACCATTATGCTTAAAGAAGATGAACTAACTACATGGAGAGCCGCCTTGGAAGAGATCCAACAGGCAGGTGACAGACAGACAGGCGGACAGGCAGGAAGTTAGGAGTGATTCAGACAGACAGACAGATGACAAGGAGCACTGTAGCCCTGAGCAGAATTGGAAAGAGCCATGTTTGTGTGAAGGGAGATTTAAAAAGACTATTTTGTATAGATTTTAAGCTTGAAAATGAAAAGAAAAAACACGTGGGGAGAAGGAGAGATAAAGGAGAGCGTAAGTGAGGGCTTCTCTGTGAAACCATCTGGGCGATCAGTCAGCCAGACCTGCAGGCCCAGATGCGGGGATTCAGGTCAGATTCAAATGGCCCCGACAAGTGTTTTCTAAATCCCTGGCTCACGAAATGTAATGGTTTGTTTTAGGCTGCCAGTTGGGTCGCATGTTAGGCGCAGATAGCTAGATTCTCTGTTCCACTGTCAGCTGGAACACATGCAATTTTATCCAGGTGGGATTCCAAGAGTTTTTTTTTTATTTGAAATTTTCAGTCACACAATTTTGAATACTTCTTCACAAAACTCAGTACCATCAAATGACCCAAAAGTCAGTGTTCCTTTGGCTAGTGTGCTGAGAACCAAACTGCATTGAGGAGCACCTGCATGTGGATACTTGGGGCTATTAACTAAACAGATGCCTGCGCTTCCCTCCAAACCTGCTGAACATTGATCTACGAGAAGGCCTCAACACCTTACATCAATGTCTCTTGACTGCAATGAGGCTACATTCTAGAAAAGCCATGATAACTTCAAAGTGGCCTAAAGTGAAAATGTATGTAATATACCTGCTCTCCTGAACATAATAGTTTAGCAACAGGGAAGGCTGGGGCCTGTTTGAGGAGTCCTCTCACGATGTCATGGGCCTCACAGATTGCCTCTTGACTGACAATGGAATTACATTCTGGAAAACCTATCACAAGTTGAAAATGGCCTGAGTTGAAAGCGTATTTAATAAAACTGCCCTACTGAACATGGCAGCTTAGCAACAAGATTTGTGGAGTACTGGGGGAGCCCCGTCACGATAAAACGGGTGACTGCTGGCTGTCACTCTCTGCTGCGGCTGCCCCGAATCATGAGCACACATCAGAGCATGTATTTCAATCCCAGGAAAAGATCCAAACTCGGAATCTGAAGTCTACTGAATATGGATCATTTTCACACCATCATAAAGTCAGCCCAAGTTGAACCAAGGGAGTCGGGGACTGTGTGCTTTTAAATCCCTCCCACACACCATCACGTGTACTGTACTTTCTGACTTAATTACCCCTCCTAAGTTCTCCTAAGTCCTAATTGTCAAGGTAATTTCCAAAGGAATCCTGGAATAATTTTGGGAGCTGCCGGTACACGGACCTGTTGACGTCGTGGTTTCATCTGTTTCAAAGGACATGCTGTTTGGTGCATGTATATAGGATGAACGTCCCTGTCCTCACCTTCTTGGGCTCAGCAAACAATTTATCTGCCCAGCGACTGTGTGCTCAGACCTTGAGCCTACTGAGCTCTGTTTCTGAAGAAGGAAAAGAGGAAGTTAAATGCTAGTCAGTCTATGTCAACCAGGGATAAAAGGTGGTGATGGCGATACCATAAAAAAGAGACTGATCCCCAACCGCCGGCCAATGCAGTCCGGCGAGGAAAAAGTCAGTTACATAAACAATGTTTCCTATTATGTAGATGGGATCAGAGAGCTACAAAAGCAGCATTCTGCTCCACCTGAGGCCTGTGGATCTTGAGCAAGAGGAGGGCTGTATTTGCAAAGCAAATCTGATGGGAGCTTTTCATTGTCAATGAGAACTCCTTCCTCCGGGATGAACCTACCACAGTACACAGTCAAAGTCTTTCACAACAGAAGGAGGGGAACAATGGCTTACAGAGATGCCCAGGGGCACACTTGTGCAATGAGGTTGGTACCAAACCCTTAATGACACAGATTAATTGTTCAGAGACTCCTTGTCAACATGATGACACTCCACATGTCTGGTGCAGAAGACAAATCCGGTGAGGAAAGAGATAATCCCCAGGTCATACAAGGCACGTGCGCCCCCAACAGGCGTTCAGCATCCTCTGTGAAGTTACAAGTCTGTGGGGACAGTTTTTTTCAGGACCGGAAGCTGTGGCGGGTAGGATTGGGCAAAGTTTGAAGCAGGAAAAGGCAACTAGAGGGAATCTTCATCCTCGTCTATGTGGGGCTTCTGATTTAGAAAACATGTGTGAATTTTTGCTTAACCAAAACCGGCAAGCCAATGTCTCCACCAGAATCAGTAGGCATGAAGTGAAGAGCGCCTAACCACAGCATGGGGAAAGGCCCGATTCCCAGGGGCTGTGAGTTGTAAGCGCCACTCAGTCCAGAGGGCATAAAACAGCATTGTGGCCAGTCGGCACCAGGAGCTGTACCTGCACCTGACCCAGCTGCCCACGCCCAAAGGACTCCATATCCTAACCCCGAGACATGGTCATTGCTGCTCGCCTCATTCACGATAGCTAGGATGTCCATCAGCAGAGGAATGAATAGTGAAGATGGGGTGCATTTGTGCGGTGGAATTTTTCATCAGCTGTAAAGAAAATGAAATTATGCAATTTCCAAGAAATGGGTAGACCTGCAAAGGAATACATTAAGCAAGGTTACTGCCACCCAGAAAGATAAAAAGATAAACACCTCGCATTCCCCCCTCATATGCAGACCTTAGCTTCGACTTTTTACATATGTGTCTAGCTAAGACTGAGGGAGGGGAGAAGCCAGAAAACTGGAATGGGCTTGAAGGGAGAGCGTCAGGGAGAAGAAGAGAACACGTGTGACACAGAGTGAGTGGGTGGGGTGGGGATGGGGCCACGAAGGAGAGGAGAGGGGTGAATATAAAAAGGCTGTAAGGGAACCCGACACCACACATGCTAATGTAAGGTTTTTTTTAACTGAAAATTTTAGATAGATAAAATTGAGACTATTTTGTATGACATTACTAGAGATCTAAAACTAAGCTAAAAATAAGCAGAAACTAGATAAAATACTTTTTAAGGTTCAAATGTTAATTTTGTTAGATATCTTATCACAACAAAAAAAAATCACACATCGAAAGCTCAACTCCCTCTTTGACGAGGAGGGCTGGTTCTGGTTGGGACTAAATCCTCTCAGATGGACTGGAAGTGGTAGAATTTTAGCCCGAGTCAGCATTGTTTGCCCAAATGCTTCCGTCCCAGGCCTCCGTTTCTTCACCAGCACTCTGCATCAGATTTAGTGACATGGAGAAAGCAGGTGCAGGCTGGTCACCATGGCACCCAAGCTTTGGAAAACTCGCCTATGTCACTTGAATGTGTGACTCTGTCTTCAGGAGTACATATCCATGCCGTAGATGCATGCTGTCCTTGCCCAACACAGTTTTCTCCTTCGATGCCTCTGCTTAAATTTGTATTGAAATTTATCCTTTTTTTTTTCCTTTCTTTTTTCTGGTTTGCTGTTGTGTGCGTGTTTGTTTATTTGTTTGTTTGTTCTGAAATGCTCTCACAAAGCCTAAGATAGCTTCCAAATCCCTATGTAGCTGAGATTGTGGCACCATGCCAGAACCCTAAAACTGTTTCTTTAAAAACTAACTGTGCCTTACAGTGGGGGGGGGGGGGAGCCTGCATCCGTAAAACCCTTAATGCTCTAAGAATCAAAGAGAAAGGAAAGGAAGATGGGGAAGAAAGGGAAGATGAAAGGAGGAATAGCCGAGCTGGATGTGGTGCTCGAGGGTATCTAAGGCCTAGGAATGGTGTGATCCACACCTATGTCTAGACTGTCATGGACAGTTGTCGCACTTCAGAAGCGATGCTGCATGGAATACACAAGCCCCCGGTCTCCTTATTAGCCCAAACCCCTGCCTTGATGACTGGGCGAGAAAGTGAGAGCATAGGCAGAAGTCAGGATGTCGTGTGCACCAGCTAACAGTCCCGTGTCATCCAGACAATGAGCAGTCAGTGCAGAGACGGGAGGGGTGCCGCCTAACAATGCCCGAGGTGCCACATGGCAACCGGAGTCCCACCCATGGCTTGCTCCACAACCAGGCTCTGCTCCAGTATGAATACATCCCTCTTTCTCCCACTCACTGACCCCAGAAGAAAGAGCGCATTTGCCTTGAAGGAGGATTTAAAAATAATAATAATAACTAATAACAAAACGCCTCTCAGACTCCCAGGGGACACGCAGTTCCGCATTCCATCACCCCCTGCTCCCTCCAGGGATGTGTCTCCCTGTCTGAAAGGACAGCCAGGTTCTCTATGCTGGAAAGTGCCATTAAAGCAATCCACCGCTGTGCCACCTCCAATGCCAGAAAAAGATAACGGGTGGCCTTTTGTTTGCTCAGGCTAGGACCGGAGGTAGCCAAAGAAAATTCCCATGCAGCTTTTCTGCCTGCCTAACAAGGAGGGAGAGTGGGGTCTGCGCGGCTGCTTCATTAGGACCACCAAAGAATTTTTATTAGCGACTTCATCATATTTAACTAGATCCTTGAGTAACAGGGAAAATCTATGTCAGAGCGCTGTCAAGTCTCTGATGGATGCTTTCATTCTTGAAGTGTTATTATTGCTCTCCTTATGTGGTCAGGCTGCGATGGGGAGTTGGAGCTTATTACACTCACACCCCATCTGCTGCCATGCCCTGGAGCTAGGAGCCCGTGTTCTAGCCCCACACCCGTCTCCGCAGTTACACGGTTCCGCTGAACAGACGGGAAGGACTGCTGGTTCCAGGAGGCTCTCTCCATTTCTTTGACCTTAGAAAGTCCTAAATTCTTCATGGGATACCGATTAGAAGCATCAAGGCCAATTGAACAGAAATCGATTTGCTTATAATCTGCAAGCCAGAGTACCGGTGCCTTGGTCTTTGCTGAGTGGACTCTACTCATTCAGCAGAAGCCATCAGAGGGACGACGGGACTATGGCAGTGATGTGTGCCACAGGCCAGCCCTGGAGAGGTCAGGAAAGAACAGGTCTTAAAGTCTGGGATGTCTTCTGGAGCACCTGTGGCAGTTTGGATTTTTTCAGGGACGGCTACACATCCCCCACACTCAATAGTCGGAGTCTTCTCACAATATGTTATTAATATTTTTCAACACTGAAAAGCCAGGTTCCCGGCCCTTTGAAAAATTAAGTCCTTTGAAACACGTTGACGAGTCAGAATCCAATGGAGATAATGCTTTGTAATTTCCAAGATTCCTTCCTCACAAAAATTGATGTGGCTTCAGTTTAGAACACAGTGTCTATTTCTGTCACCTCCTCCTCCCTTTTCCTCGTCCTCTTCCTTCTCTTCTTGCCAACTTCCTTCCCTTTCCTCCTCCTCCCCCACCCCTCTCTCCTCCACCCCTCACCTTCCTTTCAATACGTGCTGTGAAACCCTGAACTGACACTCAGGAAGCCTCCACAAACAGACCATATAAAGAGGAAAGACAGAGAAAGAGATGCCCAAAGCCCCAGCCAGACTCCAGCTGTTTGCCTCTCCCCAGCTCAAACACACACAGGAGCAAGCTTTCTGTTGATTCCAGCCTTTTCTCTATCCTAAAATCCGCCACAAAGAAGAGATGAGATGTCCCCCTCCAAGCCCTGCCCAGGTGGCACACTTGAGAATAAAGTGCTAGCAATTCTGAGCCGCTAAGGGTAGGTTTTTACCCAGCGCTAAATAGCCAAAAGAACCCTATTCACTTCAGAGAGACCACCATTATAACCCGGCTTTAACGACAAATAGAACTCTTGGCCATTCCCAAGCAGTGAAAACTTGCGCAGCCAGGAGAGTTTGTTCCCAGTGATTGTTTTTATAAATGATGAGTTCGAAATGCAGAACTAATTTTCTCCTACAGGAGAGCTATCTGGGTAAGCCAAGCAATAGAGGGGCCTGTTAAACTGGGGTCCACCTGTGAAATAGCTCTTCATACTAAGGGCCCCCAATGAGGGAAATGAGGTTTCATCCTTTAGCTTTTCATGGATAAACTGATTCTCGGTGATTTTGTTTTCATGTCTGTGTGTACTACTAGCACAGAAATGTTGATGTATTTCAAACAGTAAATGGTAAAAAAAAAAAAAAAGTTTAATTTAAGACACTACTGTGCACTTTGGGAAAAGCCTGGTAGAAAATTTAGGACTTATACATTTGTTGAGTAGGCTGGGTTACATATGTATGGGCCAAGAGAAAGGAAGCCATGTGCCTCCCAGCATGTCCTTGCCTTGTGATAACTACACTGAAACATATGACTAGACTTTTACTATGCTTACCCGCGGGCCAGAACATCCTAGAGTACTAGGAATTTAGTGGACATGCTCTCAGAACCAACCACTGCCCTCAGAACCAGCATCTGCCTTTTTCTAAAACTCCCTTGAGAACGTGTGTGTCCGTCACAGCTGGGGAACCATTGCCTTAGGAGTCATCCCCCAAACACACACACACACAGTTGGTGCCTTCTCACAGGGCTGACCTTGGGTGTGTCCGGTGCCGGTTCAAGAACCATCGGGCTTGGCGTATATACTCAGAGTCAGCTGGAGTTTCTGTTAGCCCAAGGCAGGGGGAGGACTCCATCTTTGAGGTTACTGAACTGATCAGATGAAAATGAATTGAGGCTGTAGATGGGTGTGGTGGTCAACATGAGACCCACTCTTTACACACACACACACACACACACACACGAAACTGGTGTGGAAGTCAGATGATGAAGATGAGACAGTCAGCCTTATTACCTACCAGAGAAGGAAATATGACTCAAAGTCATAGTTATACTCCCTACCATCACCCCACAAAACTGTAAGCATCAGCTACACGGGGGCAAATCCTGCCCTAGAAAGTTTATACCGCGATGGGTCCAAAATAGCATCCTGAAGACAGACCCTGCCAAAAACAGGAGGCAGCTCAATCACACATTTCTACTGTGATTGAGTGTGTGAAGTATAATGAGGAGAAACCAAAGCTTCCTGCCTTCATGGGAAAGAAGCAAAAAGTAGGGAGAGAGTCACTTGCTCCACCCACGGCCAATGTGGCCACCAGGGAGGAAAGCCAGCTTAAGAAGAAAGGCTATGTGCTACATGGAGCCAGAAGACAGACTGGGAGATCCTTGACTTCGTGTGAGCAATGGTGACCAGCCAAAGCGGAGGTTACATAAGCACAGAAAATCCGTTCCTGAAAGACTCTTGAGTTCCTATCACTTGCTGTCAAAAGGCCAAGTGCAGACAAAGCAGCGAAGATGCTCCCCTGACACCAACGCAGTGCTGGGTAAAGAGTATTTCAGGCTTCCAGATAGAAGAGCGCTTTTGTGTTTCTGAATTTTTTTTTCTTTGCAGAAGTGACAAGCTTGGCATAGTATGAGTTTGTTTTCTGTTGCTATAGCAAAGTGCATAAACACTTCTAAATACAAGTTTTATTTAGCTCACGTGTAGGAGGCTTAAAATGCAGAATCAGTCAGCTCCATCTGTCCATCCTCTACTAAAAGCTCCCTCGATCCTGTCACTGCACCGCAGGGACTCAAAAAGAGAAATAGCGACATGCGGAAGAGGCCGAGTATTTGAAGTGGCCTCTCTTCACAACAACACATAGAAGGATAAGTAACCCCCACTTCCAGGAGACTACACTAATCTCTTCTGAGGGCAGTGTCCACAGTGATCTAATTACCTCACCCTAGGCCCCATCTCTTGAAGTTCCCACCACTTCAGAAGTGAGAACGTTCCTATAAAAACTCAAAATTAGGGGCTCAAAATTAGGGGCTCAAAATTAGGGGCTGGGGGTTCCTCAGTTGACAAAGTACCTGTCACCCAAGCATGGGAAACCTGAACTCAGATCCCCAGCACCCACACAAAGACCTGGGTGTGATGACACATGTCTGCAATCCCAACACTAGAAATGTGGAGATTGGCTGATCCCAACCAGCTGTCCTTGCCCAGTGAATGAGCTTCAGGTTTATTGAGAAATCCTGCCCCCCCCCCAAAAAAAAGGGTGGAGAGTGATCAAGGAGACACAGACATCACAGACATCAACACCCTGAGGTAACAAATATCAAAAGTCCTCTTTTACTTTCTAAAAGAAAATGGTAGATCTCCAAGCACAGACAAATTACAGAAATCCATACACTGCCCATACTGCAACAGAAAGAAGAAAAAATAAAGAGCATAGGAGAGAATAAACTTTGCAGGTTGCTAGAAACATACTCGAGACTTACCGTGATAGACAAGAAATTAACGGCCTTTCTGTGAAGACTCGGAGAGATTTGGTTTAGGACTTGTGGGTCCCATGGGATTACAGTTAAATATTCTTTTTTCAAACAACCTTAAAAGTATGAGAATCAAAAAAGTAAAAGAACCATTCATAGTCCAAGGACTAAATGTGCCACAGGGTGAATCTGGCCCCCAGGCCACAGTTTACCAAGCCCTGACAGCAGGAGACCACCAGACGGCATCTGCTTCTAGGGAAGTGCCTGCACCTTGCTGAGTGCATGAAGCTTCACTTTGTGCCCAAAGCTGCCCTAGTTGCTTCAGCCTGTGAGGATTCACGTGGGTATGCTATATCAGCAAAGCCACGTGCAGTTAGTTCTGGGGACAGAATTGCAGATAGTGATGAGAGCTTAAATAAGTTCCGGGTGCACAGGCTGTAATGGTTCTCTGGACCAGAAAGCCAAACAAAAGGAGCATGCGCCTTTGTAGAGGACTACACCTGTGAAGAGAAACCCAGTTTCACTCTCAAAACTCTGAACATTGGGAACCAGCGTGATGGATGACTCAGTAGGTGAAGTGCTTGCCACAAAAGCATAAGAACATAAATTAAAGCCCTAAAATCCCTGGGTGGGGGGACTTGGGTATGGAGGTGTGTGCTTGTAATCTCGGCACTAGGGTTATAGGGAGACGTTGGTCTCCCTGGGGCTCATAGTCAGCCTAGACTTTCTGGCAAGTTCCAATTCAGTGAGAGACTGTCTCACAAAACAAGAGGGATGGCTCCTGAAGAACAACACCTGAGATTGACCTCTGACCTCTACACACGTGT
Organism: Microtus pennsylvanicus; assembly: GCF_037038515.1. Taxonomy (NCBI): domain Eukaryota; kingdom Metazoa; phylum Chordata; class Mammalia; order Rodentia; family Cricetidae; genus Microtus; species Microtus pennsylvanicus. The sequence goes on from NC_134586.1 coordinate 45,529,705, forward strand.
GCCCATGAATATACTCAAATATATATATATATATATATATATATATATATATATATATATATATGAATGTATACATGAATCATCTGAATGTCATATGTGATACAAAACTTTACTGTGTGATTGTGTCCAGGGCATTGTAGAGGTCAAGTATTCCTGAACCATGACCACCAACGGCTGACAAGGGCCCCTATAGTTATTGCAACAACCACAAACACCCCATAAATTCTCAAACAGTACGTCTCCTCAGCTGAGATGTATCTAGAGGCAGAGACAACGGTCAGACAATTTTGCACAAATATTTTTAACTTATACAGATTTCCCAAAGCCTCGGGAGAAGGCAAGGAAGGGAGTGCCCCAGGTTTCTATGTTCTTGACTTCCTATCCATCTGCCTCTGCCTTGCAGCCGGGAGCTTCTAGAGCAAGCATGTGTGAGACTAAATGCTTTCCCTGCACAGATGCCAGGAAACCCCAACAAAACATCTGGATAAACCCACATGGGTTCACAGTCAGGACAGCTGCATAATCTGGGGAACCCGGATGCAGGGATGAGGACATGGAGTGACTGTCTAGAACCATCAGGACAGCATAAGAGCACAGAGCAAGTTCAGGGAGTTCCTGGGCAGTGTCCCTGCATGACCCACGTAAGCCACCATGCTCCAAAGCCACACACAGAACAGCAGAACCACCTCAGCCAGTTTGTCTTCTTAGCAAGGGCTTCACACATGCTGTGTTGTTTGGCTTTAGCCCAGAACCTATCCTAGGCTGGAAGAACAGTGACGTTTACTGAAGACACAGGTCAGAAATAGAAAGAGTGAGGCAAACGTGAACAGGCATTCCCACTGGCTACCCTGGTCCTAGGCTGTGACTCGGCAACTCTGAAGCTTTCTGGTTCATTGTCCTTGTATTAGGCAGGTAGGTGAGCCCTACAAATAGGCTTTTCTAAGTCTGGTACAAACGTTAGCACACCTAGGTCCAGCTTCTCATCATGAGACCTGAGTTTCATGAAATGGCACAAGGCAATTTGCAGTGAGTTTCAAACTATGGCCCAGTTAAAGGGGGAGGTTTAGCTCATTCTTGCCCAAAGCATTTTTATATATATATTCCCAAGGGCGTGAGAAGAATTAGGCAATTCTGGCACAGAAAGTGGAGACCCACAATATGTGGCCAAACCACACACCAATCTGCATTTAAAGACATAGCCTGGGCTGGACAGCTTATTGCTCAGCAGTTACGAGCTTAAGTGGCTGCTTCTCCACAAGACCCTGGTTCCATTCCCAGCACCCACGTGGTGGCTCAAAGTTGTCCGTAACTCTAGTTCTAGGGGATCTGACATGCTCGTCTGCTTCCTGCAGCACCAGGCATGCATGAGATGCATATACACACATGCAGGCAAACACTCATATACATAAATAGAAATGAATAAACCTTGAAGAAAAGGACAGAGTCCATGTGTGTTTAAATGGGCTGCAAAGCAGGTAAGGAGGAAAGTATAGAGGGGATTTGGGGGGCTCTGGAGAGAGGGCTCAGTGGTTAAGAGCACTGATTGCTCTTCCAGAGGTCCTGAGTTCAATTCCCAGCAACCACATGGAGGCTCACAGCCATCTGTAATGAGACCTGGCACCCCCTTCTGGTGTGCAGGCACACATGGAAGGAATGCTGTACACATACTAAATAAATAAATCTTTAAAAAAAAAGGAATGGATTTGGGACTTGCCCTATCAAACTAAAAACTGCTGCAAGCATCCTAGTTGGAATTTTCTAGAAACTGAGTTTTTCTATTCAGAATATACTTGGCATTTCAGTAACAAATTGTCACTTTAAGCACAGCTTATTCGGTGTGGTTTTAATGCAAATGAGTTCCTCTGTGATAATATTCTCGGTGCCAGCTTGAATTAAGTAAAACCCAAGTGACTGGGTACACCTGCGAGGGAAATGTTCTTAAGGAATCTTTTGAGGTGGGAAGATACACCTTTAATCTGGACCACACCTTCTGGTGACAGACTATAAAGGACATGAACTGAGGAAGCTTCTGCCCCTTGCCTGCTGTCTCTCACTCTCACGGGCCAGTCCATTCCCTCACTGGCATTAGAGCCTGCTGCTTTGGGATTTCAGTACATCCTGAAGACCACTGAGACATTCAGCCTTGTGAACTGAACAACTACTGAAGTCTTGGACCCTCTGTTGGTAGATAGCCTTTGTAACAGTCCCCCAGACCTTAACACAACCGATGCAAAATGGAAAAAACATTCAGGCCTTAGAACCCAGCAGGTAGGCTGCAACACCTGCCAAAAATGAATACAGCGGGCCAGGCGATGGTGGAACGTGCTTTTAGCCCCAGTACAGAGGCAGGAGGATCTCAGTGAATTCGAGGCCAGCCTGGTCTACAACACAAGTTCCAGGACAGCCAGGACTGTTACACAGAGAAACCCTGTCTCAAAAAAACAAGCAAAACAAAACAAAACAGAGTACAAGCGACCTAATTCATCAAAGTCCATAGTTCTGGGAAAGTCTCTAAATGCACTAACCTTGCTTTTTGGTTTTTGCGGTTCTGCTTCTGGCTAAGTGTGCTTGCTAACTAGGTGTGTCAACCCAGGATGTGGCTTTTATGCTTAAAAGTTCACCCTGAGAAAGGCTTGAAAAGGCATGTTGGTCCAAACACCCAGTGTAGTCACCAGCTGACTAATAAAGACTTTCTATTGGCTTGAACTTGTGTGTGAGTGGTCTTCTCTAGTGGATAACTCCCAACAGCTGGACCACAGCCTATAAGATATTCTAATAAATCCCCTTTATAAATATATAGGTAGGTATGTAGGTAGGTAGGCAGGTAGGTAGATGATAGATAGATAGATAGATAGATAGATAGATAGATAGATAGATAGATAGATAGGTAGATAGATAGATAGATAGATAGATAGATAGATAGATAGATAGATAGATAGAGATATATAGATTCATTCTCTAGGTTCTGTACCTCTAGAGATCCCTGACTAATATACCCTCTTGAAAAGTCAGTCCTTCTGGTCTGAGGCATGTTCAAAGCTTCATATGCATTAGCAGTGAAGGCCTACGCTTTCTCCATCATTGATAGATCCTGAACAATGAGCTACTCCACTGCAAACTGAATAGCCATGCCCACTTACAACTAGAGATTCTTCCGCTAAAAGCAGGCTTACACCAGGAAGATACTTCATGGAGTTACCTGGAGTTGGAATTTTCTTTGGGCCACCAACCAGCTCTCAAATAAAGACACAGAGACTTATTATTAATCATGAATTCTCAGTCTTAGCTTAGGCTTGTCCTACTAGCTCTGTTTTTTTATAAATGCCATTTGGGGGTTTTTTGTTGTTTTTTTTTAAAGAGATTTTGTTTATTATGTATTCAGTGTTCTGACTGCATGTATACCTGCAGGCCAGAAGAGAGCACCAGATCTCGTTATAGATAGTTGTGAGCCACCATGTGGTAGCTGGGAATTGAACTCAGTCAGGACCTCTGGAAGAGCAGCCAGTACTCCTAACCTCAGAACCATCTCTCCAGCCCCCACTAGCTCTTTCAACTTAATTTAACCTGTTTCTATTCCTCTACATCTTGCCTTGGGTCTTTTTACCTTTCTGTTATTCTGTATATCCTACTTTCCTGCTTTCTCCATGTCTGGCTGGCCCTTGGCATCTCCTTTTCTTTCTTCCTGGGCCTAAATTCCTCCTCCTACTTACTCTTCCTTCCCAGAAGTTCCACCTATACCTCCTCTTTCGCTATTGGCCCTTCAGCTTTATATTTGACAAATCAGGTGCCTTAGGCAGGCAAAGTGAAACAGCAACACATCTTTACATAGTGGCTCAATTCGCAATCCTTTTTTGTGATGATTTGGAAAACTTGATCTGGAGGGAGGGCTCTGCAGTAACATGATTGCCTTGCAAGTGTGCAAACCTGATGACCTGAGTTCAGTCCCTGGATCCCACAAGGTGGAAGGAGAGAACCAACCCCCAAAAGCTGTCCTCTGACCTCCACATGCATGCCATGGCAATGTGTGCCTGCATTCACATGAACACACAACAAAGAAGTAAATAATTTTTTAAAATAAAGAAAATTTTATGCTGATCTCAGCATTTTCAGGTCTTGGGAGTTGGGATTACATGTGTATAATATTGGTTTAGCAGGGAACTCTGCCTTCCTCGTTTCCTTTTTTAAAAAAATGGTTTGATGGTACATAGAGTAAATATTTTTCAATTCCTAATCCAAGTGAACTCACTTACTCTCCCTTTATAAAGACAGAGTTTCATAAAGCCTAGGCTGGCCTGAAACTTGTTTTCAGCCAATGATGACTTTGAACTTCTGCTCCTCTGTCTCTGCCTCCTGAGCGCTGAGACTACAGATTTGTAGCACTGCATCTTAGGCAGCCCAGCCTGTGTGGTGCTGGCGTTCTAAACCGTGCCTTGGGTGTGCTAGGCAGGCATTCTGCCAACCAGATGTTCTCATTCTGTGCACATCAGGAGGCTGCAAGATTTATAAAACAATACTAGCAGAATCTTTAAGTAACACACCCTTGAGTAGTCAGTCCTCAACCACACACCTCCCCACAGCAGCCAAGTCTTAACTTTCTGTTCCTTAGGACACACATGGAGAGAGAGAGAGAGAGAGAGAGAGAGAGAGAGAGAGAGAGAGAGAGAGAGAGAAAGAGAAAGAGAGAGAGAGAGAGAAACAATGTATCGCAGGATGGGGAAGGAGTACACAGCAAACAAAGCAAGCAGCCGAAGTGAAAGATCTTGAGACACGAGAAGGGGGTAGGACCAGGCAGGGAGCAAACATAGTTACCAAGTTGTCAGCAAAAGCACAGCATGAATTACAGCTCCTGGAACAAAGAGAATAAGATTGAGGCAGCAAAGATATTTCATCATAATCTACATAGACCACTGAGTTTATTTGGTAGTTAAGGAGGTAATGGCTTTCTTTCAAACTCATTTTAAAAGTTCTTTTTTTAATGGTGGCAATAAATGTTTTTTAGTGCTGCGACTATATTCACTAGAGTGGCCACACGGCCACATTCAACCCTTGCAAGGGATGCTTAATGAGGTGACTCCAGTTTAGCTAAAATATTCCGTGCTGTTTCAACAACTTCATACTTAGGAGAACGAACTCACCAGGTAGAGAGACCGTGGGAGAGCAAAGGGGGATTTCACCCTGGGTGTGAGGCACCCGAGGGTTTTTCTTAAGTATGATGGCAACTGTTTTCTCCCCATAAGGTGCTAAGTGGCTTGTAACTTTAACTGGGGCATAAAAACAAATTAACAGAAGTAATGTATGAAATAAGCTTTTGTCAGTATCCAATTACAGAATCAAGTTAGGCTAAAAAGTTGATTGATGTGTTTTAACATCAAATAGTACGGAGCCGAGGGGCTAAGCGTGGGGCAGTTTCAGCCACCCATTAGCCCTAATGTAAAGCCAGCTACAAAGGCAGCCACATGCCGTCTGTCTAGCCTGAGAAGATCTACCGCTTCTCAGGGGCTGCAAAGCTAATGCTGGCTTGGCGTTGCTATAACATTAACTAATCATCATATAAAGAAATAGCACGTAGTAAAGGCTCCTTCTAGTCAGGAAGCAGGGAGAGGGAACGGTTGATAAACTGAGTGCTGTACAGGCATGAGGGCCTGAGTTCAGATTCCAGAACCAACAGAAAACATTGAACATGGCAGACTGCGTCTATAATCCCAGTGCTGGGGAGGCAGGGACAGGAGGGTCTCTGAGGCTTGCTGATTAGGCAATCTAACTGAGTCAGTGAGTACAGAGCTCAGCAATAGAACCCGTCTCAAAAGCTAAGTGAAAAGCAATCAAAAAGGATGTCTACTATTGGCTTGTGGCCCCTACACACACGTGCACACATGTAGATGGATCCATACACACATAACAAAGTTCCTTTTCCCACACGTCTGTCCCATTATCAGGCAGTATTGTTAAATGTGCTGTAACTATGTGACGAATCTCATGTATTCAACTCCCCACAGCCCCTGCGAGGTCTCAGAAATCTGAACTTCAAAGAAAAGAAGAAAAAGATAGCAAGCGAAGAAAATGTCTGAAAATTTTGCTTAAAAACCTAATCCATTTGCAGTTGGTCATATGTACACACACACACACACACACACACACAAGTGTGTGTGTGTGTAGGTTGTGTGCTTTAGACTTTTGTTTATTGCAGGTCTTCTTTAAAAAACAATTTTTGACCTTATCTTTTCTCCTTCCCTTTCTTCCTTCCAGCCCTTCCCTTGAATAAACCCCTTGTTCTCTTTCAAATTCATGGCCTCTTTTTTCTTTAATTATTGTTACATACATTCATTTATGTACTCATGTATTCACAGATGTATTTCCAAATACATAGGTGCAACCTTCCTAGTCTTACAATGTTATTTGTATGTATGCTTTCTGAACTGATTATTTGATACTGGAAAGTCAATTGGTATGCTTTTCCTAGGGAAGACTATTTGTGGAACCCAGCTCCAGTGGATACATCTGTGACACAACACCTAAACCTGAGGCTCAGGGATCATTTCAGAAGGAGCATAAAGATTGTAGGAGACAGAGGACAAGGAATTTGCTATGAGATTGGATCTCCCAAAAATGTCAGACACACGGAGCCCCACCAACATGACTGCCAAAGTATGACCTGAACAGGAATGACACCTATAGACAGGCTAACACAGATGTGAAAGAGCTCACAAGGCCTCAACCCCAGACAAAGAATTACTGCACAGTCTTTACATTCATGTTATTACATTATTAATGTAATTAGAATAATGTAATGTATTTTAAAAGATAATGCAGAGCAGTAAAGCAAAGCCTAGTCCCAAAACTCCCATTGTACTCAAAATTAAACAAATACACTTAACACTGAAGAAGTGTGGGTACTGGGGAGTGATGAATAATTAAACAACTCAAAAGGAAACCAATGGGGAGAAAGGCTACATTAAAAAAAAATACCAGAGACATAAAGGCATAAATCATGATTTATAACCCATTCCAACTTTGACCCCACTGAAAGCAAGAAAGATCAAAGGTGATGCTTCGTTATGTACTTACTGTTTAGCCAAAACATTACTCATCAGTCTTCATTTTTAAAGATATGTATGGAGTTCATACAAATTCTCATAGATAGAAGTCTTGAAGAGGAATTGCTATGTGCAGAATTTATCATAAAATGTGCAGCTAACAGCACAATGTGGCTAATTCATAATTTGACTGTCTCTTTCCAGATTTATAACCTTACTGCTTTGTGACCAAAAGACGGGCCCTGCAATGTATCATGGGAAGATGGCTGACAGCTCAAATGCATTCACTGTAATTCTGCAGAGACCTTATTCTTTAATTCTCTAATGAAGATGTCTCTAAGGAGAAGCCACCACTACCATCATTAATACATCCATATATAAACAGGCTGGGAAATTCCACTTGGAAATCTTGCACTCTATAAAAATATGCTGTTGGTTCCACGGGATTTGAGGTGAGATTGCTAATGGGAATGCTTCAATCTCATTTGAGAAACTTCTTTTCTAGGCAGCTCAGTGGAAGGAAATAAACAGATGACATCACATGCTTGCTTCTACAAGGCATAATATAATCCATAAACAAACACAGAAACTGGCACCAACCTCGAACCTTGTTGTGAAATACCTAGCAGACCTCCAGTTATCTTAAACTAGTATTATTACAGTCCTAAAATGGCTTGTAATGTATTTTAATATTTTTATGAGATGGTGTGGCCTTGTATTTAGAGAAGAGAGGTGACAGAGAGATGTTCACAAAAACAAGCTATGGGGCTGGGGCGATAGAGCAGTTCCATGGCTCCCATGAGGTCTTGGGTCCAATGCCAGTACCATCAAAAAAAAATAATAATATAACACAAGCTAGGTCTTGCTATGCAGATAAATGGAAGAGGGCCCAGAAATTCTGGACTGGTACTGAGGTTACAAAACATAGACTCCACCATATCCCCAACCAGCACAGTCAAAACACAAAGTTGCAGTCAGAAGTTGCTACAGTCCCCAAGCTATCCTCCCCACCAGCTGGGAGCATCTGTTTACCTAAATAGGAAACCTTGTCACATTAAATTCTCCTGAGCAACATCCATAAGAAAAGATGCTAAAGAACACTATGTGTTCCAAGGTCAAATTTGTTCAAATGTAAGAGCTAAGATACGGCTCAGTTGTAGAATCCTTTCCTGTGTCCCACCCCCATTCATGTTCAACCCTTAGTACTGGGGGGGGAGCTAAATGGGATTGACTACTTTTAGGGATTATTAGAGAGCCAGTATACTATATTCTGTGAATCCCTGAAGGAAACAAACATAGAGGTAGATCGATAGACTGGTTGGTGGATGCGTGGGTGAGTCAGCTGCTTGGTTCTCATCTCTCTCTCTCTCTCTCTCTCTGGATTTATCACTAGAGTTCTCAGAAAAGCACTTGTGTGGAATGAGAAAACTGACAAGACTGCCCCACTCTATGTGCTGCTCTGTGGGCCTTCAGCAAATGCATCATTCAAAGTCTGGTTCAGTGTAAGCAAGGGTCAGGTGGGATGTCTGGGGAGGGAGGGAGGGAGGGAGGGAGGGAGGGAGGGAGGGAGGGAGGGAGGGAGGGAGGAAGAGGCCATGCCCAGCTCCTCTGGTGGGAAACCCTGCACCAACATGATTGCCACCCCAGGCTTTGGAGTCTGACCCACCAGAAAATGCTGTGCTCCTCTCCCAGCTCTATGGCCTTTGTCATCTGCTGGCCAGCTTCCTCCTCTGTGATCTGACTTAAATGAGAAGATGCACACGGTGTGACAAGTGTGAGTAAACAGCAAGCACCTTCAGAGCAGCCGGAGAATTAGGAATGACAAGCAAGGCGCAATCTACCATGCAAGAAGCGGTGAGTCTTGGCCTGCTATGGCCGCCCAGTGCCCACACCCCATTACCAGCAGTGGTCCAATTCCCTCTAGGGAATTGCCTGTCTGTCACATAGACTCTTAGTAGGGTGATTGCTAAAGACACTCCCACTCAGTATAGAAGTAGAAGCATACAACTCCCTCCTCCCACACCCGTGCACTGGCACAGAGAAACTAGAGGACCCAAGCTGAGCCAATAGGCTTCTCTCTACCAAGACACTGAGTCCTAGCAATGGGGAGTCAGGCTAGAGAATAGCCAGTGTGAGTGGCAGGAAACTTCCCATGCCCAGGGAGCTTCCAGATCCCCCTATTTCCTTCCAAATATGGAACACCAACATTTGGAAGTGCTGGGTCCCAACATCCATTCAATAAATTAACAATATGATGATCTAATGATGCACATGCTGGCAGAGAAATAAGCCTAGAAGAGGTCGGGTCCAATCCTCAATGGAATCCAAGGAGAACAACAAAAGGACCTGAGTGGCCCAAAAGTTAAGAGTGAGTGCTACTCTTACAGAGAACTAAGTTCAGTACCCAGAAAGCATATTCCTGTAATACAAGACTTCTGTAACTGAAAGAGAATCCAAAGCCTCTGGCCTCCAAGGGCATCTGCACTCCTGTGCACATACCCATACAGACACACACGTGCACATAACTAAAAATAAATCCTTTTTTAAAGGTGAAGGATAAACTGAACATCTCTCCCATGCATGGTTCACATTAGGCTGTGTCCTTCACAATCTAAGAAGAAGTAGAGACATCTCTATATTTGAAGCATACCAAGATTAAAGGGAGAACTGGGTTCCCAACAATGGGAATGGCTGAGAAGCCAGCAGGGACCACTGAGAAGTTCAGAGTTTAGGATTAGCAGAAAGATATTGCTGTGCAGAGAATAATGGCACAGAGGGAAGGAGTGACATCATCCCAGGCCAGGGGATCAGAACCTCTACAGGAACTAGAACCACATCATGCCTGAGACCATGGTGGAGATGCTGCTGCCACCAGAGACCCCGTCCCTTGCAGAGAGGCAGAAGAAGGAGGAAAGATGTCTGGGCTTGCTCCTACCTCCTGCCTGAGCATCCCATTGGCCCAAGCAAGCCAGACAACAGTTGAGCCTGCAAGGGTCATCCCCTCTTCCCCTTAAGCAGAGAAGAGGGGTCCCCAGGCATACAGCCTAGGACTGGCAAACCGTCTGTCATACAAGAAGTATGTGATTTGATATGCATGATCTAGGATGCCGTGGGAACTTTCTGCCTATTCAAGTTTCATCCTTCACATGAGACAGAACACTTGCACTCACTGAATTAGTCAGCTTTTCATTAGTACAACAAACACTAAGATGACATATGAAGAGAAAAGGTTTGTTTGTGCGCTCACCGTTTGGAAGTTCCCACCTGCAGTTGGCTGGTCCTTTTGCTTTGGGTCTGTGGTAAGACAACATATCACAGGAGTATGTGACACAGCGAAACTGCTCACCTTATCACTAGGAAGCAGAAGAAAGGGGAGGGAAGAGACTAGCATCTCAAAAGTCCTTCTGGGAAATACCACCAAGACCGAAATACGTCCCACTAGCCCTACTCTTTAAAAAGTCCCAGCACATTCCACTAATGCTACTTTACAAAGACAACTTTCACACATGAGCAATCAGGGGGCACTGAAGACCTGAGCTACGGCAGACACTTGTCTTCTATCCCCCAAATCCAAATTATCTCACCACTATCCCATCAAGAAAACTATGTATTAAAAAATGATCTTTTCCTCTTCTTCAGATAATCTGTGGTCACTGGTGTCACTGGCTCTGGGTGCTCCCAGCTCCCACAGGAACTTTATCTTACACCAAAAACCAAGTGGAATGTACCTGTCATCTTTAGTGTCCCTGGGGTAAAAATAAAACCTCTGAGTGAGCATTGACAGGGTAAGGATAATGCATGGGTCCTTTGGCCCCAGATCCCGAGGGACATCCTTTGGAAAGGCTGTATTTGTATGTAATTAGGACTTCCTCAGCCAAATCTAATCATCATTTTTCTTCCATGGGAATTTCTGATGAGATTTCCTTGCAAAGGGACCATCTCCTAATGGGATTAGGGGGTCACCGTGGTCTCCTGAGACAGTGTGTTGAGAAACCATTTTGAAAGGAAACATAACTGGGAAAGGATGATAAACCCATCTGCAAAGAGACAACTTCCAGCATTGCCAGGGATGCAGGTGGCACTGCTTCTGCTTCTAGTGGCAAAGGAGTGGGCTTGTATTTTGAGCACCCTGGCCAAAAATTAGAAAGAAGTCTAAATAGCATACGTGATGTTAACCTTGCTATGTGCCCAGGCCTAGGGCAATGTGAAGAGTGACAGATACAGCCCACTTGCTGTGGGCATCCCAACACTCCTGTTGACATGCTGGGGTCTGAAGACTCATGTACCCCAACAACTGTATTTCCAAAGACTAATAACCCTGACTCAGTCTGTCTCAAGACCTTCAAGAAACATGGTAGGAAAGGAATAAAGAAATGGGTTAGACATAGTTCAGACACATGAAGCCAAAACACTCCTGCAAAATGGGATTATTATATGATGGGTCAGGGCTGTGACCTTCCCAAGGGGCACACAAATACCCTAAATTCTTTTCCTGGCCTTTACACCACTGTGCTGTCTTTGTTTATTTTGAAGTCCCCGTTTAAACAGAGATATAAGTAGTACCACACAATAATAAAATTACTTCACCAGGCAGTCTTCTGTCCCTATGGATTCTTCATCTGAAGATTCCAAAAACAAATCAAATATACATTTTTTTTTTACTTCCAAAAAGTTCCAAAGCTCAGATTTTCCATGAATCTAGGCACCATGCTGAACCTGTGCGAATATAGTGTTTTGTGGACATGCCCCACTATGGCCTCTCTTTTCCTCAGATCCTCGGTTCCTCTTGAGCAATCATTATACAAGCATTGCTCACCCATGTCTCATGAGTGCACAACTGTGCCCACGGTGGAAATACCTGTACTAAACACATGTAATTTTCATGTCATCTGTCCCTAAACGACACAGCGTAACAACTACTTCCATAGTAAGTCCCTTGTACCAGGTATACAAGTCACCTAGTGATGCTTCAAGTGTATCAGAGACTTGAGCATCTGTGTATTTTAGCATCCTGGATGGGATGTCTTGAACAAATCCTTTGCGGAGTTTTGTTGCCCTTTTCTTTTTTATCATCACAAATGATTATTCTTTATGTGGGTGTATGAATGTGTGTGTATATGTGTGTCTGTGTGTCTATGTCTGTGTTTATATGTATGTTTGTGTGTCTGTATGTATCTGTATGTATGTGTCTGTCTGTGTCTGTGAGTGTACACACACACCCCGGCACATGTACAGAAGTCAGTCAGAAGACAGATGTAAGGGATAAAACCAAGCTCATCACATCTGTACAACAAGTGTCTTGACCCACTGAGCCATCTCTCTGGCTCGTGTACTAGAAATTCTAAAGGATATCAATGATATACTGAAGAAAACAACAAGCAACAAAAACAAAACAAAAACTGCCACTGATCTGAGTTCTGAGCAATTGCTGTCCTCAGTTTCAGTAGCATCTAAGTTTAACTAGCTTGGCTTTTCTATTTACCCTTCAATAAACGCTGCATTCCATGTGGAAATGGGTTCTGAGAATTCATTACATTTGTCTCAGTACACACCGGGCCTCTGCTGCTCGGTCACAGCTCTTATCTTCTGTCCCGTGGTAAAGCGTATTTCTGTGTTTAAACAGGAGCTTCAAAGTAAATAGAGACAACACAGTGGCTGGGAAGACCAGGAAAAGGAATTCAAGCTAGTTCTATTGTGTCACTCATTGTGACCACTGGAGTTGTTTGCCTTTAAATTTTTGCAATTGCAAAGACATCTGAAAGCCACTAAAATCCATCTTGAATAAACAAAGACGTGGGCGGTATTGGGATTTGTGCTGAAAGGGGGTTTCCGTGCGTTGCTGTCACATTAAGTTTCTTGCTTACGACGGTTTCCATCCATTTGTATATCTGTTCATTTGCGTGAAACAAATGTTTTGAAATTAAAGTTAATAAGGAGTATTCTTTGACCAAGTCTGGTGCCACATTCCCGTAACTCCAGCAACTTGGCAGACCGAGACGGCGGGAATCATAATTTTGAGGTCAGCCCTGGCTATATAAAAAGATGCCGTCTCAAAGGGAAAAAACATAGGGTTTTTGTCATAACTGGCTATGTTATATTCTGAAGCTGACTATGTAAAGATAAATTCGAAGTAATTAACAAGTTGACAGAAGCCTTGAAAAGAAAGATTGGTTTTTTTCTACACAAAAATATTCTTGTAAAGGATTCTCTCCCACTCTTAAAAAAACCACGGCTGGTTGGGATGATAGCCCAATCGAAAAAGTGCTTACTGTGCAAGCATGGGGGCCTGAGCTTGATTCCCAAAACACAGGTTAAAAGAAAAAAAGCCAGGTGCAATGGCATGTGCTTGTAATCCCGGCACTGGGGAGGCAGAGACACACAGGTCCCTAGGACTCCTTGGCCAGCCAACCTAGCCTGCTCAGTGAGTCTCAAAAACCAAATGCAGACAGGCAATGGAGGCACACACTTTAATCCCAGTACTAGGGAGGCAGAGACAGACAGATCTCTGAGTTCAAAGCCAGCCTATTCTGCAGAGGGTGTTCCACGAGGGCCAGAGCCACACAGAGAAACCCTGTCTGAAAAACAAACAAACAAAAAACGAAGTAGAAGGCACCTGAAAAATAATAGCCAAAGTCTTCTTCTGGCCTCCATATGCATGCACACACACACACCTGTTATGCACCAGCACATGCACAGGCACCTGAACACACAAGTATGCATACAGATACACATAGGCATACACATATGTGAACACACAAACCTGCCCTTGCACACATGTACATGCAAACACATAAGAAAATACTATTTAAATCATTAGTTAATTCCTTTTTCTACTTTTATTAGTGTGTTTATATATGAAGCCAATGAAAGTACATTTGGGCTGTCTACATGCCTTCGCGACCCACGACTATCATTCCTTTTATTCCACAGCTGCCAGCTGAAATAGCCTTGTTATACAGGGAGAGGGATGTTGGATGTGGCAAGTGGTCCCCACAGGAAGTGGCTACAGAAAACCCTTCTCTTATTCCCTTCCATCTTCAGCCTCCAAGTGACCTAAAGAAGAACTGGGTCTTTGAAGCTTTTTTTTTCCCCTTTAAGAAAAGTGACCTGAAGAAGAACTGGGTCTTTGAAGCTTTTTTTTTCCCCTTTAAGAAACTCTCCTACACAGTGGGGGCTCTAGGGGGAACTGGAGGGAGGAAATGGTGGGTAGACATGACCAAATTACACTGTATAAAAGTATGTTATTTCCAGAGAATAAATTAAAAACACTCTTTTAAAACAAGGTATTCCTAAATGGGAGTAAGAGCAATCTCAGGCCTGACAAGGTCCCCGCTGCCCCAGGGGGTGACTTACTAATATTTGTACTGGGTCCCAGTGGCAATCCTGTCTGCCCTCTGGTGAACCTTCCAGATTCCCAGCCAGATCGCTGTCTCCCTCCATCCAAGGATGTGTACCCTCTCCTGTAAGCAACAGAGAGGATCATTGTCTTTGCCACCTTTCTTTCCACAAAAGCCCCTCCCCAGCCAACATGTTTCTGTTACTTGTCATGTGTCTGTCTGTCTGTGTCATGACTAACCCAGCTAGACAACAGCTCCTCATCAGACTTCCTGTGGCTGCAGTAAGAAGTCCTTCACTGTCTGAGTCCTCCAAGGACTTGGTGCAAGATACCAAATTAGAGCCTTGGCAACAACAAACAGATGCTGACAGAACCCCAGGCCTGGGTTGAAAATGTGGAGCACCCTGACTGGGGGAGACTGGAGGAGTGGGACATTGGAGACAAGTCTAGCAGACCCTGGGTCTCGAGTGATTATTTTTATTATAATGAAGCTTGTGGCAAGAGGACATACTCTGCTTTCTGAGGTCATCTATCTGTCAGACATATCAACACCCCTCTGTAAGTTCCTTCAGTTGTTGGAGGTAGGGGACAGTTTGTTACCTCATCAGCTGGCATCCGGGAGGCCAGAGTTGGAATCCCAGTTCTGCCACAGTAAGGGAAACCCTTTAGGTCCCTGCATCCAGGGGGCTCACTGTCGAACCAGGATTTCTTTGTTGACCTTTTAAGGTCAGTTGAGGAAACGCATCTCACCCCAAACCCTGGGGCACTACAAGTGTTCAATAACCAATGAGCTTACACCACTGCTGTTATGTGAACAAAAATCACCCCCAAAGAAGATAAATAGACTGTACCAGATAAAAATTATTCATGTGACAAAAATGTCAAATAAATGTCATTTAACTAAAAGAAGACATGGTGGCTATTGACATGGCGAATATCAAATTACCGCAGTAACAACAGAGAGAAAAATCTTTCTGTGGTGTGTCAGGGGATATTGATTGAGAAAATCCCCTTGGGAAGGTCAGTGTTTCCACCTACACAGGCCAGCTGAGGGAAGGGGGAGCCATGGAGAACAGGGGAGGAGAATGGAAAGGAAGGAGAAGTGAATGACGAGAGTGAGGGGAAAGAGAAATCACTCTCACTTGTCCAGAATGAGATGCCATATAACTTTCAAGAGCAAGAAGAGAGGCAGCCAGGTCAGGAAGGGGCCAAAACCAGAATGGATAATGAGTTACACTTCACTCTCCTCCTAGGTGATAGGACTAAATAACAAACAACTGAGACAGGATGAAGCTATGCAGATCAGATATTGTCAAGAACTTTCAAAAAGCAAGATCTAAACTCTGAATATAATCAGTCCAGTAGGGGTCAGAATGCCGTAGTGACGGCTCAGTTAAGACCGCAGGCTGCTCTTGCAGAGGACCTGGGTTTAGTTCCCAGCACCCACGTGGGAACACACAGCCATCTATAACTCCAGTTCCAGGGAACCTGACATCCTCTTTTAGCGTTTGAAGGCACCAAGTGTGCATATGTAACAGAGACATAGATCGAGGCATAACACTGATTCACATAAAATAAAAACAAGTATGTCATTTTTAATCTCATTTGGGAGGTTAAATCAGCCCCATTGAAATAGTAACACGGAGTAGAATGGGGTTATAGCCTGATAATACAATAGAAGGATCTTTTCTCCTTGACACCTTATTTAATTTTTTTAAGAATTGGAAATGGCTCACTTTTTGAATCAATATTTCAATCTAATTCTTATGAAGTGGAGGTTTTATTAAGTATTTTAATATAGGCTTAAAGACAAGGGCTAAGTGAAAGAGAAGCAGTCAGGCAAAGGATGACAGTGGAGAGAGCATGGGTGTGGCCTTCCCCAAAATCTAGGAGGTTTTTGTTTTGTTTTGTTTTTGTTTTTTGAGACAGAATTTCTCTGTAGCTTTGGAACTTATCCTGGAACTAGCTCTTGTAGACCAGGCTGGCCTCAAACTCACAAAAATTCGTCTGCCTCTGCCTCCCGAGTGCTGGGATTAAAGGCGTACGCCACCACTGCCCAGCCAAAATCAACATTTTGACAAGTAAAACAAAAGAAGTGTGTTTGAACTCAGGCAGTCCCCTTGGGTTAGAGAAGAACCAAGCATTTTTAAAAGGGAAAAAATTGACATGTCTTCACAGGTTCTGAAATTGAAATAGAAACAACTTCTCTGGCTCAGATTCCAGCTCATTGGAAAATTTGTCACGATAGAACATCAGGTATGTTTGATGGGAGCTGATGGAAAGAGGCAGGAAGGTGTAGTCTAGGGCAGAGGCAAGGCTTTGTGTCAGGGGGGTAAACCCCAAAAGTACAGAGCTTCAACCAAGCAAGCACCAATGGGAAAACAGACCCAAGATTTAGTGATGATGGTGATGGTGGTTGTGGTGGTCATGGTGGAAGTGGTGGTGGTGATGGCGGTGGAGGCAGTGGCGGTGGTGGAGGCTGTGGTGGAGGTGGTGGTGGAGATGGTAGAGGTAGTGGTGGCGATGATGGTGGTGGTAGCCATAAGGAAGTGGTGATGATGATGGTGAAGATGGTGGTGGTGGAGGTGGTATGTTTGTGTATGCATATGTGTATGTGTGTATATGTGTGTGCGTATGTGTGTGTGTAGCCCTAACTAGCCCAAAACTCACTGTGTAGACCAGGCAGGCCTTGAATTTGTGATGACCTCCCACCTCCCAGTCCAGTGCTGAACTGCAAGTGTGCACCACCAAGTCCAGCTCAAACACCTTACTATAAGAAGCCAGTGAACTGTAGTATTGGTACTGGGGGTGCCATTTGTCTTCACACTTTGGTTCTAGAGTTTTAGTCCTTTGCCCTAGTTCACATCAGAGTCAAGATGGAAATCTCTTTTTGCAAAATGCTACCATCCAGTTTCTCGGAGAATCATTAGAATACTATCAAATACTGCCCCTACACAGAGCTGGGGAAATGACATGAAGACCAAGATTCCAGTCCCAAGAACTCACCTAAACATCCAGAAGCTGGGGGTTCCTTCAGTGAGAGGCACTTCATCAAAAATAAGGCATAAATAAATAAATGAATAGCCCTCTGCATCCCCGCTCGCCCGCTGGAGGTAACTACCCAGCAGCAGACATTCCTCTCTGGGCATAATAAGCCTCAGTTCAAGGGCTTTTGGTGATAAGGGATTAAAATGTCCCCAGCACACAGAGAGAAATTAATTAGCACCCGCCAAATGGGCGACTATGTCATTCCCTGCATGCATTGATATTTTGCTTTTGTCACAGCTCGACAGACATGGAGCCACATCTCTGTAAAAATTACTTCTACGCCACGGTTCCTCCTGGAGCTATAAAGACGCCCCCCCTTTGGCTGTTGCTTGCAGTATTTACATTTTTTTAACTGAATTATCAAGTGAAAATCCAATTGTTCCTAATGGTGCTCACTATGCTCCCCATTCTCACATATAGGACAGGGTTTATTATCCATTTGTAGTAATTAAGACATGGGTGTTATATAGATCCATAAAAATCTTTCATTAAACCAGTGAAGAGCTTTTCATCAAAATCATCATGTCCAAATATTTACTTAAAAATAAAATTCCAAATTAATTTGAAGCGTTCCCCACCGACACGGACACCCAAACCAAAAATGCTGTGGGACACTGTAGCAGTGAGTGTCTGGAGAGATTTCAAACATGGAACTATATTTTCTGGCAGAACAGGAAGCAACCCTAAGTAGCAGTCCATCGTGGCTGGCTATAAAGAAATGAAGTAATTAGCCGTAGGAAATAATTCACCAAGATGCTAACAGTTTAATAACACTGAAGTATTTGTGGTTCAGCATTATCGTTTCTAAATGGTTTCATAATTGTTTTAGATTTGCAAAAGGTGCTAATACAAGAATGAAATAAAGAGCAACATAGGATTTTGTGGTTGATGCGATCAATTGAACGTGTTGTGAGATACGGGGGCGGGGTGGGGGAGATTTAGAAGGCGGCTCTCTGCAGAGCAAGGAAAACTCTCAAGCCTCCTGAAGCTTGCATGCTCTCCCGCCAGAGGGAGAAGGGAGAAGCCCAACAGAAGTCTTTCACAAAGAGAAAGAAACCCCACATTCCTATCTAGAGGCTGTTTACAGAGCCACCGCGGAGGAAACAAAACATGTTGACTGAGATATGGGCGGAAAACTACCAACTGTATACCACCAGGGGTGAAGATTTTATTAGAATGACGTCCTCGAGTGTGGCGGTGCACAGCTTTAACCCCAGCACTCAGGAGGCAGAGGGAGGTGGGTTTCTGTGAGTTCGAGACCAGCCTAGGTTGCATATCGAGTTCTAGGCCAGCTAGGGATACGTAGAAAAAAGACACCCTATCTCAGGAAAGCAAAACAGAAGATGTTCTTTATAATAATGCATTTTTTAAAACAAAAAGATCTCTACTTATTTGTCAAAACATTCTGGCCCACAGAGCCTTTCTTTGCTTTGCACCATTGACCCTAGGAAGGAAGAAAGGATCATTTCCACCTTCTACCTAAAACCAGCAACGTTCCTCTTATAGGGCTCCCAGGATAGACCTGGGACTCGGGCGTTCGCATAAACATTTAATTTTAATATCCTCTCTTAATTTACTGAAGTCTTTAGCAACATCTCCAATGAAACTGAAGACTGAGAAATGCCATAGGGCCCTCTTTTGTGGCTGCATTAATGAACATATTGGCACCAATTAACATAACTTCAATTGACACAGGTTAATGAGAACCAATAATAATGGTCATCGTCAGATGGATATTATATGGGAGCCAAATAAAAGCCAACACAGCCCTGTAGAGTACCCCCGGGACACAAGGTTTCCTAGTAGCATGTGTAGACAGACATTCAAAGAGAAATGAGTCACATCCCAAGCTACAGATTCCAGTCATAGCAAACCAAGCAACAATTCACCCCCACAATAGCCAACCCCACACTCCCATTATGAGGATCCATTTAAATTTCACCAAAATAACTTCATTTTGACTTTTCAATTAGCATTACCAGTTTGCGATTTAGTGGGGTCACTGCTTTGTTTAGACAAAGCTTACAAATTTGTGCTGATACCACAGTTGTATAGGGGACATGAGCACTGCCATCTAAAGTAGAATTTCCCAGGGCAGCACTATTAACATCTGGGGCTGCATAACTGTCTGCTGTGGGGAATGCCCAGTGCATCATGGGATAGCCAGCAGCAGCCCTGGCTTCTAGTCACTAGATGCCCACAGCACACACCACAAGCTACTCCTACTTGTAACAGCCAACCATGTCTCCAGATTTTGCCAAAGACCTGCTGAGGGACAAAATACATCCCCATCTTAAACCACTAAGTTGGACCATGAACCTGAATCCAGGCAGGAACTAGAGGAAACCTTCAGATTAGGAATGAAGGAGTGCTTAATGTGGAGATGATGTACAAATGGGGGGTTGGAAAGATGTGAGAGCAAGAGAGTATGTTAGAGATTGGGGGGCTACTGAGAAGAAGGAGGTGGATTGTGAGAGCACACACTGCAGAACCAAAACCAACTTTGTCAGCAAGAGGCACTGTAGAAAAGAATGCTCTGGATTCACCCCTACTTAGATAAAGAGCTCTCCCATAGGCTAACAAACCAGAAGCCAGAAGGCAAGAGGACCCAGCCATAGCCTTCAGATAGGCCGGTCTCCCAGGGCACAGGGCAAAGTAAAGGAAACAGCTGTGATATCAGACAGGTGAGTGGGCAAACAGCAAACACGCTCTCTGATTCTGGGAACCCAAAAAACAATAAAATCTAAAAATCAACTCTAAAGTCCACAAGTTGAGTTTCATTTAAATATAGCTTACCTGTGTATACGTCATCCAAGTTGGCAAAATTGGGTCCTAGAACCTTTGTATGGTTCCTACCAGAACTAACCACACCCTCCCTGGCCACTGATGGTTCATGGTCTCAACAAATGTGTATTTAGTGCCTACCAAGCTCACAGAACTGAAGTGTGCCTAAGCAGCTAAAGATTGGACAGATCATACAGCGTATTACACAAGCCTCGCGTCCCTATAAAGAGATAACTAAGGCATATGAGCCACAAAGAATGCTCTAGCCAACATCAGCTTGAGGACAGTGACACTGGAATGACTTCAATATTGGTGATTCGTGACCTCTTCTCACACAGGGTGTTCCTGTGCTGCTTTTTGTCCGTTTTGTTTTCTTTGTCAACTTGACACAAGCTAGAGTCATCTGAAGAGAGGGAACCACGTTTGAGATAATACTTCCATAAGATTGGCCTGTAGGCAAACATGAGGAGCATTTTCTTAACCAATGAGTGATGTCGGAAGGCCCGGCCCATTGTGGGTGGTGCTTTCCCTGGCAGGTGCTCCTGGGTGCTGTAAGAAAGCAGGCTGAGGAACCCATGAGGAGCAAGCCCATAAGCAGTGTCTCTTCTGGCTTCTGCCTCAGCTCCAGTCTTGAGTTCCTACTCTGCTTCCCTCAGTGATGGACTGTGGCCTACGAGTTTGGAACTAGAAATAAACCTGTGGCTACACCAGGTTGCTTTTGGCTGTGGTGCTTTACCGCAGTAATGAAGACCCTAACTAAGACGCACGGCTTTGTCGTCATCTATTCAACTGGGTCTTAGATTAGCAGCACACGTAGGCCACACGTCACTGGGGTATTCCTCTCTATTATAGCTCCCCAAGAGAAGAGGGCTAATCAACTTCCTTACAGCCACCACCCCTCTCTACTTAGAAGGAGCAGTAATGAGAAAGGGCCAGTCAAGATCCAATGGGCACCAACACGCTGAACAAGGACAATAGAAGTCTTAAAAAGCACGATGGTGGCATGGGCCACTTGGTCTTTCTAGTAACTTGGGGCCACTTGCTGGCCAACCTGCCCAGGTTCTGATTTCCATGTCCTGGTTTTCCTTCATTCAATTAAACATGGAGATCAAAGTCATAGGAATCCCAAAAACCACATGCAGAAAGGGAGAAAAGTGCCCATGCTATCAACTCATCTGAGCCCATCAGCCACTCCACTTTCTCTAGTTTAGGGCAGGAAAGCAGTATTGGTAAAAGTCAGCATTAGAGGTCGGGGAGGAGAGGGAAGTGTGGCTCAGGGTTGCTTCTCTGTTTATGCAATCACTTCTCAGTGCAGGTAGACCCAAAATAACCAGGCTCTGGACAATCTTGCTTTCTTGTCCTTGGGATCACCAACAAGAAACTTTGATGTGAAAGAACATTACTTCCTTACACTCAGTCCCTTGCGCTGGAACAACAGCGGTCTTTAGAAAGTGTGAAACCACTCCCTGGCCCCGGGGGCATGTGCTCGCTAGTCTTGGGCACTCAAGAGAGACTGCAGGTGACAATGTGGTGAACCAGAAAGTAAAGGACCTTATTGTTGAAGGCCTGAACCAGGCGGGATGGTTCTCCAGAAAAACAGAGTAATAGGAGACCAACAAAAGCAGAGAGGGAGAGAGATGGGGAGCGGAGGAAACTGAGACTTGATGTTAAGGAATTGGCTCATACGCGCGCGGAGGCTGACAAATCTAAAATCCACAGGACAGCCCAGCAAGCTTGAGGTTCAAAGAGAGGGATTCTGCATTTGGAATCCAAAAGCAACTGGCTGACAGAGTCCCCTCTTCTACTGGGAAGCAAGAACCTGTCAGCTGATTGAATGAGGATCATCTGTAATAGAAAGGCCACCCACTGTACTCAGAGTTTGGTTAAAATGTCAATCTCCTCTTTTTAAAGAAATACCTTCATCTAAATAACGCTTGGCCAAATATCTGAGTGCCATGGCCTGGCCACACTAATATATAAATCATCACAGCCATGTGGAGGCCACAGGAAGTGTGAGGTTTTGTGAACTACAAGGCCAACTGATAAGAGCCTTGTAGCTTTGGCATGACTCTGCTAAAATGCTCTCAGGGCACCTGCTACCCTGAGAAGGCCATGCTGTAAGGAAGCCCCAAGGCAGTCAAATGAAGAGGCCGTATGAAGAAAGGTATGCCCGACCCATCCCCAGCTGTGCCAACCAACCAAGCTTAGGTGCCAGACACGGGAGAAGGAATCCCTCTCAAGTGCCAGGCCCTAAGGAGGCTTCTGAGGCTTCTAGCCCTGGCTGCAACAACACACAGTACTCCCAGTGAGAGTTGCCCAGCTTGGCCATTTGCCCCACAGATCTGTGACCAGTCTTCACGGAGTGCATTCCAAGCCACTAAACTTGAGGACGGTGTTATTCAGGAACAAGCAAACAGACAGGAATGCGCGGAATGTTAACTAACAGCTCCTAAGGTATGCGTTAAATTTAACTTCACACATATGCACACTGTCTACACCACAATATTTTAAGAACATGACAGCCAAGATAACCCTGCTGCCACATTCTCTCTTTCCATATTTAGCCCAGTTCACTCCTTGTATCCGCTCCTAACAGGTTCAGGATGCGGAAGGAGAGGAGGGGCATTAAGTAAGACCCCCCCTATCCGCCATGAAAACCCACACATCTCCTCCAGGCAAGCAATGCAGTGTTTGCTGGGTTCTGCCAGCTAAAGGCAGGTGTGGTTGTGGTGCGGAGGACAGGACACCACCAGTGTGATGCCTTGAGCAACGATAAAAAAAATGAGTCCCTAAATCCTTTGCATTTGGTGGTAACAGGAGAGTGTCCAAGAGTTCTTTCCTCGGGGTGGAGGTGATGCTGAGAGGAGCCCCCTAGTCGGGGTGCACAGAGAACCCAGACGTCATGATTTTTCTGTCTCCTGGATTGCGCTCTCCCTACCTGGTTCTTTATTTGAGAGCTGTCCCTGGGGCACCCCTCCCCACGCCCCGCCAAGCACACACTCAGTGGGCCTGTGTGAGTTCCTCTTAAACCCAGTCTGCAAATCTGCTCCGGGTAAATGAAATGGCGGTGTAGACTGACAATCTAACAGATTAATCAGTGCAACGGAGTGACCCTCCAGTCACAATTTAAATTTGTTTTCGAGGAAGAGGCTGACGGCTGCTTCTCTGAAAAGCAGCGTTACTAACTCACTGGCTCTCCGAAGGAGGATATTCAAATTCTTTAGCAGCTGTATGGAAGGCCTGAGCAGCAGCAGACAGACATGTAAGGGGAGGGGGTACATGGGCATAGAGGCTTCCTGAGAAAGGGAGCTGCTTCTCCACCCCAGGCAATGGCAGTTCTGGGAATGGAAGCCTTACCACTACCAGAAATAGAGACTCTTCCCTCAAAGAGGCTCTAATGGGATTTCTTTATGAAATCCCTCAGTATAAATGTTAGCAATTAATTTGAATTTTTGTCCCCCAAAAATAGATCTTTGTATGTACTATGATATGAACATTTGGGATCTCTATGTTGAAATTCTCAGTCTCTTGCCAGACATTGTAGAACAGCCTGTACTCTTACGTACTCAAGGGGTTGAGGCAGGGGACTAGCAAGAAGACTCATTGAGTCAGGCTGCTTGCTCTCAAGACTGACCCCCTTTGTTCCAGTCCCTGAGGTCCACAAGGTGAAAGGAGAAAACCAAATATCATAAGTCATACTCAGACCTCCACATGGGCTCTGTGACATGTGCACAGTCTCACACATAAACACATGCACACGCACACACACATGCACGCACACACGATAAAAGGTTCAAAAGCAAGAAGAAAGAAAAATATGGTAGGGCTATAACTTGGGGTAGAGCACTGAGTGCTGGTATTCAGGAAGCCTCGGATTCAACCCAGTACTGCAAAGGAAAGGAAAAAGACAGAAAGACAGCCAGGAGGAAGGGAGGGAAAAGAGAAAGAAGGGAGGGAGGGAGGGAGGGAGGGAGGGAAGAAGTGAAAGGAAAGGAAAGGAAAGGAAAGGAAAGGAAAGGAAAGGAAAGGAAAGGAAAGGAAAGGAAAGGAAAGGAAAGGAAAGGAAGAAAAGGGGAAGGAAGGAAGGAAGGAAGGGAGGGAGGGAGGGAGGGAGGGAGGGAGGAAGGAAGGAAGGAAGGAAGGAAGGAAGGAAGGAAGAAAGGAAGAAAGAAAGAAAGAAAGAAAGAAAGAAAGAAAGAAAGAAAGAAAGAAAGAAAGAGAGTCCCCTCTCTCTTCCCTGAAGATACGGTAGCAGGATGTGTGGCTTTGGGAGGGTGATTGTGAACATGTCACTCTCATGAGTAGAATCAGGCCCATACAAAACAAGCCCTTGCCACTTCCCCTCACAGTGCACAGCCAGAAGACAACTGCCTGCAGCCACTTCAGCCTGCAGCTAGATTTGCTGAGGCCTCTCTAGCTGCAGGCTGTTGCTTCTTGCTGTGTTTTCCTGAGGGGAAGTTACCCTGCTTCCAAATTTCTAGCCTCTCCAACAGTGAGCAGCATATTTCTGTTGTCTCTGGGCCTCCCCGTCTCCGGTACTGTGTTATAATAGCCACAGCTAAGGACTGAGGCCCAGGCTACAGTAGCCAGAGACTTCAATGTCTATAACGCTACCTCCATTCTTCATGGAGGCTTTTAAGGCAAAGTGAGACATTCCTTGGAGAAAACAGTGCAGTCCCCTGTGAGGCCATTTAGAGACCCAGAGGCAGTCACACTTTGAGGGGATGAAACTGGCTGACCCTCCCTCTGGCTGCAGAACATTCAGGAGGGTAAACCAAATGAACTATGGACTCCAGGAACTTCCTGAGTGAAGGGGGTCCCAAATTCTCCTCCCCCTAACGTCAAAATAGGAGAAAGTCATCTGGGAAAACTGCTAACTGTTTAGAGAACGCTAAACTGGTAGGCAGCGCCAGCTGTAATGCTTTTTAACTACAATCCTCAGCATTTATGTCTAGGGGAGGGAGCCAGAGGCAGGAGGAGCTCTGTGGGTTTGAGGCCAGCCTGGTCTACATAGTGAGTTCCAGGCCACGCATGCCTATAGAGGAAGACCCTGACTCAAAAAGAAGGAGGAGGAGGAACTTGGTGGTGGTACAACCCATCCCTCCTGGTGGTATGTTAGACAAACTTGCCACCAATGTTGCATTAGTGAATACAGAGAGCCATTGTGCCTAGGAGAAAATAGGGTTAAGACCCTACAATGTTATGATCCAGTCATAACACTTTTATGAACTGATCAATACTAATCCTTATTTTATGTGTATCCCTGGCAAGGACAGTTTATCTTTGGCCAACTCTGACTGATAGTGGACAAGCCAGCAGGGCTACAGCTCAGGCCTGAACGTGGGCATCTCCATGGGGCACCTCACAACCTGAACACTAGAGAGGACCTCAGCACGGGATGTCTTAGGGGCTGGTTTAACAGAGAAAACACCAATAAACAAATAATCCCAAAAAGCCACAAAGAAATTGGAAAAACATGCCTCTCCACAGACCACAGAAGCGACATTGGTTACTGTATGAGTTAGCACCAGTGTGCCTTTGTCCCACTTCATCTGGGAACATTCCCACTGGGGAGCTAAAATTTTCCACTATTGTCCACACTGATTTGGGGATTACAATAAATTTTAGCAAATAAAGTGAATTCATAAACACCCAGTCTTCATATAATGGATATTGTAGCCTACCTTTTTTTAAAACTATTTTAATTTTCATTTTATTTTATGTATATGGGTGTTTGTTCTACATGTATGTCTGTGCACTACATGGGCACCTGGTATCCTTGCATGTCAGAAGAGGCTGCTGGGTACCCAAAAACTCAACTGACAGATGATCGTGAGCCAGCATGTGAGTGCTAGAAAACAAACCTGGTCATCTGGAAGAGAAGACAGTCTTCTTAACCTCCAAGCCATCTCTCCAGGCCTATACCCTACCTTCTCGTGGGGAACTGTCTGGGAACCAAGATAAGACTCAGAAGCATGTTAGGACTCCAGACTGGCAAGGAGGCCACAGTAATTACGAAGCTAATGATGAGCTGCCACTTGCTCACACAGCAGTCACAACGGAGCTCATATACATTACATGAAATAGCTCATGGGAATCACAGCAGCCAGAAGGTGCACAGTACATAATTCACTTCCAAGCGCCTCCACAGGGATGGTGCAACAAGAAGCAAGAGCCGGCTTGTCCAACCTTAACTGACCAATTTGTTACTCACACTTTAAAAAAAAAAATAAATAAATCAGTCCTGGTGTAATAGCTCAGTTGGTAAAGTGTTTGCCATGCTAGCATAAGGACCTGGGTTCAATCCCAGAATCCATGTAAAACCATCTGTGTGGCATGCACTTGCAATCCCAACGCTGGAGAGGGAAGCACTGGGTGCCTGGGACTCACCGGCCAGGCAGCCTAACCTACTCTGTGAGTTCCAATGGGGACCTTGTGTCAGAAACCAAGGTGAACAGTACCTGAGGACTGAAAGCCAAGGTTGGCCTCTGGCTTCTGCATGCATGCATACTCACATATAGGCATGTACACATACAAAGGGAAAGACAGACAGACAGGCAGACAGGCAGATACACACAGACACACACACAGACACACACAGAGTGATGCCTAGAAGTGGTTAGAAGGGCTTCTCCAGGGTGCAAGAGTTTCTTTATCTCTATTTCCATCAACACTCAAGATTGGGTTCATTAGCATAATGAATGTCAAAAACAGAGTGACTGGTAAAATTAATGGCTTATTTAAAGGCATAATGAACGCTCAAGAAAAACTTGGCAGGTAAGATCAAAGGCCTGTGGCTAAGATGTTAGAGGACTGTCCTCCCCCTTCGACAGTGTGAGAATCTGGGAGACTCTGCTGGATCTGCTCCCCTAGCTGCGGTACCTGGATTGGTGCACAGGTCCACCTGCTGTTATGGAAGGGTTTGCGCTGCCTAGTTATGACCAAAGCAGTGTCCAGAATCAAACTTACATGAAAGGTACTAACCAGACTACCCGAGGACGGCAGAGTGCTGAGGGTTTCTCCCACCAGCAGGGTGGGGAAGAGGCACTGTCCTCTACCTGTGACTGCTTGGTAAACAAATGTCCCAAGGTGTCCTGTGGTTTCATCTGACCACGTGTTATTTTGCATTCCCTGCTGGAGACAGTACAGCAGCAGCTAAGACACTCCCCCCGTATCTTCTTCAGTAGGTACCCTCATCCACAGCTGAAGATGCTAGGCCTCCATACCTAGGAAGAAGCAGAGCTAGGGTTCGCTCCGGGACCATTCTCCTAGCCTCGTCAAGCTGCCTTCCCACCCAGAATTAAGATACAACCTGAAC
The DNA here is from genome assembly GCF_037038515.1 of Microtus pennsylvanicus. Lineage (NCBI taxonomy): Eukaryota > Metazoa > Chordata > Mammalia > Rodentia > Cricetidae > Microtus > Microtus pennsylvanicus. Next base: position 45,557,225 of record NC_134586.1, read on the forward strand.
TCACTGCGCTTTTATCAGTCTAATGTCAAACATACAAGCCCCACATATCACGGTACACACATTGGCAGGAAAGGGGAAAATGAGTTTTGTGTGAGAGAGACAAAGAAAATGAGCAAACCTCAATTATAGAAAACTTTCCGAACATAAACCCCGGACTCCACGCATCCTAATGCAATTGTTCAAGGTGGTGCATTGATTTTCTAATTAATTGCCACAGCAACAAAACACACACATCAGCTAGCAAGCATGACTGTAACATTATTAAAATATAAAGAAATGGCCTCCTTGGAATTAGGGAATTATAGTATTTTTGTTACTGGTTCCTTCAGTCACAGAAGCAAATCCCTGGTCTCCAAGTGAACGTAAGCCATGGGGACGCCTACCTCTTCTTTAAAACCTCGATGTTCCAACACATGCATATTTTTCTAATTAATGTGATGGCCTAACTGTACTATGCAGAATAAACAACAAGGTAGAGTTTGGAAATAAAATCATATAGATTTTGACATTCAAAGTTGAGGAATTTGACAATACTCAGAGGCACTGATGTAGGCCCTCACGAACATACATCAACCGTTTCAATACAAGTTCTCGTGAAGGACGGACCAGACTGGGTGGGTGGTATTGACATTCCAAATACAAATGGCTTCCACTTGTCTACAACGTGAACCTCTTAGCAATGATACTGGTGAGTACAGCACATGTTCTAACTATTAAAGTGGGGTTCTTTTTTAAGTTTTGTCAGGATAGGGAGATGGCTCAATGGATGAAGTATTTCCCACAGAGGCATGAGGACCTGATTCGGGCCCCAGAATCCACATTTTAAGAGCTAAGTATGTGCCCTGCGTCTACAACCCCAACAACTGGGGAGGGAGAAACAGGCAGATCCCTAGGACTCACCGGCTAGCCGGTCTAGCTGCATTGGTGGGCTCCATCCATGCCAGTGAGAAATCCTGCCTCCAGGAACAAGGTGGACAGTGACTCGGAAGACATCCAAAGTTGATTTCTGACTACCACGCGCATGTGCACGCACATTCATGCCTACATACCAGGTTTGTCATGTAAAAAAGAGTGTGTGACTACACAGGGGTTTTGCCCATATGTATGCCCAGCTTGGCATTTAGGACTTAAGTAGAATTCAGAGCAATCGCTACTGTGTAGAACTACGCTAGCCATAGTAGGTCACCTTACAGCTCTGTTTCTACCCACTCCATGCCTCAGGTTCTGCCTAGCCCTGTACGCGTTTCACCAGGTCCCCCAAATGCCTCCCCCGTGGCAGCACTGCCCCCATCGTGATTTTCAGAAGATTTTCTTCCTGATCCCTTGACCGTCGCTGGGTCTAGGAGGCCCGGGGAGGCCAGTGTCACTAAGAATGAAACAAGGATCCCTTTGATCTCAAAAGTGAGGAAATTCCTTCAACTCCCACCAGAGCCTGAGCTCTAACACGGGGAGGTCAAGACCAAATTGGTCTGAAAGCAGACTGGAAATCGATGATGTTATTAAGCTCTGAACCCTGCTCCACTCGTGCCTGCTGCCACGGTATGTTTATAAAGTGCTGTGTTTATAGTAGAGCTCCCCTTCCTGACCTACTGTGAGTAAAAGTCCAAATCAGAATCAAATGCTATCCCACCTCAGAGATGCAACTGAGTTCTCCAGCACTGGCAAGTAGCCACAGGTTTCGAGACTGACCATTGGGACACGGAAGAACAGGGTGCGTTGATATGCTAAGTAGTGGAGTCCAGTTTGTGCCCCAAGGTGCTGTCGGAACTTCTTCAGCCAATAGACTTTAAGATACCAGCCCACTTTTGGGCGTGGTCTTATGTAGACGAAAGGCAGCTCTCTCGGTTGCTGGTTTCGGTCCAGTTCCTAGCACACAGTATATCTTAGGCTCCCTCAACCACACTGCATCCACACTTCTCCCTCAACCAGGGTTCTGACGGGAGAAGCACCACAGAACAACAGCCTCCTGAAAGTCATGAGTAACTAGGGGACAGAGGAACAGGACCCTCCACATAGAGTTGTGGCCCATGACACACTGTAAAAGAAGGACTTTACTGGAGTTGCAGAGATGGCTCAGAGGTTAAGTGCTCTTGCAGGCAGAGAACCCAAGTTCTAATCCCAGCATTCACCTCAGACAGCTAACAACTGCCTACAGCTCCAGCTTCAGGGATCTTATGAGCTCTTCTGGCCTCTGCAGGAGCCCGGATGCACATACCCACACACAAGCACAAATATACACATGATTTTTTTTAAAAAAATAAATCTTTAAAGAGAAGAGGAGGAGGAAGAAAAAGATAATGAAGAGGAGGAGACTGCAGCGATTCCTACGCAGGTCAGAGACTCAGACTGAAGACTTGTTGCTCTGGTAGAGCCTGGAGACCAGGACAATGATGGAGAGTCAGGGGAAAGCCACCATCTGTACAGAAAAGAAAGCCTCGGTTCCCATCAGCACCCAAAAATAAGCACAGCGATGCAAATGAGACTCGAAAGAAGGGCAGAAAGAAATGAAGAGGAGCTTCTAAGTGTCGGTGGGTAGGGGCGCTCACGGAAGGGAACAGACCGCACACAGGTGGCAGACAGAACAGCTCTGTCGTAGAGTGCTTGCCTAACAGGCACTACAACTCGGTCTCATTCCTGGGTACCAAAAACAGGAAGAAGGACCTAAAACGGAAAGGAAGAGGGGTGGATCAACAGCTCCTGGCACCCCTAAGTTGGGGGAAATAGAAGTTTCCAGAAGGAGAAACAGTTTTCAGTGTCCCTGAGAAGCTAGAAAACCCTCACATTTCACAAGGTCGGGTGAGTAGCTCTCAGCATCTGTGAAACAGCTGCCAGGCAGCCTTGGAGAGCCAGGAATGAGGACAAGAAACGCACACCTCCTAGGGAGGATTAGCGGCAAACGATGAGGGGGAAAAATGAATTTGAAGGAATTCAAGAAGCCAGGATTACAAGCACCTGGACGGGGACTATTTCTAGCACTGAGGGCTACTCAGAGACGAAACAGCTGATGGAATCCCTCCCCAGCATCTTAAACCAGATTAAGGCTGACAGCCCAGCCTGACAACGACCAGTCAAGGCCTTGTCCAAATCCATGGAAGAGAAAACCAACTGTCTCCCCAGTAACAGGTGCCAACGGTACAATCCTAAATGTCGCTTCAAGTTCGAGAAATAAAGGAACCCTCTAATGATAAGGGAAAGATGGTTTTGTCAACCTGTGGAAAGGATGAAATTTAAAATTACACTCTGTTTCCTATGACAATTTTTGTGGTCTAATTTACAGGGTTGGTGAGAGTTGGCTCTTACTATTTTAAGCTCCTTCGGCGCACACACACAGATCTGGTACTGGTTATGCATAATTCATTCCGTGGAACAGAAATGAGCTAAAGAAACTGGAGATGAAGTTTGAAATAAAGGTTAATTGCAAAGGGAAAAAAAAACTTGGACTTATTGAAGGAAAGAAGTAAAGAGAGCTGAGGCAGTTCCCAATAAACCAAAGTGGGTGGGAGGGAAGCTGGGTGTCCCTGCAGGCTCTACAGCCCAGGACTTGTGTTTTATATGGATGCATAGAGCCACATAGTGTATATGACATAAAAGTGGAAGCCACACTGTCTAGGCAACCAAAGGAGATAACAAAAGGAAGAAGAGAGAAGATGGGGATACTAGAGAAGAACATGGTCAGAACACACTGTATAAGCATGTGGGAATGCCTTTGACCATGACCACATGTTATGCAATAAATACAAGCCAATCAAAAAAAAAAAAAAAGATGCCTCTCTCATTCTTGAAAAACTCAAGTGAATGAAATAAAAGATTACGGGTAACTTTGAATCCACTTTTGTTTTTGTTTCTTTTTGTTTTTTTTTTTTGTTTTTTTTGTTTGTTTGTTTGTTATTTTTTTGTTGAAAAAATTTCCGCCTCCTCCCCACCTCCCATTTCCCTCCCCCCATTCCTCTCCCCCTTCCCCCACTCCTCTCCCCCTCCCCCACTCCTCTCCCCACTCCTCTCTCCCTCTCCACACTCCATTCCCCCTCCCTCTTGAGTCTGAAGAGCAGTCCAGATTCCCTGACCTGTGGGAAGTCCAAGGTCCTCCCCCCTCCATCCAGGTCCAGGAAGGTGAGCATCCAAACAGGCTAGGCTCCCACAAAGCCAGTTCATGCAGTAGAATCAAAACCCAGTGCCGTTGTCCTTGGCTTTTCATCAGCCCTCATTGTCCGCCATGTTCAGAGCGTCCGGTTTTATCCCATGCTTATTCAGTCCCAGTCCAGCTGGCCTTGGTGAGCTCCCAATAGATCAGCTCCACTGTCTCAGTGGGTGGGTGCACCCCTCGCAGTCCTGACTTCCTTGCTCATGTTCTCCCTCCTTCTGCTCCTCATTTGGATCTTGAGAACTCAGTCCAGTGCTCCAATGTGGGTCTCTGTCTCTATCTCCATCCATCGCCAGATGAAGGTTCTATGGTGATATGCAAGATATTCATCAATATGGCTATAGGATAGGGTCATTTCAGGTTCCCTCTCCTCAGTTGCCCAAGGTACTAGCTGGGACATCTCCCTGGACACCTGCGAACCCATCTAGAGTCAGTCTCTTGCCAACCCTCCCTTAATTAAGATATATACTTCCCTGCTCCCATATCCACCCTTCCTTTATCCCAACCATCCCATTCACCCAAGCTCCCCCCATCCTCCCCTTCTCACTTTTTTCACCCCATTTCCCCTTACCCCCATCCCACCCCACCCCCAAGTTCCCAGTTTTTGCCCAGCAATCTAGTCTACTTCCCATATCCAGGTGGATGACTATATGTTTTTCTTTGGGTTCACCTTCTTATTTAGCTTCTCTAGGATCACAAATTATAGGCTCAATGTCCTTTATTTATGGCTAGAAACCAATTATGAGTAAGTATCCACTTTTGTTTTTACAAAGCTCCTCAAATAATGTGTAGCCAGGAGGAGGACAGTTCTCCTTGCTAAATATGCACCCACCATCCATTTCCCAGATGCCCAGAAACCTCTTCCTTGAGCCTCCCAGGAACCCTTACCAAGTTCTTCTTGAACAGGTAGCAAAACAAGGTTTAAAGGAGTCAGAAGTCTTCCTAGTTGGTATAGCCAGTAAACCCAAAACTTCAATTACAAACCCTGCACTTTGCTCTTCATAGTCCCTGCCTTGAGCTCAACAACTACAGACAGCTTCACAGACATTCAGTTTCCCTGGAATGGTGTCTTGACCGCCTCAGCAGTCACAAGCATCCTTTGGCTATGTATGATAAACAGGTATGCCATGAATTTAAAGTCACAAGGAGCCCACTTAGGTCAGTAGGGGAAGATGCCACATGGGTCTCTTCGAAGGCCTCCTGGCCTTTCCCTAGCTGAAGGTCATGCAGCCATCAAAGGCTTCCCTACTCTTTCTCCATAAGCCTCAAATTTGTGCTTCGTGGATAGCCAAATAAGTAATCCTATCCTTGTGTCTTCAATCAAACCAGTTGGCCAAAAGGTAGATAGAAGAGATTGGAGTTCTTCCATGGAGTCTTATTAAAATGGGGGAGTCCAGGGAACAGAAAGCCTCTTGAAGTTTGGTACAAACACGAGTAGACGCTGGTTCTCTCAGCTGGCCCATCTTCACCCTCTTTCCCTGGAGCAGACCTTGTATTAGAAGCACCCACAGAGCTCTTTTATAGGGTGCTATAGCTAAGGTGGAATTATAGAAAGCCCAGTGTGGGGAAGAAAAAACACACTACATATGATGCTAGGGGCTGAACCTGGGGACTTGAGTGCAGTGCACAAGTGTTCTGCCCTGAGCCGTACACGCAGCAAAACCCACCTTATGAATTCAGCACCTTGTTATAGATGTAAACTCGTTGCTTTAACTTACACTGTCATTTTTTATTTTTCAGTAAAAGTCCATTCTTTTGTTTTGTTTGTGGGGGGAGGGGGTGTTTGTTTTGTTATGTTTTTGGTGACAGGGTCTCACTATGTAGCCCAAGCTGGTCTTGAACTTACAGAGATCTGCCTGCCTCTACCTCCAAGAGCTGGGATTAAGGGCCTGTGCCACTGCATCCTGCTATAAAAATCCACTCTTAAATATTTTCATTTTGCAAAAAATATTTTAGACGTATAACTATTTTTTAAAAAATCCCAGCACAGCAGGACACATAATAAAAATCATACATGCCATATCTCTTTCACTCTCAAAAGCAATTATTTTGAAGCATGTTCTTCCTGCTTCTTCTGTGATTACTGCCACATACTTTACTATTTTCTTTCCTCTTCTCCATACAGCCATGGGATGTGAAAGGAAATCACAGATGCCAATTCAAGCCATCTTTTTACATGGTATCCCATTTTCAAATTTTACTGATTTTGTTGGAGGCGAGGCAGACACAGGCCACAGCGTGTGTGTAGAGGTCAGAGGACAACTGGCAGGAATCAGTTCTCCCTTCTTACCATGTGAGATCAGGGGATTGAACTCAGGCCCCTGAATAATATTTAAAAATCTACGTGTGAAACTTTCCAGGTCGTTCATAATAGCTTAGTGATGAAGCACAGGGCCGTAATCCCACAGAGCTGAACTTTCTCAAAGGACAAAGAAAAATCATAGGAGAGAGAGGCCACGTGAGGACACAGCGTGGTGTCTCTGCAAGCCAAGGAAAAGATACTCCTCAGGGACCGACTCCCCTTCCCACTGGACTTCCAGCCTCCAGACTGTGAGAACCTGCATCTGTTGTTTTACTCTCTTGGTCCTTGGTGTTTTGTCACAGTTTCCCTGGGAGGTTGCTCTATCTGTCAATCAAAAACCAGTTACACCAATTACATCATAGTCATACAACTTGATTAATATAGCGCCTCCAGCAGAAATGAGTGGTAGACTCATGAGCAGTGCCACAGAACAATGTCCACCTGTCCTATGGGATAAAAGCGAATTGTGAACACCAGCCTCCCGTGGACTGCTGAAAGCCATGGGCCATGCTGGGTACACAGAACCCAGTCTGCAGAAAGTGCTTACAAGGAGGGAAATGGTTATGGTAAAAAGAAAGACATGCGGGCAGGGGGCTCACTGTGTAAGTTAACACAATGGTAACTCTGGCATTGTAAGACAAGGCAGGCATTGATTATATTTAGTTTCTCAATATGTGCATTGAAAAGCAAAACAAATGTGTGTTCTTAAGGTTCTTTCTTCTTCTTTATGTGTATGTGTGTGTGCCTGTTTGTCTGTGTGCGAGTGTAAATACAGTTGTCCACAGGGGCCGAAAGGAGGCATTGAATCTCCTGGAGTTGTTGTTATGTGGTTGGGAGCCACCTGATACAAGTGCTGCAAAAGCAACAAGTGTTCTTAACACTGAGCCACCACTCCAGCACCCCCACAAAAGCATGCATGTGAACCGAGAGCTTCTCACATTGGCTTTTGTATGTGTGTATGCACGGCATATTCTCATCTGTGTGCACGTGTGCATGTGCACACATGTGACTGTGCGTGTGGATGCTAGACATGGAGATCAGGTGCCTTCTTCAGTCACTGCACTTTTGGGTCACACTTTCTCACACAAGCTGGAGCTCACTGATGGGGCTAGGTTGCTTAGCCAGGATGCTCTGGGGATCCCCTTGTTTCTGCTCCCCAGTTCCATGACTACAAATGCTTGCTACCATGCCCAGATTTTTACATGGCCACAAGGGATTCAAACTCAGGCCTTCTTGCTTGCGTGGCAAGCACTTTCCTGACCAAGCCAACAACCCAGCACCCATTTTCCTGTTGTGGCTTTAATTTCCCATAGTTTTGAGGTCATTGACACATTTTGAGTTAGCAGGTAAATCAAGACTTTCTGGATCAAGAGTTTCAATCATTCCTTGGGCCTGGGTTTCATTTAAGTGGGAGTCAAGCCTGATGCCCCTCTACCCAATATCTGTTTATAAATCATTCCGTGCATGGACTTCTATGTGTGCTCGCCACACAGACCCCACCATTACTTTTTGGCTATCCCTGCTTTGTCCCATCTACTCCTACTGCTATTGATTCACCAATCCATCCAGGTTTTTTTAATGCACTTCAAAGGAACTTGCAGATGTAAGTACACTTTCCACCTAAGGAAATTTCCCATATGTAAAACACACAACCTTATTTTTAATGATTAAAAATAGAGAAAGCTTGCACAGCCAGGAGACCACCCACTTAATGTGAGACAGTGAAGGGGTGGGGTTTGGGACTTCAAAAGGACTAATTAGTTTAACATGATGGTCCAGCCTCCACCAAGAGGGAGCAGAGCAACGTTACACCTCCTGAGCCAAACACCAGGGTGTTTGTCTTTAGTCAGAACTGGAGTGGAAAGAAGAAAAATCAAAGAGAGGGCCAAATCTGGACATCCTTGCTGCTGTGTTTTCTAAAAGGAGCTGGTGTCTCCAAGGTGGAGGCTCAGCCCAGCCTGGCTCAGTGCCTGTAGCTTCCAGGAAGATAACAGCAGCCACGCACCCTTTCAAGTCCCTGAGACAGGGTCTGCTGCTGTTTCCCTGCAAACATTTGCATGTTGATTGCCCGAACATTCTCATGTTCTTCCAGGGTTATTTCAACTGCAGAAACCCCCGTCACCCAACAGCCCAGGAAGATATTCCTGTATCGAACTCTAACTTCTCCACCCTGACCTAAGAGGTTTATGACATTGCCACCGAGGAAACCTTAGGCTGTTCTACTTCTAAGTGGCAGGGAACCCTATAGAATTAAAGAGCCTCATAGGCCCCGCGACAGACAGGGCTTCCAGCAGACCTTTCTGTGAGAGAGGAGAGCAAAGCAGTTTTGGTACCCACCCACTCCCAATGAGCTCCTGCCTCAGTGACAATCCCCAGGTGGTACAGAAGACAGTGACCTTGGTTACCTGCTAGGCTGGTGCTATTACACAGGTTAAGCAGGCAGGAACTGCTGTTGGTCACCTTGTTCTTAACTCAGGACTGGGACCCTTGGATAAGGTTCAGAACAGATTCAGCTCCATGGTAACATGTGACAACCTTATCACAGAAACAACTGAAGTTCCAAATTTCAAGACTGAATCTTGGGCCTGGAGAAATGATTAAGAGTGTGGGCTGCTCTTCCAGAGGACAGAGTTCAGTTCATGGTACCCACATCAGTCGGCTCACAACCACCTCTAACTCCAGCTCCCGGGATATGGCACCCTCTTCTGGCCTCCATGGCCACACATAAAATTATATAAACACACAAACACACATGCATACACATCTTTAAAAAGAATCTAATTATATTTCATTTCTTCATCCAGCCCACCCCGGCTACAAATTACAGGCAACAAACTGAAAGGCAAGAAGGCGTCCTTTTTATTTAGGACATTTGGGGGTTTCGAGACAGAGTCTTACTCAAATAATCCATGCAAGCCTGGAACTCAAGACACTACTGCCTCAGCCTCTGGAGTGCTGGTGTTACAGGAATATGCATACTTGGCCTATGGGATAAAAGCAAATTGTGAACACCAGCCTCCCGTGGACTGTTGAAAGCCATGGGTCATGCTGGGTACACAGAACCTAGTCTGCAGAAAATGCTTACAAGGAGGGAAATGGTTATGGTAAAAAGAAAGACATGCGGGCAGGGGGCTCACTGTGTAAGTTTGCCTAGATTGCATGCTTGAGATGAGAAAGAGGGAGGGGAGCGCAACTTCTTTATCTTTTTAGCTAAGTGGATATGTGACTCTGTGCCACACGTGTGCATGTGGTTATGGAGGCCAGAAGATGTTGCATGTGCTGGAACCGGGCCTACAGGCAGGTGTGAGCTGCCCCGTGTACTCCAACTTAGGTCCTATGGAAGGGCAGAACACTGGTATAGGAGGCTTTTCTAACACACTCTTCATCACTGAGTCATCTCTCCGGTCTTTACATGTCATTTTAAAACATGTGTGTTCTAACTTCTTTCTCATTCTTTTCTATTTGAAATTTCAGAATGAATCAAAAGCTAAGCCTTCATGGAGAGAAAGAAATGGCATTACCTTTATCTGTTGAGAACATCACCAGAAAACTAATTTGAGAAAGAAAAGACTAATTAATTGGAGCAGAAAGGACTAGTAAGCTTCCTTTGATCTTGGAATTTATTAAATAGTAAAATAACCACTCTCTTTTATTAGGCACCATAAAACAGGGAGTCAGAGGAAGCGGAAGAAGATAAAGGTGACCTAGGAGACAGGGCAAGTTCGCTGTCAGAGCACCTCTGCCTGGTTGGCGTTCTGATAGAGCTGGGGACAGCCTCTCCATGGCTTACTGACTGTAGTGCCGCCCGGTTCCAGGTTCCCATCTCTACAGAGGGAGAACGGGAAGAGGGGCTGCCACCCTCTGTCACTCAAGCTGTGGAGAGGATTCTTCAAAAACACTAGATGGAGCAGAATCGAGGAGATGGTTTGCAAACCATTCATCCAACCAAGAACTAATGTCTAGAATTCATAAGGGATTCCAAGTCAATAGCCATGAATAAAGGGGAAAGGTTCTTTTTTACTTACCAATCCCCATTCCCTCTCCCTCTTCTCTTCCCACTTCCCTCACCTTCTCCCCACTACAGCCCCATCCTCAGAGAATCAGGCCTCCCCTAGGAAGTCAACTAAGTCTGTCCCACCACCTCCTTGAGCCAGGACCAAGGCCCTTTTCCCCCTCCCCATGCCTAGGCTGAGCAAGACATCTCTCCATAGAGAATGGGCTCTACAAAGTCAGTTCACGCAGTAGATCCTGGTCCCATTACCAGTGACCCCACGTACTGCCCAAGCCCCACCATTGTCACCTGCATTCAGGGGACCCTAGTTCAGTCCTATGTAGGTTCCCCAGTTGTCAGTCCAGAGTCAGTGAGCTCCCACTAGGTCAGGTCAGCTGATTCTGTGGGTTTCCCAATCATGATCTTGACCCCTTTGTTTATATTATCAGTCCTCCCTCTCTTTGGTTATACTCTACAAGCTCGGCCCCGTTGTTAGTTATGAATCTCTACATCTGCTTCCATTTGTTTCTGGATGAGGATTCTAGCTTCTCTGGGTGTCGTAGGAGCTCGCTTGTTCTTTCCCAGCTGCCCGGCAGCTCAGACCTGAAATAATCACACAGGAACTATATTATTTAAAACACTACTTGGCCAATGACTCTAGCGTATTCCTAACAAGCTTTTACATATTAAATTAACCCATTTCTATTATTTTATATTTTACCATGAGGTTTGTGACCTATCAGCATGGTTCTAACTGGCGGCTGGCGGCTTTCTCTTCTGGCGGCTCCATGGTGTCTCACTGACTCTGCCTTCTTTCTCCCAGCATTCAATTTAGTTCCCCCACCACCACCTGGCTTTTTTTTTTTCTTCCAGGTTTCAATAAGATTCTGGGTACTTGGGAGATGCCAACTTAAGAAGATCAAATAAATTTCCATGAGTGTGGTAAAAGGATCCAGGTCTAAGGGCATTAGTCTGTAATCCCAGCCCGCAAGAGGCAGAGTCAAGTAGACAGCTATGGGTTTGAGATCAGTCTGGTTCACATAGCAAGTTTCAGAACAGAAAAATGTTACCAACAAGTGAATTGGGCACATGAGCTTTAGAGGGGCATATTCAAATTATAGCACAGAAGGAATGGGTGCCTTAACAAAGCTTCCTGGAGGATTTACCATGCTAGAAAATCAACAAAATAGAAAAGACATGAAAGAAACTACTTCATGGCTGGGAGCAGCTGGCGATATAGCTTGAAAGGAGCCCTTGCTTATAGCCATCCCAGAGTAGTCACCAGGCACGATTAGCCACTGACTTCGTAGAGTAAAGCCAGAGCCCACACAAGCACAGGCCATCAGGGTCCTGCTGGATTGAGCACTGTGATTACCACCAAGCAGGACGTTCTACTCATTCCACAGATAGGGGCCCTGCTGCCAGTCACAGATTCTGCTCCAGCACCGAGACCCAAACACCTCACACTGTGAGGCTGACTCCATCCCCAGGTGGTTCTGACACATGCCATAACAAACACCCAAACAGGGTAATGATTAAATCAGGAATCAAAAGAAACTACGTTTATTTACAAGTCTGATCCCAATACACGGGGTGGAGGAGGTGGTAACCACGACCTTTGGATGATGCTGAGACAAAAGGAAAACATGTCTGTACCTAAACTTATCACAGGCAGGCATGTACCTTGGGGCTACATGGTGGGCCTAGGGAGGAGGATGGACCCCAGGTTGGGTGTTTACAGGACATTCTCACGAGAAGAGCGGCTCCTAATGAGAAACCGAGTTACTGACAGCTGGTGCAGTTAATTGGTAGAAACCTGAAGCTTTGGGGTCCTTGGGCTTGGGGAGGGGAGGTCTCCGTTTAGTCTGAGACAGATATCAACACTTTCTCTGTTGTGGATTCAGCCCCAAGTTGAGTCTTCAAACCAAGTTAGCCCCCCAGGGTCCAGGAGACAGGTGCTGATGAGCCATCCTCACCAGGAGGGTGGTAAACTTGAGAAGGCCTCTTCAAGCTCACTCTGAAAGGAATGCCGGCTTCTACTTAAAAACTTACAAAGTCTGTGTACTTAGTATGTGACCACTGTGTTAACAAAGAAAAACGGGAAATAAACATAGACTTATGTGGATAAACTCATATACCTTTATACAGATAGATACACATTATACACACATATGTGTCTATAGATACACAAAAATGCATGCTTATTTGTGTAAATTTTCTCCTAACTCATCCAATAAAACCAGAAGCCTTGAAGGAAAAGAGGGGTCTTTATTTGTTTGCTGTTTGTTTTGTTCTTTGAGACAATGTCTCACTGCATAAACTCTGCCTGGCCTGGAACTCACAATGCAGAGACCTGGTTAGTTTGGCGTCTACAGAGATCCACCAGCCGCATGCTCTGCAACATGTGTGGACGTCAGAGAACAGCTTTGGAGATTTGGCTCTCCCCTTCCTGTGAGTTCTAGGGACCAAACTCCAGTCTTCAGTTTTGTGCGGCAAGGACCTTCCCCAGCAAGCTGTCTCACCAGGCCTGAGGGAGGCCTTTTTACTGTGCAAAGTATAATTTCAAAATTGAAGGAGGGGAATGTGGAGCTGAGGAAAGGAGGGAGAAAGAGAGAAAGGGAGAAAGGGAGGGAGGGAGGGAGGGAGGGAGGGAGGGAGGGAGGGAGGGAGGGAAAGGAGGAAATGAAAGGAAAAGAAGAGGACAAGAGAGAAAAAAGGGAAAGGAAGGAAAGATGAGTTTCGCACCTTGGGATGCTACTATGTAAGATACTAAGTTCAATTTTTTTGTTTAAATTTCCCGAATACATGAAAAAATTACTAGAAATCAATGGACAACAAGAACTGGCCTTGGACCTGTCTGTCCTCTGCCCCGTGCGCCCCTGTGACTATCAGACTGTCCCAGCATTTTCATTCCTCTCTGGTAACCAGCAGTGTACCAGAACCTCTACTCACCTGGCACTATCTTAAATTGCTCAGGAGCGGTGGCCATTCTTAGCTGTCAACTTGACTGTGTCTGGAATGAATTAAAACCCAAGTGCAGTGTACACCTGTGATGTGTTCTTTTTAATTAAATCATTCAAAGTAGGAAGACAGCCTTAATCTGGATCTTTTGAGGTGGGAAGCTCCCCCTTTAATCTGGGCCACACCTTCTGGTGGCAGCCTGTATAAAGGACATGGAAGCAGGACGTTCTTGCTCCTTGCCTGTTTTTGTTCAGTATCACTGGCAAAACCATTCCTTCACTGGCATGAGCACCGACTTCCTTGGGATTCCAGCATATACTGAAGACAGCTAAGACACAGACTGAATATGGCCGTGTACACTGTAATCCCAGAGCTGGGCAGGAGGAGACAGGCAAATCCCTGGGACTTGCTAGCCAGTGTAGCCTACTTGGCAGCTTCCAAAACAAGGAGAGACTGTATCTCAAGAAACAAGGTAGAGGGTGGCCTCTGGCCTCCACACACATACAACAAGAGTGAGATTCTGAGCTCTCAGCGGGCTTTCTGGCTGGGATGCCAACTCTCCTTGAGGCGTGGTGGTCCCCTGAAGAAGCTCTGGAGTGCCTTCATGGATGGCGTGCTCTAGCCTCAGCCAGCCATTCCCTCAACAGATCACCTAAAGGCAGGGCCTTAGAACCCAATGTCCCACACATTGTCCTTGAAAGTCCCACAGGAAGCCGCAACTCCTGCAGGTAACAGAACATAATCTCTGAGACAACTCATGGGGGACTGGGAAGACTCTGATCCACAGATTCTGCAAGAGGAGGAAGGCAACACACTTGAAGCTCCTTTGAAGTGACAAACTCCCATATAGGTGTCCAGTCCCAGTGGTCAGCCCTGGGCACATGTACTTACGAACAAAGCTAAATGGACTCGGTAGGTCAAATATAAATGTGTGCTATATATGTGTGTGTGCGTGTTTGTGTGTGTGTACATATGCATGTATTTACACATGCAATGATAAAGAAGAGATTGTAGGTTTTTAGGAAGACCCTGCAGGAGGGAGAGGGGAAGGGCAGACACAGCCATAGTGCTCGTGTATGGAATTCCCCAAACAAAAGCCACTATCATTTAAGAAATCAGTGAGTGAGAACCACACTCAGTGCCACACTTGGGATCTTGTTTTATTGTCTATCTAGACTATTGGTTTGTTTGGGTGTGGGGGTGGAGCCCAGCACACACAGGGAAGCACTCTCTGCCACTGAGCTATGCCCCGGCCCCGACAATTGCTTCCTTTCCTCATCTAATTTCCTTTTCGTTTCTCAGGTTTCTGTTAGCATATATTAAATAGACACAATGATGAGTTTCACTATGACATTTTCACACACGCATGTAATACATTTTGATCCTATTCACCCCCTACCCCCTTTTATCCCCCTCCCATTTCTGCTGCTCCCCTTCCTCTTCCCAAGTAAGCAGCTGTGGCAGTTTAAATGAGAATTTAAACATACGTGACCACTTAGTCCCAGTTTAAAGACTGGGGCCGTTTGCAGTTGCCCAGTCCTCTTCATGAGCTCTCGACTTGCTGCTCCAGGCACCAAGCTTGCGCTTGCCGACAACCTTCCCCGCCACTGTGAACTCTCCCCCTCTGGAGCTGTGAGCCAAGGTAAACCCTTCCTTCTATAATGGCCTTGGCTGTGCCGCTTTATTGCAGCGGCAGAAAGGGAACGGATGCAGCGCCTTCTACTTTGTAAACATTGGATTCAAGGAGCAGCGTATGTAGCTTTCCAACCTCTCTTTCAAAACTCAGGCCTCACTTGTAGTTAAGAATGCAAAGAAAAGTCAGATTTGCTTATGGGTCGTTCAATTCATTACCAAATACAACAGCCTGCATTCACAAAATATGATTGATTAGTGGCACGAACCTAATATGACAAATGTGCAATCTGACACAAGGCCAGACAGCTCAAGAGCGGGGTCTCTGGAATTTTACACCATTTCTACAGCCTTTCGGGGTCTCTTGATTGAAAAATTCCTCACCTGACACACAGGGCTTTCTCCCCAAGTATTCTTATTAGGAGTCAAGATCTGTCCATATAAAAATTCCTTTTATGTTGGTATTTTAATTGAACACTAAAAAAATAACAGTTCCTGGAATACAAGATTTAGTGCCGCACATAAAAAAATAAAATGACAATAATAAAAAAATACCTATTCCACTCCCATAAATTAAGGCAAAGCCCTAAAACTTCAGTCCTATGAATATCATATATTCTGCATTTGATTTTCCATTTTGCCCCAGAAATGTAATAAATTACAAAATATTAGCATGCCATGGCACAACCTGGGAACTGATCAGACACATAATTCTCCCCTAAAACGCCGAGGCCATTTCTTATCATATTTGTCTTTCCAAATCTTTATTAACTCCGCCAGAAGAGCTTATTGAAGGCCTCCCTTCATCCCGACCTCAGGGGCTTTCAGCCAGTAAAAACAAAACAAATTAGAACCCTGATATTCCCATACATAAGGGGGGAAATCAATAGTTTTAATTTTCACGTTGAGGCCCACAATTTTCAACTGACGGCCTCAGCAGGTTTTAATGGACACAAACAATTTAGTTTTACTGTTTTAATTGTTTTTAGTCAATCACTTTTTATTGCCTCTCTACATCTGACTAAACAAATTAATCGAGCTATATTCATAAATGATGACTTGGTAAAATGGCCAGTTATGTATATTTTACTGTTTGAGGCTCAAATCCAGGCACCTTTAGAGAATAGCTGGTCCTAAAGGTGCCCATGGCTATGAAAGCAGGAAGTAAAACAAGGAAGGGGAGAAGGGACAGGCAGTGGCCCCGAATGGATGAGGGCATCACAGGCCATCCCACAGCACCCTTTGGTTAACCACGTGGAAGGGCTTTCCTCTGCTTCCCTGGGGAGAGGTCACAAGGTCTCTAAGGTCTGAAAGCAGGTGAGAGCTGCCACTGCTGATTTCTTTAGGAGGGTTGTCACCACCCAGGCTAGCTGCGGTCAAGCAGGTCAAACATCACTTTCTCCGGAACTGAAGAAACCTTCCCCCCTTTCCAAACACCAGGTCACATCCCGAGCTGCTGGCCTTGGCCTCTACAGGGGTCCTTTATGCCTCACGGGCAAGCATCACATCCCTTGGACTGAGAAAACTTGGGCACAGCACAGCTTGACTCCCCTAAAACTAATGTCCCCGCAGCCTGGTTCAGGAAGTAAAGGCACTTGCTGCCAAGTCTGATGGCATGAATTGATACCCAGAAGCCACAAGGTGGAAGGAGAAAACTAACTCCCAGAAGTTGTTATCTGACTTCCACACGTGTGTTGTGGCACACCTGGGCCACACACACACTAAATAAATAAGTAAATAAATGTTTAAAAATAAACAAAGTTCCTAAGAGTTGAACCTCAATAGCCTTGCCCAAGACAAGCACCTGTGCCCTCAAGCGCTGCTACATTTTAACTTTTAGGTTCCCTTAAATCAGAGGGCTCCCGCCCCAGCTGGATTTGAATCTTTAGTGGAGGTTAATCAACCCAGCTGTCAGCACAGTTTCTGGAACTGAATTTTCCAGAAGTTTTCAGGGTTTCTTTGTGCCTCACTAGAGAACAGCTATGTCATAGTGGACCTGAGTTCTTCAAGGCTGCTTTTGTGTTCTCAATAAAAAAAAAAAAGGAAGGAAGGAAGGAAGGAAGGAAGGAAGGAAGGAAGGAAGGAAGGAAGGAAGGAAAAGAAAATATTTTAAGAGTGAGGACAAGCATGGGTCAGTGACAGAAAACTCACCTAGCATTTGTGAGGGTGTAGGTTCAATCCCCAGCACTGATGAAGGCAGAAACGGAAAGACAGAGAAATCATTCCACTAGGGCCAGGGATTTTGCCCTGCAAGCATGTGACCACAGCACGCCTCTCCACCCCTCCCCCCCCCCCATGTGTGTGTGTGAAGTGTGTAAGGCATGCACATATGTAATGCAGTGTGTATGGTGCATGCATGTGTATGAAGAGATCACACATTAGCAATCTTCCTCTGTCGCTCTCCACCTTGTCCTCTGAGACAGGGTCTCTCTCTGAATGTGCGGCTGATGGATTGTCTAGACCAGCTGGCCGGCCATCGCTGGGACCCTCCTAGCTCCCCCTTCCGTTCTAGCATTACAGGATCCACAATCATGCTGGATTTCTTACCCCAGTGCTAGGGACCTGAACTCAAGTCCTCGTGTTGGTGTGGCAAGTTCTCTACCCACCGGAGCCATCTTCCCAGCCCTGACCAGCACGCATCTTGAAATGAGCGTGAGCTGGAGACATACAACTCAGCTGTTCCTAGTGTCATCAACTTTAACTGGAATGTCATAGTCAGACACTCTGGACTGGTTCTAAGCCATACTGGTGCTCTCCGCATAAACAACAGTGAGTTAATAACTCGGAAGAAGTGACCTGTGGTGGAACAATGAGAGAGAGCCCTCAGCATGCTTCTTTACATGAGCTCCCCCGAACACCTGTGGATGTCCCTATGGACAAGTTCTACCAGGCACACCCCTCCCCAGTTTGATTTATTAACATGTTCCAGCAGTCAGCTCCTTGAAATCTCTGACTTGACCCCAAGGGCAAATAGTGACTCCTTCTAATTGTGATAAATCACTCTGAAGTAGGCAAATATTTGATTCCCAATTAATTTCCCAGAAGTGACAGAGTGGTTGCTCCATGGTCCCTTCAACTTCTCCAGTAGGACGGAGGGCAGATCTGATTGACAGGACAGGTGGCTGACAACGACTTGCAGGGAACCAGATGAGGGAAAAGTAACACACTCAGAGGAAATCAATGGGTAACTACGAATTGGAGGTCGGATACAAGAGGTAAAGACTTCAGATAAAGCAGAAGTTGTTCTCTAGCAAAATCATTTGAGATGACATAATTCTGACTGCGGGACCAGCATATGACCCCAGGGCCAAAAGCATTAATCAAGCCTGAACTAGTGGCACACACGTGCAATGACAGTGACTCAAGAAGTTGGAACGAAAGAATAGCAAGTTCAAGGCTTGCCTAGGCCAAAGCGAGTTCAAAGCCAGCCTGAGAAACTCAGTGAGACCCCCATCTCAAAACGAAAATGAAGAGATCTGGGGATGCAGCTCAGTGAGAGAGTACTCGCCTAACATATCCAAAGCCCTGGTTTACGTCTCTAGGATCACACACACCCATATCCATAAAACAAAAATAGCATTTCTGAAAAGAAAAATACATTGATATGCTTTGAACGAGTCTGAGAAGAACAAAGGAGAGAGAGACATCAAATACCAGTATCAGGCATGAAAAGAGACAACACTACAGACCTGCAGCCATGTAAGGAGGTGTGTCTGGGTTTTAAGAGCTCCTCCCAAATGTACGCTGGGATGTAATTGACGTCGTAACAACACTGAGAGGTGGAAGCTTAGACTATAAGGAGGACTTTCCCTTCCCTGATGGATGCTCACATGACTGGATGTTACAGAAGTGGCTTTGGTAGAAAAGCCCCATCTCCCACAAACACACGTATGCTCATCCCATCAGGACCTCTTGGGCCTGCCCCCTTCCACGTGCAATTATGCTTTCATATCATATCATATCTCAGCCTCATATCATGATCATAGAGCTTATCATATCAACATGCTAAAGAGGAAGAAGCATATGAATAATGCAGTAAAGCATCCAACAAAATCCAAGAATTCATGGGGATAAAAAGCTAAGAACACAGAATAACGGCCTCGGGTTATTACAGAGCCTCTACTGACCCCAGCTAATGGAGCTGGTGAAGCGCACTCCTTCAGTACCGGGAACAAGGCACAGGCCCTCCCTCATCACTCTTAGCACAGTGTTGAAAGTCCTCACCGCTGCAATAAAGTGGGGAGGGGAAGCACACACAGAGTGAAGAAGAATAACCGCCCCTGATGTACCTGTGTACACAGAACCACCAAGAGCATCTAGGAAAATCCTCCAGGAAACAACAAAGTCACTAGCAGAACTTAAAAGTGAGTCCCACAGGATTCGGGTGGCAAGATTGATACACAAAAGAAAATGTTTAATCCCATTTCTATACAGTCTTGAGTCACTAAAAAGGACTGTATTTAAAAAATAAAATAAAATAAATAAAAAAAGCATCCTTAGGCTGTTGTGGTGCGGTGTAGACAGGACACAATATCCTCACACAAAGCCAGATTGTACAGCCTGCTAGACACTTGGGTTGTACGATGTAGTCTGTGGGAGAAACCCGTACAATCTACTTCTGTGCTGAGCACCCTGAGGAATCGCTGCTGCACAGTAGTAAGCATCTTTAGATTGGCGTAAATACATCTAAGCATAGGAAAGCTAAGCTAAACTACTAGGTTCTAGGAATTTTGTGGTCCCATTATAACCTTATGGGCTACTTCTCTAGTGAGATTGTCTATGCCACTCACCACTGGCCAGAATGTTATCATGCATGGTACGACTAAATATTAAAACTAAATATGTGGCCCGTGAGATGCTCAGCAGGTAAAGGTGCTTACCGCCAAGCCTGGTGGCCTGAGTTCCATCCCCAGAAACCACAAGGGGAAAGAGAGACTGTCCTCCCACAGGCTGCCCTCGAATCCGTATCTACCCGCACGCTGTGGCGTGTGCTCACTCCCACACATAGGCACACACAAATAAATGAATAAATAAATAAATAAGTAAGTAAAATGAACCTGTGGTTAGACTTTTTAAAAAATCCAATACCATATTTCTCCAAAAAATAAACATCCTATCAATGTCAAAAAAAGGAAGAAAACAATACTATGATAATCACACCAAAGAAAATCAAGTTCTCAGATGTATGAGGAACAGAACACATAAATGATCTATATGCGACAGAGAGCAAGTAAGAACTAAACATAGGGACTGGAGAAGTGGCTTGGTGGCTAAGGGTGCTTCCTGCCCTTCGTGGGGACTTAAGTTCAGCTCCCAGCACTCATGTCTGATGCTCACAACTGCCTATAGCTCCAGCTCCAGGGGATCCAACACCCTCTTCTGGCATGGACACCTGTATTCATGTGCACAAACGCACACAGAGACATACACATATTTGCATTATTAAAAATAAATCTTTAAAAAAAACTACATACATGGAAAGATATACCATGTTAAATGATTAACAGACCCATTAAAGATATAACTTCTCCCCAAACAGGTCTCTGGGATAACCCCATTTCTTTTCTTAAATGTTTATATTGAGCTATATATTTTTCTCCACTCCCCTCCCTTCTTCTCCTCTCCCCTTCTGCCCTCTCCCATGGTCCCCATACTCCCAATTTACTCAGGAGATCTTGTCTTTTCCTACTTCCCATGTAGATTAGATCCATGTCTCTCTCTCTCTCTCTCTCTCTCTCTCTCTCTCTCTCTCTCTCTCTCTCTCTCTCTCTTTTCTTATGACAGGGATTTTCTGTAGCTTTGGAGCCTGTCCTGGAACTAGCTCTTGTAGACCAGACTGGTCTCAAACTCACAGAGATCCACTTGCCTCTGCCTCCGGAGTGCTGGGATTAAAGGCGTGTGCCACCACCATCTAACTCTGTATGTGTTGCTCTTCGGGTCCTCTTTGTTGTCTAGGTTCTCTGGGATTGTGAAATATAGGCTGGTTTTTCTTTGGTTTATGTCCAAAGGCCACTTATGAATGACTACATATGATATTTTCCTTTCTGTGTCATGGGTTACCTCACTCCATCCATTAGACTGCAAATTTCAAGATGTCATTATTTTTCTCCACTGTGTAGTACTCCATTGTGCAAATGTATCATATTTTCCTTATCCATTTTTCATTCAAGGGGCATTTAGGTTGTTTCCAGGTTCCAGCTATGGCAAATAAGGCTGCTATGCACATAGTTAAGCTCATGTCCTTGTGGTATGATTGAGCATCCTTTGGGTATATACCCAAAAGTGGTATTGCTGGGTCTTGAGGGAGGTTGTTTCCTAATTATCTGAGAAATTGCCACACTGATTTCCAACGTGTCTGTACCAGTTTGCACTCCTGCCAGAAATGGAGGAGTGTTCCCTTTATCCCATGTGCTCTCCAGCATAAGTTGTCATCAGTGTTTTTGATCTTGGCCATTCTTACAGGAATAAGATGGAATCTCAGAGTTGTTCCTTAAGTGTCTTTCAGCCATTTTAGATTTCTCTGTTCAGAGTTCTCTGTTTAGGTGTGTACCCCATTTTTTTATTGAATTATTTGTTCTTTTAATGACCAATTTCTTGAGGTTTTTGTATATTTTGGAGATCAGCCCTCTGTCTGATGTGGGGTTGGTGAAGATCTTTTCCCATTCTGTCGGCTGCCGTTTTGTCTTGTTGACCATGTTCTTCACTTTACAGAAGCTTCTCAGTTTCAGGATGTCCCATTTATTAATTGTTTCTCTCAGTGTCTGTGCTACTAGGGTTATATTTAGGAAGTGGTCTCCTGTGCCAAGGTGTTCAAGCATACTTCCCAATTTCTCTTCTATGAGGTTCAGTATGATTTGTTTTTTGTTGAGGTCTTTGGTCCATCTGGACTTGAGTTTTGTGCATGGTGATAGATATGGATCTATTTTCATTCTTCTACATGTTGATACCCAATTATGCCAGCACCATTTGTTGAATATGCTTTCTTTTTTTTTCCATTTGATATTTTTTGCTTCTTTATCAAAATCAGGAGGTCGTAGGAGTGTGGATTGATATTCAGGTCTTCGAGTTGGTTCCATTGATCCTCCTGTCTGTTTTTATGCCAATACCAGGCTGTTTTCGGTATTATAGGTCTGTAGTAGAGCTTGAAGTCAGGGATTGTGATGCCACCAGAAGTTACTTTATTACACAGGATTGTTTTGGCTATCCTGGGTTTTTTGCTTTTCCATATGAAGTTGAGTATTGTTCTTTTGATGTCTGTGAAGAATTTTGCTGAAATTTTGATGGACATTGCATTGAATCTGTAGATTGCTTTCGGTAAGATTGCCATTTTTATTATGTTAATTCTATCTACCCAAGAGTATGGGAGATATTTCCATTTTCTGGTGTCTTCTTCAATTTCTTTCTTCAAAGATTTAAAGTTCTTGTCATACAGGTATTCCACTTGTTTGGTTAGAGTTACTCCAAGATATTTTATGTTATTTTTGGCTATTGTGAAGGGTGATGTTTCTCTGATTTCTTTCTTAGCCTGTTTATCACCTGTTTACAGGAAGGCTACTGAAGTATACTGCTACATTACTAAAAGTGTTTATGAGTTGTAGAAGTTCCTTGGTAGAATTTTTGGGTCACTTATGTAAACTATCATATCATCAGCAAATAGTGAGAGTTTGACTTCTTTTCCAATTAGTATCCCCTTAATCTCCTTTTGTTGTTTTATTCCTCTATCTAGGACATCAAGAACAATATTGAATAGATATGAAGAGAGTGGAAAACCTTATCTTCTTCCTGATTTCAGTGGGATCACTTTGAGTTTCTCTCCATTTAGTTTGATATTGGCTGTTAGCTTGCTGTTGTTGTATTTAGGTATGCTCCTTGTATCCCTGCTCTCTCCAAAACCTTTATAATAAAGGGATGCTGTATTTTGTGGAAGGCTTTTTCATCATCTAATGAAATGATCATGTGGGGTTTTTTTGGGAGGAGTTTTTTTTTTGTTTGGTTAGTTGATTAGGGTTTTTTTGTTTTGTTTTTTGGTTTGTATAACCCCATTTCAAACAAAACACCAATAAGATATTTTTGGTAGACTGAGATAAACTTATTAAAACAAACTAGACTAAAATTATGGATTTTAAAAAAGGATGAAGAGGTGGCTAGAAAGACGGTTCAGCAGTTAAGAGCACTGACTGCTCTTCTGGAGGGCTTGGGTTCAAGTCCCAGCACCCATATGGCAACCATCAACCATCTGTAACTTCAGTCCCAAGGAATCTGACACCATCCTCTGGCCTCTTTGGGTAATATATGTGTTTGGTGCACAGACATTCATGCAGACAAAACACCCATACATGTAAAATGAAAATAAGTAAATCTCAAAAATAATTTTTAAAAGGATGAAGTGGCAAGACCCACTGTACTTGTCACTGAGGAAGAGTACGTGTACAGTATAAATCCATATGGTGGTGAGGAACAGAGAGACACACCGACCAGCAGGACAGAATCAACAGTGCAGGAGGAACTGTGAAAATATGCCATGCTGATTTCCTGCAGAGTTCAAAGTCAGCTCCTGGAGAAACGGTGAATGCCCCCCCCCATTGAGCGGTGCTGGAGCAAATAATGTTCACATGGAAGAATAAAAAGATAGACCTGGCCGGGCGGTGGTGGCGCACGCCTTTAATCCCAGCACTCGGGAGGCAGAGGCAGGCGGATCTCTGTGAGTTCGAGACCAGCCTGGTCTACAAGAGCTAGTTCCAGGACAGGCTCCAAAGCCACAGAGAAACCCTGTCTCGAAAAACCAAAAAACAAAAAACAAAAAAAAAAAAAAAAAAGATAGACCTGACTTACACATTACTCAAAAGTCAGCTCAAAATGATCATGAATTAAGAGTAGAAAACACAACCATGGACATTCAGAAGCTACAAAGAAGAAAGTCTCCAAGACTTAGGGCGGGGCCATGAGCTATGGGATTTGCTACCAAAAGCAAGATCCAGGACAAACTAGAAAACAGGTTATTATCTGAATAAGGGAACAGAAAGATAAACCACAATCTAGGAGACAATAAAGATGACAAAAGATACATAGATTTTATAAATATCTCTTAAGCCAGAAGACTAAGAACAAATGTGATTTAAAAACTGAGCATCAGCTGGGCCTTTAATCTCAGCACTCAGGAGGCAGAAGCAGGTGGAACTCTGTGAGTTCAAGACCAGCCTGGACTACATAGAGACTTCCAGGACAGCCAGAGCTATAGAGTGAGTCCCTGTCTCAAAAAAAAAAAAAGTGGGCACGGACTTGGGATACAGCTCAGTGAACACGCACTTGTATAATATACTCTAAGTCCTGGATTTGATCCCCAGCACTGCAGAAAATATTAATGTAAAAAGATGGAAAAATCACGAAAAGGAATGTCTATATGCTACAAAAGAACATTTGAAGATTGTCCATGTGATCAGTCACCAGGACAACATAATGGAAAACTATGGAAATAAAGCAGAGTGACAACCAAATGCTGGCCAGATCAAAACTAGACCATCATCCACTGCTGGCCAGATCAAAACTAGACAGACCATCATCCACTGCAAACAGGAATGCAAGCAGCTCCCATACAACCCAGAATCACACTCTTGGGCATCTATTCCAATAAAAGACCATGTATAGCCACACAAAATCATAAATGCAACAAAAGTAGCTATTACTTGTAACATCTTCAAAAGGGAAATAATTCGTATATATTTTTTAAAGATTTATTTATTTATTATGTATACAGTGTTTTGCCTGCATATCTGCTTGCAGGCCAGAAGAGGGCATCAGACCCCATTACAGATGGTTGTGAGCCACCATGTGGGTGCTGGGAATTGAACTCAGGACCTTTGGAAGAGCAGTCAGTGCTCTTAACCACTGAGCCATCTCTCCAGCCCCTAATCCATATATTTTTAAGTCAAAGAATGTTAAAGAACCTGTAGAAAGCCATGCTGAGAAGTGCTACTAGGTGATTAAAAGGGGAAACTGGTGATAAGATTTGCAATTTGGATGAATATCCAGGGAATAAACCAATCCCAGAAGATAACATGTTGTATGATTCCTTATTTGTAACATTCCTTTTTTTTTTTAATTTGGTTGTTTCTGGGTTTTGTTTTTTGTTTTTGTTTGTTTGTTTGAGACTGGGTCTCTCTGTGTAACAGCCATGGCTGCCTGGTTGTCCTGGAGCTCACTGTGTAGACCAGGCTGGCCTTGAACTCACAGAGATCCACCTGCCTCTGCCTCCCAAGTGTTGTGATTAAAGGCATGAGCCACCACCACCCAGCTGTAACATTCTTGGAATGACAAAATTATAGACTAAACGCTGACAGGCCTGAATACAAGTCAAATGGAACAGTCTGAATTAGACCAGTGTTAGAGTTAAACTCTGAATGCCCATACGCTGATTGGTCAACTTGACACAAGCTCACATCATCTGAGCAAAGGTAACATCGCCTGAGAAACCGTCTCTATTGCAAGTCTGTGGGACACTTTCTTGGCTGATGATTGACGTGGGCAAGCCCAGATTCCTGGGGATGGGGCCACCCTGGGCAGGTGGTTCTGGGGTGTATACAAAAGCAAGCTGATCAAGCCATGGAGAGCAAGTCAGTAAGCAGCACTCCACCACAGTTTCTGCTTCCCTCGGTGGCGGACCGTAAGTTTCCAGATGAAATAAACCCTTTCCTCCCCAAGTGGCTTTTGATCATGGTGTTCATAACAGCAATAGAAAGCAAGCTAGAACAATCATCACCCACAGACTCATGTTTAGAACATTTGCTCCCCGGGTGGTGATACTGCTTTGGGAGGCTGTGGGTCATGTCGGCAGTTGGGTCTGGCTAGCAGAAGTCATTCGGTTAGGCCTTCGAAGGATATAATCAGTCCCTAGTTAACTGCTGGATGCTCAGCTTACTGGTCTACCACCCTGGGGCCACCTTCTGTCTGGCCCATGCTCCTGCCAAACAAGATCAAAGCCTGTCTTATTTCCCTGAGATGATGGATTGCAACCTGACACCATCAGCTTTCCGTAAGCTCTTATGACAGCAACACAGAAGTAACCAAAACAAAATCCCTAAATCCTACCAATGTCAACATCTTAGTTGTAACAACACACTATAGTTTTATAAGCTGTCCTCCTTGAAGGAACCAGAAAGAATATTGGTCTCTTGCTCTGTTACTTAGAATTTAATATCTCAAAATAAGAGAAAAACTATCATTTCATTTTTTATTGAAATTTGCTTATACATTGGACTTTCTCGATTTTGTTTTTGAAGTTGTCAGGAGAGACATACCTGGGTTATCCTGCAGAATGGAGCGCAGCCATTTTACAGCTGTCAACAGCTGGCTGCTTGGACAGGCCCAAGTAGCACCAGCAGAGCCAAGCACCACCAGAGAGAGCCCTGGCACACAGGCAGCTTTTTGTATGGTTGGATCCCACTGGAGGTTTGATCCTGTTTGTTTTGCACCACTATCATGACAACAGGTAATTGATATAATAGCTGAGTCTCAGAAAAGATACAACCAAGACATTTGCAGAGATGCAGACAAAGCGGCACACAGGGGACAGAAATTTCTGTGATGTTTTGTATAAGAGATTTGGATTCAAGTACTGGCATTCTGAGGGGATCTTATGGCAGGCTTATCTTGGACCCAATGTTTGGTCCATACCAAGAGATGGCAAGAAACTGTAACTGCATGGGATAGGAAGGTGCAAGACTCCAGGAAAAACCAGGAAACACATGAAGAAAAAATGGTAGCCACTGGCCAGGTAAGAATGACCAAAGTCTTCTGCCAAGAGAGTACTTCCATCTGGACACAATCAGCTTCAGAAACAGATTCTAGACTCCACGCTTCTCTCTCCCTTCCCCCATCACTTCACTTCCTCCCCCTCGTGTGTGTGTGTGTGTGTGTGTGTGTGTGTGTGTGTGTGTCGACCTGTATGTACACCAAGTATATACAGTGCCTGTGGAGGCCAGAAGAGGGCGTCAGAGGCTGAGAACTAAACCCAGACCCATTGCAAGAACAGCAAGTGCTCTTAACCACTCACTAAGCCATCTCTCCAGCCCCCAGATGTTCAATACACGTTGAAGGAGCAGCAGGGCTGCATCCCTGGCACCCGGCCACCCGCATGGCTAGCTTATACCCCGAAATAATTACACGGAAATTGTATTCTTTTGAACACTGCCTGGCCCATTAGTTCCAGCCTCTTATTGGCTAGCTCTTACATATTGATCTAACCCATTTCTAATATCCCTGTAACACCACGAGGTGTCTTACCAGGGAAGATCTTAACCTGCGTCTGTGTCCAGTGGGAGAATCATGGCGACTGCCTGACTCGGTTTCTTTCTCCCAGCATTGTGTCTTTCTACTCCACCTACCTAATTTTCTGTCCTATCAGGGCCAAGGCAGTCTCTTTATTTTTTTTATTTTACTTTTTTTTAAATTTATTTATTTATTAAAGATTTCTGCCTCCTCCCCGCCACCGCCTCCCATTTCCCTCCCCCTCCCCCAATCAAGTCCTCCTCCCTCATCAGCTCGAAGATCAATCAGGGTTCCCTGACCTGTGGGAAGTCCAAGGACCACCCACCTCCATCCAGGTCTAGTAAGGTGAGCATCCAAACTGCCTAGTTTCCCCCAAAGCCAGTACGTGCAGTAGGATCAAAAACCCATTGCCATTGTTCTTAAGTTCTCAGTAGTCCTCTAAGCATGGCATAAAACCGGCAGTCTCTTTATTTAACCAATGAAATTAACACAAAACAGAAGACTCTCCCCCATCAAGTACATGAGGCCACACTAAAAGCTCTAAAGTCCTTCAGTACAGAGCTGTGCTGGATGCAAAGAGCTCAGCCTATCAATGAAGATTAAACAGCACTGGTCCAAGACAGGCTTGGTCCGGGTCCTGGCTCTCCCACTCATTCCCTGTGTGACCTGGGAGAAGCCACTTAGTCTCTTGTGCCCCAGCGTCCTCTTCTATGAAATGGGGAATGACAGTGTGAAGCATTGAGAATGTTGCCCGAGGACGCCCAGGCGGTCACTCAGAGCCACCCTCTAACTCTTTACTGCTTCCTACACTAAAAAGGCCGCTTGCTTTGTCTTGCCTTCCAATGAAAGAAGACGTAATTTACATTTGACCTGGGCGCTATAGCAACAAAAAAGGCCACATGTCAAACTTTGTCCCCCAGGAACTGGAAGAAGCAACTAAAGAGCCATCACAAATCCCTAAATCTTGGTCTTTTAATGGCCACGGTGACTGATCCTTTGATAGCCAGCATCCCACTCCACCACTATAAACGTCTCGTCCTTTTCAGGGTTGCAAACGGATGTTTTACAGCCATCTCTTCATTGACCACATGGCGTATTGGCATGCCCCAGCTGAGCCTTTGCTGCAGCTCTGAGCAACGTCCCCTCCATTTGCAAGTGGTATGATTAATAGTGAACTCTGTGATGGCCATGTGACCACCTCACACCACCCACACAGGATTTAGATTAAAGAGAAGACTCCTGTGTATTGGGCAGTTTTTCATCTCTGGAAACCTAGAGTCAAGTTTCGGAGAAACCACAAGGGGAAACAGCCTCTGAGGTCTCAGTCCAACCCACAACTGGCCCAATGGGAACAAAAATCTACCTCAAAGAACATCAATCAAAGGAAGGGGACTATCGTGCGGGCATGGATGTGATGTGGGGAAGCTAGGAGGCTACAGCGGACACTGTCAATGGGTGAGAAATGGTCCCTGTGGTTTCAGACCTCCTCCAGCACAGACTAAGAGAGAGCTAGAGGGAGGGACACGGACACCAGCTGACCACAAGCCTGCTCTCCCAGTCCAGGCAGACACACTGATGTTCTGTCTCCAGGGATTTGGCCGTTTTAGGCACTACACATAAAAGCAGTCACACAATTGATGGTCCTTAAGAACCTGTGTTCTTTTGTGCCCATCACTTACAGATTCTATAGAGGCTGCCTGTGTGTTCTTACTAGTGATAGGCGCAGGTGGGTGTGGGTCTCCTAATGGTCCACAGGGTAAGAAGGTTTCCATGGAGATTCTTCCACATGGCATAATGTTTAGGTACATCCCTGCTGTGGTATATAGTGCTGTCTTCCTCTTCATGGCTGAATAAGATTTAAAACATAGACATACCACATTCCTTTTACTTGCTTGTTGCTGAAGGGCTGTTTCCACATTTCAGTGTTTATAAAAAATGCAGCTATGAAAACTCGTGTACACGTTCCTAACTCTAAGCAGATAACTAGGAGTGGGAAGCTGTGTTGTATGTCGCTTTGTGTTTAGCTTTCTAAAGCACTGATAGTTCCCAATGTATCTGCACCAATTTCCATTCCAACGAAAGTTCCAGCTTCTCTACCAACCACCATCACAGGCTATAGCCTTTCACAGACAGCCATCCTGGGGGATATTAAGCGATCAACTGTCCTGACTTAAAACATCTTTCTGTGTGTTTATTGGGCATCTTACCTGGGAAAATATCTGTTCAAATATTTGTTTTAATTTTTCCTTTTTGTTTACTGTACACATGTGAGCACGTGCACGCCCACTCCTGCCACAGTTCTCACGGCGATGTCAGAGGATTCCCTTCAGAGCCAGTTCCAACTTTCCACCACATGGGTCCTGGGATCCAGCTCTGACCAACAGGCTTGGCTGCAGAACATTTACTCACCGAGCCATCTCACTCACATTTTAAAATATTTTCTGCATTTTAAAATTAGGCCAGTAGGGTTTTGCCTGTTTGTCTAGACTGTAGCTCAGGCTGGCTCAGAATTCATGATCCTGTCTAGTAATTTGATTTTTTTAATTTTATTGCATTTTTATTTATGTGGACATGTGTATGCCAAGCATGTGCAGGGGCTCATGGAGGCCAGAAGTGGGCACTGCATTCCATAGAGCTGGAGTTACAGGCAGTGTAAGCCATTTGATGTGGGCCCTGGGATCTGAACTGGGGTTCTCTAGAAGAGCAGGAAGTGCTCTGAACTGCTAAGCCTTCTCTCCAGTCCCTTACATTGACTTTTTTATCATTGAGTTAAGAAAGTTCTTCATGTATTCTGAATACTAGTTCTCCCTCAGGCACATAATTAATTTACAAACACCTTCTGCAGGTCTGTGAACCATCTTTTCACTTTGAATTTCGAATTTTAGCTTTTCTTCTCATGTTGATTGTGTTTTGCCTTGAGGAACAAAGACAGGACATTCCGAATCACTACCAAGATGAGCATTTTGACCCAGCAGCGACTCAGCAGGTAAAAATGCTTACTGCCAACCCTGAAGGCTGAGTTCCATCTGAGGGAGCAACATGGCGGCAGAGACGTGACTCAGCAAGCTGTTGTCTGACTTCTTCATACATGCTGCAGCACACAAACACATGTGCTCACACAGGCATGCGTGCGTACACACACACACACACACACATACACACACACACACATACACACACACACATACACACACACACATACACACACACACACACATACACACACACACACATACACACACACACACATACACACACACACATACACACACACACACATACACACACACACATACACACACACACACACACACACACACAAGGGAGTTGGGGGCTAAAGACTGTGATCTGCTTTTACTTAAGGTCAAAAACTCTCCAATCCATGATCTGTTGTCTGCATTTTCTTTATCAGATCACAAAGTGGTTTTGGCAGATCTAGGGTTTTAAATCTGCACTTGATGAGCCCGCCCTGCCAGCCACTTGCCCCATCCCACAGGGGCGGTCCCTGGATAGCTTGGGACACTGTCTTAGTGATGATCAGTAGACGGCCCAGAGCACCACCAGCTCTTGGTCCCAGCTTCTCCCTGCAACTTCACAACAAACCGTTTCCTGGTGGAAAATCTAATTGGTTGTATGTACATGCCTGCTCCCAGGAGGAAGCGTAGGAATGTTCTCCCTTAGGAAGTAGACACTGCAGGAGAATAGAGCATGAGGGAGGAGACCGAGTCCCGGCAGTTTGTCTTTACCATGGTTCCTTCTCCATGGAGCTGACCACCTCCTGTCTCCCTCCCTTCCATCCTTCCCTAGGCCAGTGCAGGTGTTAGCTTTCTTCCCAAACAGAAAGAATCAGGTGCCTGAGCTATCGGGTCAGGACCAACCCTTGGCCCAGCCGTGCCTCAACTGTATAAAACCAAGATTCTTTGAAATAAGTACACACTAGCTTGTGGGACACTCTAGGAGTTAGCATTTTCTTGCCTGCAGACAACAAAGCAGCTCAGATCAAAGAAGGCGGGGAGATCCCGGCTCAGATTCCCAACTACTGGGACTAGCAATGGTGAATGGGGCCAAGACTGGCTTTAAAAAAGGACAAACTGAAAGTTTTAAACCCATGCCAGTTGTGGGTGGGGGTGCAGAATTTTTACACATCTCTTTGGCCTTCCTTCACACCGAAGACCACAGGCTGGTTTATACATTCGCATCCCACATTCCTGGCAGGAAGAACCCTGGTTTTTCTTCCTGAGCTCTATTTTAAGAAAGAATGAGAGTCTTCCTCCACACTGCTTAGAAAGAGTGATTGTTCCTCCGTTTACAAAACAGAATCAGGACAATTTAAATTTTTAAATTTTGCATTTGATTTTTTATGTAGGAGGACACTCTTGCCAGCTTCTTCTATACACAATCAAGTATACAATATTACATGAAGAAAAGAACAGCTGAGCTGAAGTTAGAAAAACATCAAGTACACAGAAACCAAAGCTCCCTTACTGGGAAAAGAAGAAATGACTAGAAGGCTAGTTGTTTAGGTTCCATACGCTGCACTTACTCCTTTCTTCGTGTACAGCTGCTTCTAGACTAGTGCTCTGTGCCGTTTTGGTATATCTGAGTCCATGGTTACACAGTGTCCTTCCTTTGACCAGTTGGGTTTTTCATAAGTACCCTAGTTCATGTACATCCGAATGCTAACTAATTCTGTATTTAAATTTCGTGTTGCAAGAACAAATGGAATAAACTTGGATTATGCTACAAAAAAAAAAACACAAGAGGAGACTGATTGGACAATCCTTAGTGACATGTTCACTCATGGACCAATCACAGCAGCCAGGGAATGGGCTACTGTCATTGGCTCATTTGCATTAGAGAACCACCCATCAGACCACTGAGGTTAGATGTGCTTCTGCCTCTGATGAAACTGCTAAAGAAATCGGGAAACCAGGAGGAAGAGACCCATGAATTGTCCGTAGATACCATTGTGGTACTGGTTAACCCTAACATCAAAGAAAACTGTTAGAAAGGAACACGTTTTCGGCTGGAACCCCCAGCTCACAACTGCTTGATCCAGAAAGCCCCATTCCGCTCGCTCCAAACCCCGCCCTTTTAGAGAATCTCCAGGAAAGAAAAGGCGCCAACAAGCCCAGTTCAGCATTCTTGGCTCCTCCCCTGAGGTTGCCAGCCATCCATGTCCCCAGTGCTCAGCTCTTGACCTTACTTGGGCACCATCCCGGCTAGTGGTAGACAGTCAGTCACCACCCCTCACCTACCGCATCCCGCTTTCGTTCCTAGCTCTGGCGGGCGTGTGACTTCTTCTGCCTCCACCTCAGGGTCTGGAGAACTCACCAGGGAGCTGTTTGCTCAAATAAACATGTTCTTTTACTTTTTCAGTTAGGCTTGATCTGGCTTACTGCATCAGCCGAGAAACCTATTATCGTGTTACAAAAAACCTATTAACAAGAACAAGAGGACAGTAAAGAAAATTTAAAAATAAGAAATATCTGGCAGTTACATTGTTTGCAGTAATGAACCATTCTTTTTTATAAAGATTTATTTATTTATTTATTTATTTATTGTGTACACAGTGTTCAGCCTCCTTGTATGCCTGCAGGCCAGAAGAGGGCACCAGATCTCATTACAGATGGTTGTGAGCCACCATGTGGTTGCTGGGAATTGAACTCAGGACCTCCTGAAGATCAGCCAGTGTTCTTAACCTCTGAGCCATCTCTCCAGCCCAGTAATGAACTATTCTCTACCAAGTATTTCTACCAGTACTATGGGGGTGTCTTTACAAATGAGTGGCCCTAGGGCCAAGATAAAGCATCCCACTTATCCAGGTTGCCGAATTAACAAGTAACCTCACTGCAACTCTGGGCATGCCAGCTTCATTATCCCACCACCTCCTGTGGTTTACTTAAGACACTACACAAGGGCTGGGAAACCCACCACGGCCATTCTGAGCCCCACCACTCGGACGCTTAGCTTTCCATTACTGTAACAAATACCTGAGGGGGAAATCAACTTAAAAGGAAGAAAGGTTTACACGGGCTGAACATTTTGACCATTTCAGTCCATGACTGACTGGACCCGTTGCTATGGTCCTACAACAGGAAATCACAGCATGGGTTTGTAGTGGAGGAAGCTGCTCACTTCACAACAGACAGGAAATGAAGAGTAGAGTAGTTAGTTTCCCACGATCCCCTTCTAGAGAAATCTAAATCTCCCAGAAGGCTCCACCTCTTAAAGGTTCCAGAACCCCCCAACAGCACAGAGCTAGAAATAAATTTAACATGTGAGAATCCAAGTGGGAGGATCCCCAGGTCCTCCACATACAGTAGTGCCCGCACGTACAGCGTCCCCAGGTTTAGTGCCCGCACGTACAGCGTCCCCACGTACAGCGTCCCCACGTACAGCGTCCCCACACAGAGCAGAGCTCTCGTGAACTGCGATGGAAACACAGCCCCTGTAGCCAGTCAGCTCCCATTTATAGTGGTCTAAGACAATATAAAGAGGGAAAGTGTGCGGTTTTCTCTCCACTCAAGTAAAAAAGAAGTCTTGTGAGTAGTGTGTCAGTCCCCAGAAAAGGACAACAAACACCATTTTCTGCACTTAGTAACTTCCCAAAATCACTGGACAAGAGAAAAGCCAACCCCTGCTCTTCTGACTTTGGCCTTCCAGTATTTTTTCTCTCTGCTCAGATTTCTTCGCAGCATATTTTGGAATAACGATGCTTTCTTCTCTAGCATCTCTCTTCCCATATTCCTGTGCTCCTGGGATGCTACCATGCTTGAAGACGTGTTTCTTACCTCCACTGTTGCTGCCCCGCGGCTTTCAGCACTAGGGTTCCGCCACCACTCCCCTTCCCTCATCACACAGGAGTTCTGTTATCCTCTGTGTGCCTAGTTCCAGCTCAGCTGAAAACATGGCTGTGAGCGCCCCAGACTCTTGCTTATTTATCAAGGCTTTCTGTTCCGAGCAGGGCCCTTGCCCTTTCCACCTGCATAGATTTCTCACAGCCCATGCAATATACATAGCCTTACATAAGTAATTCATAGAGAGAGAAATTCCGTTGCCTCTGAATATGAACACAGCCATAAAGATTCTGCATGTAGGCGTGCATGTAAGAGCACACACACTCCACTCTCTGATCCCTCTTTTTCTTAAGCTGTAGCTTTAACCTTTTCAGGATATTTGTGAGTGTGAATTTGGGAGAAAGAAGAGCTTTTAGATGTGCATGCGTCAGTGAGGAACAGGGGAAAGGGAGATACACCCACAGGGTGTACCAAATAGTCTTTAAATAGAGCGACAGGGGACCTACAGGTCTCAGACCAGAAATGTCATCTCTGCAGCCTTCAGAAGCAGGCAAAGCAGATCATGATGGATACAGGAAGTTCTGTGTGGCTCCTTCCTGTGAACAAAAGTGTTCCCTCCTGGATGGAAGTGAGAGCACCTAAGACCCCCAAATCTGGGGAAGCTCACAAGCTCAGGAAGCCACAAGCATCCATAGCCCCCTCCCCGGGGCTAGTATATAAGCCGTGAACATCACTCTGAGGGAGAACGGAGTCTCCAGGGGAGCTGCCTGCAGGCTGGGCAGAAAACCCAGGGGTGTAGCTTTTGTGAGTCGTCAGGCATGCCTAAAAGGGTGGAAGAGGGATTCTCAGGGATACAGCTCCCTTTGGGTCACCTGTGCTCTCGTAAGTAAACCCAGTAAACTCATTGGGTTACAAAGCTAGGCTCACATAGAACCTTTTCTTCGGCCTGTCACAGGTGCACCATCTGAGATGTGCTTCTTTGTGCATCTCTTCCCAGGAAAGGTCACATGATAGAGGGCAAAGGAAGGTGCTGGACGTTTGTTCCTATAAAGGCAATACTGCAGGTTATTATTGTGTCTTATTATAAGCAAAATGTACAGCAAATTATGAGAAATCATTACCCAAGGGAAATGGGATGATGGACATTTAACTTTTGAGATTTTATGTTTTATAATACTTTAAGATGTTTATATAGGAATGTGTCAATATTTTTCCTAATATACTCCATTAAGCTCTAGATACCATGGAGATTTCAGACTCCATTGAGGCCTCAACCAGAAGAGAAGAAAGGATAAAGAGAGAAGGAGAGTAACAGGAGGAGGAGAAGGGGAGATGGAGGTAGAGGAACAGGAAGCAGGCACCACCCTTGCATAGAGAATCTTAATTTCCCAGGACCCATCTGATAGGAGAGAATTGTCTCCCACAAGTTGTCCTACAACCTCCGTATGTACACTGTGGTACATGCATCAGCATGCACACTCGTGTATCACATACACATTATGTATACTTGCACACATACCACACACACGCACACACAATGATGACATTTGGGTCCTGGGGATCCAACTCAGGTTGTCAGGTTTGGTCACAAGTCCCTTAGCCTGCTGAGTCATCTTACCAACTATGATGTGTGTGTCATTTTTAACTTGAAAACGTTAGTCTTTGGTTGCTTTAGTTTAATTACTTAATTTCTCTCCGTAGCACAGGCTAGCCTCAAACTCACTCGTCTACCAGTCTCCAAGTGTTTGACTAACGCAGCTTATGCAGGTAGTTGGCCATATCCTTCAGGGGTTCAAAGTGCTTAGAGTTCGGGGTTGGACCAGGGTATAGCTCAGAGGCCGAGCATGTGATAGAAGAAAATTAATTACCGAAGATAACTTTTTCACAAACTGAACTATATCAAAGCCCTGAAGTAAACAGCCTTCACTCCTGGGCTCCACAGGGGCCACATCCCTGGTACAGCCTCGCCACCCTGCAGCACAGAGGCCGTGAGCATCACCTGTGCACATCACAGACCACTACTCTGAGCCCCTCTGACTCAATACAGCTCACCTCTCTTTGGAACTTGCATTCCCTAGGAATGACGGCGAACTCTCCTGTTCCTGCGGCCCTGCTACTGGCTCCTAAGTCCCATACTGGGCTCCAAGCATTTAAACTCACATGGAAATGTCCTTCGTGGAACCTTTTTTTGTTTGTTTTGGGGGTTTTGGAGGGTTGGGTTTTCTTTTCTGTTTTAATTTTTTTGTTTTGTTCTGTTTGCTACAAATGAATTATCCTTTAATGCCCCTCACGCCGTGAGACCCCATCCATCCTGGCTTCACCTTGAGTTGCTGCCATCTCCAGCCACAATCTCCTTGCGGCCATTTGTTTGTCGCATTTTCAGACAGGGCAGAATGTTTTCATTTCATGTGGACTCTTCATTTGCCGCCGCAAATTAGCTCCCGGCTCCGCTCATCCAGGTCCCCGCTGTGTTATTGCTGTGACATGTGCATCCCTCCGGTTGAAGGTGGCATTTCATGGTTTTCTTAGAAACCTTGGTTTGCTACAATTTACGCCTTGATTAAAAATGTGCTGTCGGGTGAAACACCCCATCCAGGGGAGAGATATTTGTTAATTAGTAAAACAAATCAGGTCAAATGCTTCTCATAAAAGATTTTGCGCATTTGCAATCCTGGAATGGCTTAAATTTGGCTTCCTAAGTGATTTTGTTTGACAGAGAATAAAGCCAAGAGGAAATCTACATTGTTATAGGAAAGTTCTAGAAGTAGCAAGAGAGATATTTTTTTTTCCTGGCACTTAAGTCTTCTTCATAAAATCATAATATAAGGTCTAAATGATGACAATTCTGACGCTACAGACTTTGGTTAAATTTACAGTAACAGATACCCAGAGAGTGGGTTTGTGACCAACACTTTTCCTTCGGTAGCATTTATTTCTCTGAGACAGGCCATCCAAGACGCAATCAAATGAGGGTTATTCTCCAAAGTGTGCGCCTCAAGCCCAGGTCAGCTCTGTGGATATGATGCCCCTCTGCCTGTTCCCGATATCAGTGGGCAAGTTCTTCATCTCCCTCATTCACCCTGAGTGAGGACAAAGGTTGAGGTTCTTTCTGATAGGAGGCTGGACAAGACTCAGAAAGCTAAGGAAACTTACAAGGTACAGAAACTCCAAGACTCACAAGGCCCTGCACTGAGGTTAGAGAAGTAAGCATTTGGGACAGGAGCGAGGGCTCAGCAGTTAAGGGAAGTGTGTATTACCTGAGTTTGGGTCTCAGTGCCTGAGTTCTCAAAACAGCCTGTAACTCCAGCTCCTAGGAATTCAGACACCCTGTTCTGGCCTCTTACACACACACAAAAAAAAAAAACCACAACACACACATACACATACAACACACAACAAACACATACACACATGCGCACACATGCACACACAATACACACATAACACACACGCACGCACACACAATGATGCTTCTTCAGCAGTGGGGCAGAGAGCTCTGTTGTTATCCATGTTGGGATGGGGCTTTATGGCAAAGCAACTGCCTCCAAGTCCCCCATTCTCCAGTAAAGTCACCAAAGTAAACCCAATGCTTCCCCAAGTTGGAACTGGGTGGAGTGATATCTTAGGTCTGTCCTTGGTGCTGGAGTAAACAGACATATGTTTACATCTCCCCAAGAAAAGACACCAAACAGAGGTCTCCCTGTTTCTGGTCCCGAGAGCCTTCCAACACACTCCCAGAACAGCCCCTATGAAGCATGGGCTGTGTTAAGTAACTAACCCTGTATGATTTCAGGTATAGTCACCACTTGCTCTTGGTGGCTCTTTAAGCCAATGATGGCTCCTACTAACCCTGAGGAACCACAGGGTCATGATATCTTATTCCTCTTCTGATTCCTAGAATCAGAGAGCAGCCCTTAATACTTTCTTTTAAAATTTTCCCAACTTCCGTCTGCATGGCAAGCATATGGAATCACAAAGAAAAGAAGAAAGCAAGCTTACATCCTGCCATCATCCTGCATGTATTAATAGTAACTGATAAAAATAAGCACAACTCAAACGTTCCACGTGGACCATTCCCACGCTGCTTTTCTATCCTCTCGACAGTTCTGTGGCCGCACTGGGGATCGAACCTTGGTCCTCACCTGTGTCAGGAAAACATACCCTACTGCTGAGCTTCAGCCATAGCCCCGTGCAACAGACCTGTGAGGCTGGGTTTCTATTTCTATTGTACAAGTGAAAAACCTGAGGCTCTGAGGGATTTGGGGACTTATGCCTTGCTCATAGCAGAAAAGGGTCAGAGCAAAGTGGAGACCTGGGAAGTCAGACACGGTAACTGTTCAACAAGTCTACGGTTCTCTGTGACAGACACAGGAAGCCAGCTTGGAGTGGCCGTGGAAACAAAGGAACGGGGGTCTCCTCACAGGGAGAAATCGTGGGATGCATTGTGGCTAGACCCAGTTGCTCCCACAGTGTCAGTAGCCTGGTCCCCAAATCTAGGGTCTGCTGTCCTCCGGGTGCCTTGCCAGGTGGGCATCTGCTCTGACCATGCCACAGATGTCCCCAGCTCCAGGAACACACGGAACAGCTTGGCACCTTCTGCCAAAACCCAAGGCATCACAGCCAGGAACTCCAGCCAAGTCTTGAGCCCACCCCCCCACCCTTGTGCCAAGCCCTGTGTGTCTGCCCCGATGGTCCACTGTGCCTGTCCCAGCTGCTGAGAAGAGAGCTGTGGGGAAGCCACACTGGCTCCAAGAGTGGAACAGGCATGACCTCAGAAGACGGGCTGTGCCAACCATGACCATCGCCTTTGTTCGTCATCCCTCCCAGCACAAGAAAATAATAACATAAAGCCAAAATCAAATGTGGATTTCAATTAATAAAAGGAATCGAATTACAAATTAAATGGCAAAAAATTAAATTGCACCCATTTGAAATAAGCAAACTATACAAATGTAAATTTTAAATAAATAAAAAAAATTGGTAAGAGACAAGAGCATCTTTTGGGTTGCGCAGCTATGAGATGGATGGGGAAAGGAGAGAAGGCTGCTGGAAATTTTTCCTTTGTCCAGGAAAACAAAGGGAGAAGCATGGGAGGACGCCGGCTGTGCTCTGGAAGACCCCCACATCTTCTTAAACAGCCGGGAGTTGGGGAGTTAAGCCCAAGTCTGCACAAATGAGACCCTAAAACATTAACTGACGGCATACACAGTGTTGTGATATATATTTTATTTGTTCCTTGAGGATTTCAAGGTTTGTTTTTTATACAACTCACTGAGTCCTATTAGTACTGCCCATGGGTTTGGAGCCACCCACTGGAGCATGGGCAATCTACCACGGGCCACACCCCTGAAGAAAACTGACTCTTCCTCACCCAGGAGCCATCAACTGCCAATCATTCCTCAGTTTGGGGTGGGGGTGGGGGCTTTGTGGCCCTTCCTCCCCGTCCATGCTGGAATTTTGGCCACTTGACCTCCTCTTGGTCGTGTGCAAGCAGCCACAGATGCTGTGGATTCATGAGCGCGATGACTGTCATGGTCCAGAAGACACTGTATCACCCAAAGTCTGTCCACCCCCTCTTCCTCAATGCTCCCCGAACCTTGGGATGGGAGAGTGTGGTAGATATGTCACATTTAGCGCTGAGGGCCTCCACAGCCACTAAGTCTCTACACTTAGACCAGATAAGTGTCTTATCAACCACTCATGCATAGAATTTTTGAGTTAACTCTTTTCAAAAGATTTGGGACAACAGGACAGAGCTGAGCAATCCCTTATTATAAGCATCTGACATTATCATTGTGCACTTCTCAAGGCAAAGCTGGTATTGGCCAATCTTATTCATTAAATTCCAGACTCCATTTGAATTTCCCTAGTACTTTTTTTCCTGGTGATATCAGGAAGGCAGGCACTCTACCACTGATCTTCTAGGTTTTTGAGGCAGGGTAACCCTATGTAACCCAGGTCAACCCTGAACTCAAGTTCCTCCCACTTCCACCTCCCAAAGGGATTCTAGGCCTAGACCACCATGCCTGGCTAAATTTGTCATTTTTTTATTAATGCTCTTCTTGTCCTTCCTAGCACATGCACTCAGCTTCCATGTCCACCTCCCTGAGTCTCCTATGCACTGTGAGAGTTTCCCCCATCACTCTTCTTCAAGATCTTGACAGCACTCAGAGTACTAGTCAGGTACACTGTAAACTCTCCCACACAGTAGGCTTGACTAATGCTTTCCTTGTACTACACTGCGTCATACACAGACCAATGAATTTTCACTTACAGTGAACAGAAGTGCCAGTACTAGGCAACATCTTGATGAATGGGTCCCCTAATTGATGGTAACTAGTGCCCTTAAGGATGGGTCCCCTAGTTGATAGTAACCAGCACCTTTGGGGATGGGTCCCCTAGTTGATGGTAACCAGTGTCTTTGGGAATGAGTCCCCAAAGTGATGGTAACTAGTGCCTTTAAGGATGGGTCCCCTAGTTGATGGTAACTAGTATCTTTGGGGATGGGTCCCCAAGGTGATGGTAACCAGTGTCTCTGGGGATGGGTCCCCTAGTTTGGTATAAACTATACCCATAAGGAACCACCTGGAAATTGTGAAATCAAATTCTCAGAAGAGGCAATATATATTAGGAATGTTTCGGGTTTCAAGTATTAATGGTGTAAGTGATATAAATATTTATCTTGTAAATCCAATAGACAGATACTTCTGCATCCATGCTTTGTCTCTGTGACATTACAGAAGACACAAGCATGTCTCTCTTACATCAGCAGAGGATCTGTACCCTTGAGGTGTCAAAACGGTTGCTGAATCTCCAGTTGTCGCATCTACTCTCAAGACTGGGAGGAGGTAGCATGTCTGTAACTTAACACAACAATTTTTCTCATAACTGTTCCCTGTGCCCACAGGACTTTGACCTGCCGTCGGCAAAAACTGGATCACAGGTACAGCCACCTCTGCAGAAAGCAGGCAATGCAACCTAGGTGCTTTCCACAGCCCAGAGCAAAGGCAGATGGGGGGGGGGGGGGGACAGGTGGTGAGATGCCCAGACAACACGATCCACCAAAGGAGACCGAACCTAAAAGCATTTCCAGGCACGTGAGTGCAGAGCTCTAAAGGTCCTTAAGTGCTCGTCTTCATTGTCTGAGAAATGACCATGTTTGTATTTGTATCTAATTAGACACCCTTCACTTCACCCTCTCATCCACTTAGTTGACTTTATTTGAAACGAGTGGGTTTGAGCACAGGCCAGGACACTCTCAGCAACTTCTTCGCTCATCCTTGAGCAGCACAGGGAGCAGGGATTGCAGCGCATGCTCGGTGGATCTCTGACGTCCCAGTGTTTAGCGCTTTGCTGAGGACTATACCACAGAGAGCCT
Source organism: Microtus pennsylvanicus (assembly GCF_037038515.1). Lineage (NCBI taxonomy): Eukaryota > Metazoa > Chordata > Mammalia > Rodentia > Cricetidae > Microtus > Microtus pennsylvanicus. The sequence continues at coordinate 45,598,694 of NC_134586.1, forward strand.
GAGCATCACTCTGGATCAACCAGGAAAGCAATGATCAAAAACAACTAGTCTTGCCAGGCAGTGGTGGTGTATGCCTTTAATCCCAGCACTCAGGAGGTAGAGGCAGATGGATCTCTGTGAGTTCGAGGTCAGCCTGGCCTACAAGAGCTAGTTCCAGGACAGGCATCAAGGCTACACAGAGAAACCCTGTCGAGACAAAGGAAAAAAAAAGAAAAAGAAACAATAAATAAATAAATAAACTCTGTCAGAAGTTAGAGCAATGCCTTTAATCCCAGCAGTCAGGAGGCAGAGGCAGGTGGAACTTTGTGAGTTTGAGGCCAGCCTGGTCTACAAGAGCTAGTTCCAAGACAGGCTCCAAAGGTACAGAGAAACCCTGTTTCAAAAAACCAAAAAAGAAGAAGAGGAAGAGGAGGAGGAGGAGAAGGAGGAGGAGGAGGAGGAGGAGGAGGAGGAGGAGGAGGAAGAAGAGGAGGAGGAGGAGGAGGAGGAGGAGGAGGAGGAGAAGGAGAAGGAGAAGGAGAAGGAGAAGAAGAAGAAGAAGAAGAAGAAGAAGAAGAAGAAGAAGAAGAAGAAGAAGAAGAAGAAGAAGAAGAAGAAGAAGAAGAAGAAGAAGGAAGAAGAAGACAAGAAGAAGTTGTTAGAGCAAAACTGAGCCACCCTTTCCTGATAAGGGATGGGGTGTGATGTCCTACAGGATTCTCGAAGGTGGAGAGCAGGGAGTGGAATGGGGATGCTGGGGCCAGGGTGCCCACATCTGCTGAGCTGCCCAGTGCCCAGCTTGAGGGCTCACACAAACCACAACTGCTGTGCCAAAGGGCTCTCTGACGCCTTTAATGGGAGCATCAAGACTCTCCCTCTACCCTAGATGAGCCCTCCATGGATGACAGCGGGAGTTTGGGACTAGACACTCAGTCCTTGGCCCCCTAGTGAGACATTGGGAGATGCACCCAGCAGGTCCCCAGGAATGGGAGCTGGATAACCCAATCAGCTGGGCTCTGTCCCTTTCTGAATCTCACCTCCCAAGATGATTCTTCGGGATTGCTTCCCAAATAAACTTGAGGCAAATCCTTTCCAAAGGGTCTACTTCTGAGAAACACTAAATTAAGACAAAATATCATCAGTGGCACTTGTGGATGCTACTGACACTTTCAATATGGACCTGGACAGGTGCCAGAGGATAACACGCGACCGCACTCCTCTCTGCTAGGAGAGAGGTACTGCTACCGATTACAAGCCTGAGGCTCAAAGAGCCTGGGAAAGTCGCTCAACCACACACAGTGAAAAACGTCAGATGTGAACAAGAGAATGGACAGATTATGCTGCCTGTGCATCTATAAGCGTGTGGTGCTATGGGCTGAACCCGGGACCTCACATCCGCTAGGAAGGGCTCTCCCACTGAGCCACACCCTAGCTCTGTAGAGGCCCCATCTAAAGCGCCAAGGACCTTCAGCTCCTAAAGCAGGGTCCTGCGGTCTTTGGACACTTTAGAGAGTCACAATGTGCAATGGTACCTTAAAGGTCACGAGAAGGCCTGCGGCACGAAGCCTGTGTGAGGTTAGCAGAACACAGCAGCTCTGCAACCAGCGTCTCTGAGTTCAAATCCTGAACCAGCACAAGCTGTGCAACTGCAGAGAACTTAGGCGTGTTCTCTGGTGCTTCTTTTGTTTCTTCACTCAAATAAGGACTGATCAGGTTTATGGAAATGCGACAGGAATCCAGTGGATCAATCAACTAAATGTATAATTTAATATATAATACATTGTACATACATAGTATATTATATGTATATATAATATATATTATATATATACACATGCCCTCAGCGCTTACCAAATAAATATTAGATGCATATTACAGTTTTTAAAGGTCTTCATTGGTTTAACATATTACAGAACTTAAATTCTGGTCACAATTTTATATGTGTTTAGAGCATATGCATGTGTTCCTATGTATGTGCTTGCTGAGCCCAGAGGTCAACATCAGATGTCTTCTTCAATCTCCCCCTGACTTATTTTGGGGGCCTGGATCTCACGGAGCCTCCCAATCCAGCTAGACTGACCGGCCAGCAAGCTCCAGCAGTACTCCCGTCTCTACCTCCCCAATGCTGGGATTATAGACACACAGCACCATGCCTGGCTTTCGTATGGACACTGGGGATCGAACTCAGATCCTCATGCTTGCACAGAGAGCAGTTTACCAGCTGAGCCATGTCCGTAGCCTCTGAGGGAAAAGTAGGAAACTAACACACACTCCCTTTGTCTTAATGCTAAAAGGGGAAAGATGAGCTTTTCTTTGTCAACAAAACATCACAGCCGCCTGTCCCTTTAACCACCTCCTGGAGAGTAGGCAGCGTGATTGTACCCCTAACTGCAGCTGGAGCCCTTCACCTACAGACCCATTCTTCCATCTTCTGAGCTGACTCCTCTGCATACAGAGTCCCTTGGAAATGGTCCCCAAATGATGTGTAATGGAGACTTTGAATCTAACTCCTTAGGCCAAATATGACATCAGACCCTCGTTTTAATGGCTGCTGGATAATCCATGATACTAAGAAATCAGAATTCAGCTGGCCAGTTGCTGGTAGTGGACAGCTGAGCGGCCCGCCCCGTATCTCCGCACACCGGCACAACATCAGGGATGGACATGGTTTACCTGGGAGCAGCCTCCACTGCCACCTCACCTGGCCCACTTCTCTATGGTGTGACCACCCCAAAGGCCTAGCCTGCCCTTGAACCGAGGTCGGTCAGAGCTCGGCAGGTTAAACAAGATGTAGGGCTTGAAGGGCCGAGGCTGCCGGTGCCAGCTTCTACCAGGGCCCAGAGCAGATGGAGGAAGCCAGAGGGAGATTATAATAAAGAGGGAGCTGGCAGCTGGGCCTTCCTTTGGGAACCAGGGAGGCCAGGAAGGATGAATTAAATGCTTCTTTTTTTTTTTTTTTGAGAAAAAAAAAAGGTGACAGGAGCTGGAATCCAGCCACGGGCTTGTCTTGTGTCTGACAGCAACAACACATACGCCGGGCAGAGACGGACTCCTGGGCAGGCAATTTGGGGAGCCCATGGTATGACATGAGGAACACCAGCCCTCAAAGCGCAGTCTCGTGTGCCTGTTTTTTTTTTTTTTTTGAGGGTTTTTTTTTTTCACATAGTTCGCCCACCCAGCCCATTTCAGGGCCTTTGCACAGGCTGGATTCTGCTTCAGGGAAGCTCTTCCCATGGAGGAAACGGTCTCCTTGGGCATAGTTTAGCCAACCCCTCTCCTCGATGCAGCCCTAGACACCCTCTGGAAGGCAGCCTTTCTCCCCGGCACCCACTATACTGCCTGTCCAAGCCCCTATGTGATTCTCTTACACAGCCCTCCAAAGTCTCGGAGCTGGGTATAGCTCAGCCACCCTGTGCTTGCCCAGGGTGATAGCTAATACAGCCAGCCTGATGGACCTAGAAGCCTCAGGACAAGAGAGCCTGTGAGGGATGGGTTAACAGGGGGGAGGACTCATGTAAATGTGGGCAGCATCCTTTGGGCTGGGGTCCTAGACTCAGTAAAAAGAAGGGAATGAGCTACGTGCCAGCATTGATGGCTCTCTGCTTGCTGACTGAGGACGCAGTGTGATCAGCCGCTTCATGACCCAGCTACTGTGACTTCCCAGTCCTGATAAACTGTACCTCAAGAGTGAAACACGTCTTCCCTTTAAGTCACTTCCATTCTGTTTGTTTGTTGGTTGGTTGGTTGGTTGGTTGGTTGAGACAGGGTCTCCCTTTGTATCTCTGGCTCTCCTGAAACTCTGTATGTAGATCAGGCTGGCCTCGAACTCACAGAGATCTGCCTGCCTCTGCCTCCCGAGTGCTGGGATTAAAGGTGTGCGCCACCACCGCCACGCTGAAAGCCTTGCTCCAGACAGGTTCAATGACCAGAGATGGATGTGGCACCATTGTGACCACCTGTTATCCAAACAAGTGACCTGCAACCGCCTGGGCTGTTTTTATTCATGCAATTTCAATAACAGTTCTACATCAGTTGTTTCCTTGAGTTTCTAAAAATGGTTATAATAATTGCCACTTTGTTCCTCTGCCTCGTTCCCCTTCCATCCCCCAACTCTCCCGCTGGTAACCATTACCTATTTGATCACCGTTTGAAGCATAAGCGGTGTTGCAAGCCACAAAGGGAGTTTTCTAACTAGGCTCACCTACTCGTCGAAGAGTGCGCCCAGGTGGCGCATTTGCGGTTACAGCATCACACGAGGTGAGAGACACTTTTGTCTCTAGTGGTTCATATTTGCATCCGCTAGGGGCTGGGTTCTCATGATGAACTCACCGAAGCTGGACCAATTCATTCTCCATCTGGACCACTCCATCTCCTCTGGGGGTATTCCAGGTTTTTCCTTTGATTGATAAGCAACATAACTTGAAAACCTATACTTGCTTGCTGGCATTGTTTAACCCCTGTTCTCGCAGCTTTCTCCCTTAAGTTCTTGGGGTATGGGCGCAGCTATTCCACATGAGGGAACTGTGGGTTTCTACGATTCTGCTTCATCCCATTCCCAGACTGTTCCCGTTCACTCCTGATATCTATTTATTAGCATTTCTCCAAGACTCTTCTGGCTAAAGTCATTCTTCCCAGGACAGTTATGCAAATATGTAATATTAAACCTTATGACCAACTATGACCCATCCAAGCCAGCAGTGAAAACAAGGAGAGCAGGTAGCACACAGGTTCCCAGGGTCACACAGCGGACTGTCCACAGGTCTTTGCCAACTGGGTCAGGGTCTCCAGGGTCTTTCCACAAGGAGAGCCGTTCGTGCTATTCTCAGGGCTTGTCCCCTATCCAGCCACTACCCGGCCTTTAAGCTACTTTCATCGGGTATTCTGTCACGCCAACAGAAGGGTAACTATACACCAAGCAAGTGCAAGGCCACAAAAAAAGCCCCTTTTGCTTACTTATTTATTTATTTATGTTATGTAGGAGTGCTCTACCTGCATGTGTGCCTTTATGCAGAAGAAGGCATCAGATCCCACTATAGAAACGAACTCGGGACCTCTGGAAGAGCAGCCAGTGCTCTTAACCACTGAGCCATCTCTCCAGCACCCTCTCACTTTCTTAACACTGACCCTAACTATAGTATAAATTCCATGAAGACAGGGATTTTTTTTTCTTCCCTTGTCCCTGCCTTGCCCCATCCCCACCTTATATACTGCATAGAACAGAGATGGAGCCACGGTGCACAAGGATCAAACCAGAGCTCTGGCACTAAAAAACCTGAGCAAAAAAAATTCAGCTGTTCTACACCCATTCCTTTCTCTAAAAAGGAGAATGAGGACTTGAGCCATGGCTCCATGGATACTGGATGCTCTTGCCGTTCCCAGCAACTGCAGGAAGAGTTTTGGATGTTAACACCAGGTCCAAGGAATCTGGTGCCCTCTTCTGGCATCAGTGGGTACCGCACCCTTGTAGAGCAGTTCCGTACATAAAGAAAAAGCTCATACATATAAGAATCTCAATTAAAAATAAGTAGATAGTGGGAATGGTAAAACCTCTCGCCTTGCCAAAATATCACAAACCTTAAGCAGCACCCTTGAACACTCTATGCAGTGTGCAAGAGCCCATAAGTCTCTCCAAAGGAGTCCCAACAATGGCAGGCACCGCTTGCCCCCTTCAGTCCTTCCCGGATTTCCAAACCCATAATTCTACCCTGAAAGATCCGGCCCAGATCCCTTTACTGCTGCTGCAGGCCGCTAAAGATAACTATCACACGAGTTCTGGGGACCAAAATGTTATTAATCCGCACTTCTTTACAGCCCAGCTCAAAGGTCAGTTCTTAACAATTAAGGTGTCTGGGGGGCAGATTCTGACTTACTCATTAAGGTAGAAAACCAGCCTCTAGCCACTGTCCACTTAGAGTTTTAAATGCCAGTGATTACAGCTTGCACGGTCCACACCCACCTGCTGACCAGCGGTATTAATTATTTAAAGAACGACACTAGTGGCCGCGTCTCTCCTTAAATTCTCAAATTCCCTGCAACAATCTCTGCTTGTATCGCTCATTAGCGGCTCCGCGTAGCAACAACGGGCTTCGGAGGGTTGGGGGTTGGGGGGCACTTGCTACAAAACAGGTTTCCCTTTGCCAGGAAATTGAGGAAAATCCAGGCGGTTTTCAAAGCATCGTGCTCCCTCTCGTGGCCATAGTGTGAACTGCAACGCCAGGATCCAGAGACTCAGGATGCCGCAACTGGCTTTGGAGACATGCAGATGAACTTTAACCCGACGAGGGTTAACCCGACACATGACTTTTATTAAGTTCTTTGTGGGAAGGGGGTAATGTGCATAAACTCTTAAAATAACAAGAATTAGGGTTTGTGCCAAAATAAGGCTACACCTAAACCCTTTCCCTTGGATTTCAAAGCCAACCTGTGCCTCCAGGGGAAGGGGAGGTAGTGGGGGAGTATTGGGGTTTGTTTACGCTGGGGAAGAAAGGTTTTCCTGCTGTAGCAGACCGGATCTAAGCTCCGAGCCTCCTCTGGCTGCCAACATTTTCTTAAGCAACCTCCTTTGATGAGGCTGCCGCCAATTAATGGAAACACACGGAACACACGGGGGTGATTTCCAGAGAAATCCACCAGGCCTGAGAACCAAGGGAAGCTTGGCGCTTGGGGCAGAAAACAGAGGCTGCCAAGTTGAAGAGAGACAGCCTCAGTTCCATGTGTGCATAGGCAACCACCTAGGGCCGGGGGTCATTAGGAAGAGGCTCCTAGGGAGACCCACTAAATTTGAGACCCTCCACAACTTTTTCAATGAACCTGTGTCCCACCGAAACGCCGCCCCTCCCATCTTCCTTGCTAACGTTGTTTCCAAGACTTAAAATTCCCCAGCTCTCTTTGGGAGCAGCAGCTGGGTTCCTGGGTTCAACTCTCTGGCGTCCCTTACAGTCCAAAGGGACACCCTGCTGACACTAAGTAGCGGTAAAACCAGCAGTGAGCAGAGCTTTGTGAGAGCGTCAATCTGAAGATTTCATACCCGAGAGTGTAAGGACAGGCCACACCACAGCCTGGAGGAGTGGCCATGGGTACAGTGGGGGGTGGGGAGGAGGAAATGGAATTGTGGGAGGACTCCCCAAGCCCTCTTCCATCATTCCATTCCCACAAGTGGGTATTTGGTTTGTAATATAAACACAAAGAGAAAATTTCACTCAGACAGTTAATAGTTGATGCTTCAGGAGGCTGGTGAGGGAGCTTGGCGCTTTCTCCTCCCACTTGTAGGTTAAGAAGTTGGGACAGGTGGCTGAGCACCCTGCAATCTCACAGGAGTGTGAGCAGCGTTTGTTCTCTTGTGTGCTGTGATTCAGAGAAGCTTTGTCTGTCCTGGGCCCTGCCTGTTGCTTCGGGGAAAATGGCTGCCTCTTTTAGCCCCTCTGAGAAATGTGAGCCGGGAACAGGAAGGCTGATCATTGGAGCCACTAAATGGGGTGCCAGATCCTCCTCATGACTGAGTCACCTTTGCTTGGAAATATCTAAAATTGTTAAGTGTGTATTCATTTATTCAAGGAATAGTTACTCAGAGACCACTGTCATTGTCTGTCTTCCCAACATTAAGTGCTCCAATCCTGGATATTAAACTTCATCTGTTCTGGCTGCCAAAAAAAAAAAGGAAGAAGAAGAAGTTGGGACGGTAGCTCAGTGGTGGAGCCCTTGTCTAGCAGGCTTGAAGTCCTGGTTTTGATGCCCAGAACCGCCACAATGAATTAATTAATTAATCAATAACTGCAAGAGGAGGCAGTCCTTGTGTGGGGCGCCTTCTGGAAGCCACTCTCTCTTCCCTGTGTTTAGCCCCATAGCTTGGTCACTAGTGTGGATGACGCTCAGCTCTTACTCGCTCCTAGATTTTGACCCCATGTAAGGAAGGAAGACATGTCTGTAGTTGCTAGACTCTCTTAGAAGCTCAGAAATAGGGGGATTCACTTCCCCAAGGATTGAAGGACAAATTCCTCACAGCCGGAAACGGGAAGTGAAGGAGCAGTTCAAACTCCAGGTGAATGGAAGGGTTCCGTGTACAGAACAATAGCTTCTCACACCGCGGCCAACAGCAGGCACCTCTGGAGGGCTTGTTAATCACAGGACACAGGGCTGCCGGGGATGGCTTACTCAGTGGGGCTTCACTGGGACTTAGGAAAAGGGGTCTCACATCGTGTAGGCACCTACAGGATGAAGCTGAAGATAACATTTCCATTCTGGAACTACACACTGGACCAGTGACCACTGATTCTGCAGTACCTACCGCACTTCAGATAAAGGAGGAAACTGAACACGGAAGAGAGATCAGTTCAATAGATCCCAGACTGTTGGGAGCTGTGAATCCCCCAGATCCTGAATTTCTGGTAACAACTTGTAATGCTTACAGCTGCTCTGAGCATGAGACCCTCAGGAGTTCCAGATGGCAGGGGAGTGGTTTCTGGTGCTTTTGGCTGGGGTGTGGCTATCAGTTAAGGTTCCCTATATAAACTGCCCCTGGACACAATAAAGGGGGCATCCTGACATCAAGGATGACCCGTGTCTCTGTCTCTCTGTCTTTGTGTGTTTCAATCTCCAGCCCCTTGCCCGGTTCACGAACTGTATGGTAGCGCATAGAGCACAGCCGGGCATGGTGCCCTACACCAGACCTGGCTGTGCCTCAGAATGCCATGCGCCCTGATTGTTAGAATGTGGGTTCCCAGCCGGGTGGTGGTGGCCCTCACCTTAAATCCCAGGACTCAGCAAGCAGAGGCAGGCGGATCTCTGTGAGTTCGAGGCCAACCTGGGCTGTGCAGTAAGAGCCTATCTTAAAACTAAAGGGGGCTGGGTGCAGTAGAAAGCCAAGTGGTCAGTCAGCCTAAAAAGCTGCTCAAGGTTAAGAGCGCCCTCTGGCGGAAGGGACACGAGCCCACTGTAGCATGGGACTCTGGCAGGCCTTGCCCTTCTCCCCCATTTTCCCTGCCTTGCTAAAAACATTCCTAAAGCAGGCCACCAAGGTCTGCTCCCTTATTTGGCCGCTTCCTCCTCCTGAGGCTGACTACCAAAGTCCAACAGCCAAAATTCCCCTTTGGCTCACCTAATTAACACACCCAATTAAAATTAAACACCTCACCCTAACACAGGGTTTCTCCCTTCACCTTTATAAACCGCCATTTTCCTGTGGGCCACATCTGTCCCTCGTTTATCCAGAGCTGCCCTTTGTCCCTCTGAGACAAATATCCCTGCCACCTTTCCTTTGTCCCCTTCTTCCTGGTCCCCTATCTCCTTTACCACCAACATCCTGGAGTATTCTCACACAGACCTCCCTTTTTCTCTTCTTTTTTTTTTTTTTTTGGTTTTTTGAGACAGGGTTTCTCTGTGGCTTTGGAGCCTGTCCTATGACTAGCTCTGTAGACCAGGCCCTTTTTCTCTTCTTAAGAATGACACCCGCAAGGTCCTTTGCTGCTGGTTTTCTGCCTAAGTCAGAAATCAGCCACTTCAACTTTTCTTCCCCTCTTCATAAAGGGTCTCTCCATGCAAACAGGGTGTGGTTTGTGCCATCTGGGATCTGGAAGGGAGCCCCAAGCTAAGCCGGAGTCTACTTTGTCAGCTGCTCTTCCTGATACCTGGGTTCAGTCACCAGCACCCACATAACAGCTAGCTCACAGCAGTCTATTAACTCACTTATAGAGGATACAGCACATGCTTCTGGTGTCCTTGGGCACTGCATGTTATCATTCATAACCCTGTGACCCGAGGCCTCGCGTAAGAGACAGACAGATACACCACGCAGAGACAGCTTGAGTATAATGTTTATTTAGTGGGTAATGGCGGGGAGAAGGCAGGGGAAGGGAGGAAGAGAGAGGCAGAAGCTGCCTCTCCAGAAGAAGGGTGGGGGAGAGCAAGGGAGATTTTCTTGCCTGGGGTGAGGGGCTTGGGGGAGGCTTGGCTTGTCTCTTAAAAGGGACAGGGTACCCAGGTGACAAGCCAAGCCAACAGATTGCAACACTGAATTCATACGCTGTCACAGAATCCTGTAGGCAAAACACTTGTGTATTTTTGTTTTTGATTTTTTTTTTTTTTTTTTTTTTGGTTTTCTAAGACAAGGTTTCTCTATGTAGCCCTGGTTTTCCTAGAACTCACTCTGTAGACCATGCTGTCTTAAACTCACAGAGATCTGTCTGCCTCTGCCTCCTGAGTGCTGGGATAAAAGGCAGCACTCTTAAAGCATAAAATTAAATAAATATTTAGAGGCTGGGGAAATGGCTCAGCGCTGGCAGCTCTTTCTAAGGTCCTGAATTCAATTCCCAGCACCCTCATGGTGGCTCACAACCATCTGTAATGAGATCTGGTGCCCTCTTCTGGTGTGCAGGGATACATGCAGGCAGAACATGTATACATAATAAATAAATCTTTTAAATAAATGAACAAATATTTAAAGAGCTGCTCAAATGTTTTAAAAAAAAAAAACAAACCTGGATTTCCCCCAGAGTGAGATAGAAAACGATTTCCAAAAACAATTGCTCTATCGTGGCCCAATACAGGTTACTCACGAGCACCTCTGGGATGCTCACAGGGGAATGTCCTAATCCGGTAGTTCCTAGAGGGCCTCTCCCTCACCCACACGTGGTCCTCGCACCGTTTCTGGACCTGCCTCTGCCTGCCCACAGCGTGCACACTGCCCACCACTCCCTATCGCCTTCCATTCCCCTCTGCCGCCCCCACCAGCTTCCTCAATACTCCTGTGCTGATGGCACTAACAACCCACCTGGTGTGTCATTCCACCGCCATGAGAAAGCGCTCCTCCCTGGGGAAAAAGAAGCTTGGGACAGCTTACAAGGTAACAGCAAGTGGCAGAGCCACAAGGGAACTCCGGGCCGCGAGGCACAGATTCCCCCTCACACCAACCACACTGGGTCTCACAGCCCAGGACAGCCTGGAGCTCACAGTCTAATCCAGACTAGCCTCAAACTCTCCATCCTCCTGCTCCAGACGGCCGCTGTATAAGAACTCCACTTTCTCCTCTGTACTGGAAACAGCACCTATGAGAGGAGGGGTTCAGACCCAGCTTGGGCCCTCCCAGAGAACAGGAGTTCTTCTGCCATGTCCAGTCCCTGTTGGCGCAAATGGAAATGCGGGCTGTGGATGGACCCCCACACAGCACTGTGGGTTCACAATCCCCGCATGCTTCAAACTCTCAAGGGACGCCATCACCCCCGCTTGGCAACGTGCAAGCGATCAGGAGCTACTGGCCCTGCCCGAGTCATGCCCAGTGAAGATGTCAGTGAAGATGCTTTCCCGCTGAGGTCTCCAGGCCTTCTGAAACAAAAGCCGGGATTTCACCCCTGATGTAACTCCACATCTGGAGTTACCCTGTTCCACATGCTAAGGGTGAAATCCCTGAAGGTCCCACTTTATTAACAAAGTCTGTTCTGCCGCTGTGGGGACAGCCATGAGCAGGTATATGTGGAGCCCATGGCCAAAGGAACCTGGGCAGGAGCTGTGTTTTCCCACCGGGCAGCCGCTCAGACTCCTGGGAAGCCGCCTCTGTGCCCAGGTGTGTTGGCTGAAGGCGTGAGAAAGCAGAAGGCAGACTGGTACAGCAGGCGGGGGAACTCATCCACAGACCTTCAGAAAGCTCCAGGCAGGCCCAGCACACGTCTGTGCTGGGATCCTTTCCCCTCGCACAGAATAGCTAGGGTCGCCTGACTGAAGCACACTTTCTCGTACCTGGGCACAGGATACTGAGGAAAATTCAAAGTTCATACAGATAAGGTGTTGGTTCGGTTTTGTGTTTTGTTTGCTTGATTTTGTCTTTTTAAACAGGGTTTCTCTGTGTAAACCCTGGCCATCCTGGATCTAGCTGTGTAAACCAGGCAAGGTTAACTCCTCACTTAACGTCCTTCACATTCCAATACTCGGTCGCTCACGTCAATCATCTTAGGGTCGGGGATGGCTCAGTGGTTAAGAACACTTGCTACTCTTGCAGAGGACCTGGGCCTGGTTCCCAGCACCCACGAGACTGCCTGCAACTGTCTATAACTCCAGTTCCAGGGCATCCACCCTTTCCTGACACTCCTGCATTGCTGGTGAGAATGCAAGCTGGTACAGCCCCTTTGGATGTCAGTGTGGCAATTTTTCACAAAGTTAGGAAACAACCTTCATCAAGACCCAGTAATGCCACTTTTGGGTATATATCCAAAGGATGCTCATAGTGCCACAAGGACATGTGCTCAACTATGTTCATAGCAGCTTTGTTTGTCATAGCCAGAACCTGGAAACAACCTAAATGCCCCTCGACCGAAGGATGGATAAGGAAAATGTGGTCCATTTACACAATGGAGTACTACACAGCAGAAAATATAACGACAGCTTGAATTTTGCAGGTAAATGGATGGAACTAGAAAACATCATTTTGAGTGAGGTAACACAGACACAGAAGGACAATTATCACATTTACTCACTCATAGGTGGTTTTTAAACATAAAGCAAAGAAAACCAGCCTACAAATCACAATCCCAGAGAACCTAGACAATAATTAGGACACTAAGAGAGACTTACATAGATCTAATCTACATGGGAAGTAGACAAGATTTCCTGAGTAAATTGGGAGCATGGGGACTTTGGGAGAGGGTTGAAGGGGAAGGGAGAGGCAGGGAGGAGAGCAGAGAAAAATGTAGAGTTCAATAAAAATCAATATAAATAAATAAATGAATGAAATAATACCCTTTCCTGGCCTCCTCAGGCACCACGCACACATATATTCAGTTACACATAATTTTTTTTCTTAATTTAATATGTCTTCATTATGGTCACGGCTGGGAGTACGACTCTGTTGATAGAGAGCTTGCTTGCCCAGCATGTAGGAAGCCCTGGAAGTCTTCACTGTAGAAACCTTAGACATGCTGGCACATGCCTGTCACCTCAGCACTAAGAGAGAGAGGTTCAGGAGTATGGACCCATCCTAGACTACAGAGTGAATTTAAAGCCAACCAGGGCTACATGAGACCCAAAACAACAACAGCAAAAAATGGGGCCACCTTGATTCATTGTTCCCTCGTGGTCCATCACCATGGGGGCTTGAATGGACTCACCTCTTCTGTGGAGACGTCTCCTCTTCCGCTCTACCCATCAGTAACTCCACCCATTGTCACCACTTCGGTGTGCCCGATCCTCTCCACGGCATGTGCCCTCCTGAAACTGTCATTATTCTGTGTGTTTTGCCTACCTGTGTCCTTCTCCCTTTGACATCAGCTCCCTGTGGCAGCAGAGGCCCCGTGCGCTGTCTCCACCTCCCCTCTGGCGACCCGGGTCCAGGCTCGCACAGGTTCTCACAGGGGAACACAGGATTTACTCAGCTTCCCTTCCCTGGCTCATCGTTGCCTTTCAAAATGTTTTGGCATCTCTCTCTGTCAGGCCGGTAGAGAAGGCCGAGGAATGTGTCCACATTTTATGCAGTGGTTACTTTAAATTTTGATGGATTGTGTTGTTTTGACAGCACTGACACATCTTTAAACGTGCTAACTGAAAACGTGTGCTAGTCCTCGGTTCCCTCCCTCCCTCCCTCCCTCCCTCCCTCCCTCCCTCCCTCCCTCCCTCCCTCCCTCCCTCCCTCCCTTCCTTCCTTCCTTCCTTCCTTCCTTCCTTCCTTCCTTCCTTCCTTCCTTCCTTCCCTCCTTCTCTCTCCTCTCTCCTCTTTCTCTCTCTCTTTCAGAAAAACAGCCACCACCCACTTGCAAATAAACTTATGACCACAAGGGGGCACCCCCAGGCCGTGCGTCTGCTCCATCTGAGAAATGTGGTCTGGCCAACAGGCGATTTTTAAAAGTCATTTCAGTCTGAGACTCGAAGTGGGAACATCTATATGGAGAGGCAAGCCAGGAAGTTACATTCGGGGCAGTGATAATAATAACAAAGATGTATGATTTTTTTTTCTGGTGGCTGAGGCTCTGTGACGACCGTTCTTTGTCCTAAGTTTTTTAAGTCACAGTTGGATAAGCAACAGCAGGGCACAGCAGTTGACGAAACCGAACATCTTGTTACCTATGGCCTCCAGAAGGTCTTTCTTCATAACAGGGTCTTCAGGAGTCTGCAGGCGGGCTGTGCTCATGTGTGCTTCAGCATTGGTAAACACTCACGGGGAAAGCACAGCACCTAAGATCAGATCCCCAGCACCTCAGTAAACACAGACGCAGCACCGGTCATGCCAGCTCTGGGACCAGGCAGAGAGAGGAAAATCCCTGGGTTTGACTTCAAGGCATCGCAGCAAGCGCCAGGTACTGAGAAAGACCCTGTGCAGAGAAAGAGAAGAGAGAGACAGAGACAGACGGAGGAGTGGAGAGACATCTAAACTCCACCCACTTTTACATACTGATTACTTCCAAGGGGATTTCGCTTAATGCCGTCAGTTGAATGAATTTAGCAGTAAGGAAAAAAGACTGGAAAGGAATTGTAATGACCATGTCATTGCTACAAATATCCCTTGTACAGGCAAGGGGAATTAGGCAAAAGGGAAAATTGAGCCTTTGACATAAAAATCCTATTCGGTGTTCACACAGCTGTGTCATTAAAGAACTGAACCAACCTCTCTGGTTGTCTTTTTGGGGATTTTTTTTTTCTTTTGGTTTTTTTGTTTGTTTGTTTGTTTCGTTTCATTTTGTTTTTCGAGGCAGTGTTTCTCTGTCGCTTTAGAGCCTGTCTTGGAACTCACTCTGTAGACCAGGCTGGCCTCAAACTCTCAGAGATAGGCTTGCCTCAGCCTCGCGAGTCCCAGGATTAAAGGCATGCACCACCACCACCTCCAGCTGCTGTTGTCTTTCTTTCTTATCTCTGCCCTAGAGACAAGAGACACCGGCATCTACTTCCTGAAGCTGAGGCGGTGAGGTGTAGGAAATGGTGGCCTCACCCTGCTCATGCAAAATAGCTGCTGTGTGACCTTTCTTTCAGGCTCCGTGACTTGTGAGTGACACCTCTTGCTGTCAGTTATAAAAGTGAGATGACTCCCTGTCTGTGGACTATAAAAGGTCCTTTCATATTCCTCTAAAGATGCCGGGAAAACTTGCAGATGTTTTGCTACCTTTGTGAGGGGGGTCTCCCTACAGAGCCCAGACTGACCTCGAACTATCAACCTTCCTGCCTCAGCCTCCCAAGTTCTGGATTTCCACACCCAGCTTTAACAGAACATTTATCATTCATTATTGCTGCCGGTCAGTCCAGACCTTGTTCCCCCGGGGGTGGATTTAAGAATCAACTCTGGCCTGGTGGTGGTGGTAGACACCTTTATTCCCAAGATTTGCCAGGCAGAGGCAGCTGGATCTCGAAGTTCAAGGCCAGCCTGGTTTACAGAGCTAGTTCCAGGACAGCCAGGGCTGCTGCTACACAAAGAAACCTGAGGAGGTGGGGGGGGGGGGGGTCCATGCCTACCCAGAGAAACCCTGTCTCAAAACAAGCAAAACAAAACAAAAAAGGGAATGAAGGAAAAGAAAAAAGAAAAGAAAATGGTCTTCACCTGGAAGAAAACAGACTTCACGTCCTGATTGGTGAAATGGCAGGTTACTCCCCACCAGAGAAAGCCCAGCTGTGCCCTGGTTGATAAGTTTTGAATCCCTCGTTATTGGATATTCACCGCAGCTGATATAATAAGCCAGTCAAACTGAATTAATAAATCCAGGGTTAATGAATAGAGCAAAGTGACCCGGGGGACCCTCACGGGGGCAGGAGAGGAATCACAGGGCAAATATGGCAGCCATATCTTAAGTCGCCTATAGGTGTGGTCTTGAGCATCCCCTGGGAGAGGAGCTAACCCTTGGTGGGCTTTCTGAAGGGGTGGGGCTTGGAATGGGAGGCGTGAGACCTGAGCATAGAATGGGGCCTCAAGCTGGAGATACCCAACATCCCAACTTCTTTGGGACTCCGGTCGGGCTTCCACCTAAACACTGGTGGTGGGAGCCCTCTCCGATCCCCACCTTCTCCTGTCTTTGTCAGGTTCTGGATTTGGGGGTTCAGGGTAGACATGAGCGGCTTCACATTTCATGAACAGAACATTTTACATTTTTTTAACTTATGTATGTAAGTGCTCTAGATGAATGTACAACTTTAAGCCAGAAGAGGGCATCAGATCTCATCAGATGGTTGTGAGCCGCCATGTGGTTGCTGGGAATTGAACTCAGGACCTCTGGAAGAGCAGCCAGTGCTCTTAACCACTGAGTGTTTGCAAATTGAGACAACCATTGCTTAATGAGTATGGCTGTGTTCGAAAATTAAAAAAAAAAACACTTAATGGGGCTGGTGAGATGGCTTAGCAGTTAAGAACACTGGCTGCCTTTACAGAGGACCCGGGTTTAAGTCCCACCACCTACAACTATCTGTGACTCCAGTTTCAGGGGATCCAGTGGCCTCTTCTGGCTTCCACAGGCACGTGCACAGATACACACATAGGCCAAACACTGATACACATAAAAATAAATATCAAAAAAAGTTTTTAAACTTACTTTAATATAGATGCTGACTTTTGAGCATCAAATAATTTTCCACCTGTTGCAAAGTCCTGCTTTTCTTTGGATCTTTTTTTCCCAACCATTAAAATGTAAAACCTTCCTTTTCCCTCGTGAATATCTGAAGAAGTGATGGGTCTGTCACCTAGATGCTCTGCTGGCATCACCCTGACAGTCTTGATTAGCCATTGTCCTGACTGCTTCTAGCATCCTCTGGTCCTGGTGCGAATTTGTGAATGAGAAGGACTAGGAGAGAGCTGTGTCTGCAGAAACGGTCAGCTGGTTTGGTTGGATGCCGTTCTGTGGAGAGGTTGGAATGCTGGGGGTGTAGAACCTGATTGCCTTAGTTCAGGCTAGTTCTGGCCCCTGGAACAGCCATTTCTTACCAACCTTGGCATCAGAGCTAACATTTCTCTGTAGCTTTGGAGCCTGTACTGGAACTAATTCTTGTAGACCAGGCTGACCTCGAACTCACAGAGATCCTCCTGCCTCTGCCTCCCAAGTGATGCAATTAAAGGCATGTGCCACCACCACCCGGTGAGAACTAACATCTTGTGACTAATGGATAAAACCTTTTTGTGGTGCACACCTTTAACTGCAACACTTGGGAGGCAGAGGATCTGAGTTCAAGGCCAGGCTGATTGCTCTACAGAGTAGACCAAGACAGCCAAGACTACATAGAGAAACCCTGTATTGAAAAATTAGAATTAAAAAACACACACACAAAAACTTTTGGAATCTATTAATTGACCAGACCAGAAGCTTCCACCAACTCAAAAGCAAGAATGTCATCAGATAATATGAAGACCTGTAGAACTCCCCATCTCATATTGCTATGTGCGCCTCTCTGTAGAACTCCCCCAATCTCCTAATGCTGTGTCTGCCTGATATAACCACCAACTTGCCTTGATTTATGTCTTTCTATGATCTATATGACTATAAGACCACAAGAAATTGCTTCCATGTTGGAACATAGAATTTGGGGTAACCTAAAATCTCTGTTCACAGGTTATGGTCACTCAAAATGGATTCAGAATAAACTCTCTCTTGTCCCCTGTGGTTTTCACAGTTTAATCAGCCAGACCCCATCAATTACTCTGTAGCCCTGGACCTGCCTCTGTCTGCAGCTCAGTGCCCCTCGCAGCTGGCTCTCAACTGCTGGGATAAGGTCTCTCAGAAGCAGAATGTTAATAAGTAAGTATATTTGTTTATAAAAAAAATACGTGTTTCGCTGGGTTTTTTGTTTTGTTGTTTTGGAAGCTGAGGCCCTCGGTGGAGGACGATCACACACTTTGCTCTGGCACCAATTCAGAAGCAGCACACGAAAGGACACCCTCCCTACTGCTCTACTTCGCCAGTGAGGTTCAAGCACTTGTAGCCATTTCACATAGATCTGATCTCCTTCGGCTTCCACTAACTGCTGCATGTTCAGCGGGGCATATCCTAAGTCCCTCAGGATGGAGTTAGCAACAAACCAGTGTGTTTCACACTGATCGACAGCTCTTCCAGAGAAGTCTGAGTCCCACGCCTCAATTCAGAAATCCAGACACCTCTCTTGATCTTGTGGCTGCTATCACCCAGAGGAAGCCCAATGCTCACACTGGAGCCGCTCTAGCCAAGGTGTGGTCACTCTCGCTAGTGGAGCATGTCCTGACCGCCTCTGAGACTCACCAGACCATGTCTTCAAGAAGATTCCCCACAGAAACAAGAATTAGAACAGTTTCCAAGAGCCACAAACGGCAGCAGAGAGGCACAGTGCCACAGGCAAAGCAGGTCTTGTCTTTGTGCAAATGAAGCTGTTTTTGTAACAAGCAGCAGGCATGGGTTTGCAGAACCCACAAACAAGCACAGCTGGTTTCCTTCACTATAGTGTCACACCCCCCCACCCAACCCCCAGAAGCCAAACCACCGCAGGAGGTGGAGAAAGGACAGGGAGTCCTAAGGAGAGACTGGACTGTCAAGCTAACAAAGACCAATGTGGTGAGCTAGGGATGGTGACGAGCTGGAGGTGTTTGCAAGAGTGTCATGAAGGCAAGTGGCCATCTTCAGCAGGCAGCGACTATTCTTATTGTGATGGCTAGTCTTATCAACTTGACATCCTGCGGAAGTGATCCCTAACTAAAGAATTATCTCCATTGCACCGGCCTGCAAACAAATCTGGAGTATTTTTAGAAATTGCTAATTGATGAGGAGAGTCTGGCTCACTGTGGGCAATGCCATCCCTATTTGGCTGAACAGGCTGGGGCAGCAGGAGCCAGTCAGCAGTGTTCCTTCCCGTTCTCTGCTTCAGTTCCTCCTTGGCTTCCCTTGATGATGGACTGTTACCTGTAAACAGAATAAACCCTCCCCTCCCACATGCTACTTTTAACTAGTTGGGTTTTTTGTGTGTGAGAGCCTGTACAGGAACTAGTTCTTATAGACCAGGCTGGCCTCGAAACTAACGGAGATCCGCCTGCCTCTGCCTCCCAAGTGCTAGGATTAGTGTTTCATCATAGCAATAGAGAAGCAAACTAACTAGGACAAGGATGTAGGAAATCCTACAGACAGTAGCCTTTAAGTACCCGCCCACTTGGGCGTGGCCTCCCATTCTATAAATGCTAATGTAAAGGCGCATCTGGACTCTCTGGGCTGCGGGATTCCTTTACAGTTCCCAGGTTGGGTAGAGGACTGAAATCTGTGGGTCTATCCCTAAATAAATATATATCTATTATACTCAATTCTGAGCTAGCGTGGCATTTAAGCGACCGTCTTCAAGGACATATACACTTAAATACAGGTGTTTATGACTTGAAATAGAACATGGGTTTATCATTTAGTCCTTCCCTCCTCCACCACAGACCCAGCGATAACTACCACACCCTGCCTAACCATTTTTTAAGTAATTTAAGTTTACTAGCTTGTTCAGTTTTCCAGGAAATGAGAGGACTGGTTTGAACTATTAAGCTGCTTCAACTGGCAAGTTGAAATAAAACAAAGCCACTTATAGGACACCGTGTATATGAGAAAGCTAAAGCTAATAAGATAGGGGAGGCAGCTTATCAATTCAGAAGCTTCACAAAGATCTGCTTGGTAAACGGGGGGGGGGGGGGGTGGTCTCAACGTGTGAGCCACATTCACTATGCTGAGTGCCTTGTGTTTGCAAAGATGCAACTTTATCTGTGGACACAGGACAAAGCTGCACAGTACTGGGGCCTGACCTCGTGTGCATGTAAGCAACTAACACCTACCAGAGCCTGTTGTGGTTCCTAACAGATTGTCCTCTTGTTTTGCAACAAGTGGCAGTTAGGATTCAAACCCAAGGAATCAGATATCCTTTCCAATGGTGCTGCACTCCATGGGAAAGGGCACTAGCTGAAGGGGAAGGGTGTGAGTGATGTGGAGACAAGAGCAGTGGGCAGAAACAGTGCCCTAATTTGTGCTTTTGCTGGGTGTAAGTGATCTTTTCCCACTTTGGGGTGTTTGCTGTTCAGAACTGGAGGATGAGAGAGGCACAAAATCCACACCACACATCTGGAAACCTGGGCAGGACAGGGTTGCCTGACCTCATCACCAGAAATCCAATTATTTAAATTCTGCCTTTTTATGTGCCTAGATGTTTTTGTCTGTGAGAACATCTCTCCACCACATGCCTGCAGTACCCAAGGAGGCCAAAAGAGGAAGTCAGATACCTTGGGAATACAGTTACAGACAACTACCACGTGGGTGTTGAGAATCAAATCCAGGATTAAATTGAATAACAAACACTCAAAAATATACTTTACTAATTTCTGAGTAGTGATGAACCCAAAGACCATAAACTCTAAACTAAAGCCTGTTTCACTATCTACACCTTATCCAGAAAAATAGCCAGAGAAGCCCGGTCCTGGTAGTACACTCAACTCTATCTGTATTGGCTGCATTTAGCAGCTAAATTTTAGTGACTAGTAATCCTGAATCACTCATCCTACCTGCACATATAAAGCCACAAAACAAAGGAACTGTAACCCCCCTTTCCAGACAATCACACTTACCATACAGGTGCCTCAAGGTAGGGTTTCTCACATGATATCAACATGCAGATCAATGCATGCAGACTAATGGCAAATCATGCCAACAGAATCTGCAGACCTGACAAGACCCCGCTGTCCATGCAACTCTGTTTTCTCCTGCTGGCACCCTCAAGCTCAGGTACTTAAGACATGCATTAAGCTCTTACCCTGTGCATCCTCTCAACTGAGGAAAAATGCGGAAGAGGCAGGGGTGCTAGGATAGTAAATAAAGTAATTCCACACACGAAGACATTCTTCTATTTTACATTTTATTGCATTATGAAAATAATACATTTATTTGGCAAAGTGATCTAGGCTTCAAGTTGAAATAAAGGAGAATTCTGGTGTCCGGATTAATTTTTAAATGTGAAATATATGTATTCTAGCCAATACATACTAGCATCCTTGTTAGGCCAATAACCCAGTCAAGCTAATTTTCATAATTCCATATGAAATTACAAGGTGTTTTTGCATCCATTCATCTTATGGTTAGCATAAAACTCAAGAACTGACCTTCATTTTTGTCAAAACCAATAGATCTCCGAAACTCCTGCTCAGAAGACAATTTGAAACACTACTGAAAATAATTTGCTTTGGCTCTGCAGGTACATTTCCGTCCTCAGTACAGTTTTCACATTCAACCATTGCAGCAGCTTTAGGCTCTGCCCAAGTACCATTAAGTAAACTAGTACATTACATACATTATTTGAAAGTTGATTTTACAAATGCATAAATACATGCCTATCTACACTGCAAAATAAAACACTGGAACCTCAATGCTCTAACAGGCAAGCCAGACTTTGATCCAGACTTCTGGGACAGCTTTCCCAAGCCAGGGTATAGCTCCCTGACTAATTCCATTGCCCTGGCCACATGTGGGAAAGGCTGTAGTTGTGACAAGCAGTAAGTGAGTTTAATCAAAACTCAAAATGTATTTTGACTACTCCTGTTTTGCCACATTCTCAGAACTGAAAAGACATTTTTCAAAAATGTTCACTTCTTAAAAGGGGAAAAAGGCAAAAACAAGTCACATGTATACTGTTTCCTCATTGACATCACCCAATTACTGTCAAGGTTGGGAATGGAGAAATGGATTAAGAAGTCCTTCAATTATCAGAGGGCCAGCTACTTCAGTCATCAAAGCCTTGATGCTCCTGGATCTTCCCATAGGACTCTGCTGGGTATATCAAGGAAATATGCCTAAAACTTGCCTTTTGAACATACAAATGACTCAGTTCATGTTAGAACTGATGCTTTCTTTGCACCTAACACTTGTGAAAATGGGCTTCCAAGGGGCAATGCATCTGCAGCCTGCTGAATGGCTTCCCAATGTACTGAGTACTGCAGCTGCCCGAGACCCTCCACCAGTATCCTACATGAATCTGTATAAACAGCAACAACTTTCATCTATGATCAACATAGGCATCGCTAATAAATATTAAAACTATTAAACTATAGGTTAAAATGCAGACCTCTCATAGAATTGAGTGATGTGATTTTGGTACATTTACCATTATTGTACTTTATTTAATAAAGAAATACATTTTCCCTTGCAAAGATAGCAATTGCAAGTTTACAAATAAAACCACAGACCTCCACTCATGATGCTAAATCTTCAACTTTTAACCAGCAGCAAACTGATTTGTTTACAAATGGTCCGTGGCACCACAAAGAAAGACTATCAAAGGTCACAGGTGCTTAGAGAACAGGTTTATTGACAACAATCTCATAAATACCCTAAGGAAAAAATCTCAAAGTTTCTAAACCTAAAATATTTAAAATATGCTCTTACTGGCAATCCCTCAACAAAATAGAGTAACAGGTCACTACACATAAATGTCACATTCAAAATTTGCTTCATTTTAACATTTTTGCCAATTTTTTAAAAATTACACTTGACTTTTTACCCCTTTTGGGTACAATTAAATCAACATTCAATTTTATTACAGATCCATAAATATATCGTCTAACTGTTGTGAACTTGTAGGCTGTCAGTCAGTAGTATATTACTCTATGAACAAACTGAGCCAAATATCTTTATTTTTAGGCATAGTAATGTCTAAGTAGTCAAAATGCAAACGTCGTGGTTTCCCTCCAAATCCCCAAAGCTTATGATACAGTGTGAGAAATTGTTTGCATCTACTACAAGTCCATCTGTGTACCTCAGGTGTCTGAAACTAAAAAAGGGTTCTTTAGTATTTTGATAAAAATGTACTCGAATATTTCATAACATTAATATTTATTGCTTTATATGAATACTGTATTGAAAGCCCAAGCATTCAGTTTACACACGAAATTATACAATTATACCGCTTCACAAAGGCAGTGAACACATTACAGTCTACAAAATCTACTTTACAGAAATTTAAAAATTCTAAATATCAAAAGGTACAGCTGAAGAAACAGGTATAAATTTGGCAGCCAGTAATTTTGACAGGGAGTTGCAGCTTGCATGACTTTAAATACGTGACTTTGAAAATAGTGAGTTTAGAGTAGTAACCATTGTGCTTTGTGTTGATCTGAAAAATAGAACACTGGCTGTCGAAGAAGCATGTTCAAAAATATTAATTCACTTCAAAATGTTATACAAATCATGGTGGTTTCTGTGTATCCCTAAAGCTCTCGTCATTTTAGCTCAGGTACATTACTGAAATAATCCAAGAATTCTTCCAGTACAGTGCTGTTTCACACCAGTGCCGTGTGCATATAAGGTAATTTAGAAAGAAAGGTGTAATGTTCACAATGTTCAGAAAAGCAAGTGAAACGTTACAGGACCTGTGGGCTCTTTTGAGATGGTTTCCTGTCAGACTCCTAAGCACTCGTTCAACCAAATGGTGAGCTAATGCTCCTACACAACTCCCAAGATAAAGCACATTTTCTCATACATAACCAAGTCTTTTTTTTTTCCAGGCACCATAGAAGTATACAAAAGAATTTTAGTTTGCACAGATCTCTTGGAATGTGTTTAACCTGGTATTTCAGACTTAAAGATTCCCAGGGTTTTCCAGGGGCCAGATTTTATCTCAATTACTCAGAAGAAAAGAAAATGTCTTCTTAAAGAAGTGAACTCAGTCATTACCAATAAAAAAGTATCCACTGTATTCATCTCTTATAGAAACAGAAAAATATAACATCCCCCTTAGAATAATCTATATATGTATATATGACTTAAAGTCCCATTGTACAGTTGAACAATAAAATCTGAAACCACATGAAACCCTATAATTCACATGTTAACATGTTCAAACTATGACTGAAATATGGAAACCGCTAGAGACAAGACAAAATCTTCCTTGCGCATGTATAAACCAAATGTGATCATCTTTAAAGTTTTCAAAATTATAATTATCTTCCAGTTTAAAAACTTTAATTCTAAATTAAAAAAAAAAATCTATACACAAACCACTGATTTGAGTACACCAGGAAAAAAAACAAACAAAAACCCAACAAAAACAAGAAAATCAGCAATAAGCAGGACCCAGAGGAGCCAGTATTCACAGCTCTTCCACGCACAACTGTCAGGGTTTATTCTTAAGGTTCTTTATTTTACAGCCTGTTTCTCTTGTAAAACTAAAGGTCCATTTATTACTTAAAAGTTCTCTACAGTGTAAAACCAGAACTGTATGTAAAATACTGCCTCTAAGTGTTTCTAAGTAGTTAAGTCTTGTTCCATTGGTTCGTCTGTGACGTCTGTGGTTTCGTCACTCTCCATGGATGACACAGAGACACTTTCTCCCGTTTTCCTGGAAGTGGACCCTCCTGACTCTTCTGTCTCAAGGCAGTCAGAACCACTACTCACAGCCCCTGCACTGTCACTCCGTTCTGAGCGAGGATCTCTCTGAGCTGCAGACCCGTCAGAGTCTTCCATGTGAGTATCCTCCTCTGAAAGCTCTTCATTCACAGCTAAAGCGTCATCAGATTCTCTTTCTTGATTTTTTCTTTCTGGGACCATTTCTCGTGGTGTCATAAAAGATTCTAGAAATAAGCAAATGTTATAGTTAAAATTTACTTTCAAATTACATGCAGTTGTTTTATAAAATCAGTTATCTACGGCTTGTAACTTCTCAAACTTAGTAACACATAGGTGGTACAAGAGCCCAGTATCACTGCACATACTGGCTTTGTGGGAGCCTAGGCTGTTTGGATGTTCACCTTACTAGACCTGGAAGGAGGTGGGAGGTCCTTGGACTTCTCACAGGGCAGGGAGCCTGGTCTGCTCTTCAGGCTGATAAAAGAGGGGGAGTTGATTGGGGGAGGGGGGGGATATGGGAGGCGGTGGCGGGGAAGAGACAGAAATCTTGGATGGATGGATGGATGGATGGATGGATGGATGGATGGATGGATGGATGGATGGATGGATGAATCGGGGACTCTCTCCTCTCACCTTCCTCCTCCTCTTCCTCCTCGTCCTCATCGTCTTCTGTACAATGTTGCCTGCTGCGATTTTCTCTGTCTTTCTCCGGAGGGGAAGATGCTGTTTCAGCTTCCTCTGCTCTAACTGAGCCTTCACTGGACACCGTCTGGCTAGCTGTCTCTCGGACGTCACCTTCTTTGTCAAACCGTAGCCTTTTCACCTCATGCTCCTCGGCTTCCACAGTATCATCATCTGGATATTTATTTTTAACAGGGCTCAGTGAAGAAACTTCTGATTCGGAAGCTGGAGAATCACTGCCAATGGTTTTTAAAGTGTTATTAATAAAATTATTTTCCTTGTAATCTACATTCTCATCTGTAAATTGAAATACTTAAACTGTGCTGTCAAATTAAATGGAAGTACCGGTGCTGAGAAAAAACAGAAGAACAACCCTAAAGCAATCTGAACAGGTTTATGGATGTTCCCACTGGGACCTACTTGACAAGTTCTACCTTTCTAGGAAATTCTAGAAAAGCTTGTCTAACATTCACCATCATCTGGGCTGAAGAGATGTCATAGCTCCTACAGCCACATTAAGGCCTGTTCTGTCCCTCAGAACAGTAAACAGTGTTCCAGGACCTGTGGGACACGAAGATCCGAAGACCTCAAGCTGCACGTTATGAAAAGCACAGGATGTGCACAGAGCCTCCCACTGCTAGGTGACATAACACCCAAGGCATGTAAACACCATGGGCACAGGGGACAATGGTGATACCTAATCAGTACAAAAGCAACCTTTTTCTCGATTACTTTTGATCTTTACTGGTTGAATCTACCAAATCCAGAGACGGAACCCAAGACATAAAAGGTCCATATACCTTGTAAATAGTAAATAGTGCTAAAATAACAGCAACCATCGTTAAATTTCTACACGCTTCTTCCTGTCTCTTTAAATATAAAACACAAACCTGTGGGCTTTCTCTTCATTTGAATGCAGGTCTGACTCTTTGCTATCTGCACTCTCAGGCAAACCATTTGTTGTCAAGGAGGTTGACAAAGAAAGCTTTGGTCGATTAAGTGGCCTTGGTGTTCCAGGTCCATTAATATTAGACCTATAATGAGATAAACAAACATTATTTTCCACTTTTGGAAAAATTATATACCTCTATACACATCACCGGTTCCAAAGTATGTGCACTACTTCTGGTTTTCAAAGTCTTGTCCTAATTAGCAAATGTAGTCTGGTAGAACCTACAAGATAAATCTTGTATCTTCCCCATAAAATGTTCAATTAAAAAAAAAGTATACTGAGCCTGCTACCTCAAGCACTACCAAGAAACTTGGAACATTCTGGATGGTTTACAAAAAACAAACCACAATATTCTCACCTGTCAGTATAGTTTGGTGAGTTTCCAGGAAACATTACACCATTCATTCGGTTTAAGCTATTAGAACTGTTCTTCCTGTAATAAAAGAGAACACTTCAGCTGGGCATGGTGGCACATGACTTTAACCCCAACACTGGGAGGCAGAGGCAAGTAGAGATCTGTGTGTTCAAGGCCAGCACTGACAACCCAGCAAGTTCTAGGCCAGCCAGAGTCAAGAGTGAAATCCTGTCTCAAAATAGAAGAAATATTTCTTGCCAGGTGGTGGTGGCGCACGCCTTTAATCCCAGCACTCAGGAGGTAGAGGCAGGCAGATCTCTGTGAGTTCGAGACCAGCCTGGTCTACAAGAGCTAGTTCCAGGACAGGCTCCAAAGCTACAGAAAAAACCCTGTCTTGGGGAAAAGAAAAGGAAAGAAAAAGAAAGGAAAAGAAAAGAAAGACTTCGTTGGACTAATCTGAGTGCAGGACTGGGGAGATGGCTTAACAGCTAAGACCACAGGCTGCTCTTCCAAGACCTGGATTCTGTTCCCAGCACTTAAACATTGGCTCACAAGCATCCGTAAATCCAATTCCAAAGAACTGATGCCCCTTTCTGAGCTCCATGGCATGTACAAGGTATACATTACATCCAGGCAAAAACACAGATAGGAAGCAAAATAACACATTTAAAAGAAGAACCTGTGTTTTTTTGTCTTTGTTTTTTTAAAGCCGTTTTGTAACAGGGCTGTCAAATTCAAACACAGATAATGGGGAAATTAGCATGCACATACACACAAGTATGGGGAAAAACTATTAGTGACACGTGCTTTCGAACATCTTGGAATGTTCTTCAAATATTCATATTCATCAAAAAAGCAAAACATTAAATTCAAAAGGAAATCAATTCAGCATCACATTTAACCAAGAAGCAAAGGATTATCTCACTATCTGATTTAGCAAGAAAAAGTTAAAAATTCTAAAAACAAAACTGTCTAAGAAATAAATGGCACTTAGGATTAAGTCATCAGATCCTCCTTTTCCCCACCCTTCACACACCCGAGGGTACTGTGTGTGCGCGTGAGTGCATGCATGGGCTCTCGTGCAATTTCCATGACATCCACACATAACAAAGAATAATATACATGGTCTAAATGGTAATAGTGCCATGCCTGTACAGATGCCTGGAACCAAATCTTTAATTTAGTCTAGAAATCCTGACAACCAGCAGCAATACTTGTCCATCCTGAAGAACCACCAAAGTATCTTATTCCAAAACTAACTGGCAGCCCTGGAAAAGCATCTAGGTGGCCATAATTCAGCAGTTAACCCACCTCTAGTCCACATCTCTCTACTGGAAACACTTGCACAGCATTCTGGCAACTTTCTACCTCAGGGACCAGGTGGCAGATTTCATAATGTATAGAAGTATGTTTAGGTACATATAAAATAAATGTACTACTTTACCAAAATGGTGAAACAATTAGAATATAGTAACTGATATCAAAAGCAGAAAAACATTGTATACTTACTCTGAAGAAGGACAAACACAGCTAACAACCATCACATTCTGAAATAACAAAAAATGATGACTTGAGTGAGAGAAAGGCACAGCAACACAACTGTTAGTAACCTGTTTGAAACTCACACAATCACCCACACGGGTTAAGCGTCCATTTATTCCAACTGAAAGCAACTGGATAAAAACAAAACAAAACAACAAAAAAAACTAAGAGCAGTAAGACTTCAGGAGGATCTGACTGCACGCTCACTGGCTTGCTTTAATATTTATCCTGTATGTCTGTGTGTCTTGAGTTCAAGTCAGAGGAACCCTCCACCACACGGGTCTCAGGATCAGGCCTGGGAGATAGGTGATTTGATGAGCTGAGCCACCTCAAAGGGTCTGACCCCTACGTCCACTCCCCACCCGACCTCCTTCCTTTAAAGCCCTGGCTGGTCTGGAACTCACTATGTAGACCAGGCTGGCCAAGAACTCAAGAGAAGAACTTGCCTCTGATTCCCAAATGCTAAGATTAATGGCCTGTACTACCATGAGAGCCTGAAGTGTTTTCTTTTCTTAATTCCAATAGTTCTGATAATTTAAATCTGATAAATGGTATTACAATTCCTAGAAACTCACCAAGCTATACTGTGGTGAGAATGTTGGTTCACTTTTAATTTCTTCTCACTCTTTTTTTTTTAAACCATAATGGAACCCAGGCACTGGCGTATATGTAAAAGTAGGGCCTGTTTTCCATTTTCCTGTGCATGTAAGCACTTACATATGCAGGACCCAAATGCTTTTTTTCAAAAAAAGATTTATTTATTCATTTCTTGTGTATACAGTATTCTGCCTGCGTGTACATCTGCAGGACAGAAGAGGGCACCAGATCTCATTACAGATGGTTGTGTGACACCATGGGAATTGAACTCAGGACTTCTGGAAGAACAGCCATCTCTCCAGCCCTGATCGGAATCTCTTACACCTCATTCAGTAAGACAGAATCAGTTAAACCCAGAGCTGGATAGCCAGCTTGCTCTGTGGATTCCCTGTCTCTATCTTTCAAAGCTGAAATTCATTACAAGCATGACAATGAACTGAAATGTGATGGCTTGTATGTGCCAAATCCCCATTCTCTCTTCTAGAACCATTTTGAAATTAAATATTTAGTCCAAGTGTATCTATAAAGCAAAATTCAACCCAAGGAGAGACCAAACCCATTCTTTGGAAATTATACAAGAGTACTTTTAAGGAAGGTCACTCCAATTCCAGAGAAAACATTTTGTTTAAATCCCTTGCTCACAGCACTGAGCTGGCAAACGCAGGCAGTGATAACCTGTCTGTCCATCAAAAACTTCCAAAACACAATTACTAAGGGTCCAAGGGTCCTTAAGTTGCAGTACTGATGAACCCTGCAGCTTCCTTCCCTTCTGAATCTCACTAAACAGACAACATAAAGGATCAACAAAATATAAGACCCAAGAACTATACCAAAAATTCCAGTTAATGGTCTTGAACTCTGTTCCCAGAGTAAACAGAGTGATTTTAAAACAAAAAAATTGTAATATTTACTATGCTTTAGGGATAAACTACCCTAAGAATTCGCCATCTGTCCAAATATAGTTGATCCAATTACTTGTCTAGCGGTGATTTAACATTTTGATCATGTAAACTTTTGACACTTTTGTGTATTACTTCATTCTCCAGAATGTTCTTTCTTTAGTAGCAGTACCCCACCAACGACAATGTGGATTAGATCTTTCTACTCAACATATCACTAACACGTTTTTACACACAGGTTTATAAGGTCGTGTGCCTCTGAATTCCAGTGACATTTACAACGTACTGCTAACATCTTTCTAGTGGGTTCTTGTTGTTTTGTTTCTAAATGCTTAACAACAACAACAACAACAACAGAATGTTTGCAAATAAAAGCAAAAGCCAGGAAGTGGTGGCACAAGCCTTAAATTCCAACACTCATGAGGCAGAGGCAGATCTCTAGGTTTGAGGTCTGCCTGGTCTACAGAATGAGTTCCAAACCAGCCAGGGCTGCACAGAGAAACCCTGTCTCAGGAACAAATTTCCAATTTCCCTTGGAGGAAGCTCTCTCATCTGGACTATGACATTACCTTACAAGAGGCAGGCCTCTGTCCTCAAGAGACTGTCTTTGTACAGGAAAGAAATTAACACCATGACCTGACCTCTCTCAGCTTACCCCTTCTTCCCTTTTCCTGTAAAATACCATGTCCCTAAGTACGCATTTTGGCTCATAGGACTATAGAGCCAAAGCTGGACAAGCAAGTCACCTGCCTTTCCTCTATTTCTTTCTGTCACCTGCAATTAGTGTCTCTCCTGCTTCTCTTTCTCCTCTTTTCCTCTGTGATTTTCTTCTTTTTCTCACTTTTTTTCTTATCACATGTGACCAAATGAAAGGGTAAAGATAAGGATAAGATCTCTCCCAGTACTGGCAGCAGGAAAAAAAAAAACCAAAAATAATAAATTAGTTAATTTAAATATTTTAATGGAAAAATGAAATTGGCAAAGCAGCTTCCCTGAAATTTAAAATAATGGCTGTCTGGGGCTGGAGAGATGGCTCAGTGGTTAAGAGCATTGCCTGCTCTTCCAAAGGTCCTGAGTTCAATTCCCAGCAACCACATGGTAGCTCACAGCCATTTGTAATGAAGCCTGGCCTGCAGGCACACATATGGACAGAATATTGTATACATAATAAATAAATAAATATTAAAAAAAAATAAAAATAATGGCTGTCTGGGGCCTCTTGGGCCTTTTTTCTGGCCCTGCCTATAAATTTCTCTCTGAAACATTGAATGTAATTTAGAAAACAATCCAGTAAACAGTCTATGAAACAATTCTTGTGATAGAATACATACCTTTTCTACTCCTCTGAGAAATTTGTCTGTTCCTGTATAATTTCTTCTTGGATCTGTTAGCAATTCACATAGTCGTTGAATAGTAAAAGGGATACTGCAAAAGAATAATTTTATAGTTGAGGTCATAAGTGTAAGAAGCTAGGAGCTGTGCTTCACAGTGAAAGCTTTATGGAGAGAGTCACCCTGTGTCAAGCCACAAAGAATAAATTCAGGAGTCACTTAAAGCAATACCAAGGAACACCGAAAACAATGTGTCAAAACTCATTCCGGAAAAAATTTAGTGCAATATTCTAAATTCTGACTGCTCAATTTGCACTTTACCAGAGGTAACACAATAATGCTTGTCCGTTTATTTACAAACAAGATGTTTCTTCAAGCATTCTAATGCACCCAAACATTTTACTAAATATCATAAACGACTTTGTTACTGAGATCAAGTATGACAAATTAGTCTAACACTAAAGTATTTTTTTTTATTTTTTGGTTTTTCGAGACAGGGTTTCTCTGTGGTTTTGGAGCCTGTCCTGGAACTAGCTCTTGTAGACCAGGCTGGTCTCGAACTCACAGAGATCCGCCTGCCTCTGCCTCCCAAGTGCTGGGATTAAAGGCGTGCGCCGCCACCACCCGGCTTAAAGTATTTTAAATATGACTCTGCTCCCTTACCACTTTAAAGAGAACCTATAAATTTAGTCAAACTTATATTATTTTGGTAAGAATATTGAAGTTAACTATACCAAACACTTTTTACCAGAATGTAGTTTTCCTTTAATCACAGCAAATACAAAAGAGTAAAAATCTTGGAATAGTAATCAAAGAGTTTTGAAGAAACCAGAAAGATGGTTCAACAGTTAAGAGCACTGGCTGCTCTTCCAGGACTCAGGTTTGATTCCCAGGACCCGATCCAAGACCATCATCTGGTCTCCATGGGAACCAGGCACATGGGGTACATAAAGACATGAATGCAGGTAAAACAACCATACATAAAAAGAATTTCTTTAAAGAAGGGTTTTGGCTCAGAGCAGTTAGCAATCATCAGAATTACAGCTCGGTGTAATGCTGTAAGCATTAGATGTGACAGATGCTGAGAAAAAAACCACATGGAGTGAGTCTTTGGGTATCAGTGTTTTCCATTAAAATCTACTTAATGCAGCTTATGAAGAGAACTGCAAAGTCTCAGATTCACATAGAATATCACAGGGCCTTCATTTTCATACAATAGTCTACCCTACAGCAATGTATGTAGCACACATATCTGATGGAAATCACAGTAGTTCTTACTAGATAAACTACATTTAAAGCAGACTTTTTTTGTTTGTTTGTTTTGTTTTTGTTCTCCATAGCTTTGGGGCCTCTGGAACTCACTCTGTAGACTAGGCTCACCTGAATTCAAGGAGATCCACCTGTCTCTGCCTCCCAAGGGCCTGGCTTAAATCTCACTTTTTTAAAAAAGAAGACAAGGTCTCATTTTTGTAGACCACAATGACCTCAAAGCTACTTCTTCCTATCATCACAAAGCAAAGTAAGGAAATAGTGTAAGGAAGAATAAGTACCAGATGATATACCAAGTCTCAACTAATTATACTCTGGAAAAGGGGAGAGAAGAATATAAGCACATTTTAACAAATAGATTCAATGGGCTAGAGATGGCTCAGCAGTTAACAGCACTTGCTGCTCTTGCAAAAGACCTGGGTTTGGTCCAACACCCACATGACGGTTCAAAACCATCTGTTAACTCCAATTCCAGGGAATCAGACCCTCTTCAAATCTCCATAGGCGCCAGGTGAAGATACATACATGCAGAAAAACACTTTTCACATAATCTAATCTTTAGAACAAAAACAAAAAGAACCCTCTCGGTCACATGAAAACCAGAATTAATGATAAAGCAAACAAGCCTATTTTAAAGCTATATGTAATCCACAAAGGATAAAAACTAAATAAATGCTCTTTTACAGAAGTGATGCACATGTGCAGCACACACACAAAAACCACCACCCAGGTTCTCAGTGCACATCTGAAAACCTATCCGATTAGATGTCTTCCTCAGTCTTTTATAGCCTCGTTTAAGTCAGTTATCCCTAGAACCTAACCGTTCAGATAATCAAAAAACCAAAACACAAATCACACACACAAATGAAATCAAAAAACACCCCAAAACAAGTAAAAAATATTATTTTAATTTAAAGAAAATGAAAAAGTGAGTGGACACCTTGCAATTCAAAGAGCAAACAAAAAACCAAAATGAAACAAACAGGGAGGGAAGAGAGGAAAGGTAAGAAAGGAAAATATGGAAAGAGATAAAAACTTAAAAGAGCCATTTGAGGGGTTCTATGAAAACCCATAAAATAGAAGCTTAAAATATACACATATATGTAACTCTAAATGAAATCACAAAACAATGGGGGAGAAAAAAGCCCCAATTAGACATCTCTCGACACCAAATGAAGTCTCCAATTCTAGGGATAGGTTACATCTAATCAAGTTGTTGGCTAAAGAAGCCCCATGGACACCCCCAAACAGCCAGGCCATTGGTTGCTCTCCGCAAAACAATGCTAAGACCCTATTGCAGAAAACAACACATATACTAATCACTGAACAAAGAAGTTGAACTGGCACTATCCAGACCCTTCACCCTTCAAAGAGCAAAAAAATACATACTCAGAACTTATTAAAATAATTTAGAAAATAATTCTGTGTTAAGATACTACAGAGCATTCGACTTACTGCCTTTAAAAAGCACAATGCTGGGTGGTGGCGGCGCACGCCTTTAATCCCAGCACTTGGGAGGAGGGGCAAGAAAATCTCAATGAGTTCAAGGCTAGCCCGGTCCACCAAGGACAGCCAGGACTGTAACAGAGAAACCCTGTCTCAAAAAACCAAAAAATAAATAAAAACTAAACTAAAAGCACAGAAAAGCAATAAAACAAACAGAACAAGGATGGAGAAATGGCTCAGGAGTTAAGAGCACTGGCTGCTACTCTTGCAGATGACCTGAGTCTAATTTCAAGCACATACATGGCAGCACATAAACAACCATTAACTCCAGTCCTAGGGGATCTGATGCCTTACCCTGGCTTTTAAGGACAGACACTATGCATGCACGTAGTGTACAGACACACATGCAGACAAAATACCCATACATAAAAGAAAAAAAAGTTGGCAAAAACACAAGAAAAGCAAAAAGCAATTTAAAAAGGGGGCTACTGACATAAAAAAAAATGCCATTTTCTTTTACAAAAGTACAAGCTGGAACCTCAAATGTAGACCAAAGAGATGTACACAAAACCCTGAAAACCATACACAGTAATACAAAACTACAGTAGCTATAGTTATTACAGAGGGTTTTGTAATAGGGCTAGGATGTAGCTGAGTGGTAAAGTGCAGACTTAGAATTTGCAAGGCTTCAATTCAATCTCCAGCAACACACACACATGCAAGCACGCGTGCGTGCGTACACACACTCACAGAAAGAGAAAAATGGTTAACAACCTGTTCAAGTATGATATGCTCTTATCAACAAAAGATGGTTTGTACAATACACACTACAAACAAGCATGGCTCAATGCACTGTGTACAACTTCACTTAAAAACAACAAAAAAATCTATGCAGGGTGGTGGTGGCACACACATTTTATCCCAGCACTCAGGAAACAGAGAAAAGCAGATCTTTGTGAGTTCAAGGGCAGCCTGGTCTACAGAGGGGATTTCAGGCCAGGCTCCAAAGCTACAGAGAAACCCTGTCTCAGAAAACAATACATACATACATACATACATACATACATACATACATACATACATACATAAATATTGAATGAAAATGAGATGAGTATACTAATGAGAAGACCCTCAACTGGTGAACAGAGCTGGGGAGATAACTCATAAAGCGTTTGCTGTACCCCAGCACAAAGACCTGAATCTAAATGCCTAGCATCCTTATAAAAGCTTGGATAAAACAACACACATCTGTATCCCAAATGCTGGGAGGCAGAGACAAGTGTATCCCTGGGACTCGAACACTGGCTAGCCAATCTAGTCAATTAATGAACTCCAGGGCCAGGAAGCAATGGAAGAAGGCAGTATGACAGAACGTATGGTTACCACGGGCACTGCACAGATGAGCATGTGACACATACTACACACAAAATGTAATTAAAAAAAAAAAACTTAATGGAAAGCAAAAAGTATGATTTAAAAAAAAAGTATGATAAAAAGCCAACAAAATCTTTATTCAGAACTTGAAAACAAAGACTGTCATGTTTCAAATCAGCATATATAATAATAGAGCAAAAAGGAAGATATAAAATGAGAATACATAATGTATCACTAATTAAATTTCAATTCTGCCTAATTAGAGTAAATAATCCAAACAGCCATTCTGAACTGGAATTGAAATACTTATGGCTCAAAGATGAAAAACACCTTAAGAGCAATTATGTTTAAGTGTGCTTAGACATTTAATGACTGTTCAAATCATTTAAAGGAGATGAACACACGTTTTAGCAGGTTAAGAAATTATAAATACTAACTTTATCTAATAACCTACTTATCTGATATCTAGTCTAGTAGAATTAATTATGAATATTTGTTCTTACTAATTTATAAATTAGCTCAATATTTAATATGCAGTGGTATAAATCATTTTAACTTCTATACATTTGGAATATCTACTCTGTGTATGTGTATACTATATACAAGTATTCTACAAAGGAAATCTGTTTATGTTGCATACATCCAGTTCATAAATAAATTTTATGCAACATATAACACGTGGCTTCTTTCCCATATGTGCTTTTAAAGAGCCCTTGCTGGGTGGTGGTGGCATATACCTTTAATCCTAGCACCTGGGAGGCAGACACAGGTGGATCTCTGTGAATTTGAGGCCAATCTAGTCTATAGAGTGAGTTCCAGGAAAGGCTCCAAAGGTACAAAGAGAAATCCTGTCTCGAAAAACAAAACGAAATAAAGAAGCCTCAACTAAACTCATAAAGAACAAGCATATGGTTAAATAACTAACGGGACAACAAAGTATCTTCCCAGACAAAAGTTTCAGTAACAGACCTAATGCCAGAGCATAAACTTCTGATTATTGTAGGCAAATTCCTAAGCTTAAAATGAGAATAATACGTTGAGAATGGTGGTGCACACATTTAACACCAACAGGAACCAAGAGGCAGGGGATCTCTGCATTCAAGGCCAGCCAGGGCTACATAGTAAGACCCTGTCTCAAACTGCAGCACCCCCCCCAAAGAATATGGTTTATGGCATAAAAGCATACAATTAGGGCTAGAGGGATGGCTCAGCAGTTAAGAGCACTGACTACCCTTCCAGAGGACCAAGGTTCAATGGCAGCTCACAACTGTCTGTAATTAAGATCCAACACCCTCACAGACGTACATGCAGGCAAAACGCTAATACACATTAAAAAAACAAAACAACAAAAAAACATACAATTAAAAAACCTCTTCACTCGGCTCGATGGTGGTGGCACAGGCCTTTAATCTAATCCTAGCACTCTAAGCAGAAGAAGGTGGATCTCTGTGAGTTCAAGGCCAGAGTGGTCTACAAAAGCTAGTTCCAGGACAGGACAGGCTACAAAGCAGTAAAACCCTGTCTCGAAAAACCAAAACACCCTCTTCACTTAACACCTACCATTAAACAGGAATCTTATTACTAGAAACCCAATTCACTGTATTTCATAATGCTGTCTCATTCCTAGTGCCAAATGCAATATTCAACAAGTCAATTTCACAAACGCATCACTCCTTCAGTAAATATAAAGTTCTAAATTAGAACTTAATGACTAATAGGAAGCACAGCAACATTTTTAAAGTAACACATTTATTTAGTGTTCCTGGTATTTTCAATGATTTACAAGAGATTAAGAATGTTTAGTTACTGGGGGAAAGGCAGGTTCAAACTCTAAAATATATAAAACCTCTTACATATACAATTAAGTCTTCAACAAATATCAAAAACAAAAAA
This sequence comes from Microtus pennsylvanicus, assembly GCF_037038515.1. NCBI lineage: Eukaryota > Metazoa > Chordata > Mammalia > Rodentia > Cricetidae > Microtus > Microtus pennsylvanicus. The sequence continues at coordinate 45,635,281 of NC_134586.1, forward strand.
AATATTTTCTGATAAATGAATGTTGCTGCTACCTTAATAAATGCATGTATAAAGTACGAATACCCCTGAAACTCATAAAACCAATTCAACTTTTTTTAACGAAGACTATAAACATTTAAAAATAACTACAAGCCAAAAATTGGCAAGTATAGCAAGGCGGGCGACGGTAGCTCACGCCTTTAATCCCAGAACTCAGAAAGCAGAAGCAGGTAAATCTCTGTGAGTTCAAGGTCAGCCTGGTCTACTAAAGGAGTTACATGACAGCCAGAGCTGTTACACAGAGAAACCTTGCGGGGGGGGGGGGGGGAGGCAGGCAAGCACTAGAGATACAGGAGTTAATTATTAACCAGACATAGCAAAACTTAAAAAAATAACATCTATAATGTTAAAATTAAACCTTTAAAATATTATTAAGTGCATACCCATTAAATCCAGTGACAATTTTCAGTATTCTTTCCTTCATTTCATCAAAGGGAATATATTCAACATTAGGATTGGGAGGACCTCTTGGTTCAGGAGCCGAAGTTCTGAAATCATCCATCACTTTCTCCAGTTTGAAAATAAAATAACCTTTAAATTGGGACCACTGAATCCTATAAAAGAAAAAAGTCAGAAAACATTAATAATTACCCTTACAATTACTTTAAACACAAACACAGACATTATAAAAATGCCTCATAATTTCCACATTATAATGCTTATATGGACTAGGAAGTCTTTTTTTTTACCATTAAAAATACAGAATAAGACAGGCAGTGGTGGCGCACACCTTTAACCCCAGCACTCAGGAGGCAGAGGCAGGAGGATCTCTGTGAGTTCGAGGCCAGTCTGGTCTACAAGAGCTAGTTCCAGGACAGGCTCCAAAGCTACAGAGAAACCCTTTTTTGAAAAAAAAAAAAAAAAAAGAAGAAGAAGAAGAAGAAGGAGGAGGATAAGAAAGAAAGACAGAAAAAAAAGGTACAGAATAAGCCACGTTTGGTGACATATATCTTTTAATTCCAGCCCTTGGAGGACTGTGTCTTAAGGTTTCTATTGCTGGGAACAAACACCATGACCACAGCAACTCTTATAAAGACAAACATTCAATTGTAGTGGCTCACTTACAGTTCAGAGGTTTAGTCTGTAAAGGAAACAAGGCAGACATGGTGCTGGAGAGGGAGCTGAAAGTACTACAGCTTTTGCAGACAACAGAAGTGGTCTGAGTAAAGCTTGCACATCTGAGACCTCAAAGCCTGTATCCATAGTGATACACTTCCTTCAACAAGGCCTCATCTCCTAATGACGCCAACCCCTATGATCTAATGGGGGGGGGGGTTTACATTCAAACTACCAAACCGAGGCCAGTTCTGACTACAAAGTTCTAGGCCAATCAGGGACCACACAGTGAGATCTTGTCCCCCAAAACAAAGCAAAACAAAAAACAACAACAACAAATCCAAAATAACTAAGTTCTTTTCCTCCCTCCCTTTTCAGTCATTGTCATTTGAGGTATTCAGAGTATTGCTACCAGTATCACTCAACAAGTAAGGTGAAGAAAGAAATCATAAATTCCAACATAATCCTTTGAATACAAAAAAAACTACACATACACACAGGCATACAAACATGCACACACACGAGAAAAAATAACAAAGTACCCTATTTTTTTTTTATCTCTATTCAGTGCTGGGTAGCAATTTTCTCCAAGATATAACACTGACGAGCTCACTGCAACCCATCTTCCCCAAGCTCACAGTAAAAACTGCTGGTCTTTTTTTTTTTCAGTGTGTGGGTGTTTTGCCTCAATACTTGTGGCCAAAGAGGCCACAAGAGTGTGGAGTTTCAGACAGTTGTGAGTTGTAATATGGCTGTGGGAATCAAAACCCAAGTCCAGTGGAAGAACAAGTGCTCTTAACCACTGAGCCATCCCTCCAACTCCCTCCCACTCACAGATTCACACCAACATTACTATCAGAACTTCAGTTTGTTTTGCTCTGTTTTAAATCTGGAGCTAGAGATGTAACCCAATTGGTAGAATGCTCACCTAGCATAGATAGTGTGCCTTGGAGCTTGATCCCTAGCACCACATAAATTGGGCACAGTGATTTTATGACTGTAATCTGAGCAGTTGTCAGATGGGACAGATCAAAATTCAACAAGGTCAGCATGGGCTAACATGAGATAACCCCCTCCACCCTTTTTTCATTTTAACAACCCACAACATCAAGGTCAAGAGCAATTAAAAGGTTCTGAGGAAGAATAAGTGATTGATTTCTGCTACTCAGAGGCTGACACACTGGAGGACCACTTGGTAAGACTGTCTCAACATAAAATTTCCTGAAGAAACAGGAAGATCCATGATCAACAAAATTAGTTTCAAAAGACTTTGGATAGTAAATAGAGAATTCATGACCGAGATTTTTGTGTTTATATACAGAACCTTCAGGAGGATCAATTAGGTTCAGAACTGTTGACAGGAGGACTCCAGGACAAAGTTGGCAAAGTTGAAATAAGCTAGACCTGAAAAGGATAAAGCCAGCAGTACAAGAATAAAAATGTCAACAAAGAAAATTTTTCATACTCAGCAATGCCGGCATCATGGGTCACAGAATCGTGTCTTGTGACAAGCTGCTCTATGTGGCTGCAGCATGGCCCAACCACTATCCACATGTGCCAGGAGCACCAGCCACACTCCTCAGAAGGAACAATCAACAGTACCTCCAGACATTACCAAATGAACTGCCACTAGGTAAGTCCCTTTTGCTGAGGACTACAATAAAAAATGAAACTAGAAAACCCAGAACCTCAAACCCGATTCTCACAGTGAGACATAAGGTTTACTTAAAAACAGTCTAGCACTGTGACAGGAGAGTAAACAGGTTAGTCTTGTTAGCAGCTGTGCCTTTGGCAACACCACAAGCAATGTCACTATGAAACTGTAACCCAAAATAAATCCCTTTTCCTTCCAGTTGCCTGTGTCAGGACATTTTATCACAGTAATAAGGAGTCACCAAGATAAGCAGTACACAGGAAGATGTCTACAGGTTGAACATAATAAATATTAAGGAACTTAAACATGATTTGGTATCAGTAGGGCTTCTATATCCATACCCTGAAGGCAACAAGGGATGACTATCATTTTGCAAATTCAAAGAGCTCACAAGGGTAACTGAAAGCAGCCATCCTAAGAATTGACAAGACAGATCTGTATCAAGGCACAATATAGAGAAAGTGCATTAACTGAGCAGTGGTAGTGCAAGCCTTTAATACAGCACGCAGGGAGGCAGACATAGGTGGATCTCTGCGAGTTCGGGGCCAGTCTGGTCTACACAGTAAACTCCAGGACAACCAGAGAGATACAGAGAAACCAAACCCTACCTCAAAAGACAAAAATAAATAAATAAATAAATAGGAGAAAGCACATAATCTCAGAACCAAAGAGAAACACATCAGACTTATTAAAGTCAGTGTCATAAGAGCAATAGCAAACCATCTTTAAAATCTAAAGGATGAGAATTTTTTTACCTATATGCCCAAACTATTCATCAAGTAGGACAGCGACAGTAACACATTTTCAAACAATAAAGGCAAAATTAACCGGTTTGCTGCCAGGCCGTCCCTCACCCCATGAAATCAAGCAAATCAAGAAAGGATGGCACAGTGTCTAGAAAATGAAGATCACAAATAAATCAGAATCAGAAAGAGGAAGATCCCTCATTAAAAGAACTATGAACTTGGTGGTAAGATGTGAAGACTCCTATCTTTATCACTTATAACATGGTAAAATTAAAAATCTATGGGCAATCAATTTAGAATAAACAATCAAGAATGGCTCTCTGGGCTAGCAGGACGACTCAACAGGAGAAGGAGCTTATTGCTAAACCGGATGACCTGAGTTCAATCCATGGAACCCACACTGTAGGAGAAACAAACCAAGTTGTCCTCTGACCTCCATGGGCACTGTTACACATATGTCCATCACTCCCACACAATTTAAATTTTAAACGTTTCTTCATCACTGGAGGCCCCCGCCTGTAAATCTAGCAGAGGAAGTCTTGTCTCAAACATGTACAAGGGAGCTGCTTGGGCCAGTCCCCTTCCAAAGGCCACACAAGTCAAGGGATGACACAGAAACAGCCTATCCACCTAACACCGACTAAAAGAGATCTAACCATGGCTCCCACTTGCATTCTGTTTATACTTGTATCAACAGCGGCATGTTTCACTTCAAGATTGAGGTATTAAAACAAAGAGAGGAGACATACTTGGCCTGTCTGGCAGGAATGAATATACTTACTCTAAGGCAGTACTCAAGTCAGTGGTTTTAATCTATGAGTCACAATCACTTTGGGTATCTGATAGCCCTTTCACAGAGGTCACCTTAGACCATAGGAAAACACATATATTTATTACTGTATGATTCATAACAGTAGCAAAATTACAGTTATAAAGCAGCAACAAAAGTACTTTTATGGTTGGGGTCACCACAACATAAGAAATTCTATCAAAGGGTTACAGTATTAGGAAGGTTAAGGATCACTGCACTGCTCTAAGGAAAGATATATATGCACCCTTCTTTAGCTGTCAAGACTATTTGACACTTGCTGTTCTTGCACTCCCATTTCTGCTCACAACCACCTGTAAATCCAGTTCTAGGAAATTTGGTATGTTCTTCTGACCTCCAAGGGCCTCTTATGACTTCAGAAGTACCAGGAATGCATGTGGTGTACATATATATACATACAGGCAAACCACCCCACATGTTACTTCCCAACTTATTTCTATTTATTTAAAAATAAAGAAAATATGACAATCAGTATAGAAAATAAGGGGGAAAATCATCACTCAGCTTTGTCAAACTCTAGTGCGAGTTATTATTACAGTACTTGATGAGGGAAATACATTTATGTATCTCACATTCCCAAAAGTCTGGCTCCCCTAGGATTTCCACTGAACTCACCTTTATTCTTCACTCTCTTCAATACAACTCTTAATGTCACATCCAATGGCCTCACTTCCTATTTCTTTTCTAAAACTGAAGCATAGGGAAAATGCCCAGCTACATTCTCATATTCGCCTCCTGATGAACAAGCTATATGCTCATGCTCACCTATACACAATAATGAACAATCTACACACACATCTTCCTGGTACATTATCCCACCTCTTATTTTTCCCATCTTCATGATTTTTCTTTATTCCTCCCCTTTTCTAGATCTAACCTCATTTCTTCATTGTCCTATACAGAAAAAGTCCTAGTGATAGCTCCCAATCAGACTTTTAGTTCTGTCACTAAATATAATTGTCCCTATCAAGATCATCTGTGACCTCCATGCTGCTGCGTCCAGTGGTCAACTCTTCTCACACCTTAACTTCCCCCAGGAGCATTCTGAAATGTTACCATTCTTCATTTTCAACTGCTCAATTCAGCAACTCAGAAGTTCAACCAACCTCTTCTCTATGTACAACCAGTGGTTTCACCCAGTGTCATTTTTATACCTCTGTATGTCAGTTAGATCCTAGACTCATTTATCCAACCATATACTTCATGTTTACATTTTGCTAACAATATCCAATACTGAACTAATTTTCCCAACAAATAGTTCCTGCCAGATTTTTCCTGGCCCCTGCCAAAATATCTGTGATGTGATGAAATTCCTCCCCCACATCTTCCCATCAATAAAAAATTCTGTTGTATCTTTAATATATAAAGAATAACAGCTAGGAGCCAGGCATGATAGTGCAGGCCTTTAATCCCAGCCCTAAGAAGGCAAGGAGGAGTTCTGTGAGTTCAAGGCCAGCCTGGCCTATTACAAGATCCTGTTTCAAAAATAAAACCAAAAGCTGGGTGTAGCAGTACACACCTTTAAGCCCAGCACAGACAGACAAGGCCTCCAAGAGTTTGAGGACTGAACTACACAGTGAGTTCCAAGGCATACAGTAAAATCCTGTCCCAAAATAAATTACTAGTTATTCCAAAGCACCACTATTCCTTAGCCTGAACTAAAGCTATGCCTGCATGGGGCTTAATGTGTAAGGGTGGGTTAATGGTGGAGCTGTACTTGAGTGCTGGGCTGAATTATCCATTCCAATGAAGAAAAAAATAAGAAAAAACTACACCCAACTCTCACTTACAATGCCCAAAAGATTTCAGCACAGTCACCCATAGAACAATTCCACTGGCAATCTATCGTTATCTCTGCTTCAAACCTGGGTTTCACTAAGAGTAAAGACCAAAGTTTTCCAAAGGGTCAAAATGACTCATCTGGTTCCATTGTCACCTCTTCCAGTCCTTTGTCATCCCGTCATCCTACTCCAGCCCTCCCCTAGTGTGAAAATGCTATACACCCCACTACTGTTTAAGTACCAGGAGAATGTCAAAACAAAACATCAACTAAAGGATGCACTACATTACCATGTGACGACAGAAAGGTTAAAAGGGTCCTTCTAACTCCGTGGAACTCCAAATTACACAAGACTAAGGAAGTCATTAAGTGTTATAAGCACATCTAACATGGGAATGAAGATTTTTCCAGAGCGGTCTTAGAAAGCCTTTAGAGAAACATAAAGTCACCATGACGAGGGAACATTATCTACCAGAGAACTAATGAATGAAGTAAGCAGAAAAAGAGGGCCACAACTTAATCAGACATATATGTTCACAGACGCTGAAACTTCATTGGGCCTTACATTCTAAATTCAACAGTAGAAGCACATGAGAATTTTCAGTATGTCTGAAGAGAGCAAATAAAACTGTAATTCATAAAAAGTCTACAATGAAATCAAAAAACAATGAGAATAGTATGTAGATAATGAACCCAGATAGAAAACTCAAAATTGTTTGAGAATCTTATAACCCCTATTCCAAGTTTACACACCACAGTAGTTTCCTGAGGAATTTTCCTAGCACTCCTGAAGTTTGCTGGATTTTGCAAGGGCAAAGCTATGATTTATTCCTCTGGCACAAAATCCTTAAGTAACCACTTCCCATCTTTCTACATTGAAACATTCCACATCTTGCCCGGGCGGCCCTCACGTCTTTAATCCCAGCACTCCGTCTTTAATCCCAGCACTCCGTCTTTAATCCCAGCACTCCGCACTCAGGAGGTAGGCGGATCTCTGTGAGTTCAAGGCCAGCATGGTCTACAAGAGCTAGTTCCAAGACAGGCTCCAAAGCTACATCAAAACCCTGTCTCAAAAAACCAAAAATTCCACATCTTAAGTAGTTTCTGACTCCCATAGCAACCAGTAGTCTTGACTTCCTTTGATCACTGTAGTGCCCCCCCTTCCTTGTACAACTAATAAAAACTGCTGATCCCTTCCTAGACACCTGACCTAATTTACTTATGAAAACATACTTTGTAACTCTGTTAAAGCATCAGATACCTTGATGCTAAAACGTATAAATGAGAAATTACCTTTCTTAGTTATTCCCAGTGCTGGGAAGGCAGAAAGAGAGGCTGGCAGAGCTCTGATTTCCAGGCCAGCATGGTCTACATTCTGAGTTACAGAACAGCCAGAGCTATATAGTGAAACCATGTCTACAAGGAGGATGAGGGGGAAAATACCTTTCTTTTTAGGGGGTAACATCCTTGTCATGCAAACAAGTACACAACTCTAACTCAAAGATTTCTGCAGACTGAGGTACTGAATGTATGTGGATGAAAGGTAGAAGCTGTCCTTCCACCCTCAGCAGAGTTGTAATTGCAACCCACTATAGGAGTTTACTTAGTAACCAACTGCAGACTGCACGGCTTGCTGGCTACAGTGTATATATAAAGGAACTGGTTCCCTAATTCTTTTGTATTCACCACTTTTCTAGAAAGACTTTAATACAGGGATAGGCCTCTCCAGCTATTTCTATTTTCTTTTGGTAGGATGATGCCCACCAGGACCCCTCAAAAAAGTGGATTAATCCAAGTGGATCAGCAATACACTCTCCCTCCCTCAAAAACATAGAACAGAGAGGAAACTGGAAAGGAAAGCGATGAAGCCCACATAACTAATGAGCCTTTCTGCAACAGCCCAAGGAGCAGCGTCACCAATTTCGGCTGTTTAGTCTTCCACGGGTGCCTTATCCTCCTACCCAAAGACCAACATCTTTCCCAAAAATGGATCTTTTTCTTTTCTTGTTTCCTTTTGGATTTAAAGCAACATCAGTTACACAAAAGACCTTAAACATATACTTTCTAAAACCCAAACACCCTTTTAGAATGAAATCTAGAATGCATGTTTCAAACAAAAATGAGAAATAAAGGGATCTCTTCCTAATTTCCCATTATAATTTAAATTTTTCATCATATAACTTAAATGTTATGGGACTAGTACATTAACTCAGGTCTTTGAGAACACTCCCAAAAAGCTATTTAAATATCCATCCTAGCAGATTACCCAATACTTAAAGGTTTGCTTCAGCATTTAGAGAAATCTGGGCTTTAATGTAGTACTCTATACATTCCTCATAAACTAGTCACAAATTAAGATGATTTTCCCATAAGCCCTATTAATGCAAAACAGTACACACATTTTGAACACCCCTAAACAAATAAAAATGCCCTAAAATCTGAAAAATTTGACTATCTTGTCAGCTTCAGATCTTAGAGCATTTTGGGATTTGGAGTTTCACATTAAGGAAACTTAACTGGCAAAGTCCAGAAAACAACTTTTTGGACAAGGAATGTTGGATTATAACAACTATCCATTAAAATGTGAAACCATTTCATACCTTTTTTGTTGATTTGTTTTTCAAGACTGTGTAGCAGTTCTGGCTGTCCTGGAACTCACTCTGTAGACCAGGCTGGCCTCAAACTCACTAAGATCTGCCTGCCTCTGCCTCTGGAATGCCGGGATTACATCACCACAGACACTTTTTCATACTTAAAATAGGCTAAGAGCAGGGCGATGGCTCAGCAGCAAAGGCACTCACCCTAGTAAGCTGACAACCAAGTTCAATCCCCCAAGACCTACATGGCAGAACCTTCCTTGCAAGCTGCCTTCTGTGAGGTACATGATAGAGGCCTGAGAGTATGTATTGTTGACATAAGCATGGTCAGGCTCACAAAAATGTCAAGTCTTTGGTCTTTGGCTAAAAGCAGTGTGTCCAGACCTCCTGCTGAGATTGGCTTAAGCTGCCCAGCCCACTGGGACTGTGGTAGCATGCCCATCAGAGGCTTGTAGGTATGCTTGTCTGTGGGGCTGTCCTTTCTTCATTTCTAGTCATCCCAGTCAGGTTTCCAGGACCTAGCTCTACACACACAATAAATATCCTTTAAGAGCGAATGCTCTTTTAAGCTCTAGAGCTATCAACAATACAACTAAATACACGCTTCTCCTAAACTTCAAACAGTTAGACTATTAAATGTAAGTATAGAATATAAGACTCCATTATATTAAGAAAAAAAGCTGAACCTAAAACAGCTTGGTAGGAGAGTACTATGTCTAACTTTAAGATTCTATCCTCAATCTATCTATAATTAGATCTGGAACCCTCTTCTGGTTTGCAGGAATAGATATAGGCAGAAAACTAAATAATTTTTTTAAAAAATGTGGTGAATAAAGAACATACCGGAAAAAAATCATTTTAGTTTTTTTCATTTCTAGTTTGCAAAAGATTCCAAAATTAAGCTATTAGTCAGGTTAAGTTTATAATTACGTTAAAATCTTAAAAAGAATTCACATAAATTTTCTTAAACACAGGAAAATTTTTCATAAAGGTAAATAAAGCTGATTTCAATTTTACATTTTTCTGTTATATATCACACGTTAGAAAAACTAGGCTAATACAGACATGACACTGAAATTTCCTTAACTCAGTGAGCATCTCCCCAGTTCCCTAAGGTACCTGGTTGGGTATCTGCAACACAAGCTTGAGGGTCAACCTACCTGGTACTCACAGACACAAAGAGACCCTGCTTCAAGGCAAGGGGAAAAAAAAGAAACATTATATGAGCCTGCATGGGCACGCATATATGCATGTGCACACACACACCCTTCCCTACATACATGAAAAGAACTACATTCTTTTAAGTAGAAATGCAAAACAAAAAGCTACATCCACTTAAGTAGAAAGGCATAGTCATTTGTCAACCTAATACTGAACCCAACTGATCTTGGACTCATTTAAAAGCCTGACTACTTGAAACATTTCTCTTTAAAAACTACACTTTTAGTCAGGCCCATCCACTATTCTAGTTGCTTGAGGCTTAGGTAGGAAAATAAAGGTGTACAAAGCATCTCACATGAACAACAAAAAAAAAAATTATAAAAGCTTCCTCTGGACCTAATTTTCAAAATGCAGTATATATCTGGGACAGTATAATACTGATAAAGGTTGTGACCAAAAGACTGAAGTGAAATTTAATACTTTGCTATGAAAATACTACAAATGACTGTGTACTGGTTGTCTAAAAACCTAACTAGCCACACAGGATGTACTAAATAAATCCAAGGTCCTTCTCACATCTTTAAATGCAGCTAAAGGAACAGGAATAATGTTTTCACTACTCAACGTACACTTACAAGAATCCCATCTTCAACAATGCACAATGTGGTAGTTTGAATGTAACTGGCTCCCGTAAGCTCATAAAAAGTGGCACTATTAGGAAAGTGTGGCTTTGTTGGAGGAAGTGTGTCACTGTGGGGGGTGTGGGCTTTGAGGTCTCCTTTGCTCAAGCTTGACTCAGACAGACCATTCCCTGTTGACTGTAAGATGTAGCCAGCACCATGTCTGCCTGCATGATGCCATGCTCCCCACCATAATGGCCCCATGATAATAAATTGAACCTCTGAACTGTAAAAGCCACCACCTCAGTTAAATGTTTTCTTTCATAAGAGTCGCCATGGTCTGACAACTTATGCTGGAGAGGGTGTGGGGAAAAGGGAACACTTCTGCATTGCTGGTGGGAGTGCAACCTGGTACAACCCCTTTGGATGTCAGTGTGGCGATTTCTCAGAAAATTAGGAAACAACCTTCCTCATGACCCAGTAATACCACTTTTGGATATATATCCAAAGGATGCTCAATCGTGCCACAAGGACATGTGCTCAACTATGTTCATTTCATAGCAGCTTTGTTTGTCATATCCAGAACCTGGAAACAACCTAAATGCCCCTCGACTTAAGAATGGATAAGGAAAACTTGGTAATTTACACAATGGAGTACTGCACAGCAGAAAAAAATAACATCTTGAATTTTGCAGGAAAATGAATGGAGCTAGAAAACATTATTTTGAGTGAGGTAACCCAGACACAGAAAGACAATTATCACATGTACTCACTCCTAGGTAGTTTTTAAACAAAGCAAAGAAAGCCAGCCTACAAACCATAATCCCAGAGAACTTAGACAACAATACAGACAGTAAGAGAGACTTACATAGATACAATCTACATGGGAAGTAGAAAGTAGAAAAAGACAAGATCTCCTGAATAAACTGGGAGCATGGGGACCCGGGGGGGGGGGGGGCGTTGAAGGAGGGAGGGGAGAGGAAGGGAGGGAAGCAGAGAAAAATGTAGAGCTCAATAAATATCAAAAAGAAAAAGAAAAAAGCTGGTCTAGATTGGAGTATATGGAACCCTGTCCAAAAAAAAAGAGGGGAAAAAAAACAAAAAAAGAAAGGGAGAAAGAGAGGAAAGGAAAGGAAAGGAAAGGAAAGGAAAGGAAAGGAAAGGAAAGGAAAGGAAAGGAAAGGAAAGGAAAGGAAAGAAGAAAGGAAGGAAGGGAAAAAGAGAGGGAAGAGACAGTGTTGGAGGAGATTTCTGAGTGCTTGTGAGAAAACTCCAAATCAAAAGAAAAAAAAAAGAGTTGCCGTGGTCATGGTGTCTTTTCAGTGATAGAAACCCTAAGACACATCCATACTTCAATTTAACGAGTAAACCTGAGATTCATTTACTGCACAAATCTGTGACAAGTATCAACTCAACTTGATCTTACAATATTCATAATTTGCAACCCTCAACTTCAATGCAATGACTAGTGGAGATGGTGCCTTTCAAAGGTAATTATGGCTACATGAGGTCATTTACATGGAACCTTCATGAATAGGTTAGTGTCTAGAGACAAGAGAAGCTGACATTCTCTCAAATGTGATATGATGAAATATTAATAAGGCAGACAACAAAGTTTCACCATCGCAGGGCCTTAATGATACCTGCCATAGGAATTTAGCAGTCACTGTATTTGGGGTAAACATGAAAGTGAATAGTTTGACCTTGAAGAATCATTATCTAAAACAGTGATTGCCTGTTTTCTGTAATGTGAAGAACTGTTTTTCTGAGAGTGCTTTACAGTCGTAGCATGCCTTTGGTCACAATATGATTCTGGCACACCTGAGGCGCTTGGATTATTGTGAACTATGCACAGTACACAATAAAGGAATAAAGTCACGTTGGCATTTAATCCTTTCCTTTAGAGAGACATATAAATTAGACTACAGATCTTGGTATGAGGAAATACTGTACAAAAAAAACCCAACTTTGGATAACAATCAATAAATAAACCTTTGTACATCTGTTTGAGGTTCGGTTCAGTTCAGTTCAGTTCATCAGAGGCTATACTTCCTGCTGCCACCCAAACCTTAAAATTCCATCTTGGAGTAACCTGTTTCTTTTACCAACCCAACAACATAATACAGAACACCCCAACAGATAACCTCTCTTTAAGACTTCGCAGTCTGAAAAATAGGGAGAAAAGACCTGCTCAGTAAGCCACATAGTCTCTATATTATAACAGCAGCCCAAGCAAAAATAGTTAAGTCTACTATTTTGAAGAACCAATGATACAAAATGCATGATCCCAGGTAGGTGTGACAGTGCATGCCTATAATTCCAGCATTTGAGAGACAGCAACAAAAGCATCATCCGTTCCAGGCCAGCCTGGCAGAAACATAACAGGTGCCAGGACTGCGGGGACTACAAAACGAGTCCTCGTCCCAAATACACATGTAAATAAAGTGGGGCTGGAGAGATGGTTCAGAGGTTAAGAGTGCTGCCTGCTCTTCCAGAGGTTCTAAGTTCAATTTCCAGCAACCACAGGTGGCTCACAACCATCTATAATGAGATCTGGTTCCCTCTTCTGCCATGCAGGCAGAACACAGTACACTGGATGGATGGATGGATGGATGGATGGATGGATGGATGGATGGATGGAGCGACTGTGGTTGCACAGGCCTATAGTATTTGGAAGCTGAAGACAGACTACAGGTGCAAAAAAGGACAAAAAGCTCAAGCTCTTCCTGGGCTAGGGACCTGTGTCCAATTAAAAATTTTAAAAAAAACTAAGCAAGGCAGTGTATGTCTTTAATTCCAGCAGCACTTGTTAAGCAGAGGTAAGATCTCTGTGAGTTCCAGGCTAGTCAGAACTAGATACTCCAAAATAATAAAAACAAAGAAACACACACACACACACACACACACACACACACACACAAAAGACAGAGAGAGACAGATGATATGTTCAGATAACCAAAAAAAAGAGCCTGGCTTGGCATGACACCTGTTTTTAACAAAATATTCATAATGCAGAATAAAAAAATAATAGTAAAGTGAGATTTTAAAAGTCAAGATCACTGTTTTGACAATCTAAGGTCTAAATGGCAGCTATTCTGACAAAAAATAGACAGATTCTGGACATACAGAAATTAAAAAGTAAACAAGACGAACTTATCTCCAAATAATTACACACACATAGTCAAGGTTCACATATTTTCTAAAGTTAAGAGTATTGTCAAAGCAGGGCAGCGGTGGTACTCGGGAGGCAGAGACAGGTAGATCTCTGTGAGTTCAAGGCTAGCCTGATCTACAGAGTGAGTTCCAGGACAGGCTCCACAGCTACTAGGAAATCCTATTTGGGGGAGGGAGATTGGAGGGTAAGGAGTTGTCTTGGGTCTGGAGAAAAGTCTAGGCACAGTGATGTGTACCTGTAATCCCAGTGTTGAACAGGTGAAGACAGGATTCCTAGGATTTGTGGTCAGTAAACTAACTTAATTGGTGAGTCCAGGGTCCAAGTAAGAACTTGTCTCAAAAATCAAGGTAGCCAAGTGTAATGGCACTGATGGAGGAAGGTCATTGGCTAATAAAGGAACTGCCTTGGCCCATCCTATTGGTTAGGACATAGGTAGGTGGAGTAAACAGAACAGAATGCCGGGAGGAAGAGGAAGTGAGCTCAGACTCCACAGCTCTCCTCTCGGGAGCAGATGCCTCAGAGAGACGCCATGCCCTGCTCCCGGGCAGACACACACGTTGAAGCTCTGACCTAGAATCTTCCCGGTAAGACCGGTGCTCACAGATTATTAGAGATGGGTTGATCGGTATATCAGAATTAGCCAATAAGGGCAAAAGCTAAAGGGCCAGGCAGTGATTAAATGAATACAGTGTCTGTGTAATTATTTCGGGGCATAAGCTAGCCGAGCAGGCGGCTGGGGTGTTGGGGACGCAGCCCCGCCGCCGCTCTTATTACTACAATGGCACAGACTTTTAATACCATCACTTAGAGAACCAGATAATGCTTTTTGAAATAGGTCAGCTTGGTCAACATACTGAGTTCCAGTCCAAGTAAGTTGAAGAAGAGAACCTCACTATACCTATATCTATCTACCTCTTTCCCTACCTACCTACCTACCATCCATGAATAGCTACTGAAGACCAACACCTGCCCCAACCCCTCCCCCTACCTATCTGCACTAGCATGCATATAAAGTGAGTTTTTGTTGTAAATAAAAGCTTTTCCTTTTGTCTTTCAACCTAGTTCTCTGTGTGCCACAGTGGGGAGAAAGTCTAGTTCTGCCCACTCAGCTACAAAACTGAGTAAAAACAAAGCATACATAAAACATCAAAGTTTCTATGGAGAAAGACATGAAATCATGAAAATTTTGCATATAAAATATTCATTCCACAGTACATAACTATATTTTGGCCAGCAACAGAACACTAAGAGAATACAATGGAAATGAAAAACTCCTATTGCCTAGTTTGATAGCACAGCCACACCATCAAAATAACGTGCTGCAACAAACACTATGGTATGGACCTTGTGAGTATCCCAACAACCCCACCACACTGTATATTTTAGAACAGCAAAGCATATGCAGTTCACAACACTTGGTATGAACATGTGACTCACTGATCTACATACATTTTACTGATGGAGAACATCTAGCTAAAGCAAAGTTGACTGTGTAACAGCAAAGTGCATGGCGCCAGTTGCAGCCTCAGAAACCAAGAGGACCCACTGACTGCAATCACCAATGTTTGCAAATATCAACTTCCAACAATGTTCTCCAAAATATCCCTATCGAGTGATGTAGAAAGCTCTTTGAACAGTCTTAAATGACAAAAACTGAAATTACCCTATGAAGAAAAACGTAAAATATTATCAGCATACATTTTTAATTTTTTAAAAAAGTTTTATCAGTATAAATGGTTTTTATTTGGTTAGTTTTGTTTTGCTTTTTCCACATAGGGTTTGTCTGTGTGTAGGCTTGGCTTTCTTCTATGAAACTCACTCTACAAACCAGGTAGGCCTCGAACTCAGAGATTCAACTGCTTCTTGCCTCCTGAATTCTGGGGTTAAGGGTGTACACCACCACTGCCTGACAGTAAGGATATTTTATCTGCATTATGTAAGTGCACCGTGAGCATGCAATGCCCACTGAGGTCAGAAGAGAGTGTCAGTTCCTCTGGAACTGGAGTTACACAGATGGTTTAAGCCACCATGTGGGCACTTAGAAGCAAACACAAGTCCTCTTAACCACTGAAACATCTACCCAACCCCATCAACCATGTTTTTAAAGTTGCCACACTTGGGCTGGGCCAGTGATTTCCTACAGTGAATATGACAGCAAGACCATAGACCACAGAAAAAACAAGAAAGGCAAGCAACAAGGTAGTTATGAACCTACTAAAATAAACAGGGGCAAAGACTAAAAAAGAAAATCAAAATCTTTGAATGAAGACAGGAAAGACAACAGTCCTGTACCTACAACAGTCTTGGTATCGTCATCAGTGCCTACTCACTGACTCAGTAAATACCTCCAAATGTAGGGCTGGGTGTGGTGGCACAAACCTTTAATCCTAACACTACACTGCTGAAAGCAGGAGGACCAATCAGTAGTTGAACGCCATCCTCAGCTCATATAGAGTTCAAGGCCAATCTGAGCTACAAGATATTGTCCGTCTCTTAAAAAAAAAAATAGTGTTCACATTCTACCCATTCAATATTGCTCCATGAAGCACTGTATATAAAAACCCAAAACAATGAGACCAGTCTCCTTGACAAGAACCAGTGAGATAAAGAATGCAGTAAATTCAGGGAAAAAAAACCTCTGCAAATCACTATGGAAAGAGCCCTACAACAGAACCAGAATAAAACAATCTAGAAAAACAAATTTAATTTAGCATGAAAAATTTAGAGACAACTTGATAATGGATAAGACACCTTATCTTCCCAACTCAGACACTAGAATAGTGTAAAACCCAAGTATCAGTAAAACCTCTCATATCCCTCAAATTTCAAATACTTCTACAATATATGCCTTTTTCATATAATAAAGAAAAGGCCAGGTTTATGTACGACAAACTAAAATTGAAGGAGCTCTATCTAGCACATTCCAGCATGGTAAACATGGCTCTGGCCAGTCTTGCCCTTCCTAATCCCCTCTTCCTAAAACCATTACATTACATTCTTAAAGCCAGCTACCAAGATCCATTCCCTTTGGAATCCATTCCTTTTGGCCATTTCCTCCTCCAGAGACTAACTACCAAGGTCTAGCTATCAAAAAGTCCAGCAACCAAAATCCCCCTTTAATATGTCCAATCAAAATACACTACCGCATCCTAGCCCATTCTAACACAGACCCCCTCCCTTTTCTCTTCTTAAAAATTACACCTGCAAGGTCATTTGCTGTTTTTCAGCATAGGTCAGAAATCAGTCATTGGTCTTCCCTGTTTAATAAAGGATCTCTCTGAAAAAAAGTCCTTGGGTGTGGTTTATGCCTAACTTAGGGTCCGGGAGAGAACACGCTGAGGTGTCCAGGTCCCTTCAAAAATAACGTACTCACCACGGCCAAGTATAACTGCATCATTTACCATCTGTATACTCCTAAGCTTTCTAAGTCTTGCCCCACTTTAAACAGAATATATACTTTACAGAGAACAGTAACAGGGGCTGGAGAGATGGCTCAGCGGTTAAGAGCATTGCCTGCTCTTCCAAAGGTCCTGAGTTCAATTCCCAGGAACCACATGGTGGCTCACAACCATCTGTAATGGGGTCTGGTGCCCTCTTCTGGCCTGCAGGCATACATACAGACACAATATTGTATACATAATAAAAATTTTAAAAAAAAACCAAAAACTAGAGAACAGTAACAAGGATTAAAGCAGGGTATGAATAGGAAATATTTGACATCTTATACAAAATATTCTCTATCTGTCTCTCCTGGGGTTTCGTGGGAGACAGTTAACAATCCAAAGCAAAAGTTCCCATGTGAGCCAGCCATATGCACATCTGCAATTTCAGTACTAAGAAGACTAAAGACGACTAAGGGCAGGCAGCCTGAGCTACAGAGCAAGATTTTATCTAAAAAAATTTTGCTAGGCAGAGGTGATGGCACATGCCTTTAATCTCACCACTTAGGAGGCAGAGGTAGGCAGATATCTGAGTTCAAAGCCAGTCTGATATACATAATCAATTCCAGGTCAACAGACCTACATAGTGAGATCCTGCACACATAAACCTCATATTGAAGCCAAGGTGGTAGAGCACACCTTTAATCCCAGCACTCCAGAGGCAGAGGCAGGTGAACCTGAGTTCGAGACTAGCCTGGTCTACATATAAAGTTCTAGGAACAGTCAAGGCTACACAAAGAAATCCTACCTTTAAAAAAAAAAGGTACTGAAATCCATCCATTATGTATAAAGTAATATATGCTAGCTAATAAGAAAACCTTGGTGGGAGAGGGAGAGTCTAGGGAGAAAGTAAGAGTGCTTAAGGGCCCTAAATTTGAATTCTCAGCATCCACATAAAAAGCAGGGTGTGGCTTTTCATGCCTGTAACCCCAGCATTACAGGGTGAAGATAGGGGATCCTGAGAGCTCCAATAAACCCCACTTAGCCAAAAAGGTGAGCTTCCAATTCTGGCATCCACATGCATGTGCACAAGCATGCTCCCAAAGTTCATACACACAAACAATAACACAAAAGCAGTATTACTTTAGGGGTTATAGGTACAGACAGTGAAATTAACTAACAAAACTAAAGCTCATACAACAGACCAAGTTTCAGATGCTACACACCCTTAAAATTAAAGGAGAAATCAGCAGTAGTTAGACCTGAGGAGGGAGGAAAAAAGTCTTTAATCTGTACCTTCCACCATTAAAAACAAAACAAAACAAAACAAAACAAATAAACAAAACACCTGGGGCTAGTAAAATGGCACACAACCTGACCTCAAGTTTGAATCTGGGGCCCAATGGTGGAAGGAGATAACTCTTGCCAGGTGTCCTGACCTCCACACCTGTACCCAGACACACCAAAGAAAGAAATAAACATGTGCTCCGGGCTTCCCGGATTTTGTGAACTGACACCCATGCGGAGGTGGGCTTTGGTGATGATGCAACTGTCTTTGAGTCATCTCCACTCCTATAAACAACTCCTCGCTCATATCCCTGTAAGTATCCCCAATAAAACTCATTAGCTCACCAAGTTCCGTACTTTGGTCTGTCGTGGGCTCCCTATCTGGGGTGAGTAGATGAGTGGAAAAAGACTACACAGCACTGGTCTAGCAATGATTTAAGTTTTTCTTTAAAAATGAAAATCAGAAAGAATGGTATTCTTGGCTTTAGGTCATTTCTCAAAGCACCATCAGACAGACTAGACAAAAAAATAAAAAGCCCAAGCAAACTCCCCAAAGGGTGAGGAAAAGCTGATCACTGGGACCTACCTGTTCAAGAGGAAATAATAGTATAGAGATCAAGGCCCTAAACTAAAAATCATCACAAAAAAAAAAAAAAAAACCACCAGGAAGCATGGCAGCACAACTTGAGAGCAGCAGTTAAAAATGAAATGCTCGCCGGGCGGTGGTGGCGCACGCCTTTAATCCCAGCACTCGGGAGGCAGAGGCAGGCGGATCTCTGGGAGTTCGAGGCCAGCCTGGTCTACAAGAGCTAGTTCCGGGACAGGCAACAAAGCTACAGAGAAACCCTGTCTCGAAAAAAAAAAAATGCTCTTGGCCACTGTGAAGATCTGAAGGGACCACTCTGCTCATACTGAGCTCCTGAATGTGGCACAACAGAGATCATGTCTAGAAACCAAAACCCCATAAGGAGACAGCTATGGCTACAAAATGAGACTCAAAACAGGGGTGAGCACTACAAATTAGGTAACTTTGTTAAAAAAAAAAAAACTTTTTGGGGGCTGGATCTTAAGATACTTCAAGAGTTAAGGGTACTAATAGCTCTTCCAGAAGATCTGGATTCATTTCCAAACACCACAAGACAGCTCACTACCATAACTTCACACAGGTTTCTGAACTGGCAGGCATGGCATTCACACAGTGCACAGACATATATGCAGGCAAAACACCCATACATATTAAAAACTTAACATTCTTAACACTACCATCATATCCACCTTTGCGAATGTGTAATGATAGATCCATGTAATAATTTCGGGCTATACTAATCCAATCATTTCATCTCCAAAACCAGGGATTTTTCTTGTGGAAAAAAAGTTCACTAAAAAAAACTTCACATATTGGACTGGGGATGTAGATCAGGAGTGAAGCACCTACCTAGCACACAGAAAGTTCTGGATATGATTGATCTCCAGCACCAGGAAAACAAAGTAATCACTATCTGGTTCTGCAGCTTGACTCAATGACTGAGCACGGTGCAAGGCCCAGGTTCTACTCTAGGACCAGGGAAAAACAAACAAGCAAAGGCCACACCTAATTTGGGGGTGGGGGGGAATCATCCAAACTTCACCAAATGTAATAAAGAATATAAAAGCATCAATCATTTAATACAGAACATCTAAATATACAACATCCAAATGTAGTAAGCAGAAGATTCAAAATCTGGTGACCCAGTAGGACAGGATAAGATAGAACATTAAAGTTACCTTTCAGAAACGTTCACTAGAGCAATGTGCTTAACAAAAAGTTAAGGCAATTTTTATAGACCAGACTAATAAGCATCATAGTCTCTAAAATACTCCCCTCTTTTCCAAGAAAGGGTTTCTTTGCATAACCTTGGCTGTCCTGGAACTTACTCTGTATACCAGGCTAGCCTTAAACTCAAGAGACCTGCCTGCCTTTGCCTCTCAAATTCTGGGATTAAAAGCATGTACCACTAACACCCAGTTAAGATAATCTTGCAAGTTAAAAAAAAAAAAAAAACTTGAGGAAATAAAATGCTTTTCTTCTAGTAATACAGAAATAGCTTAGTCCTGTCAACAACACAAGCAAAAGAGGCAATGATATTTTAGGCAGTAATTTATTTTTAAAAGATGGCACCTAGTCATTTTTAGGCTTTCCTAAATAAGTAAAACTAGTGACTTGCATCCATTTTGGGTGTTCTGCCTACATATAATGTGCACATAACATATAAATGTGCACCACAGGACTGTGCCAATGGAAGCATAAGAGGCCATCAGCTCCCCTGGACCTGGAGTTACAGAGAGTTGTGAGCCTACAAGTGGGTACAGGAAATCAGCACTGAGTCCTCTGGAACCACTGAGCTATCTATCTCTCTGGCACAGCAAATGATTTTTGTTTTTTAAGAAAGGGACTCACTGTGTAGCCTTGGCTGTCCTGGAACTGATTATGTACACCAAGCTATTCTCCAACTCAGAGATCTGCCTGTCTCTGCCGTTAACCCTCTGCTGGGCCCTACCATGCCTGGCAAAGATTCCATTCTTAGCCCTGAACTCACAGTGATCCACCTGCCTCTGCCACCTGAGATTAAAGGCATGCACCACCACACTCAGCTGTTTCTGAGGATTTTTTTTTTTTTGCCTTTTGGAACCTGTCCTGGAACTAGCTCTTGTAGACTAGGCTGGCCTTGAACTCACAGAGACCCACCGGCCTCTGCCTCCCAGATGCTGGGATTAAAGGCGTGCACCAGCACCACTACCACCACCACCGACAGGCTCTGAGGATTCTTGCCCGCCCCCCAGACAGGGTTTCTCCTGCAGCTTTGGAAGTGTCCTGGAACTAGCTCTAGTAAATCAGGCTGGCCTTGAACTCACAGAGATCCACCTGCCTCTGCCTCCCGAGTGCTGGGATTAAAGACATGCACCACCACTGCCACCTGTTTTTGTTTTTTGTTTTTTGTTTTTTTTTTAAGACAGACTATCCAAAAACTCACACTGGATCAGGCTGGCCTTGAACACGGAGATCCACCAACCTCCCAAATCCTGGGATTAAAGGTGTGTGCCACTTACCTCCTGGCCATGATGGATGTATTTTAATAGACCACTGAAGAGGTTCTGCTTGTATAACTACTAAATTATGCACTACATCAGATATTTGTTCTTCCTGAAATCCAGCTACTTACTAGAAAGTTAAACTACAGTCATAAGCAAATCTTGTAAGAAATGAACACTTGTTAACCAAGACAGAGCTGAGCATGTTGGGGCCTGCATGTAATCCCAGCACTACAGAGATGAAAGCAGAAAGAGCCTAAATTTAGAGTCAGTGTAGGTACCTTAAAGAGACATTAGCGCAAAATTTTTAAGGGAGCTGAGAATGTGGCTCAGTGGAAGAGCTCTTGTCTAGCACATGAAATACTAGGTTCCAGCTCCAGTGCCAATAGTAATAATAACAACAACAATATGACGTCAACAACAACGAGGAAAGCTGAGGGTAGCAGCTCCCATCTGTAACTCCAGTACTTGGTGGCTGAGATAGAACTGTGTAGAGTTTGAGTTCAGTCTAAGCTACCTAATAATTCAGAGCTCTCTGAGCTGGAGCTTGAACCTGCCTTAAAAAATAAAAATAAAAACTGCCTGGCACAGCTGCCCAAAACTTTAATCCTGAAAGGCAGGGACAATAAGAATTACTGAGTTCAAATTCAACCAGGGCTACAGAATGAGTCCATGTCTGAAAAATGATAATGGCAGACAAGATACATAATTCCTTGCTGAATGTTATACTAAAACTAAGCAGAGCTCACAACACTGAATGCAAAATACCCTTTCCTCTTGCCTGCTCCTCACCCGACCGTCCTCAATTTACAAAGAGGCTGTCTTACACAACGTACCTGAGCCAGAGAGTGAAAGCAACTTCTATTACACCAACTACAGAACAATAAACCACATTTTTCCTTTTGAAAAATACAGTATAAGTTCAGATTAACAACATTTGGAAACAAGCCTAGTAAGATATTGGGTATATGTAGTAAGTTAGCTAACTTAGATTCTGTCAGGACAGAGTCAGCTTCATCTGGTATGTGTCATATAATCACCCTCATAAATACAAGTTAGACTTCAAGCAACCACAAGTGTCAGTATGACAACAAAAGACTGGATACAGGACAGCACACACACAAAAAAAATGCCAACAACGCTCTAATAGTATCAAAGCCACAAAACTGTGGGAATAAACCTGTTTTCAATAATCAAGAACACCATATTGAAACATTCTTTTCTATGATTCTTTCAAGCTAGCAGGTTCTCCTCGTGCCAAAGCAGATATCCAGAAAACTGATAAGATTCTTAACAACTGTTAGGCTACACACCAGGAGTCTTGCCTTCACTGTGATCTTTAACTAAGGCATCTCCAATTTTTCTTACTAAACTTATTGATTTATTCTTATGTATGAGTTCGAAGACAACTCCTCGGAGTCAGTTTTCACCTTCCATTAAGTGGGATTCCCTAAGTGGAATTTCAGACCTGGTAGTAAACACCTTAACCAGTTGGACTGTCTCACCAACCCCCAGGGTCACCTATTATGTGAGCGTTCTGAAATCCTCTTTTCCCACCTTCTTAAACAACTCTAAACATGAACCCATCCATGCTTCTACTTACATGGTTTCTCCAGTCTTGGCTACGTGACAGAGAAACTGATCCAGGACAGGACAAACTTCCTTTTTCCCCCTCTTCTCAAAATCTAGGTAAGGGAAAGAAGAGAAAGGTTATCAGCACATCCTCTCCAAGAAAACTTTATTCACAAAGTCTTTCTCTACATTAGAAAACGATTAAGAAAATTGGTCTCAAGTGGGAGTGGAGGTGCACGCCTTTAATCCTAGTATTCAGGAGGCAGAGGCAGGCGGATCTGAGTTCGAGCCCAACCCGGTCTATAGAGTGAGCTCCAGCACAGCCAAGTGTACAGAGAGAAACCTTGTCTCGAAAAACAAAAACAAAACAAAAACGAAAGAAAATCTGCCTCTCCGAATACCTCCGTGTCACCCTTTTCCACCGACAGCGCGAATTCTCCTAAAGGGGGCACTCCACCTCACTAAACCATCCTTCAGTGTTTCCCCAAGAGCGGTGCAGGGGAGCCCCAGCATCCGATCCCAGCCCCGATCCCCGCAGCGTACATCTGAATGCAGCTACTCCCAGGTCAACCCACTAAAGCCACCATCCCCCAAATGCTCCTGGATGTCAAAAGGGGGTTCTCAGGACGCCAGGACCCCGCAGTTCCAAGTTTGGGAAGCAGTGTTCTCGAGCCTGTTGCTCGCCAAGCCTTGGTCCCGGCGTGGTGAGGGCGAGCGGGGCTCCCCAGGCCCAGAGGCCGCCGCCGCCGCACGACGAGGCCGCGCCGGTGTCAGGCGCTCCCCTCCCCCCACCCCCGCGGCCCACACAAAGCCCGGCGCGGGGGCCGCGGGGAGACGCGGACGGCCTCCGCCCGAGTGCGCGGCCGGCAGGGCGGCGACCCCCACCTTTCAGCGCCTCCTGCAGCCTCTCGACGTCCATGGCGCCGCGGAGTCCCTCGCCGCCGGCGCCTCCCTCGGCCGCCGTCCCGGGGGCCGCGGCGCCCGCCCCCGCCCCCCCGACGCCCGCCCCCGCCCTCGCACACACTCCGCCACACGCCGGCGACCGGGCAGGGGGGGTCCCGGAGGGAGCCGGGGGGGAAGCGAGAGACGGAGCGAGACCGACAGAGCGAGAACCTCCCCGAGCCGCTACCACCAGCCCTCCAACATGGCGCCCGGCACGTCAGCGCGCGCACGCTCCCCAGCCCCCCCCCCCAGCTGTCGTCCTCGCTCCCGCCACGCCCGCGCGCGCACTCGCACACGCCCGTGTGTGCGCGCGCTCTGCCCGGCCTAGTGCGCGTGCGCTGAGGGAGGCGCGAGTTCGGAACCCGCGGCTTCCTGGGCGCTTTGAAGAAGTCGCTGAAGCGATAGAGTGCCTGTGATGTGTCACTTTGCCTCTCTGAACCTCGGTTTCCCCATTCATACACTGACGGCACTGGTGCCGATCCCTGTGTACTGCTACAATGATCGCTGGAGCTCTGAGAATACATTTTTCCAATTTTGGGGTTTTTTTTTGTTGGTGGTGGTGGTGAAAGAGGTGGTTTTTCAAGACAGGGTTTTTCTGTGCTGCCCTGGCTGTCCTGGAACTCGCTCTGTAGACCAGGCTGGCCACGAACTCAGAGATCCTCCTACCTCTGCCTTCCAAGTGCTGGGATTAAAGACATGGGCCATCACTGCCAGCCTTCATTGTGTTTTGTTTTTATTACCAAGGATCTTATGTTTCCCAAACTAGAAGATGACCTTATGCTATTCATTCTTTTGACTTCTTCCCAGTGTTAGGGGAATAGAGGTGTGCCACCATTCCTGGTTTTATGGGTGCTAGGATACAAACCCAGGATTAGCGAGCATTTTACCAACCGAGCCCAGTATGCCTTTTCTTTTTTAAATATACAGTCTACTGACTTCTGTACTGGGGAAGGGGTGTGCCACAGCATACATGGAGAGGTCAGAGGACAACTTTTTTCTCTTTACCCCTTCCATGGATGAAGCACAGACCCCTGAGTCTTCCTGGTAAATGCCTTTACCTGCTGGGGCCTCTCCCTGCTCCCTGTGCATTTTCAAAACAAAGCAGACTTACTATTGCCTGCCTGAACCCAACTTTGATATTTGGTGAGAAGTGATGGCTACAACTGAGTGACCAAAAGCCTGGAAATCTAGAAACTGGATTTTTATCTCATCTCTTCTCCCTGTGTGAGCTTGGGCTAGTAACCTAAACTCAAGAAATTCCCAAGCCTCAGTGTATATGTAAGCACCCCAGAGCCCTGCACATGCTGTGTAAGGCTCTGCCACTGAGCTAAGTCCTCAACCCTTGAAGCCTCGCTTTTCTCATTGTAAGTAAGGTCAAGAAGATGGCTCATCGGTAAAGGCACTTCCTGCCAAGCTAGGACCTAAGTTGATTTTCTGGGGCCTCGCATGGAAGGCGATAACTGACTCCCACAAGTTGTCTCCTGATACTTAGACGTGCCCACTGCTCCAAAGACACAATGGAAAGTAAGGAAGGGAGGGAGGAAGGGAGGGAGGGAGGAAGAAAGGGAGGGAGGGAGGAAGAGAGGGAGGGAGGAAGGAAGGGAGGGAGGGAGGGAGGGAGGGAGGGAGGGAGGGAGGGAGGGAGGAAGGAAGAAAGGTGGCTATGAGGCAATCAACACATTGGCTATGATTCTAAAGTGTTCAGGCAGCTGCTGTTTTATTATCATGGGCATCAGTTCTTACAGGACAAGGAAGGAGAGGGCAGGAATCTGGGAGGGGCTCTTCAGCCCTGACCAAAGGAGACAAAGTATGTAAAAACAGTTCCTTGAACTCAGAACCTAACACATCTGACTATTACCAGCATGAGCTGTTTTATACTTTTACTTTCAGCTTTTTTATAATGTAGGACCAGCAAGCTGATGCTTGGAACGAGAGTTTGATCCATGGTACCCATGTGGCAGAAAGAGAGAAGCTAACTCCCTCTGGTTGTCCTCTGACTTCCACGACGCACACGTACATACACATACAATAAAATAAAAACGATTGCTTATTCAACCTTCTTTTCCCAAGGCCCACCGACTACATTGTCAACAAAGAAGGGAAGAAGCCCGTTGCTTGACTTGTCTAAGACAAGAGACAGAATCTGGACACAGCCATTACAAAGTTGATCTTAAACAAGCATGGCTCGAACACTTAACCCTAGGCTGTAGACGCAAGCAAAATACTCCCATACCCAGAATAATACCCCTGACAATTTTGCCGACAAGTTATCTCCATCTTTAGGCCACCACTGATCAGAACATGTGTCCAATCTCAAGAAGGTTTTGGGGGAGGATGATGTTGAAACCATTGGTCGGTCGTCCCTGCCATATGCCGTGTGTCCCTGCAGCTCCGAATGGACCGCTAACTCCACAATGAAATTTAACTTCTCCTTTCTGCCACCCTAACTACCATAGAGCTGAGTCTCCGACATCAAAGCATTCTGCGCTGTACAATACAGCTGCCATGAGCCACGGGCAGATATTTAAATCTAAGGAGTCAAACTCAATAAAATTTAAAATTCAGTTCCTGGATTCTTCAATAGAAACCAGTTCCTCAGGAGTTTCAAGCGCTCAGAACCAAAAGTGGCCAGTGGCTCTTGTATTCCACTGTTACAAGGTTACAGGGAGTTCTACTGGAACCTTCCTCTGGAGAACAAGCCAGGTCGATTCCTGTTACGCTGCTTTGTCCCTTGTGTCACTCTCGGCTTGGGTCAAATGGAACATATTTTTGTGGCTCTTCGGAATTCATGTAGCTCTTTCTTTTCTGTGTGCTGAAGATGGAACCCAAGGCCTCTGTCACACTAGGCAAGCGCTCTCCTGCTGAACCCCACCCCCTCTATTTATTAACCTGCCGCCCCATTCCTTCCTCCTCCTCTCTCCCCTTCCCTCCTTTCTCTCTCTCTCTCTCCCTCCCTTTCTTCCCCCCTTTCTCCTTCCCTCTCCTGTCCTCATCTTCTCTCTCCAGTCTTCCTCTAGCTCCTTTTTCTCTCCCTCTTCTTTTCCTCCCTCTCGCTTCACTTCCTCCTCCCTTCCCTCTTTCTTCCTTCCCATCTCTTGTCTGCCTTTTCTCTCCCTTTCTTCCTTCTTCCTCTCTCCACTTGTCTCTTTTCCCCTTCTCATTTTCTCCTCCTCCCTCTTTTTCTCTCCCTTCTGCCCTCCTTCACCTGTCCTATTCTCTCTCCTCCTTTTCCCTTTTCTCCCCCAAGCACCTCGAATTTTTATGGACAAAATTGCACTCTGTAGACCAGGCTGGCCTGGAACTGGCCATGTAGCCCATACTGATGGCCAGCTCACTACCCCCCTGCCTTCTTAGCCTACTGAGTGTTGAGATTACAGTTCTTGATCACCATGCCCAGCCGCCAGGGGCTAATTCTCCAGCTTTCTCCTATAGGGTTTTCTGTTTAAAGCGCCTCCCCTGCAGTAGTTCACTGTGCAACCTTCCTCATACATACATTTCTAGTCTTGTGTTAAACTCCACTTCCCCCTGTTCCCTTAGGCTGGCCTTGCTGTGTGCACTTCTCTTCTGTCTTGTGTCCTATCTGGAGGTCAGGCTTGCAAAGAGAATAGAGGCAAAGAGGAGCCTGTGTTTCCTTTGGTTCCTACATCCTCCTGGATTTCTTGACTTGCCAGCTTGCAAACTCCCTGGGAAGAAAGTAGGACCGAGATGTGACTGCCGGCCACAGAATTCCCCAAGATTCTTGGGATCTCGCCTATGTAAGATCTCTCTCTACATTGAATCGATGTGTGTGGTGGAGGGCAAGGGCTGTACCATAGAAGACCCTGGGGACTTCTACCTCGGGGGCTTGATGGCAGAAGTCAGTTGTCACTCATGAGAACACAGGTTAGACTATCCCAGCACTCAAGGAGGCTGAGGCCAGTGGATCTCTGAGTTCAAGGCCAGCCTGATCTATGTAGTGAGAGTTCTAGGACAACCAGGACCACACAGAGAGAACCTGTCTCAAAAGTTAACTAAATAAATAATGGTGGGCCTGTAGGGAGTTCACTGAGAGGGCTCCTGTCCTCACCTGGGTCCCTCAGACTTCAACCCCCTTCCACTCCACAACTGATTCTGATCACGAGGCTGCCAGGCAGTGGTGGTGCATGCCTTTACTCCCAGCACTAGGGAGGCAGAGGCAGAAGCAGGCAAAGGATCTTTGAGTTCAAGGCCAGCCTGATCTATAGCGTGAGTTCCTGGACAGTCAAGGCTACACAGAGAAATCCTATCTTTTTTTTTAAAAAAAAAAAAGATAGATAGATAAACTAAATAAATAATGCTAGGAAAAAATAATTAGAATCTTAACCATAAAGAAATGATAAATGTTGCCAGGAGATAATGGTACACATACCTTTACTCTCAGCACTTTAATCCCAGGCAGAGCAGGCAGATCTCTGAGTTCGAGGCCAGCCTGGTCTATAGAGTGAATTCCCGGGCAGCTACGGGTGTACAGAGAAACCCTGTCTCAAACAAACAAACAAAAAAATACATAAAAAAGCCGGGCGGTGGTGGCGCACGCCTTTAATCCCAGCACTCGGGAGGCAGAGGCAGGCGGATCTCTGTGAGTTCGAGACCAGCCTGGTCTACAAGAGCTAGTTCCAGGATAGGCTCCAAAACCACAGAGAAACCCTGTCTCGAAAAACCAAAAAAAAAAAAAAAAAAAACATAAAAAAGATAAATGTTGCTGGGCGATGGTGGCGCACGCCTTTAATCCCAGCACTCGGGAGGCAGAGGCAGGCAGATCTCTGTGAGTTCGAGACCAGCCTGGTCTACAGAGCTAGTTCCAGGACAGGCTCCAAACCACAGAGAAATCCTGTCTCAAAAAACCAAAAAAAAAAAAAAAAGATAAATGTTTGTGAAGATTGATAAGATTATGTTGATTTATCATACAAAAGTCAGGTGCAGTGCCACAGGCCTTTAATCTCAATAATTGCGAGGAAGAGGCTGATGAATCTCTGAGTTCAAGGCCAGCCTGGTCCAGTGAGTTTCTGGACAGCAAGATCTAAATAAAGGTTCCCTGCTTCTAAATAAATAAAATGACATGATACATAGATTATACCCATAAATGTATACAATTTTTATATCCTTATGTGTCTGTTAAAAATGAACTAAAATTAAAATGCACTGTATAAAGTCTTAGAAGTCCTGTGATTTCTGTGAAAATTTGCTTTTGAGTCCTTACTTATATCTCATAAATGATATGAAGACAGAGCTGAGATGGGCAAAGCAGACTGATTACAATGTTCTAAATAAGTATGAAGGATACTTCACAAACCCACTGGGTTTCCTGTCCTTCCCCCAGACTCTCAAAAGCTGACAGGTTTTAGTGAAAAGACAGGTAACTTAGGATCTGTTGTTAAAGACCCTAGGCTGTGCTCTGTGGTGTCATGACCACCATGGTCATTGCTGGTGCTCACATGTGGTTGCACGTTGAGAATCAATGGACAGACTGGATAAAGGTCTGTCTTCATTCAGCCTGACCGCCATTGTGGAAGTGGACTTCCAGAAGTTTGGAAAAACACAAAACAGGAGGTTGCTGGGAGAGGGCAGCGTTCTATGCGATCAGGACTTCCTCTCTACCCAGCCAGGCATTGCCCCAATCCCGTCCCTCTTGCCCTTCTTTTTGCCTCTAATTTTCTCTCTGAATCACCCTCCCCGGCTCAGAAGTACACACCTTCATTCTAATTGGCTTGCTAAGGACAACTCAGTGCAGCTCAGTTACAAAGTATCTGATTGGTTGACTCAGGTCAAGCCTACATACCACTCTACCTAGGCACCAAGGCCTTGTATGCTTCTGGCTGTAGCTAGCCGCTAAAGCAGACAGGCCAGGGTTGGAAGTTCCCAAAGAAGGGAGGACGGTAGACTTGAGCACATCTGCAAGTGAGTTTCTACATTGGACGTCTGAGAACAGCTGGCCTTCCTCAATGTGGGTGGGCCTCCTGCAGCCAGGCTACAACCTCAATACAGCAAAGTCTTTCTCTTTCCCAAAATGAGAGCAAACATTTTCTATCTGATTGCTTCTGCAGGGGACCTGACTTGTTAAGTCACCCGGTAGATTTTAGGATGGGCAGCACCCATAATTATAAGAGCCAACAATACTGACAATCCTTATAATAATTCTCAACCTTTCTTCTCCCTCTCCTTCTTGTCCTCTTACCCTTTCACCTCCACTTCCCCCACCCGTGTGTGTGTGTGTGTGTGTGTGTGTGAGAGAGAGAGAGAGAGAGAGAGAGAGAGGAGAGAGAGAGAGAGAGAGAGAGAGAGAGAGAGAGAGAGAGAGAGAGAGAGTGTACAGCACATACTAGGCCCAGTGCTGCAAAGGTGGACAGGAAGATGTTTGGGGCTCACTGGAATCACTGGGTTCAGGTTCAGTGAGAGGCTGTGTCTCTCTTCCATACAGACACACACACACACACACACACACACACACACACACACACACACACACTATTTCTGTTTCTTTGAAAATCCTCAGACATACACATGTAATCATACAGATACACATACACTGTCAGCAATATGATAAAATTGAATGCGCTGGTTTAGACAAAGATCTCAAATCTGACACCTAGGTTTAACTCTCAGCTTCTCACTTCCTGATTATGTGAGCTCAGGTAAATCATTAATGTCTAAAATGCCTGTTTCTTCAGCTGTGACCTGAAGCCAACACAGGTGACTTAACCAGTTAAGCAGGTGACTTGCCTCAGTGACTATAACCTGGTGTTCTTATTTAGGCTAACTGATAAGAATATTTGTGATTTTGCTTCCTTTGTCTTTTGAATAATTTCAAATGCAAAGAGTTTCAGCACTAATACAAGAACACTTTCTCTGAGCTGCTTAAGACCAGGTGCTTGAGGTTACCACAGGCTCTCGAAACCTTACTGTAAATTCCTACCACAAAGACAACTTATTGCTATCCATTTTATCAAGAAATGAACACTGATATACCTCCATCCAACATAAAAATGGACCTTGCTCGGCATCATTCAGAAGTGCCTGGCAGGAATGCCGTGGAGAGATGCTGTCATCCCTTTCTACCCTATGGCGTGGTAAAGCATCAAGTGTGTCCATTGTTGTGACGTTCACTTTAATGGTGACATCAAGAGAATGCAGCAGATTTTTCCTGCGTGCAATCCCCTTCCCTCACGCCCTGATTGTATCTGTTTTCTATAAACGGCAGAGGCAATTTACTGCTAACTCATTGATGGAAATGTAGCCTTCTGCAGTTCTGGGGCAGGGAGAGGGCAGGTCTGTTCACTGCGGTGGAGCTGACTCCTCTGAAAGCTCTTGGGTCAATTTCAGGCCATTGTTCCTTTCAAATAAGGATTCTCTCTGCCTCTGTCTGTCTCTGTCCCTCTGTCTCTCTCTGTCTCTCATCTCATCTCATGTAGCTCAGGCTGGCCTCAAAACTCGTGAATGAGAAGATGGCCTGGAATTTCTGATTATTCTGACTCCTCCTCCAAAGCGTGGGAGCACACCACACGCCCTGGTTTGTGGGTTTCGTGAAAGCAAGCATTTCATCAACTGACCTTACCCCTCTTTGGAGTCTTTCCTGAAATTTTTTTTTAAGATTTATTTGTTATGAATACAGTGTTCTGCCTATGTGTATTTCTGCATGCCAGAACAGAACACCAGATCTCATTCTAGATGGTTGTGAGCCACCATGCGGTTGCTGGGAATTGAACTCAGGACCTCTGGAACAGCAGCCAGTGCTCTTAACCTCTGAGTCATCTCTCCAGCCCCCTCTTTTGGTTCTTTTGGACAATCTTGTGTACCTCAAGCTGGCCTCAAACTTTATACATAGCCCAGGATAACCCTGAACCCCTGATCCTCCTATCTCTATCTTTCTCACAGGCATATTTTCTGCCTGGTTTGGAACCCCTCGCCCTTATTCTTTAAAGAAAAAACATTTAAATTAGTGTGTGTGTGTGTGAGAATGGCATGCATTGCCACTACACACCTTGGTGTTCAGAGCACTCTTGCAGGCATCAGTTCTCTCCTTCCACCGTGTGAGCCCCGGGGTCAAACTCAGATCCTCAGGCTTGGCAGCAAGTGCCTTTACCAGCTGAGTAATCACACCAGCCCCACACTCAGCCTTAAAAGAACACTAGTTGGGGGCTGGGGATATGGTCAGTTGCTAAAACTGAACTGTCATGGTTGCAGACATGGAAGAAAGGTTGGTGAATGGTGTGTGAGAGAAAAGAGGAGACAGTGCAGCTAAGGCATGCCTGTGAAGCCATGCTAAAGAATTTAATTCTCAACTCTCATTGGACATAAAATGAAAAGTTTGTTTATTTAGGTGTGTGTGTGTGTGTGTGTGTGTGTGTGTGTGTGTAGGAGGAGGAGGAGGAGGAGGCTGCTTGTTGATTCCTGGTTGCCCAGCCCAGAAATAATCTCACAGAAACTGTATTAATTAAACACTGCTTGGCCCATTAGGTGTAGCTTCTTATTGGCTAACTCTTACATATTAATTTAACCCATTTCTCTTAATCTGTGTATCGCCACAAGGCTGTGGCTTACAGGGGAAAGTACCGGGGTCTATCTCGGCCCCAGGATACATGGCTTCTCTCTGACTCTGCCTTTTTTCTTCCAACATGCTATTTAGTTTTTGCCACCTACCTAAGTTCTGCGCTATCAACAGGCCAAGGCAGTTTCTTTATTCATTAATGGTAATCACAGTACACAGAGGGGAATCCCGCATCATGTGTGTGTGTTTGAATGAGTGCCTGCACCCAAGCATGCAAATGCAGAGGTCAGAGCAGAGCCTGGTTTGTCTTCTTTTCTCGGCCTAGTGACTTGAGACAGGGTTTTTCAGTGAGCCACTGGGCTCAGGGGATACACCTACTCTCCCTCAGAGCAGGGATTACAACTATATGCAACCAAGTCTTCTGGCATGAGTGCTGAAGAATTCGGTCTTAGGTTCTTATAGTGGCAGAGCCAGGGATCTTACCCACTGAGCAGTTTCCAGCCTCCATGGTAGAATGGGTTTTGTTCTGATTGGTGGGTTGTTTGTTTGTTTGTTTTAGATAAGATCTTACTGTGTAATCTGGTTGACTTTGAACTCATTGAGATCTGCTTGCCTTTGCTTCCTGAGTGCTGGGATTAAAAGGCACGTGCCACCACGTCCAGTGACAGTGGAATGTTTTACACAATCAAATGACAGACAGTGATTTATGTTTGTCAAAATTTGCAGTGTTCAACCAGGTGGTGGTACCTTTAATCCCAGCACTAGAAGGCAGAGGCAGGTGGATCTCTGTGAGTTCAAGGCCAGCCTTGTCTACAGAGTGAGTTCCAGGTCAGCTAGGGCTGTTACACAGAGAAATCCTGTCTCAAGAAAAAAAAAATCCCAGTGTTCTTATTGAATCTTCTTTTCCTGGACTCCCAAGAGAATATTCATCTTTTATTGTTGTTTTTGTTTTTGAGACAGGGTTTCTCTGTGTGACAACTCCGGCTGTTCTAGAACTCGCTTTGTAGACCACAATGGCCTCAAACTCACAGAGATCCACCTGACTCTGCCTCCCGAGTGCGGGGATGAAGGGTGTGCAGCACCACTGCCGGGCTGAGAACACTCATTTTTCAGAGATGCCCAGGTCCTGACACTTCTAAAATCTGCCATTGGTCACACACCAGACTGATAATTCTCAAATTGCAGAGAGATATAGAATTGCCTGGAGAAGATTGAGGAAAGCGAACATTTTGAATCTTAACCCCCAAGATTCTCAGACAAAAGGCCTCAGAACTGAGTAGGATAGAGGATTTCCATTTCAGTGTCTACATCAGTGAGATGCTAGCTGTTTAAAATAATAATTAAAAAAAATCAAAGGTGTTATCCCTGGCAGATGATAAAACAAAGATTTGCATAAGTGTTTTCCCTGGGGGCCAAGACTGCAGAACTGTGGGAAGAAAGATTAAGGTAAGACAGAAAAGCAAGGAGGCCAATAAAGCATCCACTATCAAGGATGTTCCTATTGTTGGCTCTTTGGACTTCTTCCACTGGGGGACTCTGGAGTCAAATTGTGGAGCAGAAAATTCCATTAGCCACCTGCTGAGAGTCAGCCAGGGTATAGGCACACCCACTCCGGTCAGGCTATTTAGAAGAGTATTCCAGGAAATGTTGATATTTCGGCACCTTCAGCATGCCATAAAGCAAGCAGAACAGGTGTGGTGGCAGAGGCTAGAACAGGCAGCCAGGGCTGGGAACTGGAACAGGAAGTGCTTTGCCTGTGGCTCGTGTCTGTGTGTGCGTGTGTGTGTTTGTGCGAGTGCGCATGCGAGTGTGCATGAGTGTGTGTGTGTGTGTGTGTGTGTATGTGCGCGCGCGCTGTGGAGAACAGCACAGAGAGCCCAGTGATAGCTGTACACGCAGAAACTGTGAGATGGAGGGCAACTTTGGAAAGTTTCAATCCTAATGTACAACAAACCAACTCCTTTAATTCTTTTGCTTGCTTGTTTATTGTTTGTTTGCTTGGTTTTTCAAGACAGGGTTTGTCTGTGTAGTTCTGACTGTCCTGGACTGGACAGAACTTACTCTGTAAACCAAGCTGGCCTTGAACTTAGAGATCTACCTGCCTCTGCATCCTTGAGTGCTGGGATTAAAGTCGTGTGCTACCACCACCTGACCAATTCTTTCCCTTTTTTTTCAAGCTATATTTTTATTTAATGCCTGTATGTATGTGAATATCTTCTGAATATGTTGTACCTCTTAGTTCCCCCTGGAGTTACAAATGGTTGTGAGCTGTCATGCGGGTGCTGGGAATCAATGCTCCTCTGGAAGAGCAGAGCCATCTCTCTGGCCTCCTAATTAAAACTTAACTTTAAATGTTTACCCATTTGAACGCTTCTCAGTTTTGTTAACTGTTGCCTACAGTTTCACACATGTGCCATTTTTTATGATTTTTTAAAAAATGCGGGCGGGTCCCTGGTGGGCCATGTGACGGCAGGCAGTGGCGGGCTCTGGGAGCAGCCAGTCCCACTGGGAGCAGCCAGTCCCAGACAGAGACGACAGCTGTCAGTTCCCGGAGGTCCCGCCTGGTGCAGTTTCCCAGCAGCAAGCCGTTGAGCAGGCTGGTCCCGCTACGCGGGCGGGTGTGAGCAGGCTGTGGGTAGAAGGAAGACACATTGTACAGAATAGAATTGAATATTTATTACTTAGAGGAAAGAGAGAGTGTGGGGAAAGAAGGAGAAGAGAAGAAAGAGGAAAGAGACAGAGAAGAGGAGAAGCGGGGAGACACATGTGCAAAGAGGGAACAGTAAGAGATTCAAGATGGTGGGGAGGGGGGAGCAGGAGTCACTGGGAGTGGGCGTGGCTTGCCTCTTAAAGAGACAAAAACCATAACACCAGTGCTATGTCCAGATCATGGTGTCCCCCCAAAACCAACTAGGAGACTAAGTCCTATGTTTAAAAGCAAAGAGCCTTTATTCTTACACAAGTTTGCAAATGCAGACTCTCCGTGTGCCCAATGTTTTAGAGTAGAGAGCCCCAAGCTCAGTTAGGGTTGGGCTTTTATAGCAGCAAAGGTGGGGGTGAGGAATTTCTAAGGTTCAGGACCCCTGATTGGCTAACATTTGTCTAGGGGTGTCCTGGTTTAAAAAAATGATGGGTGTATGCTGGCAGGTGATCCTATCTACAATGGTTGGAATGTTAGGAATTTCCTTTGGATGGCTTGTTCCTGGGTGGTGCCTTGGGTGGTCTCAGTTTGTGGTCTTTTCTGGAACCAAGTATTGTCTTAGGGTAACCACTGAGACTTAGGCATCTTTTGAGCTTGTCATGGCTGGGTCCTACATCAGCAATAGCAAACCATCCGAGTGTTAGCTATTGCCTATATTACCACACATGTGCCAGCAATAGCAAACCACCAGAGGACCTGTTCTAATACTGTTCAAGTTTCAAATACTTGGTATACCCAAAATGCTATAATTTCTTAATTTTTCTTTTAACTCTGTATTCCTGAAAAAATTCCTAATAAGAACTTAAATGTAAATTCCAGTTTCTAAGGCGGTGAGAGGGCTCAGCATGTCAGGGCATTGCTGCCAAACCTGATTACCTAAATCTGATCCCTGGGGCCCACATAGTAGAAGGAAAAAACTGATTCCTACAAGTTGACCTGTTTTACACAAGTATACTGTAACACGTGTGTGTGTGTGTGTGTGTGTGTGTGTGTGTGTGTGTGTGTTACACGCAGGTAAAAGTAATTTGTAGAAGAATCCAATTTTCTAACATGTCATTTAACCCAACATGGCAATCCCAGAGAAGGGGAATGTTATGTGTTCAGTAAGAACAGTTGTTCTCACAAGTTCCTTTATAGTCACTCTCTCCATATCCTAGATGACATACACACACTACAGAAGTGAGGAAGATACATTGACACTCATAACTGCCTACAATTATAGGGGACGTCTAAACTGCTCTTGTCTAACAGATCTGGCTTATAACAAGATACCTCTGTTGTCTACTTGGTTAGATTACTGAATTATTTCTGGGGAGGTCTCTATGTGGCCAATGGTTCTTCACCATGCAGGGAAAATGAGTTTTTTTAATTATTTACAAAAAAACACGAGGAGAATAATTTTCTTGGTGCTTTGGCCCAGCTTGGCAATGTCATTTTGTCATCTGGACATGGAGACAGTTTCTGCAGATGGAAAGATGCTATTGAAAGGACATGAAAATTTGATGGCTGGAATCCTAGAAGGATGTCCAATGGTTTTCAATAAAATATTCATGACAAAGGCATTGAAGAAAGAGATACATTTCCCTTGGCATCATTTGGGCCTTTGAATATACACAGATTTTTTGGGGGGGATGGGGGTGGAAGACAGGTACCTTTTCACTTACCAAACCAATCCAAATTTATATTTTGTCTCTTTGTCTCTCTGCCTCTCTGTCTCTCTGTCTCTGTCTCTCTCTCTCTCTCTCTCTCTCACACACACACACACACACACCCCTCCACACTAAATGAGCTATGTTTGCTGTCATTTACTATTTAAATAGTTAATGATGAAATAAATTGGTACCAGGAATAGGGTGGTTTTCAGGAAAAAGCCCTCCATACAGTCATACAGAACAGTCTGTGGAAAGAGTGAAAAATCAAGCAAGCAGAAAATAATTTAAAATGGTCTCTGCCTTAGTCTTATCTTCTTTTTAATTTAATTTTATTTTAAAAAGAAAACAAACTATCTTTTTTTCTCATTTTACATACCAATCCCAGTTCCCATTCCCTTCCCTCCTCCCATTCTTTTCACCTAATCCCCCACCACCATCCCCCCATCCAGCCCTCAGAGAGGATAAGGCATATTGCTTTGGGGAAGATAGTTTTATCTTCTTATGGGTAAATAAATCCCTAAGAAACAAAACAACTCAATAAACTTTCAGTGAACAGGACTTTCTACTTTTGCACCACAAAGATGATGCCACCACTGCCCAACTTAGGTAAAACCATTTTTAAGGGTAACCAAAATCAGTGTTCTGAAGCTTTGTTGATAGGACTGGGTCCCAGATGAGCATGTAGCCAAATAATTTATTTCTTCTATTAACTGTGATGAGGAGTGTGTGTGTTCATCATCAAAGTCCAGGACAGAGAACAGGATAGAACGGATTGTTCCTTTAAGGTGTGCCTACTGGGGAAGGTAGTTAATAAACTAAGTATGACATTAGTATTGTATTGTTACCATTTCTTTCTTTTGCTTTTTTTTGAGACCAAATTATGTAGAACGAAGTATTCTGGAGCTCACAGACATCCACCTGCTTCTGCCTCCTGGGTGCTTGGATTAAAGGTGTGCATCACCATGCCTGGCTGTCATTATTTCATTATTTCAATAGACAGACACGACAACGTACAGGGTGACACATACAAATGAGTGTACGAGAAGGCCTGGTCATCCTTGGGGGATCACGGGAAGCTGTTAAAAAGAAATGCCTCTTTCATTAAGCTCTGAACAGGGAAGAAGTGGGGAAAGAGCGCTAGGAGGAAACCTGGGGATGAATCGCACAGAGACTGCTTGGGATCTGAAAAGCGGCTTGGGCATTATTCTAAGAGCAAAAACAAGAGGTGAAGGAGCTTCCCAGGGAGGAGTGGGGCTGGGAGGAAATCAGAACCAAAACAGGCAGGAGGGTGAAAATCTGGATCAGAGGACTTGGATGCAGGGAGTAATAATGTTTTGTGTGAAAGAGTTGCAGGGAAGATAAACAGAGGAAGCTAACTCAGTTGGTTGTTACTCAGGATCTTAATACAACTCTGTGTGTCTCACACACACACACGTGCTCACACACACACACACACACACACACACACACACACGGCATGGTCTCACTAGCTTCAAACTCAAGATCCTCTTACCTCAGCCTCTTGAGAGCTGCGATTACAGGCATGCTCTGTGGTGCTTGACCTAGAGTGTAAACTTTTTTTTTTTAATTTTTATTTTACTTTATGATTTTTTAATATTTATTTATTATATATACAATATTCTTTCTGCATGTATGTCTGAAGGCCAGAAGAGGGCACCAGACCTCATTACAGATGGTTGTGAGCCACCATGTGGTTGCTGGGAATTGAACTCAGGACCTTTGGAAGAGCAGGCAATGCTCTTAACCGCTGAGCCATCTCTCCAGCCCCACTTTATGATTTTTTAAAATTCTATTTTAAAAACAATCTTCTTTTACATACCAATCTGAGTTCCCTCCCCCTTCCTGCTTCCACCATTTCTTCCCCACCCTACCTCCCATCTACCCTTCAGAGAAGGTGAGGCCTCCCATAGGAAGTCAACAAAGTCTGTCATATCACCTGATGCAGGACCAATGCCCTCCTCTCTCTATCTAGGCTGAAAAAGGTATAAAAAACATCCTAAGTGAGATAACTCAATCCCAGA
Source organism: Microtus pennsylvanicus (assembly GCF_037038515.1). NCBI lineage: Eukaryota > Metazoa > Chordata > Mammalia > Rodentia > Cricetidae > Microtus > Microtus pennsylvanicus. Next base: position 45,674,086 of record NC_134586.1, read on the forward strand.
AAGACAAACACAGTATGTACTCTTGCATAAAAGGATATTTATAAAAAGCAAAGAATAACCAGTCTATAGTCCACAACCCCAGAGAAGAGAACCCTGTCACTTGTATTTTAAATAAACGCTGATTGACCAGTAGCCAGGCAGGAAGTATAGGCAGGGCAACCAGGCAGGAAGTAGAGGTGGGGCAACCAGGCAGGAGTAGAGGCAGGGCAATGAGAATTATGGGAAGAGGGAAGTTTCAGTCTGCAGTTGTCACCCAGACACAGGAAGCCAGATACAGAGCAAGTAAGATGTTACTGCCTCAGCGAAAAAGGTAGCAAGCCACGTGGCTAACACAGACAAGTATTATCGGCTAATTATAAGTTATAAGAGTTAATAAGAAGCATGAGCTACTAGGCCAATCAGTTTATAATTAATGTAGACCTCTGTGTGTTTTCTTTGGGGTGAACAACTGCGAGACCGGGAGGGACAGAAACCTCAGTCAACAAGAGACAGATATGGATCTCCCCAGAAGGAGAAGTAGAATGTATCTTTAACCATTATTGTTTATTGCTTTCTATCCTAGCATCTTTCTTTCTTTCCTTTTCCTTTCCCTCCTTCTTTCTCCTCTTCCCCTCTTTATTTGTGGATCAGAGGCTGGGGATCAAAACCAGGACCTTGAGCATGCTAGGCCAGTGTCCTACCCTGGGTTACACCCCCACCTTCAAGTAGCACTTTATTTAGTAGAGTTTCCAAATCCTCTGAGTAAGATCTTGGGAAGACATGTCAGACTTGTTCCATGGTCTGAACTTCCATCTCCTTCCTAACTATGTGACATCATAAAGGAAACATATTCCGAAAAACATCCATTCGTTCAATAAACATCAAGAACCGCGTAGATATTGTCGTTGTTCTACCAGTCTGGGACCTCACACCTTTGCTTTCACCCCCTTAATAATTTAGCCTTACACTACCTTAATATTCACCGACTAAAATGAATTTAAAGACGCTTTCATGAGCTCTCGGATGATGAAAAGGGAGATGTACACAAGTCAACATCCCATCCCATGCTCTGTGGGTCAAAGGCCGTGGCAGAGCAGCCTTTGTTTGGATTTGGGTTGGTACCATCCAACTGGGTTTATTGTATCACAAGTTCCTACTTCAGTACCCAGGTCCCTGGGAGCAGCATTAGTTAGTGTTTCCATAGAAACCAAGTGTTTATCCTGCGCCAAGTACTTAATGTACATTTCTTCAGTTATTCCTCAGAACATTACATAATAGGAGAGTCACCTCTTATTCTTTTAACACAAAGAGGCTGGTAAGGTGTAGAGAATTATGGTCTATCAGATGATGGTACCACAATATAATTTTGAGGGGTTGGAGAAACAGCTCCCTGTTAAGAGCAGGTACTGCTCTTGCAGAGGACTAAGTTTGGTTCCCAACAACCATATTGGGCTGCTCACAACAGCCTACAGCTCGGGCTTCAGGGAATCTGACTCCATCTTCTGGCCTCCTCAGGCACTGTACTCATGTGCACATACCCACAAACGTACACACACAAACACATAGTTAAACATTTTTTGGTTTATTTTGTTTTGAGACAGGGTTTTTCTATATAACCCTGGCTGTCTAGAACTCACTCAGTAGACCAGGCTGGCCTTGAACGCAGAGATCTGACTGCCTCTGCCTCCTGAGTGCTGGAATCAAAGGCACATGTTACCATGGAGGCAGTGCCTGGTCTACAGAGCTAATTATAGGATAGCCAGGGCTACACAGAGAACCCTGTCTAGGGTAGGGGTGGACACTTAAAATATTTAGTCAAATATGAGGGGGAAAATTCAGTAGATAAACTGAACACCTTGTGCTGATTTTAAAAAGAGATGATGGGAAAAATACTTCTATCAGCTTAAAACCTTTGAAGCATTTTGGGTTTTTTGTATGTGCTATAGCCAAACAAGTCAAGCACAATTTTGTTAAACACAACAAGGGATTATGGAGAGATCATTCTCATATTCTTTAAACTCTGTTCATTATTCCTTGGATAAAAAAGATGACTAAAGAAACAACTTGCTGGGTGGTGGTGGCGCACGCCTTCAATCCCAGCACTCCGGAGGCAGAGGCAGGCAGATCTCTGTGAGTTCGAGGCCGACCTGGTCTACAGAGCTAGTTCCAGGACAGGTTCTACAGCTGCTGAGAAATCCTGTCTCAAGAAACCAAACCAAACCAAACAAAAACTAAAAAAACCAAACAACAACAACAACAACAACAATAACAACAAAAATCAAATAACTTCTGACACTATTATGCTTATAATGTAAAATTTTTAATGATTTTTTTAAAAATAAACTATGCTACTTATTAAATACTCTTTACTAGTTATACATACTTAAGATACACTTTTAGGCTTACCATCTTATAAAGAAAAACATACATACATACATAATTCAAAAGTAATATCAAATAACACATATTTAAAGCTTTTAGTTTAAAAAAGGTAAAATGAGAGATGACATTTAAAAAGATGAGATAGTTATTTCATCTTGGTACTTGTCTCCTATTTTACTTCATTGTAATAATTTTTTTGTCTTTGGATTATTCTTTTTTAAATGTATTTCTTTGCAAACAACACATACAACCACAAAAACATCAGCATTTTCCAATAAAAAAATGCGCTCAAGGACTCCTTAGGAGCTCTGAACAACGGACACGCTTTTTCAATGACAACACAAGCATGTCAACCCAGTGAAGCAAAACTGCACCCGATTCTCATATGTTCATACATGTAGTGACACACGAGTTTTCTGTTGAAGACTCAGGAGAATATTTCCAGTTTTGACCTGTGAAAAACAAAAATGAGAACAAAGCGCCCTCTCATGTCCGAGAAATCTTGTCAGAGTTAGATGGCAGCAGGGTTATTAAGAACAGACCTAAGCGTTGACCAAGTATAATTCTTCAACTCACAGATACAGCTGAAGTTGGCGTCTCTTTTAAAAGGCATGTGATGGCTGGGCAGTGGTGGTGCATGCCTTTAATCCCAGCACTTAGAAGGCAGAGGCAGGCGGATCTCTGTGAGTTCGAGGCCAGCCTGGTCTACAAAAGGAGTTCCAGGACAGCCAAGGCTATACAGAGAAACCCTGTCTTGAAAAACAAAAACCAAAACCAAAAAAAAAAAAAAAGAGGCAAGTGATGTGTGTGCATGGGGCATGAGTACATACATGCATGTGTAGACTTTAAAAATGCCTGAAAGGTCCCATCTAGATGGACTTCTCTTCTGCCTACAACAGGGGTCCCCAAGTTCTGTCTCTTGATCCACTAAAGCCCAGGTTCTATATTACTCAGCTATTTATATCAGAGACAGAAAGAGGAAGGCAAATATAAAAAAAGCAGCAAGAAGCTAGGCAGTGGTGGTGCACGCCTCCCAGCACTCGGGAGGCAGAGGTAGGCAGATCTCTGTGAGTTCGAGCCCAGCCTGGGCTACAAGAGCTAGTTCCAGGACAGGCTCCAAAGCTACAGAGAAATCCTGTCTCTAAAAAACAAAAACAAAAAGGTAGCAAGAAACAAAACCAGAAGAATTACTTTGCTCTGTTCTATGACACAATTACACCAGCAGTGAATTTCTGAACTTGATCATGAAACAATGTCCATTTTGGTTCATCAAACATATGACATTCATTCTTTATGAGCAAATGCCAAATAATATTTACTATAATTCTACATTTGTGTCACAGGTGTCCTGTTCGCAGAGCAGGCTATGATTTTTAACTTACTGAGTCACTCTCATGATCATTCCCATAGCTGCACTCTTTGTTTGGAGCACTTCTCTCTCTCTCTCTCTCTCTCTCTCTCTCTCTCTCTCTCTCTCTCTCTCTCTCTCTCTCTCTCTCTCTCTCTCTCTCTCTCTCTGTGTTGTTTTGTTTTTGAGAAAGGGTCTCACCATATAGTCCTGGCTGGTCTGGAACTCACTCTGTAGGCCAGACTGGCCTTAAACTCACAGAGATCCACCTGACTGTCTCTCAAGTGCTTGGATTAAAGACATGTGTTTTGAATTTTTAAAAATTGTAGGTGTGGGTATTTTGCTTGCATGTATGTCTGTGAAACGCGTGTATGCCAGGCGGACATTAGATCCTCCTGGAACTGGAGTTACAAGTGGTTGTAGACCACCATGTAGGTGGTAGAAATTAAACCCAGGTCCTCTGGAAAGTGCTGTCAGTGCTCTGAACCATGGAGCCATCTCTCCAGTCCCGTCTGACTGGTCCCAATTTTGCGTGAGAAAGGCCTGGCTGACTTGGTACTCACCATGTAGTCCTGGCTGGCCTCTGAGTCAACCATCTTCCCAAACACTGGGATTACAGCCGTGAACCACCAGGCCCAGAGCTACTGCTAGGAGCTACAATTGATTGTTCATGGTTTGGTTTGCTTGCTTCTTTTTGCTTATGGGCACTACAAGTGCAGTCGTAGAACTGCTGGCCAGCCTCTGGGAGTGCATAAATGCCCATTTCAGAAGCAGACAGTGGAAGTGTAGACGGCTCACAGCGGAGCGCTGAATATGAGATCCAAATGTCAAGAAAGGCTGATGTGTAGAGTGTTGTGCCCCAAATGCTAAAGTGTAATTGTCAAAGTTGAGGAGACACTCAAAGTGATTTTGTCCACAGCATTTGTTCAAGTATTAGAATTTTCATGTAAGTTACAATTTCTCAGATTTATATTGGAAATAAACAGCAAGAAGTAATGCCAGCCTTTCTACGAACCCTGACATTGAAACCCCACATGCCAAAAGCATGGTCACCACTTGCTATTCGAGAGGGCTCTGACATTCTCCACAGAACCCATAGCTAAGAGAGAAGGCAGGAGAGGGGAGATGTGGTAGTCTGAGTGAGAACACCCCCATAAACTCATATTTGCATGGTTAGTCCCCCGTTGATGGAAGATGTGTCCTTGTTGGAGGAGGTGTGTCACTGCATGTGGCCTTTGAGGTTTTGAAAGCCCACACTAGGTCCAGTCTCTCTTTCTGCCTGCTGCCCCAGGATCAGGATGTAAAGCTCTTAGCTACTGCTCCAGCGCCATTCCTGCCTGCTTGCCAACACGATGATAAGGGACTAACCCTCTAAATGTAAGCAAACCCACAATTAAATGCTTTCTTTAATGAGAGTTGCCTTGGTCAAGGTGTCTTTGCACAGCAATACAACTGTGACTAAAGACAAAAGGGGAGAGGAGGAGTAAAAAGGAGAAAAGGACAGACCTGGAGATGAGAACCAGCCTTAGCTATCCCAGGTATGGATTTAGTGCGGCCTAAGGAGCAGAAAGGCAGCCTGTGACTTCCTAACACAGATCGATCACGTTTTAGAAGTTCATTCAATAAATATGTGTGGCTCTTGGATTTCAAAGGTGTTTGCCAGGAAATACCAAAAGCTGAGAAAGCCCCGCTTTGTATCTTAGTATGGATAATATTTACCACTTTTTGGTACAAAGAGTTGGAAGAGATTTTTTTTTTCTTAAATTCTCCACTAAACACCTAAAATTTTCGAATACAGCATGGGAATTCCATGGTGAAGGAAAATCACTTTAGGTCTTAAAGTGTCACATGATCATAACTGGTCCTTCTAGAATGTTTTAAGATTCTATCATTGACCTTCGCTGGCAACAGTGTTACAGATTCAGCTGGCATCAAACAGAAGAGCATTTGTGAGTGGACCTGGTTTTCATAAAGTCAAAGGCATTGTTGTATTTTGTATTCAAAGACGTCTCCGAAGACCGGACCAAACGTTTTTAGATCTGGTAACCAGTGAAAAATCTAAATAGCGCTCTTGGGTTCACTGAATGTTCTGAACAGACAAAAAGCAAGACTGGACTCGAAGCCAGTACTGTATGTGTATATTCTGGCTCTGTCACCAAAACCTAGTTTGTGGGTATTTACTCCGCGTCCCACGTGCCCACAGCCGGAAAAAAAAAAAACCAAAATAAGTATCACCAGCAGTGGTGAGGACACAAAACAAGAGTGGAAATGAGAGCTGAACATCCCAGGGTGGTTTCCCTGAGAACCAGGCTGTAGACGAGAGGGGAGAGTGGACGTAGCTTAGCATTCCTGTGACTACCATAGCTGCGTCTACCCCTACTGCCTTTGTAGCACAGGTTTTCCGCTATCTCCTCAGGACGAGCCATTTCTGCGGATACAGGGACGGAGATAACCTACTGGATTCTGATACATGGGCTACTACATCGCATTAATAAAAATGTTTATTACTTCCCACTTTCTGTCTGCTTTCTGTGTAGGAGGAAGAGGACTCAGGATGTTTATTTTCAATTTCTTCCTCCCTGGGAAACAGGATTCATCTTACACAGACCTGTGTTTTATAGAAATGTACTTCTATCAACTATGTCCCTTTTCCCTCTGTTACTTCACGGAGGTGATAACAGGCCCCTCCTAATTCCCTAGGCTGCCCGAGACATCAAAAAGGTTGTTTGTGTAAAAGTCATTTGAGATAAATAAAACATTATGCAAAATGTCCCTACCCTGATAGCAACCTTAAGAGTAACTAGGGATTAAGTCAGATCCCTCTTGGGGATAGAATAAGAACTTCCTGTACTGTAGCTAGGTGATAGAATTGCAAAGCCGCTAAGCTAAGCGCTGGCTAACCACAGCGGAAAAGAAAAAAAAAAAAGGTAGAGACCCGAGACTGTCAGGAATTTGAATTTGCTTGCTTGTGAAATCATCTGAAATATTTACTTTGACCACATTAAATCTGAAACTGGAGCTGGGTGTGGGGGCACACACCTGTCTATTCAGTACTTACTTGGAAGTGGAGGCAGGCAGGTTGGGAAATCTCGTCTTAAAAATACAAAAGAAAACAAAGCAAGGGCTGGGGAGATAGTTCAGTGGTTAAGAGCACTTGTTGCTCTTGCAGAAGACCCACGCTCAGTGCCCAGTACCCATGTCAGGAGGCTCACCACTTGTAATTCAAGCTCAAAGGGATTTAATGCCCTCCTGCTCTGGTATCCACAGGCACCTGCACTTACATGCCCGTACACAGACACAGACACACAGTTAAAAATACAATTAAAACGACAACAAGGAAAGCCCCCTCAAAAGCCTGGACTTGCCCTTTGATTTCTACCCACTGCGCAGAAGTTCAGTCAAGTGCTCTTGTCCGTGGAGAAATACAAAATCAGACCTCTTTGCTAAAGATATCCCTTGGGCTTTCTCTCCGAGGCTTTTGTTGCATAGAAATTTCTCCTGATTGCGCCCTCCTCGGAGCATGGCAATTCTTCTGGGATGCACTCTCAGACACACGCTTCATCTTGAAATGCTGCCCAATTAGCTGGTCTGAAAGCCTCTTCCAGACACAGCGGTGCTGTAATTACCTCGTCTGGCTTTTCAGTCTCCTACGTGAAACCTCAGCACAGAGGCTGGTCTTTACCGAGGTCGCACGTTTTAAATGTGTTACAATGGAAACACAGAAGTCAGGGAAGTCTTAACGAGTCTGGAAAGAAATACATTACAATGGTGACAACCTTTTCCAGGGGTTGGTAGGATTACGTCTAATCTAATCTTGACTGTGGTTCACTGACCTTTATTGTCTCCAAGTTTGTCCGTCTCATAACATATTATTATTCTTTTAATTTTTAAAAGCTATTATTTTGTGCACACTGTTTGTGTGCCTATTGGCTGTGGAAGATAAAAGAGGGCGCTGGATCCCCTAGACCTGGAGTTACAGATGGTTGTGAGCCATTATGTGGGTACTAAAAATGAAATCCAGGTTCTCTGGAAAAGCATTCAGTGCCCCTGGAACTAGAATTCCAGACAGTTTTGAGCTGCCATGTGGGTGCTGGGAATTGAACCTGGATCCTCAAGGAGAGCAGTCAGTGCTCTTAACCACTGAGCCATCTCTCTAGCCCCCCCCCCCTTTTTTTTGTCTTTTTGGTTTTTCGAGACAGGGTTTCTCTGTGGCTTTGGAGCCTGTCCTGGAACTAGCTCTTGTAGACCAGGCTAGCCTCGAACTCACAGAAATCCACCTGCCTCTGCCTCCCAAGTGCTGGGATTTAAGGCGTGCGCCACCACTGCCCAGCTACCCCTATTGTTATTTTTAATATTACGTTTCTTTATTTGTGGGTGTGAGTGTGGGCCCCACATGAAGGTCAGGATAACTTGAGTCAATCCTCTTCTTAGAATCCTCTCGATTCGAGGGAATCGGGAACACAGGCCATCAGGCATGGTGGCACATGCTGTTACCACTGAGCCATCCTGCCAGCCCCAACACACATTATTTCTTAATGGGGGTGAGAGAGCAAGTTGCATAGGAAGATTCTAAAGAATATCAGATAATTATCATCCTGTATATACTGACAGGGTCTCATATTTGAGGGCTAGGAAAAGTTCCCTTTTCTTTCTCAATCCAATGAGACAATGTTAAATTCATGATAATAACTTTTTTAAAAAAAGATAAATAGTATTTAAAAATAATAAAGAAAAGCACATTCCCTTTTAGGGATAAACAACTCAAGCACAATGTAACCAGGCATTTGAACCTCAGCAGTCACAGAGCACCAGTAAATATGCCCCCACACAAATATCCGGGCAGCATATGATCCATGTCCTCAGTCACAGATGCCAGGCTGACTCAGAGCAAGGGGGACACTCAACTCATGGAGTTGGGGCCCATGTGGATGATGACGTGCTTCTCGTAAGCCCTTTTCATTGTTTTCTCAATCTGCTTCAGAAAGACCTGGGGGATCCGTCCACACAGCGTGTGCACTGTCTCCAAAAACTTCAGCTGGAGAGGGTAGTACATGGATTGGAACAGATTGTCTTGAAAGGGAAACTGAATGACAGAAAGAAAGAAAGCCTGTGATTCAAGTGCTGATTAAAACCACAAATCACTCTCAGTAAAACACACGACACAGTGCAAAGTGACTAAGTTTTGACCCAGTGGTACAGCCCCATGGAATCATGTAACTCTCTGGCCTCTCAGTTCTGTTTTCTCTCTTTCCTTGAAGTCAGGCTTCCTCTAGCTGAGAATGACCTTGACTTTGGAATTCTTCTACCTCCATCTCTAGTGTGTTGGGATTAAGGCATATACCACAGTGCCTAGTTTTCCAGTACTGGAAAGCAAACCAAAAAAGATGATTTACTTGTGTTTTTTAAGGCTCTTCAAGTTTGAAGACAATGTAACAATATCTACCACTAAGGAGAAGAATATATATATATATATATATATATATATATATATATATATATATATATATATATATATAATCTTTCTGATTAGAATGCATACAAGTCTAAAGCAGATAGTCATTTTGAAATCTACTACAACAAACACTGAATTTATTATTTTCAAAAGATTTATTTGTTTTCATTTTATGTGTGTGCATGCAAGTATGTGCACTATGTGTATGCCTAGCACCCACAGAGGTCAGAAGAGGGTACCGGATCTCCTGGAACTAGAATTATGCCACCATATTTGAACCTGGGTCCTCTGCAATAGCAGCAAGTGCTCTTAGCCTATGAACCATCTCTCCAGCCCTTATTTATTTATTTATTTATTTATTTATTTATTTATTTATTATCCTTTTGCCATTCAAGAAACTTAATGGCATGTCTGTGGCGGCTACAGAAGGTCAAGAGTTCAGCCATTGCAAGTTAATGTATTGGCCATGAGCTTTCTTTCGCTATTCTAGGCACCAGGTTGGGATATGGCTCACTGGTGGAGCATCTGCTTAGGATTCCAAAGTCCTGAGTTTGAGCCACGGGACAGGGTCAGGCATGGAAGCTGGGGGGAAAAGGAACTAAGAGGCCAAATGTCAGTGATAATTTTGAGTTTTTTAAATTCACTGTGTATTGGACATTTGAAGATTTGTCTTGTTTTAATATCTCTTATTTTTTTCATGTGATATATGAATGAGCAGCATCTTCCAAAATCAACCTTTTTGGCTACTTAGAAACTAGCATGTGTCAAGCTTTATCACCATCCTATTGAAAGAGAAAGGGCCGCGGTAGATCATGTCACAGTTTAACTTTTGCCAATGAAAAGCCTAAGGAACAGAAAGGTTAAAGGGCAGGCCCCTAGCCCCAGAGCAGAGTGGATGGGTATCGGCTCTCCTAGAACACAGCTCCCACTCCTTCAAGGTCATCAGAAACGTTGTCTCAGTGCCGTGGATCAGCAAGGTGAAGAGGTAACTTGAGAATGGGCCACACCTGCTCAGGTTTGGGACAGCATTGCTTTCTCTCACAGCCCTCAGACAGCCAACCAGAAGTCCCATGAATTCTATCCTCACAGCCCCTTCTCCCTACCTTCCCACTTCCCCAAACGTCCCCGCTAGCTCAGCTCTTGCCTGTATGGCTGCTCTCAACCTCACAAATGGCCCCGTGCCTCACTCTTGCAAGTCTGCAATTAGTTGACATAAGTCACCATAAATCACAGCTGTCACTTTCCTGCCCAGACTTCCCACTGCAGCCCAATTCTCGCTGCAAAAGCTCCAGGAGAGCTGGAGCCCTGCTGCACCTGCTTCCCCGCCCCCTCCCCCCGCCACTAGCTCTCCACGATGGTTTGAGGTGACTATCCTCGTGTGCTCCGGGCACACCAACTTCATTCCACCTTGGAGAGTCTCCAGATTATGTCGGTAGCATCTTCCCTAGGAATGCCTCCATCCAACCGTGTTTCAGGCTGGCACGGGCCTTCCCTGGAAACCCGAAACATCCCTCTGTAGCCAGTTCTCTGCCCTCCCCATCCTGTTCCTCTTAGATAGGCTCTTTCTTTGATTGCGATGGGAATTTATTATATCATCTGGTTTTCTCTACTAGAACAGAGATTCTTGACCACAGACAGGGCTTGGTGTGTATGCAAGCTTCCATATTCCGGACAACTGGAATTATTCCTACATAAACTAGGCTTTGTAGATGACTGCTTAAAGAATTGCTAAAGAATATCTGCCTGGGAGCCGGGCGGTGGTGGCGCACGCCTTTAATCCCAGCACTCGGGAGGCAGAGGCAGGCGGATCTCTGGGAGTTCGAGACCAGCCTGGTCTACAAGAGCTAGTTCCAGGACAGGCTCCAAAACCACAGAGAAACCCTGTCTTGAAAAAAACAAAAAACAAAAAAAAAAAGAATATCTGCCTGATGACCTTTGGGAGGGCCATGATGGGAGCTGTTATTCCTGTCATCCATCACATGAACACATAGACACACAGGGTTAGGCTGTGTGCATACGAGAGAGAAGGAAGACAGCAAGCTAAGAAAAGAAACAGATATGGAATGTTTGCAATTAAAACATCTACATACTACATGCAGCTGTCAGGTGTGTGATTAAAGTTTAAAGGCCATAATTTTTTTACTCTTCATAACTGTCTCATTAGGAAGCTTTATTTATATAAAAGTATTGATTAACACTTTAAAAAAGTTTGTGTGTGTGTTTGTGTGTGTGTGTGCGCATGTCCATAGAGGCCAGATGGGTTACTGAACCCCCTGCAGCTGGAGTTACAGGTGGTCATGAGCCAGCTGATGTGAATGCTAGGAACAGAACTTGGGTCTTGAGGAAGAGCAAACGCTCTTAACCACTGAGCCATTTCTCCAGTCCCCAGAAGGTAACCTTCTTATCTATTTTATGATGAGGAAATCAACCGAGGCTCAGTAAGGTAACAGCAGTTAATGACTAAACAGAGAGTAATAGAAATGGGGTTTGAGCCCAGGTCTGCCCAGGCAGAGCGCCAGCTCTGATCCTTTATCTTACGCTGAGAACATCACAGCCCTGTAGAGAAAGGTAGGCATAGGGGAAAACCGCGTCACAATGGAGTGTCTTCACTCCCGTGCTGATCTGGAGCCAGTGACTGCCCTGACGGAAATGCCTGAATGAAAACAGTCTTTTGAGGCCAAACTGCAGAACTCCGCGGAGTGATTAGGCAGAACTGTTTAAGAAGCAAAGTCATTTGGCTGTCTTTCTGATCCCCTGTGAGAACAAACCAGATGAGTCATAACTCAGCCACAATTGCTCAACTCCAAAGGCGGGCCAGAACACAAGGGAAAGTAGAGAGGGCTCCAATCAGCCCACACGGTTGCATGCTTCCTTGACTTCCACCCGTGCTGGGCATGGGTTTCCCCTGGAGGCAATGTTTGAGTAACCAAGTGTGAGAATGTCACTGAGTGCATAGCAGATTCTGTAATTTAATCACTTGCCCTTTGAAAACTGAACAGCAGGAAACAGGAGAAGAGGTACTCGCTTAGATACATGTCAAGTGATCCCCTATGGGGAGGACAGTGCTGGGATTTCCCAAGCTGGAATTCTTTAGCCAAATGTTCATCTTGATACAGATGTGGTCCAGCTGGGGGATGGCTCAGTGAGTCACACAGATGCATTGCCAGCAGGGAGATGACTCCGTAGGTAAAGTGCTTTCTGCAAAGTGTGACATCCTATGTCTGGGTCCCCAGAACACGCAGAAAGCCTGGCATGGTAGCCTGTATCTATGATCCCTGTGCTCTTACGGTAGGATGGGAGACGGAGATGGTAGACTCCCCAGAATCCCAGGGACCAGCTAGCCTGGCACATGAAGCAGTAAACCACTAAGAGCCCCTGGCTGCCCAGGCAGAGGTGAAGAACAACAGCCCGAGTTACTCTCTGACCTCCACACATGGCTGTCGTATGTGTGTGTCTAAATCCTGGCACCAGGTTCCCAGATTTTCAAGAACAAATAAAGATATTTAATAAAGTCTGTCTCAGGGGCTTGGCAAACGGTTCCTGTCGGGGTGGGGGGTAAACAGCAAATCCTTTCGGCGCTGTGCACCCTATAGTCATAACTAAGAACCTCTGCTGTCAGAATGCCAGTGTAGAATAAGAATGAAAAAGGCACTGTGTTCTCCCACGACTCTGTTTGTGAATGCTGAAACACAAAGCTCCTACAGAGTCATGTTAAAAATTGTTTTGTTGTTGTTGTTTTTCTCTGCACATCTTTGGCTGTCCTGGAACTTACTCTGTAGCCTAGGTTGACCTTGAACTCACAGGGATCTGTCTGCCTCTTCCTCCCTAGTGCTGGGATTAAAGGCAAGCAGTGTTTAAAAGAATACAGTTTCCGTGTAATTATTTCAGGGCATAAGCTAGCCAGGCAGCCGAGAGCCGGGTGGCAGGAAGCAGCCCGCAGCTCCTACTACATCACCCGGTTATGTTGGAAAATTTTACTGATCCTTGCTCTGTCTTCCAGGGTCGGTTTAAGGAGAGCACCCCTTGTAAGTACCTGCTATTGGTTTCCTATTAGCAATCGCAATCTCAAGGCAAAAGGTAATGAGCAACACGGAGCTTTCCAAGTTCACATAATCCTGAACTGCTCCTTCACACGTGTTCACCCTTCTCTTCGAGGAAGACAGAGTGGGCTCAAACTGTATGAGGTTCCATAACCTCCACGCCAACATTGTACATAAAAATCATCGCTTATCCATGGGAGATACATATCTACATACTGAGTGGATACCTGAAACCTTGATGAGTACCGAGCCCTACAGACCGGATACCCTGTGGCTATGACATGACTAGTAGGTGGGAAATATGTACAGTGTGGCTACAGGTACAAAGACATGACTCACATTCCTGCATGACAGAGCAGGATGGCATCCAATCTCGTCATGTTCCTGGGAACAGCACACAATGGACAACTTATGAAGCATGGAATTCTGGAATTTTCCATGTAATATTTTTGGGTCATGGTCACACAGGGTGACTGAAACCATGCAAAGTGAAACCATGGGGCAGGGGCTTTATCTACTGAATGTGATCTTTGAGACCAACCACATACGGCTATAGGGCTTGCCTGGCAGACCTGGTGGGAGGGGCTGTTCTTTCAGGGTCAGCCTGCCAGAGGGACTCACTATGGGCAAGGGCTCAGACTTTCTGCCCTGGGCAGCCAGATTCACATGCAGCTCTGACTGCCTAGCCTGATGTTCACTTCTAAAGGCCTCCCTGTTCGGGTACCTTGGCTAGGGCACTTTCCTCTACTTGGATTTAGAACTTTCTGTTCCTAACCTTGTCCTCCAGCTCTCCATTCCTGGCTCACGGTTCATGAGGTGCAGGAGTGTTTTCCTCAGGGCCTCTTTGCTATGACAAGATTCCTCCATCTAGGTTGTATCCACATGCCCCCTATCAAATCTCCTTTGGTGCTAAAAATGGTAAGCATCTCTTTTTGATTGCATTGTTAAGTCAATAAGAGATTGGTGGATTGGGAATATAGCTCAGTAGGCAAAGTGTTTGTTATGTAAGCTTAAAGACATGAGTTTGATCCCCAGCACCTACGTAAACTCTGTGTGTTGGTGTATACCTGTGATCACAGGACTGGGGAGATACAGACTGGAGATCTCTGGGTTTACTAGGCAAGCCAGTGAGCTTTGGGTTCTGTCTCAAAATTAGAGGGGCCGGAGAACTGGTTCAGTAGTTAAGAGCACTGGGAATGTGGGCTCAATTCCCAGCATCCACATGGTGTCTCACAACCTTCTGTTATTCCAGTTCCAGGAGCTCCAAAACCCTTTTCTATCCTCCAAGGGTATCAGTCACACATGTGATACATGTATGCTGTCAAAACACCATAGACATAAAACAAAAATAGTTAAAAAAATAAAGTGGAAAGTGATTGAGGAAGGTATTTAGTGTCAACCTCTGGTCTTCAGACGCATACTCACCCATACATACACATGCAACAGGCACAAACATGTACACACACATACACAAATGAAGAAAAAGTAATAAAGGATCAATCGCTGCTTTCAGTGCAACAACTTCTAATTGACCAGCATGAGACATGATTGCTTAAGAGCTTGAAGCTGGTAACCAGGCAACACGCTTAGCTTAAACTAAATAAAACAATCTCACTTTTGTTACATTCTCTTTATCCTGAGCTCTTACTCCATAGGATGACAAAAGGCACAGGAGATCCCCCTGGGAGTGGTTGGCCTTCACAGTACCCACGGATCATAGTGCTTGAAGCACTGAATGCTGGCAAGCAAGCGTCCGCTTTGACGAGCACACTTACATCCCGGATTGCTTCATAGAGGGCTCGGAAAGTGGGCTGCTTATCGTCATGGTAGACACCTCGGTTGCCGTGTAGAACAGACACACCTTCCCGCTCAGCCTCTTTGCAGTTGCTTCCATACATGCAGTGATCAGGGCGGTAGTTCCACTGGCAGGGGAACACGTAGAGACACTCTGGTGGCAGATGAAGAGATAGAGCTATGGTCAGTGCCCGCTGTCACCTGTAAGACTGGCGCTTAAAACGTAACATTTATAAGCCACACACTGCACAATTTCAATGCTTTGGAGTGTGGCTGTGAATCCCAGGTCAAATATTCCATGCCACACTTGCCTTAATTCTGAGATCAATGATGGCAGGGACACCCATTATTGATGATAGAGGAAGACAGAACAATACCTAAAATAGGAGTTAAACCAGGGCATCAAACAGCCTAGTGTTCTAGCTTGCTTTCTATTGTTGTGATAAACACCATGACCAAAACCAGCTTGGAGAGGAAAGGGTTTGTTTCATGTCAACTTCCAGGAGCTCAAGGCAGGAACCTGGAGGCAGGCACTGAAGCGGAGGTAATGGAGGGGTACTGCTTACTGGCTTGCTCCTTATAGCTTGCCTAGTTTGCTTTCTTAGATAAAGCTGGACCACTTGCACTATATAGGTGGCCTCACCCACAGTGGGCAGGGTCCTCCCACATCAATCATTAATCTAGAAAATGTCCCACAGAGGTGCCCACGGGTCAACATGATGGAGCTAATTCCTCAACTGTGTTTTTTCCATAGGCAACTCTAATTTGTGTCAAACTGACAAAAATTAACCAGCACACTTGTATCTGAACCCCAACTTTTCACTTATGAACAGTGAAATCTGGAGCCAGTCACTTCTTTACTGATTTTGATTATTAAAAATTTAAAATACACCAGACTGAGGATGAGAAGTTGCATAACCTTCATGAAGCCCTAGGTTAAATTCCTAGAACCTCAAGGTAAAAAATACATAGCAAATGTTAACACAAAGCGCCAAGCACACAGGACTGCCCAAGAGTATCAGCAATGATCATTTCTTTGGAAAGGTTTTGTGAGGAGGACAAACTCACAAGATAGGAGAGCGTAGATTAAGATAAAGAGTTCTCTTCAGATTAAAAACAACCCAAATATAAAACTTTCAGTGAGGCTCCACCTCCTGACGGCACCACTTCCTTCCAAAACATGCTTGGGATTGACTGTCTAGACACAGGAGCCTAGACGGAGCATTTTATGTTCAAATCACAATACTGATGAACACCAGCACACAGTACTGATGTGGGATTCCCCTCTGTATGCTGTGAATATCATTGGTTAATAAAGGAACTGCTTTGGGTCTATAGCAGAGCTATGGGGTAACAGAGCTAGACAGGGAAAGCTAAACTGAATGCTGGGAGAAAGAAAGACGGAGTCAGAGAGAAGCCATGTAGCCCGCCAGAGACAGATGCCGGTACTTTACCAGGTAAGCCATAGCCACATGGCAATACATAGATTAACAGAGATGGGTTAAATTAATATGTAAGAGTTAGCCAATAAGAAGCAAGAGCTAATGGGCCAAGCAGTGTTTTAAATAATATAGTTTCTGTGTGATTATTTCAGTTCTGGGCAGCTGGGATGAATAAGTGGTCTCTTACAACACAGTACACCTGTGATCAGTGTTTATGACAACTGTCCCTAGACATGCAGGATCATTCTTTACCGTTTTGTGGGTCACAGATCTCTTTGAGAATCTAATGGAAGCTTTAGACCCCAAGTACGCAAAACTGCAACTGGGGGTGGGGGAGAGGGATACAGATCTAAAAGAACATTTGTTTATAAGTTCAGGGTCTTCATGTCTCCTAAATATCAGCTATGTACCCCAGCTGCCAAACCTCTAATACAAAATGGAACTCAGAAGAAATTCAATTCACACCTTAACAGAATTTCCTGGGATGAAAAATGCAAAATATTGCACAGGTAATCATAGAAAGCATTTGTCACCTGTGTCGCTGTAGGACAGTGGTATCCTGTTTTGACAATTTCATTTAAATGCAGGCTTTAGTCAGGATGCAATTCTGCCAGAAACCGAAGCTTGGAAGAGCACTCCAGGAAGAAAAGATTAGATTTTGAGAAACTGGAACGTGTTTTAGAAGAAGGTAAATCATCTTGGGTTTGTTGAAGAAAAGATTTCTTCAATGGGGAAGGACTGTAGAGGAAAAGCTGTCATAAATACGCTAGTCTGAAATGGTCACGACATAGAAATCTGTGTTGGGTTGCAGATAACTAAGTAGCTCATAAAATGTGAGGTGAGGCAGAATCGGAGCCAGAAGTGGAGCAGCTCCCAGGATCCGGGGTGGGGACTAATTGGTGTCATCTTTTCGGCACTGCTGGCTGGATGAACCAGCCATGGATTCTGTTCTTAGGTTTTAGGATTTAGAAACCAGGGAATGGATGGTCTGACTGGTTTAGCAGGGAAACACTGGAGGGCAGGGCTCTTGGACACATGAAATGGGGAAAGAGCTATTTCATCCAGCAATGGAATCTGTTATCAAAAGAAAGGGCAATCAGCAGTAGGAAGATGAAGATAACAGATCTGGTCTGGGGGATAGCTTAGTTGGCGAAGTGCTTGCTGTATGAGCATGATGGCCTGATTTGGGCCCCAGAACGCATGTGAAAATAGTCAGGCTTGGTAGCATCTTTGCATTCTGAAGCAGAGAAAGTAGATCCGTGCCGTTCATGGACCAACCAGACTAGCCTACGGGGCAAGTTCCAGGCCAGTGAGATCCATGATTGTCCTCTGGCCTCTACACATAACACACATGTGCACCTCCTCCTGTACACTCACCCCCACCCTCCAAATACATAGATGTGTCTGTTTATTTGCAGGTTAACTTTGTAAACTTAAACTGTCCGCTTTATGAGCAGGAGGAAGAGGAGCAGAAGGGCTAGGCAGGCATCACTGAGAGGCTGAAGACAGGCTACACAAAGGACCCTGTCCAAAAACAAGTAGATAAATTAAAAAAAAAATTCAAAACACCCTTTCTTGAAGCCCTTGGTCTTTGCTATTCTCTCTCTCAAAGTTATATTAAAACTGGTTCCCTATGGGTGATATCCCTTAATGACTGATATCTTCAAGACCCACACAGTGCCAGGACTCCCTTGCAGCTCTGATGATTCATATCCAGTTGGTGCTGAAGATTACAGTATGGTTTGTGCCTGATCATTTTAACTTCACAGAAAGATGAGCTTGACACTCAATTGCTACCATCTACCAACGGAGCAGAGACCTTTGCAGCAGGACCGTTGTGTGTGGTTGTTGTGGTGGTGCACACCGGTAATCCCAGCACTCAGGAGGCGGGAACAGGAACATGAACTGACATGGTCTGTGTAGGGAGATGCTTATTTTCTCTGTGTGTGTGAGTGTGTGTGCGCACACACATGCTGAATGAGTGGAGTGAACTTTATGCCTTCCTAGACTGTAAGTATCTCAGTCTTGTCTCTTGCTGGAGACTGCTTTCTGTCCCTAATTCCCTTTTGCTGTGATTTTGTTTCTCTTCCATTGACATCACTCTATTTTTTTGATTCTACCCATTCAACCAACTAACACTTCTGGCGCCTTGTACTGAAACAACAACAAAACCAAAACCATAAACCATGCCCATCTCACATGGACCCTACAATATTCATTCTTGTCTCTTGTGCTTTACAGAAATCAGGGCTGGTGAGCTTCCCAGTTCACCATGTCCAGAAGCGCACCTAATGTGAAGTAATTGGTCTGATCACCCTCACAGCACAGTACTCAGGACTTCCTGAGGCTGACTGCTTTGTTGTGGTGTTCATTCAATGTAGCCAAATAGCCAAGGCCAGGGCCCTGGGAGGTCCTGGGAAGGATGAGAGTAAGAACCTAAAATAAGGCCTTCAAAGAGTGTGTGTGGCTATGGGCCCTACTACCTGTGTCCTCCGGAGATCCTGACTCCCTAGTAACATACATTCAATACCTAGTCTGGCTATGTACGTTCCAGGGACAGGTTAGCTCTTCTCTGCCCCTTAGAGAACTGTATATTTCTGTTCTGGTGGGACGCTCTGCCCAAAAAATTAAATCTAGTGTAACTTTGGAAGACACCCAAAGTCAACCTCTGGCTTCCACATGCATGCACCCACACACATGTATCCATGCCACATGAACACACGCACATGTGCATGCACACACAGAAATGTGAGGTCAGCCTTTCATTCAAGGAGAAGCTGCTTTTTTCCACATACCAAGAAATGCTCTGTGGGACCAGCCGCCTGCACAGTCCCCAGGGGCTTCAGTCACCTCCACCTGAGTCAGTCTGCAACTGAGCCATGCAATTCCACACCCACACACATTTTACGATCTAATCATGGCAGGACGTTTAACAACAGATTTTAGCTAATGACTTTTAAATACATATCAGTAAGTAGGTTACTGGCTACAGGAGACTCTCTTAACCCTAACACCGCAGTCCCGTGCGGCAGGTTTTATGTGTGTGACTTCATCCATAGCAACCCAGTAAGCCACAACAATAAACGTATTTATCTCCTAGGTTGCTGCCAGTATGGTCACTCTCCTCTTTACAATGCTAAAGGTGACAAATCTTTAAAAACATACAGTTGGCTTTAGGTTGTGAAGAGTTCACATGCAAAATAAATGAGAGGAAAACATATACGCGATGGCTGTCCTTAGCGGTTCATTAGAGAGAGCTAATGTTTAATACAGTGCCAAGGTAAGTGTAAAATGGGACCAAACAGCCACACAAAGGCCAGCAAATGACCTATCACTGACCTGAAACCTGAGCTCTTGATTGCTTACTAGGCTCTGCTCTGAACCAGGATGTAGAACATAATTATGTCATAGTATCTTCGGGTCAGTGGACCTCAGAAGGAGGCACCCAGGTCATCAAATCCAACTGGGTTTAGCACCAATGAAAGGCAAGGCACACACCAGGCATCATTCCCACAGTCCATGCTGCTGGCCTTGCTGATCCCTGCAGAACCATGTGACTTTTCCCCTGGGAGGGTGGAATTGGAATGAAGTTAGCCTTTGTGGGTGGCTGGACCCATAACAGATATGAGTACATTGTTTTGACGCCTGGGGAGCGAAGTGACAATCTTCAAAGAGGAATAAACAGCATCAGAGGGAGGGGGTAAGTGTATGTCACCTCCATTCCCCACCAGGTCCCCTCCTGTTGCAGTTACTGGGCTGAGCCTGCCAGCATTCCCACTCCTTGCTTCTATGAGATACCATCTGCTGATTTAACAAGCAACCTTTGTTCTGATGCTATCTGCAGGGCCCCAGAATCCAAACTGACACCCCTTCATCTACAGAAAAGACATTTTCCGCTTAAGAAGAAAAACGAGGTGCAGACCACATACTGGAGGAGAGAAATGGATTGGAAGTTGCATGTAAAGAGCCAAGACGGGCTCTGCTCATCTAGCTAGCACTGGAAGTCTCTCCCCACAAACCCATGCTGGCTCGCTTGTTTTCTTTCCTAGGATTTGGTTCTTTTTAATCCAGAGACCTACAGCATTAGGTTTCATAGCAGATGCTTTTCTTTTTTGTGGCCTATAACAAATGCTTTAAGGGTGACAAGCACCGCAGGCCACATCACTATCAACATGGCTCTCTACTTCAGGAAGGGAAGGACTGATAAGACAAGGACTACTTTATTTTCCCTAAAGATTCCTCTCAAAGGAAACCATTGTTTTCACTTTAATGAAATTAAATAAACCTTTTAGCAAAGGGGAGGGGAGGGAAGAAGGACATTTTATTAGCTTTAAGGATTAATATGAAAACACAGACCAGGAAATTTCATCTCTCTGTGTACTAGTTATGATTCTATACTCTATGATAAAGACCATGATCAAAGGCAACTTGGAGGAAGGGGTAGTGGTGGAACAAGACTTTAGTCCCAGCAGGAGAATCTCTGTGAGTTCAAGACCAGCCTGGTCTACAGAGCAAGTTCTAGAACAGTCAACACTACGCAGAAAAAAAAAAGCGACTTGGAGAGGAAAGGGTTCATTTTATCTTACGCTTCCTACATCAGTCATTAATTGATCAAGAAGATGCTGCATAGAGTTGCCTACACATAGAGTCGCCTAGAGGCCAATCTGAGGGAGTCATTTCCTCAATTCAAGTTCCCAGAGAATTCTTGCTTGTGTTAAGCTGACAAAAAGCCAACCAGGACACCCTGCCCCACTCGGTACCCTCTGACAAGTCACCAAGCTAACAACATATAACATTTTCTTTTGCTCTAGATAACAAAACCAAACCTTGGGGGATCCGAGATCTTAACCTAGGCCCTCTGCACTCTGGACAGGTGACTGAATTTTAAAGCTCAGGAGCCACCTCCCTTCCACTAGTAGTTGCTCCATGGTGAGGGTCTCGTGCTCACACGAAAATACTGTCATCTGGTCATCTGGTTCTGCGTCTTGCGTCACTTTACGCGGCACTTCTTGGAAGGATGGTGTGGCGGGACAGAAAAGGCTCTAAAACCAGAGTGCAGCGTTGGAGGCTTCAACATTTGGCCTTTTGTGTTAGTGGCTGAGGACCTGCCTCCGCAGATACCCGGGAGGCAGATGTAAGGGTGGGCCAGAGAAACACAAGCCTCTCTGTGCACCATGGAGGTCCATCAATAGCAGCCTGTGTCTAGAATGTTCCCTATGAAATGAGGTGGGCGGACTCCTACACGGTGGCATTCTCCAAAGAGCGCTTACCTGGGTTGAAATAAAAAATAATATTTAATAAATCCTGGTCTCCCCACGTGATGGCATTCTTATACTTCTGGTACAGCGGGAGCAGCATGTCCTCCCAAGCCAGGCCTGTTGGAATCAGGCTGTTCTGGAAGAGAGGAAACCGTGAGAGCAGCTGCAGGAAAGCGAGTGTGCCTTGTCCAGTGAAAATGCTTTCCTGTCCTCCAAGATGCAACACACAGGACACACAGGTGTGGTCCTGCTACCCTGGGCACAGAACCAAGCAAAGCGAGGGCTGTGGGTAGATGCTTGTGGGGGTGGGTACCTATGGATGCAGAGTGGATCAGGAAGTAGAGAGGGCCCTTTGGTTTTCTTTTCTTTTTCTTTTTTTTAGTATTTATTATTTGAATGTATATGTGTGTGTGTGTTTATTATGTATGTGCAAACATGTGTCGTGGGGAACATGTAGAGGTCAGGGGACAACTCCTTTTCTACCTTTATATAGGTTCTGGAGATGAAACTCAAGCCACCATGCTTGCATTGCCAGGTGGAATCCCCTTTACCTGCTCGGCTATTTCGTCAGCCTTGTCTTTCCAGAGGTGTATGAGAATGCCCGGTTGTGTGTGCGGCTATAGGCACACGTGGGTCACAGCACACGTATGGGGATGAGATGGCAGCTTTTTGGTCTCTAGTCCTGCCTTTTCCACCTTGTTTGAGCAGGGTCTCTTTGCTGCTCAGGCCAGGCTAGCTGACCCATAACTTCCAGCATTGCTCTTGTCTGGACCTTTAGTGTTCTGGACTGTAGGCAACTGTGCTTCTGTGTCGGCTTTGCATGGGCTTTAGGGAGCTCAGCTCCAGTCATCAGATTTGCATCACACTCGTTTGACCCTCTGAGCCCTCTCTGTAATTCAGAAACATCATATAGTATTTCTGAATGGAGTCTATGAAGCTTCACAGTATACAGTTGCCTGGGCTTCTCCTGAGCAGAATCCCACATTTCCAATACTTTCCTCCCACCCATAAGCCCGATCAGCACAGACACACACCCAGCATGTCCCTACTGGAAATTCCGGGTCTTCTGTTTCTTTATTTGGTTTGTTTCTCAAGGGTTTCTCTGAGTAGCCTTGGCTGTCCTGGAACTCACCCTGTAGACCAGGTTGTCCTTGAACTCACAGTGCTGGGATTAAAAGTGTGAGCCACCACCACCTGACTTCTAACTCCACATCTTTAGGTGGGATTTTTCCAGCTCTTCCTTACCTTGAACTGCGTACTTCTGATGCGAGTTAAGTTCATGAGCATGACCCCCGAATTAACCCCTGTAGAGCCGTAGAAAGGATGGCGGGCAAAGCGGCTGTACCAGCCAATCTTGGGGATTTCATGCTCTGGGGCCATGGCAGCAAGCTGGGTAGAGTTGAACTGTCTCAGAAGCTTCCAGATATCATCCACGGGCCTCAGAAAGAGGACATCCGTGTCCACGTAGAGAAGCGAGTCCACATCCTTTAAGATCGCCTGTGTGTACAAGGGGGCAGGGAAGCAAAGGGGACAAAACAAAAATAGGTCAGAAACAATGGAAATGACCCAACAGGAAAAAAATTGCTACTGATACTTACTGACCAATGCTGGATTCCACAAGAGGTACCACTATTAGCCCCCTTTCCTCCCTTCCACTTTCACCCGAGGGTAAGTGTCAGTCAAGTGAAGACTTAACAGCAGATAAACCTGGCACTAGACTGGCCCAACAGCCCAACCCGGTCTAGTTGTATATTGACTAGACTTTCAACGAGATCAAACTGGAAACATCAACTGAACACTGTAGCTCTTTTTCTGTTTGCTCGTTCTTCCTTCCTACAAGAAACCCACTTGTCTTTCCCTGTTAGTTCTTTGTTGGAACAATCAGGGATTGACAATTTGATATAGATGATCTCCAGGCCTTCCTCTAGCTCAGGGGTGAGGGCTCTATTCTAGGAGACAGCTCTATATCTTTCTAAGATGGTATTTTCAGCCTATGGCTTTGTTAGTAGATCCGGGCTTGACAAGCTTCCCCAGTAGAGGCCAGATGGTGCATACTTCGGGCTCCGTTGTAGCCAGTTGGCCCTGCTGCTGCATCCTGGGAGCAACAATGACAACTTGTACATGAACAAGAGTGGTTGTGATCTGCACCTCATGGAGGTGGAATTTCGTATCATTGCTGGATGCCAAAGAATAGTCTTGCTTTGAGTTTTAAAAAACCATAGGCTTCTATTTCCCACCAGGCATTCCAGACATCTTTCCGGTTAGTCTCCCCAGGTGAAGGACTGTCCCCTGCACCCCTACCTCAGCTTCCAGGGCTAAGCCCTGGAGTGTAAGACTTTAAAGCTTGAGTTAGCAGTGATGCCACTTGCCTCATTTTGTCATTGTTCCCGGAACTTAGGAATAATTTAATCAAGGGAAGAGTTAACTTTTCCTGAGTCCTCACTGTAACTGTACATGCTATGAACTAAATGTGTGTGTGGGTATATGTACAATTTCACATAGTAAAGCTCCGGCACCCAAATGGAGATATGGTTTTGGAGGACCACGAGGTTTACTGGGGTCATAAGGATGCCATCGTAACAGCACAAGTGCCCTTTTGACAGCAGGCCTCAGGAAGGGCCCTCCTCTCGCTGCCGCATTAGACACAGTGAGAAGGTGGCTGTGGTGCATGACAGGGAGAGAACCTTTTCCCCGACCCCACCCTGCTGGCATCCACGTCTCAGACACTTCCCAATGAAAACTGTGGGAATACATATTTCTGTTGTTCAAGGCAACCAGTCAGCTGTGTCTCGTACTCATCTGTACTCATCTGGATCCCCAGAACTTAACAATGTGAACATGTGTACCATATAATCCAGTTTCGTGGGGATTTCAGCCTGGAGGTATTTCAACACCTACTCAGCTAGCTCCAGTCTCTCTCTTTGCTCATCTATTGGAGCAACAGCTTTTATAAATTAGTGTATGAAATTAAAAACAACAGCTATCTACCATTAAAAAAATGTCCTCCTGACTCCCTGAAAAACTCAAAGGTCTTGAGTTCATTCAGAATTGTGATTCTGCAATTGAGCTTATAAACCATTTTTTTTAAACCTCTATCACACAGCTGGAAGTGGTGATAAATACCTTTAATCCCAGCATTCTGGAAGCAGAAGCAGGGGGATCTCTGAGTCGGAGGCTAGCCCTGGTCTACAGAGCTAGTTCCAAGATGGTCACAGCTACACCGAGAAACCCTGTCTCAAAACAAACAAACAATCAAAACTGCCACACATTCTCCTTGCTTTTCCTCTTTCTATGGGAAGGTAAAGCTTGTCACGGGTTGGCACAGCCTACAGTCGTCATTCAGAAATTTACAATTCTAGTGTACTGTGGAGAAAGGGTAAAAAGCTTTCTACAAAACTATTAAGAAACATGTTGGGATACGAATTGTGGTATGTATAATTAGGACCATGGTGTCTTACGCACCCCCAAGGCCTTTCAGGGGCTTCATGTTCTGCTCATCTAGTTTTACGCGGGAAGGAAACCAGAACACACCTGCTCCAAAAATGATGAACTATTCAGCTGAAGACAGGACCCAGGAGAGCTATCTGCCTCCCTCTCTGCTTTCCTAGAAACAGGACATAGACCATAGACACACAAAAACAGAGACCCTTTTCATCTTCCCCCACCAGTTC
Organism: Microtus pennsylvanicus; assembly: GCF_037038515.1. NCBI lineage: Eukaryota > Metazoa > Chordata > Mammalia > Rodentia > Cricetidae > Microtus > Microtus pennsylvanicus. The sequence goes on from NC_134586.1 coordinate 45,699,452, forward strand.
CTACCCAGAGAGAGGAGGTACATTCTCTTCCCAAGTCCTCATCAGCTCAGGAACTGAGACTCTGCAGCCTTTGCTCAGCCAGCCTTTCCCCTACACGTCTTCTGGAAGCCTGCAGCTGCTTTTCTTTGTCTTGTCATTGCTTTGATATTTATTATTCTCAAAGGGCTGGCGGGATGGCGCAGTGGGTAAAGGCATTTTCTGGAAGCCTGATGACCGGAGTTCAATCCCAGAGACCCATAGAGTAGAAGAAGAGAACCAAGGCCCTGCAATTTGTCCTGTCATTTGAGTTTTGACACATGTACCTGTCTCTCTCTCTCTCTGTCTCTCTCTCTCTGTCTCTCTCTCTCTCTCTCTCTCTCTCTCTTTCTCTTTCTCTCTCTAGCCAAATAAATAATATGGTCGTTTGAGTAAGAATGGCTCAAATATTTGAAGCTTAGTCACCAGAGAGTGGCACTGCCTGAAAGGATTAGGAGTAGAAGGAGGTGTGGCCTTGGTGGAGGAAGTGTGTCACTGGGGGGGGGTGGACTTTGAGGTTTCAAAAGCCCATGCCAAGCCCAGTGTCTTTCTGCCTGAAGATCAGGATGTATCTCTCAGCTACTTCTCCAGCACCACGCCTGCCATGCCTACTGCCATGCTCCCAGCCATGATGATCAGGGACTAAACCTCTGAACTGTAAGCAAATCTCCAATTATATGCTTTCTTTTAGAGAGCTGCTTTGGTCATAGTGGTCTCTTCACGGCAACAGAAGAGAGACTACGGCAAATATTGTAATGAAATTTCTGGTTCCCAGTTAGGTAATTAAATAAGTCAGGCTCCTGCCCTGGTCACCTGTGTGTTCTCCCATGTGGTGTGTGTGTCACGTGCTGATAAACTTCCTTCTCTTATGACTCTCCTGTGTCAGAACTCTGACTCAACTACAGACTTAAGAGGATTAAGGGGGGAATTATGTTTTATCTCCCTCACAGGGAAGGAAAGCTGAAGAACAAAAAAGTATTCTAAGTCTAAGACAAATAAGGCGAGAATAAGATGAAGTTGTTCGCCAGAAGCGTCTAAGGGAACATGACACTGCATAGTGTTGGGAAAAAAAAAACCAACTAATTTAAAATCTTAGAATTAGAATAAAGGGGGTTAAAGAGCAAAACCTGATAAGGCAAGTTCTACCAACCTTATAATTAGCTATGCATCTCTAGAAATATACTAGCAAACTGAAGTTCATGACTGGGATGATTTCATTGTTTTTCCTGGTCTTTAATCATGGATATATTAATACTTCTGAAATATAAAGTGCAGTAATCAGCCCTCATCAAAACAAAACAAAGGAAAAAAAACCAGATTGGAGGGAGGGCCAAGAAAGGAAAAGCTAAAGCAGAGGGGTGTTACACCGCGCAGGACTGTCAAGAGGGAGAGCTGATGTGCTGGGCGGGAATTCACACGCAGAGAGTTCTCTATTCCATGGCGGCTTTAGCTTCTGACACAGATCTTACTACACAGGCCACGATGGTCTCCAACTTGAGCTTCTCTGGCTTCCGCCTCCCAAATGCAGCGCTGTGCCCGGCCAGGATGAAGACGGTGTAATATGACATCTTACTATGTCACATATCTGTTTACTGTTATAGACAAAACTACATTTCGTTTGTGCACTTTGGTTTTCGTGGAAATTCTAATAATTGATAGCATTCCTCTCTTTTTTTAAAAAAAAAATCTTTAAAAAATTACATTCTGTTTATTTATTTAGTTGAGGAAAAGGAGAAAGACAGGTCAAAGGACAACTTGCTGAAGTCAAGTCTCTCCTTCAACCATGAGATTCTGAGGACTGAACCAGGTCATCAGGCTTAGCAGTGCATGCCCCTACCAGCTGTACCCCATGACAAGCCCTGCTCTTCCCTTCTAACAGTAACTATTTATTTGATTCAAAAATATGGTTTGGCCTGGCGGTGGTGGTGGGGCGCACCTTTTATCCCAGCATTTGGGGGGCAGAAGCAGGTGGATTTCTGTGAGTTGGAGGCCAGCCTGGTCTACAAGAGCTAGTTCCAAGACAGGCTCCAAACCGACACAGAGAAACCCAGTCTCAAAAAACCAATATACTCAATGTCCTTTATTTATGGCTACAAACCAATTATGAGTGAGTATATCCCATGTTCATCTTTTGGGGTCTGGGATACCTCACTAAGGATAGTGTTTTCTATTGCCATCCATTTGCATGCAAAATTCAAGAAGTCATTGTTTTTTTACCGCTGAGTAGTACTCTAATATGTATATATTCCACACTTTCTTCATCCATTCTTCCATTGAAGAGCATCTAGGTTGTTTCCAGGTTCTGGCTATTACAAATAATGCTGCTATGAACATAGTTGAACAAATGCTTTTGTCATATGATAGGGCATCTCTTGGGTATATTCCCAAGAGTGGTATTACTGGATCTTGGGGTAGGTTGATCCCAAATTTCCTGAGAAACCGCCATACTGATTTCCAAAGTGGTTGCACAAGTTTGCATTCCCACCAGCAATGGATGGGTGTGCCTATTACTCCACAACCTCTCCAGTAAAGGCTATCATTGGTGTTTTTGATTTTAGCCATTCTGACAGGTGTAAGGTGGTATCTCAAAGTTGTTTTAATTTGCATTTCCCTGATCACCAAGGAGGTTGAGCATGACCTTAAGTGTCTTTTGGCCATTTGAAATTCTTCTGTTGAGAATTCTCTGTTCAGTTCAGTGCCCCATTTTTTAATTGGGTTAATTAGCATTTTAAAGTCTAGTTTCTTGAGTTCTTTATATATTTTGGAGATCAGACCTTTGTCTGTTGCAGGGTTGGTGAAGATCTTCTCTCAGTCAGCGGGTTGCCTTTTTGTCTTAGTGACAGTGTCCTTTGCTTTACAGAAGCTTCTCAGTTCCAGGAGGTCCCATTTATTCAATGTTGTCCTTAATGTCTGTGCTGTTGGGGACATACGTAGGAAGTGATCTCCTGTGCCCATATGTTGTAGAGTACTTCCCACTTTCTCTTCTATCAGGTTCAGTGTGTTTAGCCTGATATTGAGGCCTTTAATCCATTTGGACTTGAGTTTTGTGCATGGCGATAGATATGGATCTATTTTCATTCTTCTACAGGTTGACAACCAGTTCTGCTAGCACCATTGAGCATATAATTTGTGATCCTAGAGAAGCTAAATAAGAAGGTGAACCCAAAGAAAATCATATAGTCATCCGCCTGGATATGGGAAGTAGACAAGATTGCCGGGCAAAAACTGGGAACTTGGGGGTGAGGTAGCATGGGGCTAAGGGGAAATGGGGTGAGAAACGTGAGAAGGGGAAGATGGGGGGAGCTTGGGGGAATGGGATGGTTGGGATAAAGAAAGGGTAGATACGGGAGCAGAGAAATATATCCTAATTAAGGGAGCCATCTTAGGGTTGGCAAGAGACTTGACTCTAGAGGGGCTAGCAGGTGTCCAGGGAGATGTCCGCAGCTAGTACCTTGGGCAACTGAGGAGAGGGAACCTGAAACGACCCTATCCTATAGCCATACTGATGAATATCTTGCATATCACCTTAGAACCTTCATCTGGCGATGGATCGAGATAGAGACAGAGACCCAAATTGGAGCACCAGACTGAGCTCTTAAGATTCAAATGAGGAGCAGAAGGAAGGAGAACATGAGCAAGGAAGTCAGGACCGCAAGGGGTGCACCCACCCACTGTGACAGTGGAACTGATCTATTGGGAGCTCACCAAGGCCAGTGGGACTGGGACTGAAGAAGCATGGGATGAAAACGGACTTTCTGAACGTGGCGGACAATGAAGGCTGATGAGAAGCCAAGGACAATGGCACTAGGTTTCGATCCTAATACATTAACTGACTTTGTGGGAGCCTAGCCTGTTTGGATGCTCACCTTCCTGGACCTGGATAGAAGTGGGAGGACCTTGGACTTCCCGCAGGGCAGGGAATCTGGACTGCTCTTAATTATCGAGAAGGAGGGGGAATGGAGTGGGGGGAAGGGAGAGAGGGGGAGGGGAGTGGGGGGAGGGGGCAATGTGTGGGAGTAGGGGAAGGGAAATGGGAAATGGGGAGGAGGTGGAAATTTTTTTTCTTTTTCAACAACTAAAAAAAAATAAACACCAAAAATATATATAAAAAAACACACACACATATATATACACATATATACACACATATATACATGCACATACATATATACACAAACATACACACACATATATACATATACACAGACACATATATTTATACACACATGCACACACATATACATACACACATACATATATGAAGACATATATTTTAAGAGTTAGAACTAAGGGACAATGAGGAAAAAGAATAAATTTAAGAATGGAGATAAAGTATCCTATTAGAATTTGGTTTCCTGCTTAATAACTCATGTTGAAATCTCCTCCCTCGGATGATAGTATTTCAAGGTGATAGGACTTTAAGATGATTTGGTCACCAGCAGAGATCTGAGTCTTTCCTGAGAGAAGATGATGAATGGCAAAGCAAGTCCATCCTTCTCCCTTTCCCACTTCATGCTCTCTTGATGTTTCTGGATCTGCCAGATTGTGATGTAGCCCTTGCCTTCACTGGAAGCTGAACAGACATTAGTGCTAGGCTCTTATGTTCCAAGGAACCACTTGTTTATCCTGGCCACCCAGACCAAAATAATCACACAGAAACTGTATTAATTAAAGCACTGCTTGGCCCATTAGCTCTAGCTTCTTACTGACTAACTCTTACATCTTAATTTTTTTTTTTTTTTTAAATATTTATTTATTTATTATGTATACAGCATTCCTTCCATGTGTGCCCACAAGCCAGAAGGGGGCGCCAGGTCTCATTATAGATGGCTGTCAGCCACCATGTGGTTGCTGGGAATTGAACTCAGGACCTCTGGAAGAGCAGTCAGTGCTCTTAACCACTGAGCCATCTCTCCAGCCCCCCTTACATCTTAATTTAACACATTTCTATTAATCTGTGTATCACCACAAGGCTGTGGCTTACCATGTCTATCTCCACCCCAGGACTACATGGCTTCTCTCTGCCTCTGCCTCTTTTCTCCCAGCATGCTATTTAGTTTTCCCCGCCTACCTAAGTTCTGTCCTATCAACAGGCCAAGGCAGTTTCTTTATTCATTAATGGTAATCACAGCACACAGAGGGGATTCCCACATCACTCTTGCATTTCTGAACCGCCAGATTTATAAACCAAAATAAACCTCTGTTTTGTTTGGCTTAGTTTTTGTGGTGCTGAGAATTGAACTTAAGGTCTCATGGGCAATAGTAGGCAAGAGCTCATCTGCCACTGTTCTTGTTAAGTTCCCCAGTCTATGCCATTCTGTCATAGCAACAGAAAATAAACTATGATAGGCTGCAAAGTCAGTTGAACATAATCTGAAAGCGGCAAAATAGGGTCATGTGAGTCAAATTCAGTCCAAAGCCTTATCATTTTTAACAATTTTGGCACAAAGGGACTTTCATGTGAGAACCCACAGTTTTGAAATCATTCCATCTTGACTAAAAGTCAGAGAGTTCAGACCTACCTGTCCTTGCTCCTCAAGAATGAACAGGAAGATGATTGACCAAGGGTGTGGCTCCTGGATGCCTTACTCTTCAAAGGCCAGCCAACAGAATGTTTGACTTAGGGCATGCCTACCAGGTGTTTTGAGGTGTAAGGAGGTAATTACCCTTGCTTGTTCTTTGTATCATGGAAGTCTTGTGCCCTCTCCTTTTGTTTGGGGCACATAAGGCCTGAGAGTAATAAACTCAGGGCCTTTTGCTTTGTGCTACACTATTCGCTGGAAGCCCTCCCCGCTCTATCTTCTGTCTCTTGTCTAGTTCTTTCCCCAGTCCATACTTTTCTCCTCAGTGGGCCGGTCCTGATACTTTTAAAAGTTTGAAATTATTTGCCTACTTCTTAAAAAGTATATCATTATCTTATGTTTATGAGTAGTTTGACTGCTTATATGTAGGTACACCACATGTGTGCCTGGTGCCTGTGGAGGTCAGAGGACAGCGATAGATCTCCTGAAACTGTAGCTACATATGTTGTGAACCACCATGTATGTGCTGGGAATAGAATCTGGGCCCTTCGGAAAACCAGCAAGTACTCTTAGCCACTGAGGCGTCTCTCTAGCCCCATTTGTCTGGCTTAACAAATAAATTACTTTAGCCAGGCATAACTTTAATCCCAGAACTAGTGAGGCAGAGACAGGCTAATCTTCGGGAGTTTGAGTCCAGCCTGGTCTACATAGGGAGTCCAGGCCAGCTAGCCCTACACAGTGAGGCCCTGTCTCAGATTGTTTAAAGGTTTTACAGTTATTTATTTATTTACTATTATTATTACTATTGCTATTTGGTGGTGGCAGTAGTAGCAGCAGCAGTAGCAGTAATAGTGTGTGTGTGTGTGTGTGTGTGTGTGTGTCTGTGAACGTGTGCACATGCTGGATGTGTGGGTGTACTCATGCTGCAGCACACATGGAGAAGTCAGAAGGCTATTTTCGGGAGTTCATTCTGTCACTCTGTGGGTCCCAGAATAGAATTCAGAAGGGTCAGCCTAGTGGCAGATGCATTTATTTACCACTGACACATCTTGCCAACACTGCTCACAGTTTCTTCAAAACGAAGAGATTAAAGAAATATCCAGATGTCTACCTTCCTGTAGGGCAAAGAGTGGTGTTCTTGGTAACAGACACTGGTAGTATTCTCAGTCCAACGGAATAAATATTTATGGAAGTTCCCCTAGGTGCCAGACATGGCTCAGTCAGACAAATATCTCTGCCTATAAGAGGCAGCAAGAAGATAAAATCACTGATTATATAGTGTGCAAACAGGTGAAAAACACCGGGGAGTTTACAGTGTGTGTTTATTTAAGGCAGGGTTTCACTACATAGCCCATAGTGGTCCCAAACTCACAAGACTCCAGCCTCCTGAGTTCTGAGGTGATAGGTGTGTGCTACTCCACACTTTGTGGGTCCCAGAATAGAATCCAGAGGGTCAGCCTAGTGGCAGATGCACCACAAGCTCGGTAGGAGCTTGTGACCGAAAACTGCACAGCTAGGAACAGGTTCACTTTGGGCACATAAGACAGGACAGGTATATGTCTGGCACGCTAATAGCAAGAGACCACATGGCTGGACACCGCAGCGATGGGAAGGGCGCAAGATGAAGAGAGAGGTGGCCAGGGCTGGCTGTTTAGGGCTGATGACACTCTTGTTTGGACTCGGCAATGGTAGCCACTGGAGGGCTTTTCCCCGAGGGGCTCCATCCCTGTCTGATCATCTGCTGAGACCAGACTGTTAGAGGGCTTTTCCCTGAGGGGCTCCATCCCTGTCTGATCATCTGCTGAGACCAGACTGTTAGAGGGCTTTTCCCCGAGGGGCTCCATCCTGTCTGATCATCTGCTGAGGTTGAGATGTGGTTTGAGAGTGCACCGACTCTGGCGACTACAGCCCAGGGAGTGAGAAGTGGTCCAACCCTGAAAGCCGCCTGAAGACAGGACCCACAGGGACGGCAGATGGACTGAGCGTGAAAAGTGAGAGAAAGTCAAGGATAGCTCCAGATATTCTCACTCAAGTGATGGAAAACCACAAAATCACCTCTTGACAGGGTAGGGGCGTGGGAATTGAAGAAATATAAGCAAAGACTATGAAGACTCATAGAAATAGTAAGACAGAAACCATAGAAAATATTGGGAGAGTATTCCAGGGATTACTGAGATCTTGAAATCTGCCCGCGTTTGACTCACACAATTGTTTTATCACTCTGAGACATTAAATTATTAGCATTCTGTTGCCTAGGTAGCAAAGGTACTCTAGATCACTGTATCCTATAGACCGCCCTTCCCCAGGTGACCTCATAGTTACCAAAAAAGTACATTTGCATATCTTGACCACCTGTCAGGATGGCATGGACTTATCTTAATTTTCAGAAAACCACACAATCACCTCCTGAGTTGGGATGTGCAACTATGTTTGTCAATCTCCAAACTCTCTGACCGTCAGACAAGGTGGAAATGGGCCTGCATTTCCAGGCCTCCACACCATGTAAACCGAGAGTGATCTGTATCGCCCTGCGGTTCCTCAGAGGCATCGGTGCCAAAGCCAAGTGCCATTCTCCCCCTCCTCTTCCTCCTCCTCATCTCACTCCCTAGTAGTGGTTAGCCTGGAACTCACTGCAGCAGGCTGGGTTTGAACTCCAACAGATCCTCCTGCCATGCAACACCATACCTGGCTTACTTTCTTTTCCTGCTGCAAAGGGAAAAAATACCCTGACCGTGTAGGGCCCTGGTCTGCCCTTGTTCCTGGGGTGCATCTCGAGGACAGTTTCTGGTCAGCTGACAAAGCATTCCGTTAGTTCCTAAGCTTCCCCTGCCCTCCTGGTGATTAGCTGTAGGGCATTGACTCTATTGTTGATATGGTAATTTCCAACCTGCCTGGGCAGAGGTCCTTGTGCAGTAGTTAGGTAGATAAGGACTCCCCCTAGTCTGAATAAACCCGCAGGCCTTCGGCTGAGCTCCTTTTGAATGACCCTGGCCTCCTTGTGTGCTCTTTCAATCTCCAGGCCCTTGCCCGACACGCGTACAAAGGTGAGCGAACTGTACCGAGGGTGTAACACAGAATCGGGTGTTACATGACCGAAGCAACTTAACAGAGAAATGGTTTATTCTGGCTTCCAGTTTGTCCCTCGTGGCAGGGAAGTCACAGTTGTGGGAGCTTGAAGCAGCAAGTCACACTGCATCCACAAAAACCAAACAGAATAAATAAATAAATAAATAAAATAAAAAAGGAAAAAAAAAACCAAACAGAAACAGTCAAAGCTCATGGTCTCCTTCCGTGGTCTAAGATCCCAGCCCCAGGGAAGGCTATCTCTGGTTTTTCCAGTCAGTCAACATAATCAAGATAACAAACATCCTACAAGCATACCTAGTGATCTATCTACTAGGTCATTCTGGATTCTGTTGACAACAGTAACCCTCACATTCACCATGGCCCCTCCTCACCTGAAGGGACAGAGCTAGCCAGCACTTGACTTCAATGGGAAGTGCCCAGGTTAAGCTGAGCATAGAGGTTTTCAGTATGCTCTCTGATAGGTAGATTATATGTCAAAAGGAACATACAAGGACACCTCTCAGAGGGGAGAGAAACCTCACAGAAGGACCTTGAGTATAGCATATCCTGAGTTGGAGTTTTGGCACCCACTCTGAGGCCTCTGCTCCCCCATCTGTAAAAGCAGGTGTCACAGCACTAACTGATCACATGAGGTGCTCACATAGCAGCTAAATAATAAGCAATAACTTTGTTAGCAGAAACCTGTCCTTCTGGCTAAAATAACCAGTGCAATTAGTTATGGTTCACATCAGTGCCCATGGCATAGCCAGACAGATGCCAAGCACAGAAAGCATTTTATGTCATCAGAGTCGAGAAAGAAGCAAGGAGGTTTGAGAACCTTTCTAATATCACAGTGCACAGGTTATCTTGGCTGGAAACAAGCACTGAGCCTTCTCACTGTTAACCCGTAAAAACAAAATACAAAGTGACTGCAATACTCATCTCTGGAGGCCTGCAATTCTGCTGGCATTGCCTTGAAGAGGACCATTGCTGGTAATGTTATAATGGGAAGAGTAATATTTACCAAAAGTACATTCTGATTGCTTTATGGAAATTAATGAACACTAGATGAGAGGCTTTTTTTCTTTCTTAAGAGAAGTAGGGTGTCACACAAAATCCATTTGTTCCCGGTGCTGCTCAGCCCACCCACTGCCCCAACTTGGATGGCTACTATCTGTGACCTAGCTCAGAAAAAACGTGCTAAGGGTGCAGGAGAGATCGCTCAGCAGGCAAGATTACTCTTGCTCTTCCAAAGAACCCAAGTTCAGTTTCCAGCATTCAAGTTGGGTGGTGTACAATCACCTGTAACTCCAGCTTCAGGGCATCTGAAGACCTTTCTGGACTCCGTGGGCACCTGCACACATGACACACATACACATGTAAATAAATCTTTAAAAAAAAAAGGAAAAGCGAGAGGAAGAAACATATGCTATGTGTTCAGTGGAGCCTAGTCAAAGCCAGCCAGCCTGGTTATCGGGAACAGGCTGGCTCTCTGTCAGGTTTATCCTGCTCCAGCTGGGGAGTGATTGTCCCAGCACAACTGGGTACAAATGTTAGTGTGTGTGTCTGTTAAAAATCTGACTAGCTTAATTCAAAACAGCTGGATCAGCTCATGTCTCCTCCTCTCCACTTTCTGCCCAACACCAGCACCGCGATGGTCCCCCAGGAATCTGTGACATCCTTCGTAGCTGCCTAACCCACTCCTCACAACAGCCACGGGGACTTTTAGCTTGCATGTGATTTCATGTTGACCCAGTGGGGCTTTCCAATGGCTGTATTTAATTACCAAGTATTTGGAAGTTACCAGATCTTTTTGCATCCACTTCTCATTTAATTCCCGTGTAGTCAGGGAACGCACTGCATGACTTCAATTTACCAAGGCTTGTTTTATGGCCCAGCATATGGTCTATCTCTGCAAATGTTCCCTGTAGGTTTTTAACACATGTTTGCTCTGCAGTTGATGGGTGGGGCGTTCCACCAGTTCTGTAGCTGTGCCTGAGGTCACTCAGTCAACAGTACTGCCGCGGTCTTCTCCATCCACACTGATGATAACCATGTGTGCTCCAGGGAGCCTCAGTTCCAGACACAGAGAAAGTTTTCTTATACATTCACGATCACCTGCCCAGGGTGCCATGGCCCATAGGAAGCTGAGCCCTTCCACATCAATCATCAATCAAGAAGATGTCCTACAGGCTTGTCCACAGGCCAGTGTGGGGCATTTTCTCAATTCAGGTTCCTCTTCCCAGGTAACTAGCTCGTGTTGATAAAAACCAACCAAACACAAGTCACAACAGCTTCCCTGGCCTCAGGTCTCAGCTCTGAAATAGCCCTTCTCAGAAAGCCCTTGTGGAGGCCCCCTCTTCTTTCCCTCCATGCATCCTTCATCACATCCCACGAGTTCCTTTCTCCTACCCCTCTTCAACAGTAGCCTTTTCTTAAATTGCTTTCTCCCTCCATTAGAACAGAAGCCCATGGGAGCCAGACTGGAGGAGCGCCTGAAGTCCAGGCACTGGGGCAGTGCTCCTGCTAAACTGTCTCGGAGCCACTACAACTTTATTTATTTAAGATGCAAATGACAACTTCATCATTGCTTTCTATAAATTCATTTTATTTTACTTTATATACACATAAATTTATATATACACACATATATGTTTTACGTAACAAGTAAAATACAATGAATATAGGTATTTTGCCTATATATAAGTAAAATAAAATGAGCATATATATATATATATAATGCTGGATGCCCATGGACATCAGAGAAGGGCATTGGATCCATTGGAACTGAAGTTAGAGATGGTTGTGAGCTGCCATGCAGTACTAGGGATCAAATCTGAGTCCTCTGGAAAATCAACCAGGGTTGTTAATGGCTGAGCCTTCTCTCCAGCCCCATCTCAATCTATTTTTATTATTTCCTTTGGTGTTTGCATGCACACACATATACCATGGCATGCATGTGAAGGTCAGAGGGCAACTTGCAGGAGCTGCTTCTTTCTTTCCAACATGTGGTTCCCAGAGGTCAAACTCAGGTCATCAGGCCTGGCAGCAAGAGTTTATTCACTGAGCCATCTTGCGGGTCTCAATTTTTCTGTAAATATGCTTCAAGACAGATTATAGAACAGAGACAGGCTCAGTAATAGGAAGCATATTGGACTCAGAGTCTTGAAGGAAAGCTGCAGGTATACCTGCCGTACAGAATACTGTTCTGCTGCATGGGCCTGTGCCTGAACCCACCAGCCTCTGCTGACGGACAGCTGTGTCTCTAAGGACACCAGTGCATTCCCTTGTGTCTTCATTTAAAATGGTTTTGTTTTTTACAGTTTTTTACTCGGTTGGTTGGTTTGGTTTGGTTTGGTTTTTGAGACAGGGCCCCAAACTTATAAAGATCTACCTGCTTTTGCTTCCCCAATCCTGAGCTTATAGGCATGTCATTTAAAATGTTTTGTTAGAGCCGGGCGGTGGTGGCGCACGCGTTTAATCCCAGCACTCGGGAGGCAGAGGCAGGAGGATCTCTGTGAGTTCGAGACCAGCCTGGTCTACAAGAGCTAGTTCCAGGACAGGCTCCAAAACCACAGAGAAACCCTGTCTCGAAAAACAAAAAAAAAAAAAAACAAAAAAAAAAGAAGGAAAAAAATGTTTTGTTAGCATATATTACTTTTACATAACACTGGGTTTCATCATGATATTTTGTATATGTACATAATATATTTAGATCATTTTCACCCTTAACCCTCTCCTGTCCACCCCCTCGCACTCCTGCTGATCCCTTACTCTTCCCAACCCGCTTCCCTTCTAGTTTGATGGCTTTTTGTTTCCGACCTAATGAGCCTCACTAGGGTGCTTTATAGGAGCATGGGTGAGGGCTTGTTTATGGGAGAATGCACCCTGAACATGGTCTACAGCTCTGAAAACATGTCTTTCCTTCCCCCCATCAACCATTAACCAGTGTAAAGCCTCATGGGAGAGGTGATGGGACTCCACGAGAGGCCCAGTCTGTGCATCTTATCAGACTGCTGGGAGCTCAAGGGTGCAGCAGCAGCATCGCACCTGGAAGCCAATGCTCCACACGGCTCCCGGTCCTTCCTCTCGCCTATGTTCTTTCCACACCTCACCTCCATTTTTTTCCCAACTAAAATACAGTTTTCTTTATCCAAATGTCATCTGGGGAGTTATTCAGAGATCACCCAAGGACAACAGGAGCCCATCCTATTCCCTCTTGGAAGCACCAGTCATTCCTGGAGTATATGCACCTTCAGGTCAAATACCTTGCCCAAGCTGACACAATCACCATTGCCAAGACAGGCACAGGTGCAGGGAGGGACAGCCTCCGCTAAGCTACCCCTGCCTCCATCTGGGCTTTCCCTGGTGGAAGACCCCAGGGAGCGTGTCCCAAGCCTTCTGCCTGTGTGATTCCGCAGAAAGCTCGCTGGCTGCAGCTGGGATATGAGGATGACCCGGGCAGCTACAGAGACAATAGTTATTGAGCAAAGACTGGAAGCTAGGCACACACATGCGACTGTTTGCATGGATGACTGACAACCTCTGTCACAGATGCAAGAGCCCAGCAGTTCAGCACATAAAATAACAATGGTCTAACTAAATAATTAAACTGATTACGACCATTTATATGGCAGATGCTATTCAATCAACTATCCCATAAAACCAGGAAAGAATGGACAGCTTTATTAACTTTTCGTCATCTAAAATAACATTTGCTTTATGCCACGTGTTTAATATGGAGATCTGAGAGATCTCACTTCTTGGAAGAGTACCGGTTGATGAGTCTGAACCCAGGCCTCCGGTGTGGGAGTCTGGGTGTTTTCATGATTAAATGAAGCTATACAGATCAGGAGAACTGGTCACACAATGGTGACAAGTTCTAGTCTTAGCCTCCTGGACAAAGTGGTGACCGTCAATATTCTCCAGCCAACGTATTCTTTTCCCCTAAGTATTCTGGAGAAGATTCTTTCAAACCACAGAAGTATCTCACTTTGATTAAATTTCCCAACCTCCATTTCAGCACTCACAGGTTAGACCTTCCTCCAGTAATTCTAACTGGGGCGTTCAAAGATGACCTCTCACCCCAACTCCCGTTCCCACACACATTCCCATTCCATGTAGCCCAGGCTACATGGCAAGACCCTCTTGCCTCCGCTTCCCAAGTGCTAGGGTCACAAACATTCACTGTTATGCTATCACATGTCTCCTCCCTCATTCTTTCTGCATGTATTAACTGCAACTCTCCTGTATGGAAGAATTATTATTTTTTTTGTGTTTATTTACCCACTCCATTATTTATTCTTATCAGCATGGAAATTATTTTACTGAAAGGGTGTCTGTAACACAGTATAGATGGCCCCTGACTTAGCAACAGTTTGACTTTATGATTGCACGGAAGCATTGCACATTCAGTAAAATCCCTACTTTCCTATTTGTCTTGGGATCTGTCAAGTCACAGAGCCATCCTTGCTGGTAGTCCTTGGTGGCAGCAGCAAGCACAGTCTGGAAAACAGAGTGTCATATATCCCAGATGAGGTAAGAATACCTGCATCTTCTAGTATTTTTAGTGAGCCCACTGAAGTGAACCCCACGTGTGGCATGTTTGTATGTGTGTGTGTGCCGCACCTCTGTGGAGGTCAGAGTTCAACTTTCAGGAGCCCGTTCTCTCTTTCCAGTTAGGGTTCCGGGGATTAAACTAAGATGATCAGTGTGGTGGTCTGAATGAGAATGGTCCCCAACGCTCATATATTTGAATGTTTGCTTCCCAGTTGGTGGACTATTTGGGAAGAATTAGGAGGTGTGGCCTTGTTAGAGGAGATGTGTCATGGGGTGGATCTGAGGGTTCCCTTTCTCTGCCTCCAACTTGCAGATGGAGATGTAGATCTCAGTTCCTGCTCCGGCACCATGCCTGCTGCCATGCTTCCTGCCACGGTAGTCATGGGCTCACCCTCTAACACTGCAAGCAAGCAAGCAAGCAAGCTAACAATTACATGTTTCCTTCCTTCCTTCCTTCCTTCCTTCCTTCCTTCCTTCCTTCCTTCCTTCCTTCCTTCCTTCCTTTTCTTCCTTCCTTCCTTCCTTCCTTCCTTCCTTCCTTCCTTCCTTCCTTCCTTCCTTCCTTCTTCCTTCTTTTCTTTTTTAAGGCAGGGCTTCTCTGTGTAATGGCCCTGGCTGTTCTGGAACAAATGCTTTCTCTTATAAGTTACCTTGGTCATTGCGTCTCTCATAGCACTAGAACAGTGAGTGACTAAGACAATCAGTTTGCACAACAAGCGTTTTCACCTGCTAAGCCATCTCGCCAGGAACCCACTGTGTTTTCTGAAACACAGTCTCTCACTTGGCCTGGAACTGTTTATTCAGGTAGGCTGTCTGCCCAGTGAGCCCCAGGGATCACCTTGACTTCACTTTCAAACATACCCAGCTTTCTTATGTGGTTCTGTGGATTGAACTGTGGTGCCTATGCTTTACACAAGCTAAGCCATCTACCCAGCCCTCTTTCTATTTGAAAAAATAAATCCTTATTTTCTGGTACCACATGACACTCCAAACTCATCTTGTATTTTCCTTCCTTCCTTCCTTCCTTCCTTCCTTCCTTCCTTCCTTCCTTCCTTCCTTCCTTCCTTCCTTTTCTTCCTTTTGGTTTTTCGAGACAGGGTTTCTCTGTGTAGCCTTGGTTGTCCTAGATCTTGCTTTGTAGACCAGGCTGGCCTCAAACTCATAGAGATCCTCCTGCCTCTGCCTCACAAGTGCTGTTATTAAAGACATGAGCCACCACCACCTGGCTGCATTTTGTGTTTTCTTACCCTAAGCCCTGGAATCAATCAGCTTCCCCAAGGAGCCCTATTGGAGAACAGTACTCAGAAGCCCAAACGTGGGTGTGAGGTATGCTCGTTTCCCACCACTTCTGACCTCTCAGTCAACAGAACTATGGGTATGTACCAACCACAGGTACATACCTAAAATAGTCATATTTAATTGTATATATGTATGTACACGTACACACACACACACACTCCCAGTGATTAAAGTCAGCTAGGCTGGCTTCACGTGTGTATGTATGTGTGTGCATGTACATGGGTATGTGTGCCTATATAAATTTATGTGCATGTACATGGGTATGTGTGCCTATATAAATTTATGTGCACTATGTATATGCAGTTGCTAGGGGTGGAGTTCAGAGGGTATCAGAGCACCACAGAACAGGAATTACAGGCAGTTTAAGAAAGTTTAAGGGTGCTGGGCTGAGTTTTGAGAAATAGATATGATCTCTGTACTTGACTCTGGAGGCAGAACAGTAGTGGCCACACATTGCCACCAAGTGACAGTATGAGGCAGGACATGCATACTCATTGACAGAAGGACAAGGACAGAACAGTCTGACTGGACCAGGTTACTATCTCTCTGGAAAACACTGTTACCAGGAGAACTTGCTTGGGTTATATTAGGACTTGGTTCACAAGGCCACGGATGACCCTAAGCCATGTGATGAGAAAGGCATGCAGGAGGGGACACGGGCACAAGGGAGATGAACAAACAGGCTAGAAAAATATAACTCTTTTACCTGCTAT
Organism: Microtus pennsylvanicus; assembly: GCF_037038515.1. Lineage (NCBI taxonomy): Eukaryota > Metazoa > Chordata > Mammalia > Rodentia > Cricetidae > Microtus > Microtus pennsylvanicus. The sequence goes on from NC_134586.1 coordinate 45,715,626, forward strand.
CATTGGCACATTTATGTTTTGTGTTAATGTAAACATATCAAGACCCAGTCAGGCATGATATACATGCTTGATATCCCAGCACTTGGGAGGCAGAAGCAGGGGGATCTCTGCGAGTTCTAGGCTAGCCTTAGCTACATAATGAATTCCAGGACAGCCAGGGCTATGTAGTGAGACTCTGTCTCATACAACAAAACCAGAAAAAAATATCCAGACTCAGAGCACTGGTCTCAAAATGCCCACAACTTTAAGATGATTCTGGTGCATCCAAATGTCTTTGTGAGCAGAGGGTCTGCAGATGCTATGAAAAGGAAAACAACCTAAATTCTTTTCTTTTTAAAATTTTATGTGTAAGTGCATTTTTCTGCATGTATATATCTATACGCCACTATGTGCCTGGTACCCATGGAAACAGAAGAAGGCATCAGAATCCACAAAACTGAGTTACACATATTTTAAGCTGTGATTTGGGAGCTGGGAATGGAACTCAGGATCTTTGGAAAAGCACCAAGCATTCTAAGCTACTGAGCCATCTCTCCGGTCCTCAACAACCTACATTCTTAACACACAAGTGCCTGTCGTCTGTTATAAAATAGTATGAACAACCCAACAGTTGACAGGGTAAGAAGTAGATATTGAGCTAGGCGTGGTTATACGTGTTTATAACCCTGGGCTTAGGGATGATCTCAAGTTCATTCAGGGTCATTATGAGTGAATAACAGATTCAAGGTCAGCCTGAGCTACAGTGAGGAAGACCCTGTTTCCAAAACACCAAGGGAGCTAGCTGGGCAGTGGTGGTACACATTTTTAATCCCAGCACTTGGGAGGAAGCAGAGGCAAGTAGAACTCTGTGAGTTCAAGGCCAGCCAGGTCTACGGAGTGAGTTCCAGGTCAGCCAGGGTTACATAGAGAAACCCTGTCTCAAAAAACTAAAACAAAAACCAACCAAACAAACAAACAAAAAACACCAAGGGCCGCATTAACTCTGAGCGGCTATCGAAGTACACTAAAGAAGCATTAATGATTCATGTTACTAAGCTATTTGAATGGTTAAACAATATGAAACAAAACCCAATAGCTAAGCATGAGATGTAATCAGAGGTAAAGAATTTGCCAAGTACAGAGGATCTGGGTTTAATCCTTAATCCCCAACACTGCCAATGACAATGACGATACTACTGCTAACAATTTGTTCCTAACTAACACGTATCCTGCCATACCACATTCCACAGCCCCACAGCCCTCTCTCCTCTCTGCATAATGAACCAACAGAATGGTTCAGTGTAGATATTATATTGTCTCCACATCTGTCCACATGTGGCATGGCCAGGAAGTCAGATCTCAATTCAATATGGCCTCTTCAGTCATTTTCATTTCTCTCAAAATTCTTCCTTTCTCCAAATTTGTAATGACTACTTAAAACTAACTCACACTGTAACGAATGAATGGAGTAGTAAATTTTTGCGACAGCATCCAATATGTAGCTTGAGCTATCCTGGAATTCATTATGTAGACCAGGCTGGCCTTGAACTCACAAGAGATCCACTTGTGTCTGTCTGTCTCCTGAGTACTAGATTAAAGGTCAGGCACATAGTTAAGAGCCAATAAGTATTGTTGAATGAATGACAACTGTTTATATAAATAAACATATATACCTATGTCTATACACACTTACGGATATTTTAAATAACAATGAAGCCATAGTATCCATTTCCCTGATTTTACTTTCAGGTATTTTCCCTTTGTTTTATAAGTATAGAGAGTAAAGATCTTCCTATTGCTCAGGCTGGCTTCCAGTTTTCTATGTAGCTCAGAACGGCCCTGAATGAACTATGAGCCTCCTGTCTCAGCCTCCCCAGGGCTGGGATTACATGTGTGTAGAGCTTAAGAGGACAACACTGAGTGTCCCCTTTCATCGCTCTCCATCCTAGATTTTGGAAATGGATTCTCACTGAGCCTGGAACTTACCATTTCAGCTGGACCAGCAGGTCAGGGAACCCCTGGAATCTGCCAGTTTCTGCCCTCCCACCAGCAGGGAGGGAGCTGGGGCCCAACATCAAGTCTTCGGGATTATGCAGCAAGCACTTTACCTACTGAGCCATCCACAGCCCCAGCAAATGTCTGTTCTTTACTAAATAGTGTTCCATCATTTAACTCTTTTGATTTGAGATTTTTAAGGTTGTTCATTAAACTACGAAAGTGGGGCAGTAAAAGTTAAACCACAAATAAAGTTTTTACTGTTACCACTACTGTGCCCCTTCGTGGAATTACAAATAGTGTACATATTCATTTCCACGTCATGTTAAAGGGCATGCTGCCAGCATCAGGGGCATATTTTGCGGGTGTATATGGTGAAGTGGGCCCTTCTGATGTGGTCATCTTGACAGACAAGATTCAGGCCACCTCTGCGCCAGGCAGCTCTATGAGAGCTTTGTTCAAGACAGGCTCCCTAAAATCCTGCTTCGTTGAACTTTTGCTCGGCCTTTGATTTCATCATTTCAGCTGTGTTGGCCAACTGTTGGGTCTGCAGGCCACTCTCCACATGGCTTTCGTAACTGGAGGGAGGGATCGGGTTTCTCTGGCATGTTCTGAGAGAATGCCTTTCTCAGCTCTTCCATCTGTTCCCACGTTCCCAGTTGCTTCTGCCCCTTATCAGGTGTTGCCTTTATAGCCAGCAAACCCACTTTTTCCTTATTGGTATTCCACGGGCCATGGCAACTGTTGTTTAGAGCAGAGCTGAATGTCTTAGTGAGATGGGGGCCCCCAGAGCACGTGCTCTCTGCCAGAGTTGCTGAAAAACTAATCACTGGGACACAAGGAACTGCAGGTCTGTGTAGAATAAAACTGAGTATAAAGGCTTCCTTCTGTCACTCGAGAACCAAACCCAACCATCATTTTCTTAATAGTTGTTGGGTTGGAGGTTGGGGGCTTTAGTAAGCGTTTTATCTTTAAATCTGCTGCAAGTATTTGAAGTTATTGGTAAAGCCTCCCCATGCTCTTCCTAGAACAAAGTGGAGCCCAGGTGGGCCAGAAGCTAGGCGTACTCTCATTTCCTCCCCAGAAATTCTGGGTTTTCTGTGTGCCACCACACCAAACTCTGAATAAGACTATTCATCCATATGTCTTTCTGTCCACCATCCATCCATCTACCCACTCCTAATCCCCTCCTTCCTTTCAAACAGTATTAGGAACTGCTTCCTGTTAACAAAGATATGTATTACTCTAGGAAACCAAGGATCTCAGCACTGACCTTATATATCCACGAGGCAAGCAATAATCAACAACAAAACAAAACAAAAACTAAGTGAATTATATACAGTCTGCTTCTGAGGGTAGCAGGATGGGGAAAAGCAAAGAGAGGCAATTAGAGCCCCACAGCCTCGCTACCTGGTAAGTTGAGCACACAGAGAATTCCTGCAAAGCTCAGGGGCATCACCCAAGGGAGATATCCTGGGACGCTTTAGGAATGTTTCCTACAAATGCAGGAAGAAATGCTTCAGGAAACAGATCAAAATAACTATAGGATAGCAGAAGTTGGGCTCCTATATAGAACCTAAAGAAGAAATGATTAAAGTTGCTAAAACAGCAATGTTCTTATTTGCAAAAAGGATACAAATGGGCTCATGCCACAAATAATTAATATTATCATCAGCTTGAAGGTCCTGAGAGACCTGGTGTGTGTAGCAAACATTGGCTCTTTGGTCACCTACCACCATCATCTTCGCTGGTACGTCCAAAGATACCTCAGTTTTCTTATCTTTCCTTTCTTTTCTTTTCCCTCCCTCCCTTCCTTCTATTTCTTTCTTTCTTTCTTTCTTGTATATAAGCATTATCGCCTGAGTTCAAATCCCCAGGACCCATGTGAAAGGCGGATATGCTGTGCATGCATCTTGGACAGAAAGATGCTTGGGGCTTACTGGTCACTAGCTTAGTTCCTGGTCAGTGAAAGACAATACTTCAAAGGCAGACAGTTATAGAGCAGGACACCCAATGTCCTCTGTGTGTGTCCTCCACACATGTGCATCAGCAAGCACACTTGCACACATAGACCAGCATGAACACCTGCACACACACATACACATACTAAGGCTCCTTACTATGTGTGTGTCAGGAGCCAGTTTCCTCCTAAAATCATTACAGGAACCATCACCCTGGGGAGTCTGCAGAGAACCCCACACCCCTAATTGTGTTAAGAATGGATCTATTGACAGAGCCTACCCCACACCCAAATTGGTTGTTAATGAGAGCTATCTGTTAGCGGAACCCACCCCGCATTCTAAACTATCTGGAGAACTAGGTGTGTCATCTCCTAGTTGCGACTTCTTGGCCTACTGTGACCTGACCAAAGGTAACCTGGCTACGTGATCAACGAGAACCACGTGACCAACGTGAACCACGCGGCAAGAGCCCAGAACCCTGTGCCCATCCCCCCAACTCCTTACCCTATAAAAGGTTGTATCTCGTCCCTAATAAACGGAGGCTTTGACAAACTTTGCATAGCCTTCTTCCTCTTTCTTAGCCCATTATCTTCCAGGTAGTGCCTCTCCGTGACCCTGGAATAACTGAACTGCCAGGCGGGCTACTAACCCTAGACTAAGTAGCCTGCCGAGGCAATCAACATGTGTGTCTGTGGGCACACACACCACAGCATATAGAAATCAGAGAACAGTTTATGAGAGCCGGGTCTCCCTTCTATCGTGAAGGTTGAACTCGGGTCTTTGGACTCAGGAACAAGCACCTATATTTGTCCAGCCATTTTGTCATTTCCTTGTTATGTTTAAATTCTCTTGTGCCATTCCAGCTTCTTTATGGTTGTTTTTGTGGCTTATCTTTCTCTATCATTTAATACCTATCCTTTCTGTCTATTTAAACCTCCTGTAGGTAACACATGTTTCGACTACATTTATCAACTCTGACAATCTTTGCTTTTAGAAAACACATTTATTATGTATTTATTATGTGCGTGTGCTTGTGAGAATAAGTGTGCAAGTAGAGGTCAAAGGACAACGTGTAAAAATTGGTTCTCTCCATATATCATGTGAATCCTAGGAAATGAACTCAGGTTATCTGGCTTGGTGGCAAGTAAGCCATCTTATGATTCCATCCCTGCTTTTCGATTTTATTACTTTCTCCATTTACATTTAGTGTTATTTGTATAAGGAATTTATGCAAACCATTTTGATTTTCATTTTCATTTCCTCTTTTTGTTCCTTTTTCATTTTTAAAAATTATTTATTTTGTTTTATGTGCCTTGGTGTTTTGCCTACATGTATGCCTGTATGAGGGTGTCAGATCTTAGAGTTACAGACAAGAATGAGCTGCCACGTGGGTGCTGGAAATTGAACCTGGGTCCTCTGGAACAGCAGTAAGTGCTCTTAACCACTGAGCCATCTCTCCAGATCCCTCTTTTCATTTTTTTATATTAAGTATTTTCTAATACAGAATTTTAAAATTTTTCAATATTTTTTTAGCGTTCAGTGGGATACCAGTTGCTCCACGATCTGATTCACTGAAAATCTGAGGCCAAGAGTGTTAAGCTCATTCTGACACTAACAGGGTACTGTTTATTTATTACTGGGTGCAGTGTGTGTCCTTCTGTTTGCATATGGAGGTCCTAGAATAACTCCAAGCTGTCAATTCTCTCCTTCCACCTTTATGGGGTTTGAAGAATCAAACTCAAGTTACCAGACTTTGTCAACGAACCTTTACACACCTCCCCTTACTTAAGAAAGCGGTTAATTTTGTTGCTTGTGGATCTTAGCCTCTTCAAGACAATAACTGTAGAACTAAGAAATGCTGATGGCTTGCCCCGCCTAAGGAGGTACTCGCGGAGTCTTCTTAAACTTTGAATGAATTTTATTAAACATTTATTTATTTACTCCAGATAGTTTAGACAGTTATCTAGAAAACAATGTGCTCCAGTTCTGCTTGCTTCACTGGGATGCAATTTCCCAGAGTTCCCTGTCCTACCATTTTAGACGCCACTGCCCTCACTTTTTTTTTTTTGAGATGGAGTCTCTTTATGTAGCCCTGGCTGTCCTGGAACTCTCTATGAAGGGCAGGCTGGTCTCAGACTTACAGAAATCCTCCTGCTTCTGTCCCCCAAGTGCTGGTTGCTGCTGCTGTTAAGCTTGTAGAATTTGGAATCAGGGGTCTTGGGCAACCTTTAGATTCCCCAAAGGAGGCTTGCGAGGATCTAGAGACTACAGATGGGCCCTGATGACAGCATGTGAGCCCCTGGATCTTGCTATGCTTAGAATTAGCCCTTTCAGCTGGTTGGTGATGGCGCATGCCTTTAATCCCAGCACTCGGGAGACAGAGGCACACAGATCTCTGTGAGTTTGAGGCCAGCCTGGTTTACAAGAGCAAGTTCCAGGGCAGGCTTTAAAAGCTACAGAGAAACCCTGTCTCAAATAAACCCCACACAAATAAACAAACAAACAAAAAATGGCCCTTTTATCTGGCCTCTGACTAACCAATAAAATAATTATTTGTTTGCTTAGCTAATATAACAGCTATTTTCTATGGTTGTGGTAAAATACCATAACCAAAAGCAATTTATGGTAGAAGAGTTTGTTTTGGCTTACAGTTCCAGAGAGGTAAGAATCTATTATGAAGGAGAAGTATTGCAGCAAGAGGTGGGCCATGGTAGCAGGAAAAAGAAGCGGAGAGCTCACATGCTCAATCAAAACAGAAAGCAGAATGACATACTTTCTCCAGGAAAGCCCTGACATTTAACTCTCCCTAAATAGTACCACCAATTGGAGACCAAGTCTTCAAATATAGGAGCCTACTGGAGACATTTCTCACTCAAACTACTACAGTAGAGTTGACATCTCCCACATGTAACCACGAGTTAGCATTGATATTCTGAATGTCAAATCTTTCGTAGGATGTGAATAAGTGATAATACTGTAGAAAGTTTCTTCATAATTTATTCACATTTAACATGACCATTTTGCTAGCTAAGCTCATTTCAGTGCTTCTGTGGCTTCTGGTAGCTGGGTCAGATTGAAAATATCAGCCAAGGTGATTCCAATGTCCCTCTTAGTAAGGGTATTTAATATATTCTTATACATTTGTCAGTGTGTGTTCATAGTCGGTGAACTGGTTCCCAGGGTATCTCAATGTTAATTGCTAATGCTGAGGTGTGACATTGGTAATAACAGAGGTCTGGCCATGAGTTTAAAATGTTCAAACAAGTCTAATAAGACAGCCTTTTCCATTAGCCTATACCTAACTCATTAGAACACCTGTGGTCACATAGATTTCTGCATATTAGAACCAGTTACAGGCCCCTTTAGCAAGCTGTAAATGGAAAAATGAAAATGTTACATGCCTTCCAATGTGATATAGAAAACACAGGTAATATAAGATGTGTGCATATTTGGCATGGTACTGCTTTGAAATATTTTTTAAAAGGAGGCAAGTTACTGGGTGGTCTGGAGTCAGACTGTGCTCGGGACAAATCGCAGATGGGTCTGAGAGCAATTTCATCCTAACTCCTGCCATGAATGCAGATGCCTGCAGCAAGCGATGGCAGTGTGCACTGAAGTTTCCTGCAAACCCCACATCTGTGTTAAAGCTTCTGCAGACGGATGAGCAATTAGGATGTCTAGTTGTGGAGAGCTGGAACGCTGTATCAGAGCCAACATTATCTTGGGTCATCACTAGCATCCTTAATTGCTACTTACCACCCATCTCCGTATCTGGCCTAACCTCCATCTCTTTGACTATCAGCTGAAATCTTTGGCATGCTTAACTCGGCTATAACTAGCTTCCAACAATCCAAAGCTAAGGATATTTATTATCAGATACCATCTGAAACCCATCACAGGGACTTCCCGGCTGTACTGTAACCTGCCTGCTTGATGTCCCCACCAATGTCCCCACCTTGCTTTATGGCTGTGTTTTGTTATGTGACTATAAGAATTTGTATAACTGCTTCCACAGTGGACTTCCCCATCCAGGGCATCCTGAGTTCATGGGGCATTGTCACAAACAGTTCGCTCAGAATAAAGTATCTCTTGTTCCCTCTGGCAGAAGAGCTTCAGTTTGCCTTAACACGGCACCACCAAAAGATATCAGATGCTGTTATAATTAGGAGCATATCAATTAAGACTCGGTGGAATCCTTTCTCCCTGACTAAAACCCGACTAGCATGTTCCCACCACACTAGCTACTACTTATTTCTGAATAGTTTGCCCTCCAGTTTCCTCCACTACATCCTAAATATTCCTAGGATCCCCAGGCACCTCTATTCCTGAGGAGAGAACCCTTTGTGATTCAACGGCAGTGGGTGGTGAAATGTGCAGTTGTTAAAAATGTCGCGGTGTGTGTTCATTCAAGCCAATGAATGAACGCTTTTGCAGAATGGAGAGTTTCCTGGGAGAACTCAGCCAAGCCGCCTGTAGCACAGCTTCCCTGTAACAGTCCTGCCCCTTGGGCCATTATCCCCAGCAGCAGGAAAGTCAGTTGATCTCTTGGACTTCATAACCCAAGCATCGATGAAATCTGAATTCCTCTAATGCTACATTAGAATCTGAAAGGCATGTGATGCAAAAATCTTTGCTCTGATGGTAAAATGTTAGTTGAGGGCTAGGGAGAAGGCTCAGAGGGCAAAAGTGTCCTTGCTGGGCAAGTATGAGAACTTGAGATCAAAATTCCAGGACCCACATAAAAAGCTAGGGGTGGTCATGCACACCCTGGAGGGTTTCACTGGCATCCAGCCTGCCTCCAAACCGAGAGACAGACCCTGTTCCAGGGAAGAAGGCTGAGGGTAATAGAGCAGGACACACAATGTTGTCTTCTGGCCCCTATACCTAGGCACCAGAATGCACACCTTCACACACAGACACACACACACACTTCCATACACCATACACACTCACTCTCACACACAGGGAAATACACACACACACACACACACACACACACACATATTAGTTAAGAGGGGTCTCTACTGTGTGTCTGGTGTGATGCCAACTGTAATAGTTATTTTCCTCATGGCTGTGACGAAACCCCTGACCAAAGCAACTGAAGGAAGGTAAGGTTTGTCTTGGCTCACAGTTTGAGGAGATACGGTCCATTGTAGTGAGACAGTCATGGCAGCAAGTAGCTGAAAACAAAGGGCCCCACTGCTTCTGCAGTCAGGAAGTGGAGAACAGGCAGAAAGCAGAGCCAGGCTAAAAACCCACCAGCTCCACCTCCTGTGCTCACTTCCTCTAGCACAGATCCACGCACTAGGTCCATGACCTTCTAAAATAGCATGTTCAGACCAAGAGTCCAAACACACAAGCCTATGGGGGCCGTTTCATCCAAGTCGCAGCGCTGATGGTGCAGAAGATGTCTAAATCTACAGTTCTAGCCCAGCCAGTCATTTGCTTGCATTACAGGGTTCCATTTTCCAGGCGCAGCCTTGGCGCATCCGATTAGCTTCTGAGAGGGTGGTTTCATGGGAAATATGATTTAGACTTTACTTCAACAACCCTGAAGATCAATCTCTCTCAACAATGCTCCCCAAAGCCGTGCTCGTAATCTGCCATTATGCTGTAGGACTTGGGAAGAAGGTAAATGTCCTGTCAGCCACAATCTCTCTTTATTGTTTTTAAGAAGGGATGGTTCCCATTACCAGAAGCAGATAAGGGACACTAACACCCATTTGTCATTCAAAACCGACAGCTCACTTCCGCAGAGCGAATCACACTCATCCTGTAGTGAGCTTGGTTTGTTGTTGTCGTTTTAATGGGGTCATAGAGCCATGATGCAAGGGCAGGGAAAATTCAAATGGGGATAGGGTTGGGAGACAATTTCCCAGCAGTAACTTTGGCTTTTAAATACATCCTTTTGCCTTAAATAGATTCTCACCTCAAATAATAATTGTTGTGTACATCACCATTCTGGAGGTTTTAGCTCCAATCTCAGGCAGGCTTCCCTTACCCAGGCTTTCGTACAACTAACTCATCTCACAAGATATAGACAGGTCTCCATGTGATAGAAATATGTCATTTTATCAAACGGCAACTGAGCCTTAGTAGTTAAATTGTATACTGCTCTGTGTAGAATCAGAGTTCGGTTCCCAGCTCCCATTACCAGGGGGCTCACGACTGCCTGTAACTCCAGCTCCCGGGAATCCAACATCCTTGCCTAACCTCTGTGGGCACTCGCAAACATGTGGTATATACATACACAAATAAAAAGATAAAATAAAATAAATATAAGAACTAAAATAGATAAGTGGCGACCCTAGGCTGCAGACTGGCAGCAGCCGCCCATCCAGGCCTTGCTCCTCTCCCTGATATCTACTTTGGAAATGCTAAGGTTATCATTCACCATTCAATTTCCAAACAAGCAGATGGGGAGGCACACCCCCTTCAGGTAATCCTAGACTCTTCAATATCAAACATCACACAGCTTCCTCACCCAAACCGTTGGTCCTGAAGTTTTCCTCATCCCTACACAGTATCACCGTCCATTTCTGAGATGGAGTCACATGAGAAGTGTGTGGTCTGAATGGTTAGATATTGACTGCTTTACCTGAATCAACCAAAACCTGGCCGAAAGCCTTCGTACTTGCTTGGCCCCCATTTCATCTCCAATAGGGGCTGGAAATCCATTTGTCAAGTCACAAATGGATTGTCTTCATTAAACACAAATGTTTGTCCCCATTAAAACGCAAATGGGGCCATCCAGTTTCCATACTAGATTGTGCAATGGCTTCCTACCACCTTTAAACAGAGAGTAGGCATCTCATGGGGCTCTCAGAGCTTCTATTTCCAGCCCCTGCAGATACCACAGGCCCTATCTCCCCCTCTGTTCTAGTCCATGGACCTTTATTTTGGGATACACAGCTCTTCCCAGATCAGGGCCTCTGCACACTACTATTCTCTTGCCTGGACACCTCTCTCTCTCTCTCTCTCTCTCTCTCTCTCTCTCTCTCTCTCTCTCTCTCTCTCTCTCTCTCGGGACTCCCAAACCTTTGTCACCCAGTAACCTCGCTTCATTTGTATCTAGCCACAAATGGTCTCTAAGATCTCTTCCAGGACACAGTGGGATTGTACATGACATATATCCATGGCACTTTTTCTCTGCTTCAGTTCTCAGTTAATGGTGAAGCCACAGACACAAAGTCCCTTGTCTAAGGTATGCTTTGGTTGCTCTCAGACCCAAAATCTTGAGGAAAGAGCCGTCAAGAGCTTTCTAGATCCTCTGTCTGCACGCAGCAGGCTGAGAACATCAATGCCAGAACTGAGGGGGCCACTTTCATTGCCCGCAGTAAGGGTCTCTACCACACCTTGGCTAATTTTACGATTTTCAAGGGGGAGTCTCCCCCAAGCAGCATCTTGATAATAGGGTTCCTACCGGAAGGAAGAGCCTCTGGGCGGCACAGGGTTTGAATAATTTCTTCCATTCTTGGGGGTTTCCAACGGAAAATGTGATGGGGTAGATTCTGTGCTCAAATTTCTTTGTATATGAGTCGGGCCACTGACGCAACTGCAAAACATGGAGACACAGAAGGGTTATGGTTAGACACCGAGATGCACGGAGGACACCTGAGAGGCCTCTGGCGGGCACAGTGGAAATTATCCAGGCAACTCACACAGCGAGATTAGCTTCATCACTGCTCCTACAGGTCACCAAGTGAAGAGACATTTTCCTATAACACTCTTTGGAGTGAAAACAAACCACATTTGCTGAAGGCAGGGGAGTTGGGAGTCTGGTCCACAAACACTGCCCAAGGGAATGGATGACATGCCAAGAGGGCAGTTCAGAACACTTCAGAAGCTGGTTAACAGAAAGAGAGGACAAGGGCTTTCGTCACATTGGAGTTGTGGCAACAAAATCTGGAGAGACTCTAAATGTCAATTCATAAGGAACTGGGAAAACAAAAATTATGATAGATATTCCATATATGGAATATGCAGAATAAAGAACTGTGTGTTTCTGTGTGATGTATACAAACGCTATTATATGGTCCGGTGCAGGGTACATGCCTGTAATCCCAGAATTAAAGAGGTTGAGGTAAGAGGAACCCAAATTTAAGGCTAGCCTGGGCTATGTGAGATCCTGTCTCAAAAAAATTCTAATATGGCTCCATCTAATAGCAAAAATATATGCATCTTTATTTCAAGGTTTACTTTTACATGAATGAGGGTTTTGCATGCAGGTATGTATGTGCACTGTGTGGTGTGCCTATTGCTTGCAGAGACCAGAAGAGAGTGTTGGATACCTGGAACTAGAGCTACCATTTGAGCCACCTGATGTGGGTGCTGGGAACTGAACCTGAATCCTCTGTAAAAACAGAAAGAGTCTTTAACTACTAGGCCATCTCTCCAGCCCCTAAGCACATGTCTTTTATATGTGGAGAAAAAAAATCTAGACAGATAGCGTCCTCTTATTAAAAGTGAACACCTTTACATCTGGTGCTTATGGGTCTCATTTTCTGTTGGATGTTTCTGTATTCTTCAGAACTTTTGTAGTGAATGTTTTTCCTTTGCATATGTCATTTTTTTTTAAAAAAAATATTCATTTTTAATCCCAGTACTTAGGAGGCAGAGGTAGGTGGATCTCTGTGAGTTTGAGGCCAGCCTGGTTTACGAGAGCTAGTTCTAGGACAAGCTCCAAAGCTACAGAGAAACCCTGTCTCAAAAATCAAACAAAAAATTTATTCATTTTATATGTGTCTTAGTGTTCTATTGCTGTGAAGAGACACCATGACCACGGCAACTCTTACAAAGGAAAACTTTTAATTGGGGCTGGCATACAGTTTTTCAGAGATTTAGTCCATTATCTTCAAACAGTGCACAGGCAGACATGGTGCTGGAGGAGGAGCTGAGAGTCCTGCATCTTGATCTGCAGGCAGTAGAAGCAACTGTCACATTGGGCATAGCATGAGCACACATGAAACCCCAGAGCCCGCTTCTATAGTGACACATGTCCTCCAATAAGGCCACACCCACTGCAACAAAGCCACACCTCCCAATAGTGCCACCCCTATGGGGGAAATTTTCTTTGAAACCACTACAATATGTATGTGTGTTTTTCCTGCACCACAGTGCATGTATGTACACCACATGCACAGCTAGTATCTGCAGAAGACAGAAGAGGGCATTGTTCCCCTGTGTTATGATTTAGATAAAACAGCGCAGTTCCCCCGAGGGGCGCAGTAGGCCACGAAGGGCAACAGGGTCCCACACCTGAGGCCTCTGTGGGTCCCAGGCAGGTGGGAGGCAGCGTGTGAGAGACCCTGGTGAGTCAGCAATGCGGCTTGGGGCAGCCAGTTTCATAAGGAGGTGAGAGACAGATTTGGATAGGCATGTGTAGATAGGAGCTGCGACAAATTGTATTCTTTTAAACACTGGTTGGCCCATTAGCTCTAGCCTCTTACTGGCTAACTCTCATATCTTGATTAGCACATTTCTATTAATCTGTGTAGCACCACAAGGTGGTGGCTTACCGGGAAGGATCTTAATCTGTATCCATCTTGGAGAGGAGAGCTATAGCATCTCCTCACTGCCTTCTTCCTTCCAGCATTCTGTTCTGTCTACTCCGCCTACCTAGTTTTCTGTCCTATCAAAGGCCAAGGCAGTTTCTTTATTAACCAATGAAAGTAACATATAGACAGATGACCCTCCTACATCAGGCATGCCATGCAGAGTGAGTTTGGATATAGTTTATTCAGTAAAAGGGAAGGAAAGGGAAGGGGGAGAGAAGAAGAGAGAGGAGCGGGGAGAGGAGAAGAGGTTTCAGCCACCTCTTCCAAAGAGAGATGGGGTAGAGAGAGTGCAGGTTGGAAGCTGAAGGAAGATTGGCTTGTTTTGGCAGAAGGGGGAGTGGGTGGGGCTTGTCTCTTAAGGGGACAAGACAGACCATTTCATTCCCATTCTCTTTTTTATAATAAAAAGGTGGGAGGTTAGGCACAACAGGTTAAAGGAGTTAGGATTGCAAATTCTCAAAACTGCTTCCTGCTTATTTCTGGGCATCGTCTTGTGGGGGGAACCTGAGAAAACTGGGTGCTGGTCACATCCTGGGGTAGTTGGTCTCTTTGATCCTGTCTGGTGTTTGTGGTATGGAAATGTCCAATGTCTCTTAGACCTGTTTAAGGTATTGGCAGAACAGAGGACAAGTTAAATTAAAAAAAAATTTAGAAGTCATTGTTTTTTACCGCAGCGTAGTACTCTAGTGTGTATATATTCCATACTTTCTTCATCCATTCTTCCATTGAAGGGCATCTAGGTTGTTTCCAGGTTCTGGCTATTACAAATAATACTGCTATGAACATAGTTGAACAAATGCTTTTGACATGTGATAGAGCATCTCTTGGGTAAATTCCCAAGAGTGGTATTGCTGGGTCCAGGGGTAGGTTGATCCCGAATTTCCTGAGAAACCGAAACACTGATTTCCACAGTGGTTGCACAAGATTGCATTCCCACCAGCAATGGATGAGGGTACCCCTTCCTCCACAGCCTCTCCAGCAAAGGCTATCCTTGGTGTTTTTGACTTTAGCCATTCTGACAGGTGTAAGATGGTATCTCAAAGTTGTTTTGATTTGCATTTCCCTGATTGCTAAGGAAGTTGAGCACGACCTTAAGTATCTTTTGGCCATTTGAAGTTCTTCTGTTGAGAATTCTCTGTTCAGTTCAGTGCCCCATTTTTTAATTGGGTTAATTAGCATTTTAAAGTCTAGTTTCTTGAGTTCTCTATATATTTTGGAGATCAGACCTTTGTCTGTTGCGGGGTTGGTGAAGATCTTCTCCCAGTCAGTAGGTTCCCTTTGTGTCTTAGTGACAGTGTCCTTTGCTTTACAGAAGCTTCTCAGTTTTAGTAGGTCCCATTTATTCAATGTTGCCCTTAATGCCTGTGCTTCTGGGGTTATACCTAAGAAGCGATCACCTGTGCCCATCTGTTGTAGGGTATTTCCCACTTTCTCTTCTATCAGGTTCAGTGTTTTCGGGCTGATAATGAGGTCTTTAATCCATTTGGACTTGAGTTTTGTGCACGGTGATAGATATGGGTCTATTTTCATTCTTCTACAGGTTGACATCGAATTTTGCATGCAAATGGATGGAAATAGAAAGCACTATCCTGAGTGAGGTATCCCAGACCCAAAAAGAAGAACATGGGATGTACTCACTCATAATTGGTTTCTAGCCATAAATAGGGGTCACAGAATCTACAATTGGCGAACCTAAAGAAGCTAAGTAAGAAGGTGAACACAAGGAAAAACATATCGTTATCCTCTTGGATAAGGGAAGTAGACAAAATTGCCGGGGAGAAAAGTGGGATCTTGGGGGTGGGGTGGGAAGGGGGTAAGGGGAGATGGGGAGAGAAAAGGTAGAAGGGAAGGAGGGGGGACTTGGGGAAATAGGAGGATCGGGATAAAGGAAGGTTGGATAGGGGAGCACGTAACCACAATTCTTAGTTAAGGGACCCACTTTAGGGTGGGCAGGAGAATTGACCCTAGAGGGGCTCCCAGGTGCCCAAGCTGAGGTCCCCAGTTAGTTCCTTGGGCAGCTGAGGATAGGGAACCTGAAATGACCCCATCCTAGCGCAATACTGATGAATATCTTGCATATCATCTTAGAACTTTCATCTGGTGATGGATGGAGATAGAGACAGAGACCCACACTGGAGCACTGGACTGAGCTCCCAAGGTCCCAACGAGGAGCAGAAGGTGGGAGAACATGAGCAAAGAAGTCGGGACCACGAGGGGTGCACCCACCCACTGAGACAGTGGAGCTGATCTACTGGGAGCTCACCAAGGCCAGTTGGACTATTACCAAAAAAAGCATGGGATAAAACTGAACTCTCTGATCATGACGAACAATGAGGGCTGATGATACGCCAAGGACAATGGCACGCAGTTTTGATCCTACGCAATCTGCTGGCTTGGTGGGAGCCTAGCCAGTTTGGATGTTCACCTTCCTAGATATGGACGGAGGGGGGAGGACCTTGGACTTGCCACAGGGCAGGGAACCCTGACTGCTCTTTGGACTGGAGAGGGAGGGGGAGAGGAGTGGGGGGAAGGGGAGAGGGGTGGGAGGAGGGGGAGAAGAGTGGGAGGAGGGGGAGAAGAGTGGGAGGAGGGGGAGGGAAAGGGGAGGCTGGGAGGAGGTGGAAATTTGTTTTTTTTCTTTATTCTTTTATCAATAAAAAAAATAATCAAAAAAAAAAATTTAGGACCAGGGAATTGAGAGGGGTATATCTGATCTGTTTAAGGTGGATCCTTCAATTTGGCTCCCTGGGACTCACAAGAATATTTTGGGTTTGTGAAAACATAAGTTTTAAACAACAGCATATTTATATCAGAACGACTATGACAGAATTTTTGCATAATGAAAAGTGTCTTTAAGACTATGAAAGGCAACATGAGAGAGGATTTTGTTAACTTGTAGCTTATTGAAATTTGTTTAGTGAGGCTGTGCTTTAAATGACAAAACCTCTCAGCTGTCAAACTGCATCAGAGATCTTTGAGAAGGATAAAATTTTACTTGAGTCATTGATTAAACAACTACAGAGAACTTACTTGGTTGGCACCTAGAACTACTCCTCAGGGTCCTGCATGGTTGCTGAGGGGTGTATTTGCCTTTCACTGTTTAGTGCAGGGCCGGCCAGGCTCCAGAAGATCCTGTGGGCTAAGAAATCTGTAGGAAGACAAGCCTACCTTGACCCGAGCAGCTAGGCTGTCAATTCCAGCAATCCTGTCCACTGTCTGGTGATCTTCAGCTTAGATGAAAGGCAGTTTTGCTCAGTGGTCAGCACTTGGCAGTTGAAATGAATTGTGGAAGGACACTGTTCTGTGCCCATTTGTCTTCTGTTTTCTTTGGAGGAAGCAGAGTGCTGCTGCTAGGAGCCAATCTGTCTCTTTTTGTTATGAAAAGTCTTTTAATAATTAAATATTTAAATGCCATATTCCCAGATCTCTGAGCAGTTGAGGGCTGTTTACAGAGTATAGATGAGCTATAACAACAGTATAGAATCTGACTGGAGAGCTGGGTCCAAACTTGACTGTACCAGCTCTTAACAGGTAAAATTTATACTTGTAAAAGACAGAAAGAAGAAAAAACTGCTGGCAATAGAAGGTTATCAGCAGAACTGACAATAGTAGAGAACAGCTTAATATATTTAAAATCAGGGTTGGATTAAATACACCGTATTTTTGTAATAGACTTAAAAATACCAGTTTAAAACATGAGACTTATTGCTTTGTAGTCTGGAATGATATATAATGGGCAGACGATTATAACAGTTAACAGTAAACACACACACACACACACATGTGAACAGGAATTGGGTGAAGTGGATGCTTTGGTGGGCCCTACCAAAGGCATGCCACTGCGCAAAACACACATACAACAGAGTCAGCAAGAGGAATTTAGAGACAAAAACATAAGTAAACCAGGGACTAAGCAGAGTATATCTCAGTAAAGATGCCAGGACTTGGACACCTGACCTGGCTGTCAGTTAAGATGGTGGTGAAGTCACCTGACTTCAGTTAAGAGGGCGGTAAGGTCACCTGATCTCAGTCAAAATGATGGCAGTCACGTGTTGTATGGAGAAGCTGCCATTTTTTGAGCGGCGGGAGTTTTAAATATAATAAATATAATATATTTAAATATTATTTAAATATAATGAAGTCTTAAATATAATAAGGGAGACCTAGAGGTGTGATCTGCCCTGTTGCCCCACCGCCACACCACAAACCCTGGCATGTAACAAAAACTGGAATTGAAAACAGCTGCCTTGCAGATCTGACTAATCTTGTCAGTTTCTGCAGGCCAGTGGTAGCAGTGGCCCGGATAGAATAGAAGGAATGGGAGCAAGAGGAAAAGAACATTTTCAGATGGGTGGGGAAGGGGCTGCCCAGGGAAAGGAAAAGTGGATCAAGGTGGGACACCGGCAAAGCATTTATAGGAGGTGGCTGATAGTCTGAGGGTTTATATTCCACAGCTGAAAATGTGAAAACCGGCAAAAACAGAGACTTTTATTAAGTCCTGGAGGGAGCATCTTGCAGTCCCACCATTCTCTGCAACTTGCTACAAATATCTGATGCTGACTGGCCTATAAAAGACATCACTACATTGGCTTGGCGATCTGCTGCCATGGGATCAAAAAGGGTTTACATCCTGTACCCCTCCAATAGTCTTTCTAAAAATCCTGCAGGAGTACTATCAGACCTTTGTACTATTGCTCTTACCTTAGCCAAATTAGCAAATTAGTGGGGTGTTACGGGAGGTCCTCCCACTCCTCCAGCCTATCGCTGCTGAGATACCAGCCCCTTGGGGCGTGGTCTCTCTCCCTTTAAAAAAGCGGCCACTTCCCTCTCCTCTCTCTCTTCACTTCCTGCTCCGCCGGTGACTTGACTTCCTTCCTGGTTACGCAGAGGGCTGACAGTGATCTGTAAGTTTTTTCCCCTTTAAATAAATACCACCCTATTAATCATAATTCCAAACTGGTGTGGCATTGTTTGTGACTTACGCCTTCATTTGGCGCCCAACGTTTGGTTTTAGAACCTCTCCCGGCTCGCAGCCGCGAGTTCGGCTTGGCGGCCGGAAGTTCGGCTTGGCAGCCGCAAGTTCGGCTTGGCGGGCGCTTGTTCAGCTTGGCGGGAGCCCTTGCTTCCTCAGCCGCTGCCTGTGGATTTAAACTCCACAGGCCCGCGTAGTCTCTGCCCGCCTGGTTTGCTCTTTTCTGAGTCGTTTTTAAATCTCCCTTGCAAGCACAGCTCTTAAGTGGCGCGAACCAGAGCACGCGGTTGCTGAAAGCTGCAACCCCTCAGGGTGACTCTGTCACGTGGAGGCATAAGCGGCTTCCAGGTTGCTCTTCTCTACCCCTGGATTCTGGTTTCTGGTTCCATCTCTGGAATTGATTTAATTACATTTACTTTGTTGAGCAACTTACATTTTCCAGTTTTTAACAAATACTAGGCGGACTCTGAAACAGGACCGTGTTTTCGTCGAGACTTGGCAACAGCGCCACCTGCTGGATAATAGGTAATATGGCAGTTCCCGTTTCTAACGCGAATTTTACTGTTCTGGTTACCAATACAATGGGTTATATCATGCAAGGTTTATATGACTATGGGGATAACTTAATTTACTGGTTACTAGGTTTTAGTATTCTTTTGCATATTCTATCATTTAGGAAGATCATGGCACTCCTAAGAACCATACAATCTTTACTAGAAACTCATGCAGGTCAGGAGATTAAGGATTCAAAAGAGACAATAATAAAAAGACTTGAAATGATTGAAGAAATGATTGGAGCTGGTGAACAGAGTAATAAGGCACAAGGACAGGATACAATGCCAACACCAGCTATTAGAACTGGCTTACCAAAGGTTTTAGCAGCATACCCTATACTTAATTCTGACAAAGCGTCAACTTCTAAAGGCTCAAAGGGAGTCAGAGAAGCTAGATGGACGCCAATAGCAATGAATGATCTAAAAGAAATTAAGCAAGCTATTGTTAATTTTGGCTTGCACTCTGCATACGTAAAGGAAATGATAAGGACTTGGGCTTCTAATGCTAGAGCTACCCCCCATGATTTCCATCAGTTAGTGTCTGCAGTTTTAGATAATGGACCTTCCTTGATGTTTGGAATTTATTTCAGAGAAGAATCCAAACATATGGAACAGCAAGGAAGAGCAAAAGGTATTGAGGTTTCCCAAGACCAAATTCTTGGTGCAGGAGAATATGCTGATCCACAGGTCCAAGCTCTTTATGATGATGAAGTACTGTGTCTATGTCACCAAGCAGCTTTAAATGCTTGGAATAGGATACAAGATCCAGCAAAAAGGGTTGAATCATATACCAGAATTAGGCAGGGACAGAGAGAACCCTTTATTGACTTTTTGCAAAGATTAATTAAGGCTCTGGACATAGGGGTAACAGACCCAGAAGCTAGACGAATACTTCTTGAATCTCTAGCTTTTGAGAATGCAAACATAGAATGCAAAAAGATAATTGGGCCTTTAAAGTCTAGATCAGCACCTATGGATGAATGGATTCAGCATACGATGAATGTTGAGACGTTTAGCTATAACGATGAATCTTGGGTAGGAGAAGCGATTTCCACAGCAATGAGGAGACATCAAACTGCCAGGTGTTTTAATTGTGGTAAATTAGGACATCTGAAAAGGGATTGCAGGCACAGAATTTCTAGGAATATTATCTCCTCTGGGAATGACAAAGATAGGAGACCTAGGCCTTCAGGTATATGTAGGAGATGCGGTAAAGGCCGACATTGGTCCAATGAATGCAGGTCAACAACAGACAAACAAGGCAACCCGATACCGTCGGGAAACTCCTTGAGGGGCCTCTCGCAGGCCCCCAAGCCAACAGTGGCCCAGTCATTCCCAGTCACAGTGGAGAACGTGCCTCACCAAGAAAATTAAAAGCTCCAATTTCTGCTGTAAAAAGTAATACTGGTCTAAATGATGAAATCCATGTGGAGGATGAGTCAAAAAACCCAGTTGGACAGAGTAAACGTATATTTTGGCAGACTTCTATTAATGATCAAAGACCAAAGCTAAGAGTCTGTATAAATGGCACTTTTATTGAAGGCTTATTAGACACAGGTGCGGATGTAAGTATCATTACCCCAGAATCTTGGCATCCGAATTGGCCTCTTAAAGAGGTAGATGTTCAGTTCCTGGGAATTGGAACCCTATCTCGTGTAAAACAAAGCACAAGATGGGTTGAATGCATAGGGCCCGAAGGGCAAATAGGAAGACTAAGGCCATATATAGCCAATATTGCCATAAATTTATGGGGCCGTGACCTGCTACAGCAATGGAATACCCAGATTAACATTCCTGTAGTTCCAGGAACTCATAATTCTGGGAAGTATATGATGAGGTATTATGGAAAAAGGTCACTAGCCATTCAGGCTGTACAAGAACATACAGCAAATACCAAACCTTTAGAGGTACCAACAGCCCTACCTTTAAAATGGCTAACTGAGAAGCCAATATGGATCAAACAGTGGCCTCTAGCTGAAGATAAACTACAGGCATTGGAACAGCTGGTGCAGGAGCAACTAGATGCTCACCACATTGAAGAATCAACCAGCCCTTGGAATTCTCCTGTGTTTGTTGTAAAAAAGAAATCTGGTAAATGGAGAATGGTGACAGATCTAAGAGCTGTCAACAAAGTAATTCAACCTATGGGCTCACTACAATCTGGAATTCCTTTGCCTTCTCTGTTACCAAAAGGATGGCCTCTTATAGTTATTGATTTGAAAGATTGTTTTTTCACTATACCGTTACAAGAAAAGGATAGAGAAAAATTTGCCTTCACAGTGCCTACTTATAATAATTCTCAGCCCAATAGGAGATATCAATGGACTGTCCTCCCACAGGGTATGCTCAATAGTCCTACACTGTGCCAATATTTTGTAAGTAAGCCATTGGAAATAATTCGTAAACAATTCCCCAAGTCCATTATTTATCATTACATGGATGACATCTTGTTATCTGATTCAAATAAAGATACTTTAGAAAGGATGTTTGAAGAAGTAAAGAAAGTCTTGCCTAGGTGGGGATTACAAATTGCCCCTGAAAAGATTCAAAGAGGAAATTCTATTAATTACCTAGGTTACAGAATAGGGTTAGAGAAAATTAAAACGCAAAAGGCACAAATTAGGAGAGACCGGTTAAAGACTCTTAATGACTTCCAAAGATTGTTAGGAGACATTTCCAGTCTACGACCAGCTGTTGGGATAACACCTGATCTAATAGTTCATTTAAACAAAACCTTAGATGGTGATAAAGATTTGAATAGTCCAAGAGAACTGACAGCTGAAGCAGAAAAGGAACTGACAATGATTGAGGAAAAATTACAGGAGGCACATGTGGATAGGGTGAACCCAAATCTTAGCTGCATCCTAGTCATATTGCCTTCCAGAATTTCTCCTACAGGGATTCTAATGCAGAGGGAAGATATTATTTTAGAGTGGATATTTATACCTAATAAACCAAGTAAAAAATTAAAAACTTATGTGGAAAAAGTCTCTGAATTAATTATAAAAGGTAAGCTGAGACTTCGTCAACTAGCAGGTATAGACCCAGCAGAAATTATAGTGCCTTTTACTACTGAAGAAATAAAAAAGTTATGGGAAGACAATGAACCGTGGCAAAGAGCTTGTGCTAATTTTTTGGGAGAAATTAATAGCAACTATCCCAAAAGTGGTAGACTTAACCTCATAAAAAGAACTTCTTGGATTCTTCCTAGAATTGTACGTGATGCTCCAATAACTGGAGCCCGTACGTTCTATACTGATGCAAATAAATCAGGGAAAGCAGGTTACAAGTCAGATGAATTGAGTAAGGTGGAACAAAGCCCTTATAATTCTGTCCAGAAGGCAGAGTTATATGCCATTCTTATGGTGCTAAGGGATTTTAAAGAACCTCTTAATATAGTTACAGATTCACAATATGCAGAAAGAGTTATCTTGCATATTGAAACCGCTGAATTTATACCAGATGACACAGAGTTGACTTCATTGTTTATCCAGGTACAAGACATAATCAGGAACAGGCTTTGTCCGATGTACATAACACACATCCGGTCCCATACAGGTCTGCCTGGTCCTCTAGCCCAAGGCAACGCTGAGATTGATCAATTATTGATTGGAAGTGTGTTGCAGGCCTCAGAATTTCATAAGAAGCATCATGTCAATAGTAAAGGCCTAAAGAAAGAATTTTCCATTACTTGGCAACAAGCTAAGGACATTATAAAGAGATGTCCTACTTGTTCTTTCTATAATCAAACACCGTTGCCTGCAGGGAGTAACCCAAAGGGCACTAAGAGAAATGAAATCTGGCAGATGGATGTGTTCCACTTTATAGAATTTGGTAAATTAAAATATGTACACCACACCATAGACACGTATTCAGGTTTTCAATGGGCTACTGCCCTGAGCTCAGAAAAGGCTGATTCAGTAATCACACATTTATTGGAAGTTATGGCCATCATGGGTATACCTGCGCAAATAAAGACAGATAATGGTCCAGCATATGTATCTAAGAAAATGAAACGCTTTTTTGATTATTATAAAATAAAACACATTACAGGTATACCAAATAATCCTACAGGTCAGGCAGTTATAGAAAGATCAAATCGTACTATAAAGGATATGCTGAACAAACAGAAAGGGACCGAAAATACCCCCAGAAATAGATTACATAATGCTTTATTAACCTTGAATTTTCTTAACGCTAATGAGAAAGGAACGACAGCAGCAGAGAGACATTGGATAATGGAAAAGTCTGCTGAACTAAATCAACCGATTTATTTCAAAGATGTGCTGACCTCTCAGTGGAAGCCAGGAGATGTGCTACGTTGGGGAAGGGGTTTTGCTCTTGTTTCCACAGGAGAAGAAAAATTGTGGATACCATCAAAATTAATAAAGTTTCGATTTGAAGAAGAGAAACCTCTTGGAAAGGAGAAATGACAACTCATCCACAATGATTATATTCATACAGGTGGTAAGAAAAACATATAGAATGGGGGCAGGGTTCTGTTCTTATCTCCACAGGAAAACACTCATCTTTGAGAAATTCAAGGGACCCTGGATGTTTGGATACTGACAGATGGAAAAATACCTGCCCGATAGGAAATATCAAGAAAACTGAATGGGTTGTGTAAGTAATATTAAACCATATTTCTAAATTTATAAAGCTGGTTTTGAAGTTGGACTCTGGCTCAGTCCCTCTCCAATTCCAAGCCTGTTAGTAAGAGAAAAACCCAGAGTTTCTGGAGTTTCTGTCTCATGTCAAGAGCCATGATGTGGGACAGAAAGAAATATGAGTTTAGAAAACATCTTTGCTTTTCTTCATATCTATCATACTTTTCATTGAATATATCTATCATGTCTTTCATTGAATATATATATATGTCTATATGATTAATGCTTAAGTTTTTCATAATGAACAATGAGTTTTTCCTGAAGTGACATTTGAAGTTTCCAGGAAGAAGATGGGGCCCCATAACAACAACTCCACCTGGTTGATATGACGTCATGATACTGATAGCGCTACAACAAGACCTGCTTTGGGTACCAGCTGCACAAGACAGTTCCAACTTGGTTAGCTGAAATGGTGCACATCTTATACAACATTTTGGCCAGACCTGCACAAAATACTCAGAGACTATTGGCAATATTAAAAGACTTGATCTTGAAATTTAACCATCATTTTACTTTCACAGGATCCCCCAGAAAGAACGTCGCCCCCATGACAGCTGGAAGTAATTCTAGAGGACGACGTCCCCTCTCCCAGTAAAGTTTGCCCTTGGGTTTAGGGACATCATTTAGGGGTTGATTATAATTAGTATACGATTGAGGGTTGGGGGAGGAATTTTATAAGCTCAGGGATCATTTTGAAAAAAAAAAAAAAAAAAAAAAAGAGGGATGATGGGATAATAGATTTGTAATTGTGAGTTACTGTTTTTAGACAAATATATTGGTATAGATTCTTGTATATTGATACAAAGTTAAATTATATTGACTATTGTATGCATGCATGTTTCTACCTTGTTTAAAACATTTTTATGTATTGACATATATTGTATTGTATATATTTACCATATTGCTGTGTACATTTCTACCTCTGATTAAGATACTTATATAATGTTTGTGTATTGATATATATTTACCTACTGCAATGTATATTTGTACATTGTTTATATTTGGAGGTCATTGTCCTCATTTGTTTCACAGTTGTTTATTGTCTTAATCTTTAAGTTAGATAGATATTGAGAATTATATAGACTAATAGTCATCTAAGTTTGTCATTTATAATTAGACTAATCAGGTTCTTTAGATATATAGAGATTATACTCAGTATAGATAGATAGTCTTCAACTTCTTCAAAGAGCTGTAGAAAATGGCCTTTAATCTAACTCAGAGTTTTGTGGTAGTGAGACACAATTGCTCCTGGCAACACCACTCTATTCCCGAGAGAATGTTGAGCACCAAAGACACTCCACCTGGAGCCTTTCCTTTTGGCAGAACTGGCCTTGGGGCAAAGAAATACCCATACCTCAACCACTGACAAAGATACAGAGCATGCATCAATGGATAAAACAGGGCTGTCTTATCCTGCCAAGACAGGGTAAGATAGTTTTGAAAAGTTGCTTGCCTTTGAAAATGGTGTGTCAGTTATGTTAGGCCTTAGCCAAAGTTGGTTGCTTCAACACTGCTAATGTGACTTTGGGTGATTGCCTAGGTAGCTAGTTGTCTCTGTGATTTGTTGCATGTTTTGGAAGTTGTTTTACTGAACTTCCTAATTAACCAGGTAACATTATTTCCCTTCTCAGATCTTCGATGGGGTTGAAGACTATATAGATGTAGTTACTTTTCTCTCATGACTTGGCCAAGTTATTTATTATACAAGACCTAAGCTAGTTAGAATAGGATATTTGTACTTATTGTATATAATTTCATAGTAGGTTTAGAACTCTCTTATTTAAACAAAAGGGGGAGGTGTTACGGGAGGTCCTCCCACTCCTCCAGCCTATCGCTGCTGAGATACCAGCCCCTTGGGGCGTGGTCTCTCTCCCTTTAAAAAAGCGGCCACTTCCCTCTCCTCTCTCTCTTCACTTCCTGCTCCGCCGGTGACTTGACTTCCTTCCTGGTTACGCAGAGGGCTGACAGTGATCTGTAAGTTTTTTCCCCTTTAAATAAATACCACCCTATTAATCATAATTCCAAACTGGTGTGGCATTGTTTGTGACTTACGCCTTCAGTGGGGTGCTTTGCAACCCCCCCCATTTTTAGACCTGCCAATTGGACTCTGGCAATAAAGACGGAGGCTGCTCCCTATCAGCTGGAGTATTGAAGTCCCATCCTCTATCTTGTCCGGTGATTGGGTTGGCCTGCTGTCAGCTCCTGGGACATTCTTTTTTCCTCTGTGGTTAGGAGCACCTGTAAGAGCTGCTGGTAATCATCCCAAGTGGGCTAATGAATAGCCAGAACAGATTCTATAAGCCCAGTCATGGCCTGAGAGTCCCGAGAAAAGGAAGGGTTATAAGTAAAGATTAGAGGCAGAAAAAGGCAGTATTGTAATTGACCTGCTACTAAGCAAAGAGGAAATGCTTGGGAGGTCATTCTCTCCCTAGTGGACATCCCTCCCTTGTCCCAGCATAGACGCTGAGTACTGAAGTTTTCAGCTGGGCTCCTCAGGAACGAAGTGCTTCCCCTGGGGAGGAGGAGGGAGAAGTCTGCCATGCTCGGTTGGATATCAGGAAGAACAGGAGGTGCCTGGATTCTGGGTTTCTTTCACCCCTGTACAGGAAAGAGAGAAGACCAAAGGCTCGAGGAAGGGCAGCTACCACCTCCTCCAGCAGCGGAGCTGCTTTAGGAATCAGGAAACTAATGATGGCCAGGGGACCTGGTGCCAGGTTCTGAATTCCTGCAGGTGGATTTTAACAAAGACAAACCGACATACAAAAACAAAAATACAAAGAGACAGACATAAACTCAAAACCAGAAGCTGGTGCTCTCACCACCACTCTGGTGTAGAACTGAAAATACACAAGAACAAAAAGACAGACATAGACTCAAAATCAGAAGCTGTGCGGTAACAGATCCAAAAATACAGATGGAGGATCACATCTCCTCTGGAGATTAGGGTGACCTGGTCGCCCCTCCCTCCCATAAATGCCCACGAAACGTCTTTCAGGGCTAGGGCAAGGGATCTCAGGACACGTTTGCCTTTTCCCTTAGCCCCGTTTCAATACAGGCCCTGCGCAAGTATAATTCTCAGATTACTGATCTACAATTACATAGAAACAAAGACATAATACATAAACAGACAGACATACAAATGAGCTCGTTTCTTTATACCTCCAACTGGGTTTAGAGTGTGTCTGGGAGCAACTCGATTCCCGGTCAGGGAACCAAATGTTGGACTCTAGCGTCCAAACACCGAGGAGTCGCCCTCAGAGACCATCTCACACACCACAGCCGATGAGGATTTTATCAATTCTGTCATGACAGGATCCCCCAGCATTCGGGAAGCCGAGGGACCCCGAATAGCTGGTACAGTCTACTTTTAAAGGGGCCACAGAAGCAAGGGGGGTTGTTCTTTGACTATTCTGATTGGCTTATTTGAAAGGGCTATTACGAATAATTGACTGGAGAGCTGTTGCCAGATCAGATGAGGTAAGAGGTCATTTTGACCCCGTTTCCCAGGGGAACGAACCAGAACATACGTATATGGGTAATTGTTCAGGAACTGAGTACGTGCGAGTGTAGCTGTTAGGTCCTTGGTTCCCAGGGGAGGAGGGGAAGCATAGGCCGAGAGGATTCAGAATTGTCAAAAATGGCTTCAGGATTGTCTTAAAGTCTTACAAGCACCATATATATATATAATAAATAAATCTTTAAAAAAGATTCTACATGCCTTTTTGTGTCTTGGCAACTCAATTTATTCTTGTAAGACTTTAAAACGCTTCATTTGGTATTGGTGAATAATTTCATATGAATAGTCACTGGCAGCTTATGGGTATATCTGAATAACAGAATCCAATGCAGTTCTTCGTGACCACATCCTAGAGCCAGAGTCAGCAAACGAAGACCTCAAAAGACCAATACCCAGCCCACCACATTGGGAAAGCAACTTGACATTTTAAGGTAGTCAAAGGCATCATGGGGACTGGACATAGCTCAGTGGTGAAGAGTGCATGCACACTGCTCTGGCAGAGGACCTGAGTTCAGTTCTCAGCACCCCATCAAGTGGTTCACCACCATGTGTTACTCCAGCTCTAGGGGGAACCTAACGAATCTGGCCTCCATGGGCAGCTGTAATCACGTGTACATACCCACATACATACATACATATGTACGTACACATAATTAAAAATAAAATAAATCTTTAAAAAAATCAAAAGACTCATGCTTTGTGATAGATAAAAGTTACATGAAACTTGAATTTGTATCCCTAAATAGAATGGAACCCAGCCACACACACCCCTACACAAGCGTGCACATTGATTGTTATGGCCACTTAATGACAGGAGCGAATATAAGTGTGATCCACAACATCAGCAAAGCAACAGTTGCTATAGCTGGTGTTTTACAGGAAAACTTTAAAAAGCCACCCCCTGCTTTAGACAAAATTAATTATCTATGCATTGTTAGTAAAAGAAAGAACACGGTGTATGATTTAATTTCTGATATTCATATGAAAATGTATTGTTCTAGTTTGCTTTCTCTTTCTGTGATAAAGCACCATGCCCCAAAGCATTTTGGGAAGGAAGGAACGTTTATTTCAGTTTAAAGCTTACAGTCCATCGCGAAGGGAAATCAGGGCAGGAACTCTGGTGGGGAAGCTGGAGACGGGAACTGGTGCAGAGGCCATGGAGAAATCCTGCTTAAAGGCTTGCTCCTCTGTAGAATATTCCTTTACACCGTGTGACTGGCTTAATAAAAAAGCTAAATGGTCAGTGGCTAGGCAGGATTTCAGGGCAGAGAAAAAGAAGGGTGGAGTTGGGAGTGGGGGAGGAAGCAACATGGAACGTACATACGTGAGGTAAACAAGCCTTGAGGCAGCACATAGATGAATAGAAATGGGCTAACTGAAGTTACAAGAGTTACCTAAAAATAAGCCTAAGCTATTGGCCTTCATATTAATAAGAAGTCTACATGTGGTTATTTGGGAACGGTTGGCAGTACACAGAAACTCTGTCTACACTCTTCATGGCTAGCTTAGCCTGCTTTCGTATACAATTCAGGACCTGCTCAGGAGCAGCATCACTTGGACTGGGCCCTCCATTACCAATTAGTAGTCATGAAAATTCCCCATAGAGTTGCCTACAGACCAGTCTGACACTTCCTCTTTGCAGATGATTCTAGCTTTTGTCAAATTGACAAAGAAACTAACCAGCACAGACATGCAATAGAAAAATATGTCAAAATTGTTCTCCTGAGCACTACTGTGGTGGTGAGGCCTTTTTCATTTGAGGTTCACAAATTTATTGGCTATTTGTTTAAAATGTACACACATCTTTTCTGTTTGTTTTTGTTTTTCAACACAGGGTTTCTCTGTGTAAGAGTCCTGGCTGGCCTTGAACTCACTGAGATCCACCCGCCTCTGCCTCCCACATGCTGGGATTAAAGGTGTATGCTATCACTGCCTGGCAACACACATCATTTTTATAAACACAAACTTTTAGAAACATTGGGAGTGATTGGCAATTTCTTTTTTAAAATAATTTATTTAGTTTTTATGTGCATTGGTGTGAGGGTCTCAGATTCTTTGGAACTTGAGTTACAGACAGTTGTGAGCTAGCATGTGGGTGCTGGGAATTGAATCTGGGTCCTTTGGAAGAATAGCCAGTGCTCTCAACCACTGAGCCATCACTCCAGCCCCATACTTGACAGTTCTGAGTGACAGTTGAAAGCATCTAACATTTGACTCATGATGGGTGTTGACCAATCGGAACGCACCCCAGCCTTAATACCACAATCGAGCTCACTGGCTCAGGAGGACCGACACTCAGTATAACAGGATCGACCGCTTAGCAAGCACAGGCTCACATGCTGGGCATACATCGAGCCCTAACTCAGCCCTCCAAGAATGTGGGAGGTCTCCTTTATTTTGATCTTCAGGATCCAATCTCTCTTTCCCAGTCCATGTCTTCAGCGAGAGCAACCCCAATCCAGGCATATTTGTTACAGTGCACATTTAATCGGTTTCTACCAGGTTCAAAGCTACACTTCCACTTTTTTGGTTTCTTTCCCATCTCCAGTTTTGTTTTTTTCTGTTGTTGTTCCTTTCTACATGAAGATTTTCTTTCTTTTCCACCTCCATGTTCTGTATGTCATGTCATTTTTTAGTGCTTTTCTTCCGTATGAAGTCAGATGCTAGCTGTCGTCATACTCCCGACTTATGGGGACATATGGAAAGTCTAACTATGGTTCACATGATACATTTTAGTATGTTTTTTCATATTCATTCTACAACATAGGTATTAATAATTTTTTGGGTTTTGTTGTTGTTGTTTTGAGACAGGGTTTCTCAGTAGTGATGGAGCCAGTCCTGGAACTTGCTCTGTAGACCAAGTTGGCCTCGAACTCACAGAGATGGGCCTGCCTCTGCTTCCTGAATGCGCCATCACTGCCTGGCAGGTATTACTTTTAAAATCATCAATCTTCCACTTTGCCTGCGTATCTTCTTTTCTTGTGTTCCCACCCTCCTTCTGGGATCACTTTACTCTATCTTGAAGAACATCCTATAAGTCTCCTTTAATGACTTTTGCAGTTAATTCTTTCATTCTCTGAGTGTAGTTTAACCAGGGGAGAATATCCAAGCTGATGCATTCTCTGCATTTTGAAGCTATTATCCCATTGTGTGTTAGCTAGTATTTCTGTTGAGAAGTTAACTGCTATAACTATTGCTTCTAATAGGATAGTTAATTGGGAGGCTGTGGTGGCTTGAATGAGAATGTCCCCCAAAGACTCAGATGTTTAAATGCTTGGGCCCCAATTACTGGCATTGTTTGGGTAGGATTAGGAGGTACAGCCTTGCTGGAGGAGGTGTGTGACTAGGTGTAGGCTTTGAGCTTTTAAAGCCACATTCTGTTCCGGTTTTGCTTGGGGTTTAAGATGTAAGTCCTCATCATTCTGTTCCAGTCTGTGCTGCCATGCTCTTTTGCCACGATGGACTCTTACCTCTGGAACCAGAAGCCCAAACAAACCTTTCTTTCTACTAAGCTGCCTTTGTCATTGTGTTTTATCACAGCAAGGGAAAAGGAGCGAACACAGAGGTTAGGAGGCTTCATCAGTTCCCAATACCAGGTTTCTACCTAAGCAGCTGAGACCTGTGTAGGTCAAAGAGTGCTAATTAGAAACCAGCAGCTAACCTCCAGGAACTGCCTGCTACTTAAGCTCACCCAAAACTGCCAACAAAGCCCTCACTAGGGACTTCCTCTGGAATGATCCAAATATGGCCACTGATCTGTGCTAAACTTTGGCTGCTCACACTTCCTCCATACAAGGCCTTCCTTCTGGCCGTCACCAGGGCTCAGAGCTACAGGCAGTCTGGAGCTGTTTGCTCATGAAGGTATGAACAGGTAGGTGCTTGGACACTGGAATGCACCTCTGTGAGTCAGGTCTTCTTTTCACCAGGGATTTCAGGGGTGGAAATCAGGTCTTCAGGCTTATGTTCTTTTCTGTTTGGCTCTTCTTCCCCCTCAAAGTTCAGCCCTCCTGTAGCAAATTTGTGTGTGTGTGTGTGAGAGTCCCCTTCCACCTTCTGAAGGCAGTTTCTCATGTTGTTGCCCTCCCTTTATTCTAGGGTTGTGAGCTTCTAGGTGATTCTGTCTTTGCTGCTATCTCACAGTAGGCATTCTGTGCTAACAAATGTGAGCTACCTGGAGCCTTTTACCTGTATTCCCGGGATCAAACTCGGCTCATCTGGCTTGCTTAGCAAGCCCTTTAACAAGTTGAGCCATCTCCCCAGCCCCAGGATACCTTTTAAAAGCAACTTCTGGGGCCTTTTGTTCTTTTTCTCTTAAAGAGAGGCTGCTTGTAACACAACATTTTTAAAAAGAAGAGGAACGCTCTAAATATAGAAGACCTAACCCATGGTGCAGCTGCCGAGGCTTGGCAATGGTGGTTGACTTTTTTTTTTTTTAATTGCATCCTGAGGTAAAAATACGTGGTTCTAAATATCCCAGGAAGTTATCACGGAAAACTCTGAATATGCCTAAAATGCTCAGTTCTGGGTACAGCAGAGGAAAGGGTGACACCGCCCCCCTCCCCCAACCCAGCCTCAGCCAGCTGTGGTAACAAAATGCCCAATGGACAGCACACATTCCAGACAATCTTTGCAGAGTGAAAGAACAAATCTATGATCAGACTGGCCCCAAAATGGTACTCTACAAACATGCTCAGAAGAAGAATGGTTTGTCCTGAGACATGGATGACAAAACCGGAAGCAGAGGGGCCTTCTATCACCTACAGAGAGTCTCAGGTTTCAAATCTAAACCGTCACCATAATTATGGCATGGGAAAAAGGTAATACCACATGTTGTGCCAAGCGCCTGATACCTGTGTTAGTCAGCCTGACTGTATTGCAATGAAATACCTGAGGTCGTCCACTGGTGTGGGAGGTCCTTCTGTCTATGTGTTTTATTGGTTAATGAATAAATCTGCCCTGGCCTGTGATAGGGTAGAGTTGAGTTAGGTGGGAGTTGGGAGATGCCGTGTAGCCCCCGCCAGAGACAGACATTGGGGACAGAACCCAGTAAGTCACAGCCATGTGGTAATACACAGATTAATGGAGATGGGCTAGTTTAGGACGTAAGAGCTAGCCCATAAGAAGCCAGAGCTATTAGACCAAGTAGAGAGTTAATTAATACAGTTTCTGTGTGGTTATTTCAGGAGTCTGGGCAGCCAGGAAATGAACAAGCAGCCTCCTACTACAGTCGACTTAAAAAGAGGAAAGGTTCCTGGCAGGGTGGTGCAATCTTCAGTTCTAGCACTTGAAGGGCAGAGGCAGGCAGGCAGGCAGGCAGGCAGGCAGGCAGGCAGGCAGGAAACATGTCGTCAGACTCTGTTTCAACCAAACCAAACTAAACCAACACCATAACCAAAAAGTCAAAATGAGGAAAAAAATTAGGTCCAGGCTCTGGTTGGTCAGTCCAGTTGCTAGGGGACCTGTGACAAGGAAGCAGATCACAACAGCAATGCGTACAGAAGAAATATATGAGATGGCTCAGTGGTTAGAGCACTGACTCTGTTTCCAGAGGATCCAGGTTCAATTCCCAGCACTCACATGGTAGCTCACAACCATCTCTAACTCTGGTTCTAGGGAATATGATGCCCTCTTCTGGCCTCTGTGGGAACTGCATGCATGTGGTACACAGGCATACACGAAGGAAAATAACAACACACTTAAAATTAAATAAATCTTCTTTTAAAAGAGAAAACAGAAAGGTGATAGGGCCCTAATAGACAGTTACAAGCACTGAAAACCATAGGTTTAACTTTCCTGAGGTCCTCCACTTCCTAACAGCACCAAGGAGGCCCAAGAGTTTACCATGGCTTTTGGGGAACAGTCTAGATCCAAACCACAGCAACACTTACAGCAACACCCTTCACTGGTTTCACAGAGACTTGAAGCCACTCAAGAGAAAGTGTATCAGGGAAACCAACACACAGCAGAGCATTGTAAGCACTAAGCATGTCCCAGAGGAGGCTGTTTCGAGATTGCAACTTGGCAGTCACTGTGGCTCATCTAACAGCCACCTATTACACACTCAGAATCCATGGGTCAGCAATTCAGACAAGTCACGGTAAGAACAGGGACTATGCTTCACCGTCCTGGGGCCTCAGCCAGAAGCCTTAAAGGCCAGGTATGAACAGCCGGAGCAACTCTGTCCATATGCCTGGTGCCCAAGGCAGTCTGTTGGCCGAGGCTTCTTCTGAGGGTCTCCTCACACAGAGTACTCTGAACTTCTCTGGGAATGGTAGCAACTTCTAGGGACAGTACACCCCAAAGGGTCAAACAAAAGCTGTCTTTTTTTATGACCTAGCCTTAGATGTTATATGTCATTACACCTGTCATACTCCCTCCCTCATCTGAATGTATAGCTACATGTATGTGTGTGTGTGCACAGAAGTAGTATAACTGTTACCTTGTAACAAACGACCCAGAAAGTAACAGCTTAAGGCCATAAATGTTTCTCCCAAATAATTTGAGAAAACATTTTATTACAATTATTTATTTATTCATTTATTATATGTCTGTGCACATGCAAGCCATCTCACGTGTGTGAAGCTCAGAGCACAACTTGTAGGAGTTAGTTCTCTCCTGTCATGTAGGTCTCAGAGACTGAACTCAGGCTGGAAAGCTTGGTGGCAAACACCCTCACCTACTACCATCTTACCAAGCACTTCATACTTCTCCCTCCGTCTTCCTCCCTCTCTCTCCCTCCTTTACATCCTTCTGTGGTGTGTGTGTGTGTGTGTGTGTGTGTGCGTGTGTGTAGCAGGGAGGAATGAACCCAGGACCTCATGTATGCTAGGCAATGCCCTGACAGAGTTGCATCCCCAGCCCCCTTTCTACTTTTTGTTCTGAGTCAGTCTTACTAAGTTGCCCAGGTTGGCCTTAAACTCACTTTGTACTCTAGGCAGGGCTTAGACTCATGATTCTCCTGCCTCAACCTCCCATGTAGCTGAGATTACAGACCTGCACCACCAGAACAGGCTCAATCAACTCTTTTTATTTATTTTATATGTATAAGAGGTTTTGCTTGCATGTATGTACAAGTAACACAGGCATGCCTGTTGCCTGTAGAGTATAGAAAAGGGGACTGAAGCCCCCCCAAAATTGGAGTTACATATGTTTGTGGTTCACTGTGTAGGTGCAACCTGGGTCCTCTACAAGAGAAGCAAGTGTTCTTTTCCTTTTTTGGTTTTTTGAAACAGGATTTCTCTATGTAGCTCTGACTGTTCTAGCACTCTCTCTGTAGACCAGACTGGCCTCAAACTCACAGAAACAAGCCTGGCTTTGCCTTCTGAGTGCTGGGATTAAAGTCATGCACTACCACGGCCCAGGTGAGAAGCACTGTTTTGTTTTGCTTTTAAGATTTATTTAGTTTATGTATCTGAATGTTCTTTCTGCATGTGTGCCTTTATGCCAGAAGGGGGCATCAGATCCCATTAGAGATGGTTGTGAGTCACCATGTGGTTGCTGGGAATTAAACTCAGGACCTCTGGAAGAGCAGCCAGTGTTTTTAACTGCTGAGCCACCTCTCCAGCCCCAGAAGCAAGTGTTCTTAACCTCTGAGCCGTATCTTCTGCCCACTCAAATAATTTCTTAAGGTCAGGAATGTATGAGCTGAGATGGTTCAGTTCTGGGCCCCTCCCTGACATTGGGGGTGAGATGTCTATGCTAATCTAAGGTTTAATGGGGCTTCTCTGAAGGCTGAGCCCAGAGGATCTGCCTCCAAGCTCATACATAAACATGGGTGTCTTGGTTAGGGATTTTTTTTTAATTGCCGTGAATAGGCACCATGACCATGGCAACTCTTTACAAAGAAAACATTTAATTGAGGTGGTGGCTCACAGTTTCAGAGGTTCAGTCCATTATCATCATGACAGGGAGCATGCACGGTGTGCAGGCAGATATGGTGCTGGCTACATCTTGACCAGAAGATAGCAGGAAGTAGCCTGAATGAAGCTTGAGAAAAAAGAGACCTCAAAACCCACCCTCACAGTGGTACACTTCCTTCAACAAGAACATACCTACTCCAACAAGGCCATACCTCCTAATCATGTCACTTCCTTTGGGGGCCATTTTCTTTCAAACCACCACAACAGGCAAGAAGACTTCATACCTCATCTTATGAAGATCTCCATGGACTACACAGTCACAGCAGTGGGCTTCACCCAGAATTGGTAACCCAAGAGAGACAGTGGAATGCCTTTTTAAGTCTACTTCCATGGATGGTCTTCTTCCACTCCACCTGATGTTATTGGTGTACAGACCTACCCCAGGCCAGTACAGGAGGAGTGTTTCCACAGATGTGAATACTCGGGAAGGTACAGTTGGCCATACAGATACGATCATACACATCTTCCTTCCCCCATGCAATCTCTAGCCAAATGTGCAGCCCCCAGGCTCAGCATCCAGGATGCAGATGGACTCTGAGAGATTGAATAAAGTTCATCCATGGCCAGTTTTCCGCCATTCTTGTGTATGAACAGTTCTGAGGCCCTTGTAGTTGGATGGCCTGTGGCTACTTCTGGACAGTCGAAGAGATCCATGTCGGTGTTACACAAAAGGAGCAAAAGGCAAGGTCGTGGTGTTCCAGTCTCTTTCCTAAAGTAGCATCCTGGGAACCCTGACTGGTCAACAGTGCTCCAGCAGCTGCAGCTGTTTGAATGAGCGCTGTCATTGAGCTCCTGACCCAGAGCCAAGGCCATGTGGACCAGTTCGTCCCTGTGGGAGAGAAGCAGCGGGCATGCAAAGTCTTGAACTCTGCAGGAGCCATCACCTACAGATCACTGGAGCCAGCCTGAACATCATTTTTCTAAGAATAGGCTGGGCTAGTGTTGGAGACTACAGACCCTCAGACCCTGAATTTTCTGCAATCCCTTGCCTGCTGGAGTAAACAGCTTATTTTTCTGTGCTTGCAACTGCTCTGAGCACGAGACCCTCATGAGTTCCTGATGGCAGGGGAGTGGTTTCTGGTGGACTTGCAGCTGAAAAATCCCGAGAGCTAGGGTGTGACCATTAGTCAAGGAGAGCCTTTATAACCTGCCCTTGAACACAATAAAAGGGGCATTCTTGTTTCAAGATGACCCGTGTTTGTGCGTGTGTGTTTGTATGTGTCTGTGTGTGTGTGTCTGTGTGTGTATTTCAATCTCCAGCCCCTTGCCAGACTCGCGAACCGTCCGTGGTGTATAGGCGGAATGGTACAGGCTAGCCCCAAGTTGCAGATGCAGAAGAGGAGACATTCGAAGGTGAAAAGACTAGCCCAAGACTCTGGAACAAGTAAATAGCGAACCAAGTTTTCAATGTGAGTTCTTTGTCTAGTGGTTCAGGAAGGTGTACGGAATTGTGGTAAATGCCATGGAGACGGGAATCATTGAGTTTAACCTGGCATTTAGTGAGCAAACCAACAGAACTCCTTGAATCGTGATTTTCTCAGTTTGCTATGCTTTGAGCTCACATCCAACAAGTTCATGTGTCAGGAGCCCAGTCCTTAGTGTGGTCATGTTTAAAGGTAACATCGAAAGAAAGTATCTGATCTGGATTCCTGTCTGGCAACATGATGTCTTTTTTCTGCTATGGTAGGGCATTGTCTGTCCCACATCATCAGTCATAAGATCCTTGCAACTAAGATGATACTGGGACCGTATCTTGAACCTCCAGAGCTCTGAGTTAAATGAACCCTTTTCTCTTTAGAATGTTACCTAGCCTCAGGTATTTTAATACAGTAACAACAACAACAACAAAAAACCTAAATTAGACAGGGTTACCTTCTGCGAAGAGTTGTGAAGATTAATGAGAAGAAATCACGAATCATCAGCTGACATAACCTACCATAATCTTTATGTTGTCATTGTCCTTTCCCTTATAACACCACTTAAGAGCAGCCAACTGGGAGTGTTCCAATCTTTTCATTCCCTTGTCCCCTGAGGCATTCCACAGGCATTGTTCCAATTGACTCCAAAGCTCTAAAACTACCCGTTCCTGGCTTCTCTCGGTGGCATCTGGAGGTGACTTTTCCCTTAGGAAACATAACACATTCTCCAGTCTTCTGCTGTTAGTCTTTCTCTGCCCAATACATTGTTCTTGGCATCCCTCACAAGCTCCGCTAGCCTGATGACAGGACGAATCACTGTTGACTCAGTCCGCAGAAACAAAACAAAGCAGGTTCCCGCTCTGCCAGAATCCAAGACCTTGGTACAACATAAAACATCCAAGGAAAACAAAGCACAGCCTGCCGAGGTCGGGCAGGACCTCCACTGAGGGAACTGGTCTTTCTGTAGCTCTCCTGTGTGGGTTGAAACCCAGAGAGGCAAGAGCCAAGTAAACGGAGACCCAGCTGCATAACAAAATCTCCACAGTTGCCAAAAAGGGGGTGAGGGTGTTGAAGCACTAGCCCAGATCAAGGCTGACATGACCTCACGGTAGAGAATCCAGGAGAGCACAGCCCTGATCTGTATATGTACGTGTGTGCATATGAACAGACATATGTGTGTCTACATACAGAAACATACACTGACCTCTGGGTAAAAAGGAAAACATGGCAGGACTCCCCCAAATCATTAGCTCTGACATCTCTCATATGAGACTGGAAGGTAGTGAGGACTCTGCCTTTATTTGGATTTATCTCGTTGAGCCTGCTACTTGTTATTTAAAATTCTCTCCTCAATACATAAAAACAAGCTATTTGCCCCGGAAGATAGGCAGTTCTAATAACTCAACACAGACTGAGTGCATGTCATATGCTCATATGCTTCCAATCCCAGTTTTGAAAATTCTTGTGTGTGCTAGTGTGTGCAAACTTGGGCATACACTCATGCCCTGGAGCACATGGAGGTTGTTGGACAACCTTGGGTGCCTGTCTTCACCATGTATCCCGTTGGAGGCAGGGTCTGAGTTTTGCAGCTGCACAAGCCGAGTTAGCTGGCCCATGAGTTTCTGTAGATTCTCCTGTCTCTACTTTACATCTTGGCTTAGGAGTGCAGGGTTTTCAGATACATGCCACTGTGGGTTATAGAGACCCAAACATAGGTTCAGACACATGCCACCATGGGTTATGGACACCCAAACATAGGTTCAGACACATGCCACCGTGGATTATGGAGACCCAAACATAGGTTCAGACAATGCCACCGTGGGTTATGGACACCCAAACATAGGTTCAGACACATGCCACCGTGGGTTATGGACACCCATAGGTTCAGACACATGCCACCGTGGGTTATGGACACCCAAACATAGGTTCTCATGCTTGCTCAGCAAGTGCTTTAGAAACTGAGCCCATCTCTGAATCACACACAAACAAAGCAATGCCCCTAGCCAAGGATCCAAGGTCTTCCAACAACTGAGCGTGCAGCCAGCTCCAGCTGTGATCTGCATTGTCAGCTCACCCAGTGTGGTCTAAGGGCCCTCCCACAAACACTGTGTCTTCGTTTACCCTGCTTCACCTGTTTATCAAACTCGGGCTTCAGCGCGTCTTCCGTGAAGATGTGAAAGCACATCTTCCTGTGGCTGAAGAGCACGGCTGACTTGAGCATGACCATTGTCTCCTCCAACCTGTTGCCGCAGGCCACCACAGCCAGATGAATCCAGAGCTCTGGAGGCACAGAGTGCAAGTTCCTAGCTTCCCCAGGCCTCCTAGAAAGAAGAAAAACAAGCTGAACTTAAAAAAAAAAATTAAAAAAAAAACCCACACTGAATGGTTGGAACATTTCAAAACATGAACAAGGCACAATCTGTTATATTTTATAAAGTGATAAGCATTTTGACAATTCTTCCTGCTTGTAGAAAAATACCATTTATTCCCATATTTATCCTGGCCATAATGAGATGAGTCACTGTTTGGATGGCTATAGGTGTCTGGGGCTTTTTC
Source organism: Microtus pennsylvanicus (assembly GCF_037038515.1). Lineage (NCBI taxonomy): Eukaryota > Metazoa > Chordata > Mammalia > Rodentia > Cricetidae > Microtus > Microtus pennsylvanicus. The sequence continues at coordinate 45,754,721 of NC_134586.1, forward strand.
TGCCAGCACTCAGCTGTCTAGTGCCTGCTGGCTGCCTACAGTACTGTGTTTGGGAATATCATTTCCAAACTCCGACAGCTGACTGGGGGCTATGGGGTTCCCACTAGCACAGGGCCATGGAAATTAGATTTGATGCAATTTGAACAAGAGAAGGGTGAGTCGTGACTTTCCCATGTGAACCTCGAAATATGATACCCCCCTCATCTGGAGGTTTTTAGGTTGTGGTGGAATGCATGACTGCTGGATGGAAGGAAAGCTGTGTAATTGCAAGAGGTGAAGGAAGCAAACAACCTACACGCCCCCACGCCCACGGTGTCCCAGGGTGGCCTTGAAGAAACAGGTGTTAATCTTGTCTGGTCAAGGAGCGGTGAGGTGGTGGGTAGGAGACTCGGCTTAGTGAGAAGCAGGCAGCGGGAAGGTGCGCGAACCTGCGAACATCAAGGTATCCAATCCCGAATGAACAGCTGGGAGGAGAAATGGGATCCAGGAGTCTAGGATCATCATCCAGCTATTTCCTAGGAATAAAGATTGGTCCCAGCCAGGGAGCTGAAGCCAAGCCTCAAAAGCACCACTGAGAAACATTTGCAGGCAAGCTGGAAGAAGTCGGGCTGAAAAAGGTGCCCGGAGACAAATGAACGCAATTTACTCGCACGAAAGATTTGGAGAGCAGAGGAACTTGGATGTCAAACACCACCTTCCTTCCAAAAACCTTCCAGTTCACTCTGCAGCCTTCCCCGCCCCTCCCCCGCCCCCCACGCTCCGGCGTGCTTGCAGGCTCATTCCAGATTGCTTTCACCAAGAGGGAAGTTGAAGCTGTGGGTGGAGCATCCTGGACCGCATCCCAGTTTGATTACTTAAGAGCAAGCTTGGCAGAAGCGTGGCCTGGTGGCTCAGCCCCGGCTAGATGCAGCTGGTTCTCGGATTTCACTAACTTTGGGAGTCACGAGGAAAGATGGTATCTTTATGAATCGCTCACTTCTCTCCAGTCCCCCTATTCTTTTCAGATGTGGCCACTGACTTCTCTCCTCTGTCACCGTGACAGAGAGCCCCGTGGGAGGTCTGTTCATCTCAGCTTTACCTGTAGCCCCCAACCTAATGTTCTGTCCTCACTGGTGTGGGGGTGCGGGTGGAGTTCCAAGATGCCGGTCTTGTTAGTTTTCCAATTAGAATCAGGTGAGGCCTACCTGCCTTCAAGATCAAACACAAACTGCCAATTGGGAATCCTAACTACGTCTCAACTGCCACCAATACACACTCAGTCACACTTCTGTCCCCATCTGTGGCTTTATTTCAGTCCACACAGTGTATTTCTAGGTGCACTGGCTGGTTTCGTGTGTCGATTTGACACAAGCTAGAGTCATCAGAGAGGAAGGCGCCTCACTTGAGGAAATGCCTCCATGAGATCCAGCTGTAAGGCCTTTCTCAATTAGTGATCCCTGAGGGAGGGCCTGGTGGGTGGTACCATCCCTGGTTGGTGGTCCTGGGTTCTGTAGGAAAGTAGTCTGAGCAAGCCAGGGGAAGCAAGCCAGTAAGTAGCACACCTGGCCTCTGCATCAGCTCCTGCCTCCAGGATCCTGCCCAGTTTGAGTTCCTATCCTGACTTCCTTCAGTGTTGAGCAGCGATGTAGAACTGTAAGCCAAATGAACCCTTTCCCCTCTGCAACTTGCATTTTGGTCATGGTGTTTTGTCATAGCCATAGAAACCTAACTAAGCCATTTGGACTTGACACATGAACATTCATTCATTTCACTCATTCTAATTTCTCTCCAAAGTGTTCTCTCTTTACTAAACACTACCCACTCCTTTATGGACAATTCTTTACTGAAGGCCCATTATGTGTGAGAGAGTATTCTAGAACAGAGCTGAACCAAGCAAAGATGAAGAAGTCACTCCAGAGGACAAGGGAAGAAGAGAAATAACACTGAAAAGGTGACGGGGCTCTGTAACATGAGGGCCTGCTGCTTGTTGGGGTTTCTGTCCTGCCCAGTTCCCACATCTGGTAAGCCCCCAAAGAAAATCACACACAGGTCTACATAAGTTATAAACTGATTGGTCCATTAGCTCAGGCTTCTTATTAGCTCTTGTAGCTTATATTAACCCATTATTCTTCTCTATGTTAGCCACAAGGCTCAGTATCTTTTTCAGCGGGGCAGGTCACATCCTGCTTCTTTGGTGGTCTGGACAGGAATGGGCTTCCTCCTTCCCAGAATTCTTCTGTTCTCATTGCCGCACCTCTACTTCCTGTCTGGTCGACCCACCTATACTTCCTGCCTGGCCAATCAGTGTTTATTTAAAACATGATTGACAGAATACAGACAATACTCCCATACCAGGGCTCAGCTTGTGAAGGGCTTGCTCTGAAAGCAGGAGAACCTCAATTTGATCCCCAGAACCTGGCTAAGAAAAGCTAGGCACAGTGTTGCCCACTTGTGATGTCAGCACTAAGGAGGCAAGACAGCTGGTCCCTGGGGCTCAACAGTCAGCCAACCTAGGCCATTTATTGAGTTCCAGATAAGGAAGAAACAGTCTCAGGGGGAAAAAAAAATTGGATGGAGCCTAAGCAACAACACCCAAGCTTGTCTTCTGGTCTCCACAATATACACATGTCCCCAAACACACATGTCCCCATACACACGTGTCCCCGTACACACATGTCCCCATACACACATGTCCCCAAACACACATGTCACCATACACACATGTCCCCAAACACACATGTCCCCATACACACATGTCCCCATACACACATGTCCCCATACACACATGTCCCCATACACACATGTCCCCATACACACATGTCCCCATACACACATGTCCCCAAACACACATGTCACCATACACACGTGTCCCCAAACACACATGTCCCCATACACACATGTCCCCATACACACGTGTCCCCAAACACACATGTCCCCATACACACATGTCCCCAAACACACATGTCCCCATACACACATGTCCCCGTACACACATGTCCCCGTACACACGTGTCCCCAAACACGCATGTCCCCAAACACACATGTCCCCATACACACATGTCCCCAAACACACATGTCCCCATACACACATGTCCCCATACACACGTGTCCCCATACACACATGTCCCCATACACACGTGTCCCCGTACACACATGTCCCCAAACACACGTGTCCCCAAACACACGTGTCCCCATACACACATGTCCCCATACACACATGTCCCCAAACACACATGTCCCCAAACACACATGTCCCCATACACACATGTCCCCATACACACATGTCCCCAAACACACATGTCCCCATACACACATGTCCCCAAACACACATGTCCCCAAACACACATGTCCCCAAACACACATGTCCCCATACACACATGTCCCCATACACACATGTCCCCAAACACACATGTCCCCAAACACACATGTCCCCATACACACATGTCCCCATACACACATGTCCCCAAACACACATGTCCCCATACACACATGTCCCCAAACACACATGAACACACCCATGGGGCGGGGGACAATCTCTAAGTACCTTGCAGAAAAAGTCAAAAGTGGGGACTGGAGAGATACAATTCTCCCAACACCCACATGGTAGCGAACAACTGTCTCTAACTCCAAGATCTGACACCCCTCACACAGACATCCGCGCAGGCCAAGCACCAATGCACATAAAATAAAAATATTTTTTAGGTGAAAAAGGTTGTGACAGAATACTGCTGCCACTGCTGACAGGGTGGGATCTCATCCACGGTGGGTGACTGTGCAGTGTGACACCAGGCAAGTGAAGACAGGCCACCCTGACAAGAAATCCATCAGAGGCTTCGGACAGTGGGGACAGAGCATCTCTAGGGGACAGTGGCAGAGGAGAAACTAAGTCCGTATGAGCCTGGAAACCATGAGGACCCCGCCTCTCGGGACTCACACGCCCACAGGTCTTCCTCCTGGAGGAGTCATGCCCATTATTAAAACCAGTTCTCAATTAGCTAACTTCTGTGGCTGGGAGGAGAGACCATGTGAACAGCACTAAGAAGATGATTTAAATATATGGTTAAGGACCAGCCAAAAGGCCCATAACACTCTGAGCCTCCGAGATGTTTCTTCCAGCAGAAGTTCCTTGTAGTCACAGCCGAGAACCCGAGTTTGAGTCCCTGGAACGACATGGCGCAAGGAGTGAACCAACCCCTAAACTCCTGCAAGCTGTCCTCTTATCACCACGTGCACACACACTCTTGCACACGCATGTATACAAACAAGTGTTAAAAACGCTATAAGACTCAATGTGATCAGTTGGTTAAAATCTGCCCTATATTTGGAAATACGGGTGTGTTGCAAAGGTAATGACAAATGGGGCTGGAATATAGTGCAGTGGTAAAGCACCCGCCTGGCATGCAAGAGACCTTCCATTCCATCCTCAGAACGGAAAAAGGGATACCTTCCCCACCCCAAACAGAAGGAGTCCACCATGCTCATCTTCACCCAGAGACAATAAGTCTAAACCTCAGTAAGCTGGTACAAACAAATTTAAATAAATTTAAATTTTTGCTGACTGGGGAAGATGGAAAAATAAATAAAAGGATGTCCCTGATGAGCTCTCAAGGGTTGGGGCAGGGAACAGACAGCTTGGGTCCTGAACAGTAGACACTGGCCCAAACCCTCAAGAGGTATTTGTCAAGTCAGCACACCCCCTGTTCTTCCACATGGACTCCCCCATGAATAACCTGCAGAAACTCTTGCGTGTTTGCACAACCCCATGCAAGAGCATGCAGAACAGTTCTGCGTAGAAAACAAGCCAATAACCATGCAAAGAAGATCACCAACATATTGCCATGGTGAGTGTGGATTACCATAAAGCAGGGAAAAGGAATAACCTAGAACAGCAGGCTCTGACACGGTCCTAGGAGGAAGTGAAGAAGTCTGTGTGGATTGTAACAGGATAGTCACAGTCAGATTTCAACACAAGAAGGGGTGTTGTCATAGCATAATGGTGCTGATTCCTGGGGCTTTAAATGTGGTTCTGGGGGTTAAATAAACACCAGACTTACTCTCGTCCATTTTCATACAGGATCCTTATTCTCTAATGCTCTTGGTCCTATTGAAACCTTTTAGTATCTAAAAATACTGCCATGTAAATATGCAAAAGAAAATCCATTATCATGTGTATGCTGATCATGCTGATCAGTGTGATACCATTTTGTATGTTTATTTGTTTTTTACTTAAATCCCCTTAAATAAGAGAAAGAAGGAGTATTGTATCTTATTTGCTGATGTACATGGAGTAAAAGTAAATTATACCAACAATTCAATATAGAACGGTAGCTATTTCCGGAGGCTAACTAAAAGTTGTATTTCATTTCTTTCATGGATGAATTCATTTTTTATTTAAGTGAATGTGTGAGTGTGTGTGTGTGTGTGTGTGTGTGTGTGTGTGTGTGTGTGTGTGTGTGTGTATACATGCCAGCATGCCAGCAAAGGCCAGAAGAAAGTGTTGATCCTCTGGAGCTGGGGTTGCAGGCAGATAAGGTTGAGCCACATTATCGTGAACTGAACTTAGGCCTTCTGTAAGAACAGCATACACACACTCTCAAAGGTGGAGCCATCTCTCCAGTCCCAAAAGTTGCTATTCTTAAGCTGAGTGTTGAGCATACAGAACTTCATTTCATTATCTGTATCTGTGTATGTGCCTTCCAAACTGATGGACAAATACTTTCTCTCACTGAGGAAAGTATGTAGACCAGGGATGTGCTCAGTGGTGGAGAGCTGAGCTACCATGCCGAGGCTCTGGCCCCCACCCTTAAAACCAAATCCAAAAGAAGGGAAGGAGGGAAGGAAAGCTCCCGCTTCCCAAGGCAGAGCAAACTGTCTCTTTGCTTCTCTGCAGGCTCCAGTGCTTTGGCCTGTGCCGTACAGAAAACAAGGGCCTAGGCATGCATAATTCATGGTATCTGGTAACAGGTAATGAAAAGCCACTTCTGCTGCCAGGTCCAGCACCAGTGGTTGGGATTTAGCGAGACCTTCGCTGGCCCCACTGCTCCCTCTCACGTTACAGTACAAACCTCAGGCTCTGGGTCACAGGCAGCCGTGGTGCGCTGTCACATGAATAATGAAGATTGGGGGGTGCAGCAACGGTGTGCCTTTCACCAGCTCCCACCTACAGCACACTCAGCACCTCTCAAATGTCCCCCAAATCGGCAAGGATCTGAGGAGCTCTGTCCAGGAAACTGGAACTTCTTAACCCCTCAGGGCTCTGGACTTGGCCAGACATAGGGTGGTAACTCGGCTCTGGCTTGTTTTATAAAAAGCAACTGGAGTAAACATTTGCTGCTCGGAATGTAGGGGAATCTGCTGTGTGGATGTGGAGGTGTGCACAAGTGCACGTGCACAAAGGCACACTGTTCGCAGGGACATGTGCACACGGGTGAGTGGTACGTATGGAGGCCAGAGGTCATCCTCAGCACTGTTGCTCTGAGACAGGAACTATCACTGGCCTGGGACTCACCTATCAGGCTGGGCTGACTGGCCAGGAGCTCAGGGGTCTGCCTCCCAGTGCTGAAACCACAGGGGTCCTGCATCACCATGCCTGTCCTGGGGTTTGAACCCGGGTCCTGCTTACAAGGCAAGCACTGTAGCAGCTGAGCTATGTCTCCAGCCAGTTTGTTTATTGAGATGAGGTCTCTTGTTGCCCAGGCTGGCCCAGAGTTTATTATGTAGCTAAGACTAGTCTTCAACTTCTGATGCTCTGATGCCCAATTGCTGGGATTATGGACACGGCTACCACCCTCTGCCTTGATTCATCCTTTGAAATACCCACTGAGTCACCTCTTTCCTGGTCACCTTCTCCCACAACTCTGACTCATATCTCCCATCATGCCTCTAGCTGTGACTGGAAGAAACGGTCTATACCGCAGATGGTGGGAGACTCCCTGCCTGGCAAAGCACACTCGTCTGTTGTTTGTTATCAGGTAAATACACAGAGAGAGAGAGAGAGAAGAGAGAGAAAGAGAGACAGAGAGATTCTGATGCCACAGTCTTAGGGGAGCCCCTGAAGGTTGCTTACCAACACACATACATCACACACATTTTCCCACCTACAGTTCCAGGCCAGGATGCGCTCAATGACCTTTTACCTTTGGCCCTATGCTGGCAACACCTGCCCTGCCTCAGCTCTTGCTTAGTGTTCCCTTCTCTTGCCTTGATGAAACCCTAGGAGTGTAACATGAGGACCAGCTTGCTTGTTGGGGTTTCTGTCCTGCCCAGTACCCCACAGCCGGCAAACCCCAAAGAAATTCACACAGAGAGTCTGCATTAATTATAAAGTGATTGGCCCAAAAAAAGAGGGGGAAGTGGTGTGGGAGAATTATCTGTACTCTGTCAATCATGTTTTAAATAAATGCTGATTGGCCAGGCAGGAAGCATAGGCTGGAAAACCAGACAGGAAGTAGAGGCAGGGCAGGGAGAACAGGAGGATTCTGGGAAGAAGGAAGCTCTTCCCCCAGTCCTGCCCAGACCACCAAAGAAGCAACATGTGATCTGCCCCTGCTGTGAAAGGTACTGAGCCACATGGCTAACATAGATCAGAATAATGGGTTAATATAAGCTACAAGAGCTAATAAGTAGCCTGAGCTAATGGGCCAATCAATTTATAATTAATGCAGACTCTCTGTGTGATTTTCTTTGGGGCTTGCCAGCTATGGAGTACCAGGCAGGACGGAAACCCCAACGAGCAAGCTGGCCCTCATGTTACATGGGAGGGCACCACTTTCTCCTGGTACCTATCCCACCTAGGAGAGGAAGCAGGATGCTCCTGGCTTCTCTTGGTCATCACCAGACACAGGCATGTGCCTTCATCCAGAGGGTGAAGGGCACTGAGAACTCCCCTGAGCTTCCCCTCTCATCCCTTCTTGGTTTCATCCATCTACTTCCATGTCACTCCTCACCCACTGGGGCTTAGTTCCAGGTCACAGCGTTTCTGCCCAGCTAGGTGCCCAACATCATTGTTGAGGACTCAGCCCCGACTCAATAGGGGCCTCCAGCCTCCTGATCCTGCAGCTCTGTGCCCTCCACAAGCTCACCTTCATCTTCTCCCTGAGACATCCAACACAGATTCTGTCCTCCAGTCTGTCATTTATCTTCTACCATGGATCTGAGTTCCTTCTCCCATCAGCTGATGATTACGTATTTCATTGTGTTTTACACCACATATTTAACATTATATATCATAGAAGACAGTAAAAATAGACATTTATCCTTAGGAAAAAGATGAAAATAATGTACATTCGAAGTTGAAAACCATACAATGCAATCTATTAAAATATGAGGGCTGGCAAGAAGGCTCAAGCTCGATGACCTGAATTTGATCCCTGGGACCCACATAGTAGAAGAAAAAATGGACTCCTTCAAGTTATCCCCTGACCTTCACATAGGCACCACAATGTACATGCACTGTGCCTCCCAAATAAGTACTTAAAATATTAAAAATTATATAAAATATTAAAGTTATCAGATGAAAATTTCTATGCATTTTTGACTCTTTCATGTTGTAATTAGGTCTTTATTCAATTGAACACACTTTTTTCCAGCTGCTTGATAGCATGTCTGTGTGTATATGTGTGTGTGTGGTTTATACATATGAGACAGGGTCTCACTTTTGTAGCCCTGTCTGTCCTGGAACTTACTATGTAGACCAGGTTAGCCTCACACTCATAAAGATCCACCTGCTTCTGCCTCCTGAGAGCTGGGATTAGAGCATGTGCTAGCATGTCTAGCATGCATATAATTTTAATTGCTATTTCTATTTGATTCTTTCATTTTTCTTGTTCATTTTTAAGGCTGCATAACCATTGCTTTTAATGGCTATCTACTATTCTACCCAAAGAAATACCATTACCTACAATCATTTTTCTCATTGATTCTTTCTAACTATTGTATTATTTCAAAAGCTTGTGCCAAGGAGCTGTAGCCAGTATATTTTTCTTCTTCTGCACTATTTCTTTAGACTGTGTTCTTATAAATGGAACCACTGGTTAATATCAACCCTCTTATTAAGAAAGTCTTAGTTTTACTAGCTTCTCAAATCTACCCAAAGCCTTCCTGAGAAAATGGGCCATGGGAAAATAAATAAAACAAACCGGACGGAGCCGCTTGTGAAATGGAATCATGGAGTTGGGGCTCACATAACTGCTTCCCCATCTACCAGGGATGAAGGACGGTGTAGTGCCGGGTCACCATGGCACAGGCTCTCCATTCCCAGCCCTTTTCTAGCAATGTCAATGGCGAAGTCTCAGTCTTGTGTGGTTATGCCTTGAACACCATTCTAATATTGCTCAATCCTCCTTCAGTAGATATGGGACCCTCAGCAGAACCTTGGAGGGAAGAGGACTCAGCGGAAAACCAGCAACAGCATTTTGTTCTCTGTCAATCATCACCTACCTGTGTGATTACAGCCATTCCCAGTACTGGCATGGGTTTTGTTCTTTGGCTTTTTGTTTGTTTATTTTTTTCTTCAAGATAGGGTTTCTCTGAGTAGCCCTGACTGTCCTGGAACTCAATTTGTAGACCAGGCTGGCCTTGAACTCACAGAGATCTCCTGCCTCTACCTTTGCCTCCCGCACTACCAATGCCTGGTGTCATGGGGGTATCTTTACAGAAAGAAAAGAAAAAAGGAAGGAAGGAAGGAAGGAAGGAAGGAAGGAAGGAAGGAAGGAAGGGAAGACAGACAGATCCAGGAGGCTGAGGCAGGAGGATCATGAGTTTGAGGTACAGTGAGTTCAGTCCAATTTGGACGACACAGAGAAACCCTGTCTCTAGATACAGTTCAGTGGTCTATTGCTAACCTGGCACATGCAGAGTGCTGGATTTGATCCCCAGCACCACAAAGATAAATAAAGATACTTAGAGAATCGGAGCCCTCCAGCACAGCTGGTGGCATTATAAACTATGATAGACACCCTAGAAAACTGGCAGTTCCTGAAAATTCTAAATATAGGGCACACCACCCGACTCAGCACTTTCGCTCAAAGCTATGTACAAGAATTGAAAACATGTGTCTACACACAATCTGTACACAAATGTCTACACCAGCAATAACCATGATCACCAAGCCCTCCCTAAATAACCTTCAAGAGACAAATGTTTAAGTAAAATGTGCTGAGCTACACAATGAAATATTATTTCACAATAAAAAGGAATGAGTACCAATATACACTAGAACATGTCTGGAAACAGACAACAGCAAAATGTGAGGATAACTCCGTGGGTATAGTTTCTTTCAGGGCGGTGAACATTTTCTGTAATTAAACAGGGCTGGTGGTTGCACAATTTTATAAATAAACTAAAAATCATGACAGCATATACGTGTCTAAAAGTACTGGGATTAAACTGCAGCACTGCTGTTATTAATAAACAGATGCACTCAGATTTATCACATAGATTTTTGTAGGAAAAAACTGAAAGCAGGCCATGGTAATACAGCAATAACAAATGTGGCCTGAGCGAGCCTGGAAGTCGCTGCCCCCATCCTCCGGCTCCAGCCTCCCCACACTCACATGAAAAATGATCCTTAGAACCCCAGAGGCAGCTCAGAGGGGAGCCAAGGCTCCCACACCTCCCCTGCCTGCTGTCTGAGACAAGCGGCTCCTTAATCGCTTCGAAGTCTCGAGTGTGCGACTTAATTAAACTTCCATTTCTGGAGTGTATAAATAATGGAGAGCGGCATTTATGTGTAGTGCTGTTTACTCTGTAGCCTATTACTAAGAAACACACTGAATTATTAAAGCGGGTAATTGGTTCTGCTCGGCCCCTCTTCCCTGCTGCCTCCTGTCACCCCCTTTTATCAGAGTGCCCCTTAACTGGCAAGCAGAATTAACTCAGGCAAGCCTGATGCTGTGATAGGGCCAGGGGAAGCAGCACACAAGACCACACTTTTTAGACTGCTAGCAAGGAGCCTTACTAGGGAAAGGAAGGGCAGAAGTGCCCTGTAGAAGATCAAGTCTGAGAAGCTGATTACGCTCACCATAGGCAAGAGAAATCTGGAAATGTTTCTCTACTGTGACGCTTCGCTGAACCCATTTGGCTGAATGTGAGAGAAGGATGTGAAGGAACCAGAGTGGCGGGTGAGGAAATGGAGACACTAAATACGGCCTCTGGGAAGACAATCAGCTGATATGGAATTCCATCCAAGTCACATGTGGGCAATGACAGTCACAAACACTCTTGAAAATCCATAGATTTTACTTGTGTATGTGTACGTGTGTGTGTTCATATATGGAGAGACTGGAGGACCACCTCAAAATGTCATTCTTCCTTAGGAGCCATCTTGGTCTTTGAGACAGGGTCTCTCTCTGGAATATGGAGCTTGCCAAGTCAGCTAGGCCGGCCAGCAAATGAGAGCCAGGGATCTGCCTGTCTCCCTCCCCAGAGCTCAGATTTCAAGTGTGTGTTTCTCACCCGGCTGCTGGGGATGGACCGCAGGTCTTCTTCCTTATGTAGCTCGGACTTTACTGACAGAGCTGTCCCCTCAGCCCTAATCCACAGGCTTTAGAAACATGAATGAACACCAAACACTTCCCCACTGAAGCTGTGACCAGACCTTGATGTGGAAGGCAGACACAACACCGAGAACTTTACTTAGACTTTTAAATCACTTTTAATGACCCGTGGTTTGGAGTCAAATCAAGAATCATTAGTCTTTCAAGACAACCAGGCTGACGGCTTGCCTTGGAGTCATGGTAGAATATGAATAATGTCAAAGGCATGCCAAACGCCTGCCATGGGGGGGGCTCAATAAAATTATTTGATGAATGCATTAATTATGAACAGCACATTTTAAATTTGGTTCATGGTATCTGAAACATGGCTGAGTGCCTAAACAAAGTCTAGGACTAATGCAGTGTAGGTGTCTGATGTCTGAAGTGAGTAGCCACGTCCGTGTGGGGATATGTGTGCATTTGCCTTCTACATCTCTGCACATGTACACATGCCATGTGATTAGTGAGTGTCACAGCAAGCAACCAGACCCAGGGAACACACTTAAGAGGCCAGGTTTCCCTGCCCACTTCTTGGTGGTTTAACCCAACAGAAATAATTCTTTTATGCTGCCAAGAGATATAATAAAGGTATAGATAGAGCCAAGCTTCCTACAAAGGGTAAGGTATAATGGTCTGTCCTATCTCTTTAAGAGACAAGCCCCGTCCACTTCCCCCTGCACCATTGAGGCAGGCAGATCTTCCTTCCACTTGCAGTCTGAGCTCTTTCCTTTCTGTCTCTCTCTCTCAAACAGGTAGCTGCTGCTGTGCCTCCTTCCCCCCATTCTCTCTCTCTCTTTCTCTATCTGCCTTTCTCTGCTCTTTCCCCTCTCCCCTTTCCCTTCCATAACCCACTAAATAAATATCCAACCTCACTCTGCATGACGTGCCTATCCATCTCAGTCTCTCACCTGCCACGTGGCTCCCTGCCTGGGACCTGGCTGCCTTCGTGGCTCACCGTGGTCTCGTGCCTGCTGCCCATTGCTGCCACTTGGGGACCTGCAGCATTTCTACCACTGTTCCCCTCTGGGATCCGTAGAGTTTTGTTTTTACCATTACATAAGGAGAAGACTGTTTCGTGGTCTCTCTCTAGCTTCTGAGTTCCCAGCAATGCTCAGAGTTCCTAAAGGCATGGCCACGACACTCCAGCTGTCACTGTAACTGGTACATTTCCCCATATAGCTCTTTGGTTTTGAGTCTCTTCCCTCCCTCGATTCTTTCTCTCCTTTTTTATTTTATTTTAATTAATGTACATAATGCCTTTGGAGATAGGCTTGTTATGTAGGCCAGGCTGTCTCCAAACCCATAATCCTCCTGTCTCAGCTTCCCACGTGTTGGGATTACAGGCATGTAGCAGTGCACCCAGTCTATGTATGTCACTTGTCCTTTCTTCTCCTAAGGACACCAACCCTTAGGCTTCTTCCAAGTCTAACTTCTTCTTGATATCCTTAGCTAATGGAATCTGTAAAGCCCTTTCCAAATGATAAGCTCACATTCTGCAGCAGGTCTAGGTGGCAGAGGTCATACTTCTGATCATTATGCTAAACATGCTACACAAGTGAGTTAGAAAGAGCACTTTTGACTAATAAAGCTCCCACCCAGGGCCCCTGGGGTAGGCTGGATTCCAGTCCTGGACTCACAGCCTTCCCGGGTACCCCTATGTAGGGCATCATTCCTACAACACACCTATCCAATACTCTGCCATTACCTAACATCTTTCTTTCTTGCTCTTTCTATTTCAGAATTCCATGCTGATCCTTGACTGACACTAATTTCATTTTTTTTTTTGCCTTGGAATTGTTCCTGACACAGGAGATTTGATTTCTCAACCCTCCCTTCTGTTCAAATTAGGATGTTGTTTGGATTCTTGAAATATGAACCAGCAGAGTGAGTTGGAAATAAATGGCACTTGACATGGGAGAGAGGAGCATCAGAGGTTATATAGAACCAGAAAATGTTTATCTCAGCCCCTGAAAAAGAATAAGAGTCACTGCCTTCAGTGGGAAGTGGAGGATAAATTGCCTCTCCAGGAATTTCCCATCCTCCTATGCCTCAGGTCAATAACCAGATTTTCATATTTACGGTCATTTATAAACTTCTAGTTTAGGGGGGTTGTTCTTGCTCTAAGCTGAAACACTCTGTCCTGGAGGGAGTGTATGAAGACCCAAAATGTAGGGGCTGGAGAGACGGCTCAGTGGTTCAGACACTAGCTGCTCTTCCAGAGAACTAGGGTTCAGTTCCTAGCTCTCACATGGCAGTAACTCCAGTTCCACAAGATCTGATGCCCTTTTCTGGCCTGTGTAGGCATAAATACCCATACATGCAGACAAAACACCCATACACATTAAAGATTAAATTTAAAAAACCCCACTAAGTATGTGAACAATTAGTTCACACTCAGGAAGTCCCTGAAACTTAGCAGATTCACAACGTGCCTCCTCCCTCAAGGTTACCCAAGCAGTCGGGACTTCTGAGAAGCAGGGACTCTCCTTCCAGTCAAGCTGCCAGCAAGCTGCCCAACGAATCCCAGGGTTCTAGCTTTTGAGGGTTGTCACAATGCTGACGTGGGCTTTTGGTAACACAGCTGCCTTTGAGTCCCCCATGTCCCCAGGTGGACTTCAGTGGTAACCTTACTTTGTTCTGTCATAGTTTTCTATCTGGGCTCAGTAGACATTTGTTCTTCTCCCCAAAGGGTATCACATAACAATAACACACATATCCATTACAGAAAGCTTCAGAAACCCAGACAAGCACAAGGGGAACGGTCACAATCGGTTTCATAATCACTGTTACATTTTTTTCATATTATTTTTTAAGATTTATGTATTTATTATGTATACAATTGTGCCTACAGGTCAGAAGAGGGCACCAGATCTCATTACAGATGGCTATGAGCTACCATGTGGTTGCTGGGAATTGAACTCAGGACCTCTGGAAGAGCAGCCAGTGCTCTTAACCGCTGAGCCATCTCTCCAGCCCCTCACTGTTACGTTTTGGTTTTTAAGAATGATATACAATATATGTAAGGGTATGAATACATACATGTACATTTTATTTTTTATAACAAGATTTTAATCATTTATGTTGCATGTGTGCACGCACATGTGCAGATGCAGGTACGTGTATGTCACAGCCCACATGTGGAGCTCAGAGGAAAAAGCACCTTTATCCACTCATCTGTCTCACTGATCCTACAATTTTTTTTAAACTGAAAAGGGACGGCTTTTTTTTTAACTGACTTTATATAAGTATACATTTCAATTAAAAGAAAAGGAAGAGACTGTATCAAAGAGATCTTTTCCAAAGGTATTCTCAGTAGTGATAAAGGGTTCAGAATATGGGATTTGTCCCCAAGCACAGCATGTGTTTAGCAGTTTTGATCTTGGAGGCCCATAGACATGGTACAATTTCTACCTTTTGGCTGTACTATCTAGGGCAAAAGCTTTCACCACCTCTACCCTGGGGCTTTCTATCTGTAAAACAGATACTTGGGTGACACTGGATGTCTGCTGGCCTTTGTCATCCTTAGGAGTTTCAAATAATAGAACCTCATTTATACTTTAGGGGAACTGCTCTTCAGTTTTCAGTCCCTGAGGTTTGGATCGAAGCCTCTTAAGTTGCAGGCACAGGTCCCAGGTGTGGCCGTCAGGGAGTGCAGAGATGCCTGGGACCCAAGGGCACATGCCTGGATCGAAGGCAATTGTTCCACTGGGGGAAAGCACCTGAGAATGTCACTCACACAAAGCTGAAGCGCAGGGGAAGGATGGTCCTGGTCACACCTGTAACTGGGCCTTTGTCTCCTTTGCAGTGGCAGAGTTTGTGTTCATGATGAAGTGATACTGGGGATGGGGACGGGTCTGGGAACCTACTGCTTGCTAGGGAAGCTGTTCTGGGTCAGCCAGAGACAGGAGTGACCTGTCAGGTGATGGTGGAGATTAAATGAAGTGACCCTTCAACAAATTTCGTACCTGTCATAGTTTGCTTCAGATGTCAACTCTGGGAGGAGGGAATCTGAACTAAAGAATCAGCTCCTTTGGACTGACCCATAGGCATGACTGTGGGAGCACTTTCTTGATTAATAATTGATATGGTGGGCCCACTCCCTGCCCACTGTGATGGGGTCACTCCTGGGCCTGTGGCCTTGGGGTTGTATAAGAAAGCTGGCCAAGCAAACTACAAAGCACAAACCAGTATTTCTTTTTGGCCTCTGTATCAGTTCCTCCCTCCAGGACCTGCCTTGGCTTCCCTTGATGGTGGATGTGACCTATAAACTAAATAAACTCTTTTCTCCCTTGGTTTGGTCAGTGTTTTATCATGCAGAAGAAAGCTAACTAGAATAGTACCATACATGACTGGTGTTCTCTCTCCATTTGTCTCTCTCTGTCTCTCCCATTCACTCTAGTGCTGAGATTACAGGCATGTGCCGCATGCCTGGCTCAGTTCTGTGCATAGAGTAAGGATGAAGTAGTCATTATCATCATTGTGGAGACCCAAAAATGTGAGCCTATTTCCACATTGACCAAAGGTCAGAGAGTTGGACCTTACCTCTATCCCTTCAAGGTTATTGTCTGTTTCTACCTCAAACAAAGGTCCAACCCAGACTTAGAGCAGAGACTTCTGCTCTCTCCAGGTTATTGTCAACAGAAGTGGCTATTATCCAGACCCTGCATTTCAGGAAGAGAGAAGTAGATATGTTTCTACCTCAAACAAAAGTCTAAGGATCCAACTAAGGTTCCAATTCCCCTAAGGAGATAACATTGGATTCCACCAACAGAATGGTTTGCCCACAGAATGTTTTGGTCTAGGGTGTGAATATGACTTGTTTTGTCCTAGCAACAGAATGTTTAATTATGCATGTAGGACCCGACATTCAGTTGGTGTGTTCATCTCCTTGTATCATGTTAATGCAGTTTTTTTAAATCTTACTTCTACCTTTTGGGGTCAGGGCATTTTAAGCAATAAGAAATTAAATGTGGGCAACTTCAGTATTCACTGGAACTCCCTCCTGATACTATTCTATGTTTCTCTTTTATTATTTTTGCATCTTCATACTCTTTTCTTATGTTTCTGATCCCCATGTCCCTACCATGGCAAGTGGTATTTTTGTCAAGGATGGTCCCCGACACATCATGATTATAATTAAATATTATCTTTATCAGACATTCTCGTGTTTCTCTAAATATGTTGTATTCGTGTCCAAATCAGGCTGGGAGACAGTTCAGCATACAAGCTCTAATTTGTTGTAAAGCAAATTAAAGGGCGGGCATGCTTCATAAAATTCTCAGAAAATGACCCGGGTTTCCATTAACCCCTTCTCTCTGTCGATAAAAAATTGATTACTTGAATGTGTATAACTTTAGGGTCACTAGTCTGACAACGTTAAGAACTTGAAGTTCTCAGAAAAATGAGAGGAAAGAAATAGAGCACAAAGGCCTGTGTCACATCACAGCCACGGACCCTGAGGAGATGTATCAGGGACAAAATCCTGCACGGAGGCTCCCAAGGACACTGCTTAATTCTCAGGAAAATAGCCCACACCCTACTTTCTTAAGATTAAACCAACTGATTCTGTGTCCTTGAAGAGACATCAAAGTTCTAGTTGGCCAGGATACCAGATCTGAAACTCTCTAGGAGTCAGTATGAAGGGTTCTGTCTCCTCCACTCTATCAGACATCAGTCAAGAGACAGGGCCTTGTGACCATTCATACACATGGAAGGCAAGTCTCAGTGTCCTCAAGTCTGAACTCTTCCCCCTTCAAGAGTCTGCTCGAATGTGCCTCTGAGCCTCACTAGCGCTCTCAGTTCCTTGTGCCACACGACCCATGCTGGTACTTCATGCTCTACGCTGTCGCTTGGTGCCCTATGCTGGTACTTCATGCTCTACGCTGTCGCTTGGTGCCCTATGCTGGTACTTCATGCTCTATGCTGTCGCTTGGTGCCCTATGCTGGTACTTCATGCTCTATGCTGGTACTTCATGTCCTATGCTGGTACTTCGTGTCCTAGGCTGGTACTTCATGTTCTATGCTGTCGCTTGGTGCCCTATGCTGTCGCTTGATGCCCTATGCTGGTACTTCATGCTCTATACTGTCACTTGGTGCCCTATGTTTTCACTTGATGCCCTATGCTGGTACTTTGTGCCCTATGTTGGCACTTCGTGTCCTAGGCTGGTACTTCATGTTCTATGCTGATACTTCGCGCCTTATTCTGGCACTTCACTTGCATAATCTCATTTTACCAGTGAGCCTGTGAGAAAGCCAAGGTTTCCTTAAGATTGATGTATTTAAAATCACACAGGAGGCATCTGGGTTCAGTTATGGCTTGACTCCCTACAAGTGGTGGGCAGGGATAGTGCCCTAGGACAACAAAATACTCTGAAGGGGGCTGTGAGTGAGCCCTGTACCAGATGCTCTACGTCAATCCTTATCTGACTTCTCCAGACTTCAGTTCCTGAATCCACAGATTCAGAAGTCATAATTTTGATAATGTATTCTTTATGTCTTATGGAAGATGTGGGTCTCATATTGTACAATATGCATTTCTGCTAGAAGATTACAATATTTCGTGTATTAACAGTCATGGTATCAAATAAGAGTCACATTTAAAACACACTGAAGCTACTCTGCTGTGACAAAATCAGGAGATTTCAATAAGGATGCTCTTTACTGCCAGCTTGACTGGAAACATACATGTGGATGCATCTATGCAGGTATTACCAGAAAGGCTTAAATGAAGTGGAAAGACCTATCTACCTATGATGTAGGGGACATTATCCCTTGGGTTGATGTGCTGGACTGAATAAAATGAGCTGAGCACCAGCATCTGTCTCTGCTTCCTGACTGCGGATGGAGTGTGATCAGCTGTCTCAGGAGGATGGACTGGTACCCTCCAACTGTGAGCCACAGAGAACCCTTCCTTAGGTAGGGCTTCTTTGTAACTATTTTTTTACTGCAACAAGGAAAGCAACCAATAAGGAACCAAGTAAAGAAAACAACTATTTCTCAGGCCATAGTTTTCAGAACTTCATAATCTGAAATTAGCTAAACGCTGGGAAGTATTCTAGAAAAATAGAAAATGAACTTTATCATCAATAAAATTTTCATCTTTTGTTTAATTTTTACACTTTATCATCAATAAAATTTTCATCTTTTGTTTAATTTTTACATTGGGATGAAATACAGGTACAGGCACTATAAAATTTTGTCTATTTATTTCATTATAGATGAAAACATAAAGGTTCTTTAGAAAAATAAAACAGTGGTCAAGTTTTCTCCCAGACAAGTTTGCCTGTGTATGTGTGGAGGAGTGAATTTGCCCAGTGTTGACTGCACTTAGTAAAGGTGGTAAGAACAGGTGCTGTGAGTCCGAGTTAGCTGTGTTTATTTTGGGGTAAGTGATAGACACACAACCCAAACCAGATCCAGAGAACAGGGGTGTTTACTAGGTTCTGGAAACTAGAAAGTTTGGGACAGAGCTGTGGGTGGAAGATAGAGATGACCTTGGAACCACAGTTGCTCCCTCCTCATCCCAGTCCAGTGCCTCTGGCCGCTGTGTTGCCTCTCATCTCCACCCCATGTGGGTTCCTATACCCTCTCAATGCAGCCCAGATTTCTCAGTGGGTCAGAGGTTACCTACCTATAAATCGCCTACAGCTTAGTATGCAAGCAAGCATACAAAGTGGCTGCCGTGGCATAGCAGATTCTTACTTCCTTTGTGTACCCTGAAACCATTCCCTTTTGTCCTGAAACCACTCCTCTTTGCTCCATCAATGACTCCAAGATTTTGATTAGGAAAACCTAGTTCAGATAAGATGACTCCAGATGTAAATAGGAGAGACTGCAGCTCTAGCAGGTGTCACAGGAGGAGCCGAGGCTGGATGAATCTCTCTGTTGATTCTGAGACTTGCCAGTGTTCTCCAAGTACTCAATACTAATCTATGATGGTTAATACTGACTGTAAACATGACAGGAGCTAGGGTCATCATGGAACAAACATCTGTGTATATCTGTAATGGAGTTTCTAGCCTAACTGAAGGGCAAAGAGCCACCCTAAGTGTGGGCGGCACCATTCCACTGTCTGCAGTCCTGGACTGCATCAAGAGGAGAAAGTGAGCTGAGCATCAGCATTCAGCTCTCTGCTTCCTGACTGGAGCTGCTATGCGATCATCTGTCTCCGTCTCCTGCTACAGTGACTTCACCACCATGATGGACTGTACCCTCAAACTGTGAGCCAAATGAAACACTCACTCTAGTTGCTTGTCACAACAATGAAAAAGCTAACCAATATAGCCCCTTCTTCTTTTCCTTTCTCTACTGCCCCTCATGAAGCTTTCGTCCTACAGCTGATTTCCTCAGGAGCACCCGGGGCTGTTCCTCTAGTTAGATCTAGAAGATGGAGTTCTGTCCAATGTTGTAAGTTGATCCTTTTGGGCAAAGTAGCTGTAGCAAGAGAAACGAAGGGATTGGTGTGCTTGGTCCTGGATACACAAAGCTTACAATTCAGAAAGAATGGGCTGCCATCTGGGCTTACCTCATCTGTGGAGTGTGGCTCACACAATAATTGCGGAGGTACTGAGGAAATGGAAATCAAATGCTATGATAGTTTGGATGAAAACCGTCACTATCTCATAGGAATGGGCACTATTGGGACATGTGGCCTTGATGAAGTAGCTGTGGCATTGTTGGAGGAAATGTGTCACAGGGTGGGGGATGGAGCTTTGAGGTTTCAGAAACTCAAGCCAGGCCTAGTGTGACTCATTCTCTTTCTGCTGCCTGCAGATCCAGATGTTGAACTCGCAGCTGCTTCTCCAGGACCATGTCTGCCTACATGCCACCATGCTTCTCGCCATGATGATAATGGACTAAATCTCTGAACTGTAAGTCAAGCCCAATTAAATGCTTTCCTTTATAAGAGTTGCCATGGTCAGAGTGCCTCTTCACAGCAATAGAAACCCTAACTAAGACAGACGCCAAGAACAACATCTACCATACACGCTCCCCCAGGGGGCACAAGTAGTCTCAATGGATGAGACTTGCTTAGCTTACATCAACTAGCTGATCTGACCTGAATCTGATCCTCCATTCTTTCCTACTCCCTTCCTCCAAATTACAGGCAATCAAGCAAAGACAATGGGATGAGAGAGAAACTCCATCCACTGGAGCTCCTGGGAAATCAAAGCACCCCTCTCCTTTATATGGGAGTGAAGGAGGCAAGGACGATTCACACAGTTAGAGCTGGAGACATCCGCAGGAACCCATGTTTAGCTAAACGTAAACATTGATGATCATATATGAAAAGACTTAAGAAGCATGCAAATCTTCAGGTAAGTATAGACACATAATATATATTTTGCTCTTTCAGCTTGAAGGCATCTAAGAAATAGCATCCCAAGATTAGCGAGCACGCCTAGTGTCCAGCTCTTAGTTACAAGTACTATTCCTGCCCCCTCCCCCAACACACATAAGTTACCATAGTGCCAGAGAGTAAAGTACCCAATTCCCAACTACAGATAAAACCAGGCTTGTCTGTGGCTCAGTGGGAGAGCGCTTGTGCATTATATGTGAGATCCCAGGCTTGAGTGACCACCTGACACAAAGCCAAACCAAAAATTCATGCAGGGGACATGCAGTCAAGGACAGGATGAGCTCCTAGTGGACAAAATGGGAACAGTTTTAGCAACAGAACAGCCATATGAAGGCCCAACCCAAAGAAAGCATGGAGAGTCTTGTGTCCAGACTGAGAGGAACAGGGGAGTAAGTGACCAATGGAAGAGACACCAATCTCCTGCAGGAGGACCCCAAGTAAGCCATGGCAACACTCGGCCTTCCAGGATCAGAGCAAACTCCACACACCTCACCTGTGGGTCATGTTTCCTTCCTGTATGCAGAACAGGAAGGGAGACAGGACAGGGTGACCACCCAGCAAGTGCCACCTCAGTCAGGTGACCAGGCCCAAGTTAGTAGGCTTTTGTTGTTGTTGCTGCCGTTTTTTGTCTTTGTAACCTTGGCTGGCCTAGAGCTGTCTATATAGAAAAGGCTGCCCTTAAACACATAGAGATCTGCCTGCCTTTGCCTTGTCAATGCTGGGAATAAAGGTGTGCACCGCCTCATCCAGCCTGTTGTGAATCTTGCAGACAGAGCACACATGAGAAACGCTATAGTGCAGATGGTTTTTCTTCTAGAGCCCCATAATCTGGGACTATAATATTTTACGTGAGTAAAATTTTTCAAGTATTCTGATAAGGAGAGCTTCCCAAATAACCAACCAGTGTTCTTCCCAGGTGGCAAATGCCTTAAATGCCTATGGCAAAACCTAAAAGCAAGCCCCACCCAAACCTGTCAGAAATAGGCAGTCTAAGAAACGACTGCAGTGTCCAGCTTTAAAAGATGACAACATACAACAAAGTCTGCTGAATGGGACCCTGGAACAGGGACTCTAAATGGACATTAATAAGAATGTCTCAATATGACTTCATCAACACAGTTGAACCCCAGCAGTGGAAGATCTTATAAGTCGCAGAAGCTGGGTACTGGCTGGGACAAGGTGGACCCTGCCTCTGTTCTCTAGTTCGGTCCATAAATACTCACGGAGTAGCCACCATGAGGTCATCTCTGCCTTAGCGCTCAGGCTAAGTGATTAATGATGCAGGCAGTGCACCTGGGATGGGAGGAGTAAATCAAACCCAGTGCTCGCACAGCTTTGGATGCAACGAAAACAGACTATGGACCAGGATGAGCTAGGAGATCTAGAGGGATGGGAAGTGTCCATGCACATCTTGGAAGGCGTCTTTGTTAATAGGACATTGGAACATAGACCCGAAAGTGAGGCCCCTTGCTAGATGAGGATGTGGAGAGGAACACAGTTGATGGAGGAGGGTCTATGTGTTACTTTCATTGGTTAATAAAGAAATTGCCTTGGCCCTTTGTTAGGACAGAAAAAATTAGGTAGGCAGAGAAAACAGAACAGGATGCTGGGTAGAAGGTAGTGAGAGAGACACCATGGAGCCAGCCGCCAGGTCAGATATGCTGAATCTTCCCTGGTAAGCCACCTCGTGGTGCTACACAGATTATTAGAAACAGGTTAATCAAGATGTGAGAATTAGCCAATAAGAAGCTGAAACTAATGGGCCAGGCGGTGTTTAAATGAATACAATTTGTGTGTTGTTATTTCGGGACGAAAAGCAGGCCTGCCTGCAGCTCATCACTACAAATGGCGCCGACAGCTCCTTCTACATGCAGTCCAGTGACTGAGGGAGAATAGAAAGAGATGAGGGCAGGGCTTAGAGAAACTGAGACGGGCAAGGGCTCATAGTTGATTTATTTATATGGGGACATGCACATGTGTGGAGGTGAGAGGACAACTTTGGGGGTTCCCATCTTGCCAAGGCAGGCTCTCACTTGTTTCTGATGGTTTGCTGCATAAAGCAGGTTAGCTAGTCCTCAACTTTCTGGGCAATTCTGTCTCCACCTCTCATCTCACCCCAGGATAGCTAGAAATGCATTTTATGTGAATCATGAAGATCTAATTTAGGTCATGAGCCTTACAAGGAACATGCTTTTACAGGTTGATGAATTTCTCCCACCCAAGAATTTTATTCTTAGTGTGATGGGAACACACACACACACACACACACACACACACACACACACACACACACACACTGGACAGCTCTAAACTGGCACAGTGACCTGCTTTGGTCTAACTTGTTCAAGATTATTTCAACAGCTATATGGAAAATGAACTATAGAGGGCGCTAGAGTAGACCCACTCAAACCAGAGTAGGCTTCTGCAGTGGTCCAAAGGATGGTAGAGATGGTGGGAAGCATGTTTTGTGGCCGAACTAATAGGACTAACTTGAGTGGGAGTGGGTATGTGTCAGACAACAAAGCTGAGTTCTAGGGTCCACAAGATGTCACATTCGGCAAAGGCACTTGCAACCAAGCTGGACAAATGGACCCACATGGTAGGAGGAAATACCAGTCTGGAAAGTTGCCCTTGAGCTATCTAACACGTGTGCTCTAGACCACATGCACACAAAAACACATACACACACACACACACACACACACACACACTCGCATGTGCTTACACATGATTAGAAAATGATCTGGGAAGAGAATCAAGACGCAAGCTACATAACATCATACAGGTCGCTCAAGTCCTTGAGGTCATGACTGTCCTCTAAGGCCAGCATCTAATTCTGAGAGGGCGACAGATAGATTCTGCTACATGACATCATCCCTGTTTATTGAGACCTTTGTTCAGGCACGAACCCTCTAATGAGACTCATCTCAAAGATCAAAGGGAACCGCAGGAAACTGGTGAGGAGCAAGGATGTGTTTCCTCTCACTGGGGTGGCTGGGGAGGCGGCCAAGTGCAACCAGCAGCTTCTCCATTGTCTCCTCTCCATTCAAATCCCAGGAGGGCGGAGACTCCATTCTCCCCTGCACAGCAAGTGCCTAGCGGTCTGTGTGCCAGAAACATTTGCCCAACAACTGTGGAGTATATTGACAGAGGCATATCACGGGACCAGGAGGGAGCCCAAGTCCTTTTCAGAAACCACATTTTAGGAGCTGGCAAGAGAGTCAGCGGGCAAGGAGCTTGCCGCTGAACCTGACAGCTTGAGTTCATGGTGGAAGGAGAGAACCAGCTACTACAAGCTGTCCTCTGACCTCTGACCTCTGACCCCTGCACGTGCACAATGTGGCAAGCTCATGCACATACACACACAAAATAAATACCTGCAGCATTTTTTTTTCTGAAAAAAGGCCCTATTTTAAGAGAAAACAGGCTACCCCCAGAAGACAAAGAATAGAGTTCAAGGACGGTTCTGAGTCTGAGCAATCAGTGAGACAGTGCAGGGAATGTGGAATTGATCTCGCAAGTGACAGCATGTGACAGTGACGGGTGCAATCTTGCTGATGAATGTATGTGCTCATCACAGGATCATCACGTCAGAGCTGGGAGAGATCTCAGGAAACTTTGGATCATCTGCTCATTTCTTTATAGATGAAGAAAAGACGAAGGATAACCTTGGGAGTGTCCTCGCTTTCCACCAGGTGTATAAGCCAGTCTAGCTAGCCCTTAAGTTTCTGGGGGATTCTCCTTTCTTGGCCTCCCATCTCAATATATAAAAGCTGGGATTGTAGAAGTTACCGTGTGCAGCTGGACCTGAGCTCTGCAGATCCAAAATCGGGTGCTCACACCGGCACGCCAAGCGCTCGGCTCGGCGACCCAACACTCAGCCCTATTTCTTTTTTATATTGCTGATCCCTAACTGCTTTAAGCTTCCTTTTCCACGTGAAGGCTCAAAGAGTTTTCTGAAGCAAAATGGAAATATAGTCTTCAAAAGTCTGAAATCTATTCACAAGGAAAACACTTATTTTAGAATTTAGCTTCATTTTTTAAAAAAAATCTCTTAGCAAAGTTCTTATCATTCACTGAAGATTGGGTAGCTCATCATGTTCCCTTTTTCATTTGGCTGCCTGGAAGCTTATAACTAAATTTAGCACTTACTCCTTCAGTAATAGTGGTCTCGATTTTTAGCAAACAGTACTTATTACTCCCCTCCATGACCCTCTTATACAGCTATTTTAATGACTTTATTGCATATGTATCTTTTTAAAATATTTATTTATTATGTATACAATGTTCTGTCTGTGTGTATGCCTGCAGGCCAGAAGAGGGCACCAGACCCCATTACAGATGGTTGTGAGCCACCATGTGGTTGCTGGGAATTGAACTCAAGACCTTTGGAGGAGCAGGCAATGCTCTTAACCTCTGAGCCATCTCCCCAGCCCCGCATATGTATTTTTTACTGTAGTCACCTCAAATTCTTTTTGGAAGCCAGCCAGGTACAAACCACCAATAAACCAAAACAGAAGGCGAATTTCATCTTGTTGGGCTCTACAGTGATGGTCACTTCCAGGATGATGTCCACTTTGAGATCGCATCCGTGACTTGAAAGCCCAGACTGTCCCTCATGGCCTCATGTTTAGAGAGAAGGAAGTCACCACAGGACAGATTGCATACAAATGGCTAGTTCTAAAATTGTAGGGTCTGCCTGCTAACCAGGCAAGCCCATGGAAAATGTGCTGAAAATGAAAACAAGATGTGAAAGGCGAAAGCCTCCTTCCCCACACTGACATGGCAGAACTGCACTTACAGCAGGGCCCTCAGGGGGCCAGCCTGGGCACTGAGTGGTCAGCAGGTGGCCGGCTGGGTCCCATCCACCCTCAAGTTTTCTGCTCACTACAACCACAAACCTGACCCTCACCACGAAGGAGACATGAGATCACGCAGCCTCTATCTCCTCTGGATTCTGGCCACGTAAAAAGATTAAGCCACAAGGTTTTCTCTTCCCTCCCTAGATGAAATTCTTTCTTAACCACAAAAATTTCACCCAGGCAGAGTTTGAAAAGCAATAAAGGAGTCGGTGGGGATCTTGCCCGCCGGCTCTCTTTTCTCTTTGAACCTTGAGTTACCCTTGGTGTGGAGGCAACAAAAGAAAGAAAGCAGCCCCCGGAAAATGTCCGACTGTTTATGCATTTGAATCCGAGATGCCTGGTGGCAGTTTCTTCGCACTTTTCAGAGTTTGTGAATTAGCTCTTTATTCCTCTGGCATTGGACATCATTTCTGTGATCATCGAGGAGATATGTTCAAAAGAAAAATGGTTTCCAGGATCCTGTTGCCTGAGGCAATATACCTTCTCTCTAGGGCCCATTGGGATTCTATTCATGATCTCCTGCGAGTCAGAGCCAATTTGTTCAGATGGTGACAAGAGGATGCTGCCCCAGTGTTCCTAACACCTTGAAGGATGAGACACATCCAAGAATCCATGATGGTTCTTTAGAAAGGCTTCGGTGCAGTGATAACTGCAGGCAGGACAGTGGCCTGGCAGCGACGGCTCAGCGGGTTCTCACCAGCCCCAGGCTGCCTTGTTCTTCAGCCTCGTCTAACTCTTACCTGCAAGTCCTGCACAAACAACCCTTCTGATTCAGAGTCCCTAAAACTCAGAGAACACTCATGGGTGCGTCATGGAGCGGCTCTGCCACTCTGACGGGTCCTCAAAGCAAAGCTGAGGGCTGAGGAGATGGCTCCATTGATGACGTGCGGGCAGGCCCAAGCATGAAGACCTGGGCTCAGATCCCCAGCTTCTGTAATAGCAGCTCTGGGGAGGTGGAGACAGGAGGCTCCCTAGAGTTGGCCAGCAGCCAAATCTTCAAGCTCCTGGTTCCGTGAGAGACCATGTCTCAAAATAAGATAAAATAATAAAAAAGATGGGGAGAATTGAGAGAGATACTGGATGTCTACTCTGGTCTTCATATGCACAAACATGTATGTACACACAGCGTGCAAAGGAGGGAGGAGAAAACACACATTACTGGCTCTGCTCCCAGGTTTTACGATTCTGGAGGGCTAGCTGGGGTCTGAGAACTTACATTTGAAACAAGTTTTCATGATGCTGTAAAGGGACCACTGTATGTATTGCAGTGTGCGTATAATTATTAATAGCTATCTTTACACGGTGCAGTTGACACTGTTTATGTTAAGTGATGCCAGCTTTTATCATAATGAACTTGTAGCTTAACTCTGAAACAACCTAGTGTAAATAAGAAACCCCAGCAAACTGGAGGGGAAAAAAATCCTACTAACTATGCAATAAAAATAGCCTGATTTTTTAAAAGTGGATTGTCAGCACTCAAGAAGGGTTCTAAGAACTTTAAGGGCTTCCACGGGAAGTGGCAAGATGCCTCCGAGGGTAAAGGTGCCTACTGCCAAGCCTGAGGACCTGAATTCCTTTTCGAGCACATACCAAGTGGAAAGATAAAACCACTTCTGAACAAGGACTTCTGACCTCCACACATGCCTCCCTCAACATGCACACACAAAATAAACAATCAAAGTAATAAAAAAGTAATAAAAATTAAGAGATTGCTAGGGTTCTATCTCCCCTGTCATATCCATGTGCATTTATTGCAAGTAGAGAGAGAAAAGCTGACCCAGCTCCTTCTTAAGGTTTCATGTTTCTCTTAACTACAGTTAAAAGGAAAAAAAAGCGCCCAGACTTCGTCATTATGGTAAAAAAAGAATTCTTCAACTTGTTTCAAGCAATTAAGGAGCCAGCGAATGCGGTCGTTGCAAGGCAGTTAGAAACAGCAGCTCAGAAAGAGCAGAAGAAACAGACCAACTACAAGACTCAGGGACTGTTCAAAACCGTCCCCACAACAAAGGAGAAGAACGCGAATCCCTAACCTGAGGGCATCCGGTAACACCAAGACCAAAGATAAAAAAGCTGCGATGAAAGGCAGCCGCGTGGACGGCCTCGTGTGGGGAGAGGGCAGGGTCGAAGGTTAAGATGGTTTCCCAGCGGGAGCCTTTGGCGGTCCTGCAGCTCCAACAGAGATCAGAAAACCCCCTGTCTGCCTCTTCCCCGTGCCACGCACCACTCTGTCCAAGAACAAAACTTCTTTCTAATCAATTTGAGCCAGACGCCCGCTCCACGGGCAGCACGCGGGTACCAGAGCTTGCACAGAACGCAAGCCAGTCCTGGCTCAACATCCAACTTTTCCAACTCCATCAAGATCTGAATTCTCCCGTGAAACAAGAGAATGAGCTCCAGTTGCCTGGCGATGGCTTTTGAAAAATTAAACAAAGAGCACATGTTTGCAAGAATGCAACCAGACGCCTCGCCCTGACACTTGCGACCCGAAATCTACAAGCCGCTCTCCCTGACACTCCTTCATGGAGGGGTATGGGTGTCACCAGGGTGGTCTGCGTGTCTCACGGGGTGGAAAGAGGTTAAGAGTGGGTGAAACTTGGAATCCGCTTCTCCCATCCATCCAGCCCCAAGCCGCCCTTGAACTTGGCACCGGTGCGGTTAGCGAGACGCTCGTCCCCAGATGGGAGGGATCCAGGCTGCCACGACTCACCTCGCCAACTTCTCGCGGCTGGCGGCGCGCGGGCGGCCGGCTCGGGGGCGCGGACGCGGGGGCCGGCGCCTAGGGGAGCGTCGGCCGGCGACCCCGGGGAAGGCGTGCGGCTCCGGAGGGCGCGTGGGGACCGGCGCGTGGCGGCGCTGAGGGGCAGCCTCGGGAAGCGCGGGGAACCCAGGGGGCTCCGGGTCGCGGCGGGTGCGCAAGGACAGCAGCGCCAGCAGCAGCACGGCCAGCGCCAGGAGAAGCAGCGCTGCCGCCTTACTGCGGAGCTTCATGGTGCGGCGCGGCGGCCCCGGGGCGGCGGGGACCCTCTGCGCATCGCGGCCCCGTGACGGCGGCAGCGCGCAGCGTCCAGGCTGGCTCGCCCGGGACTGGGGTCTAGGCTGGCGGCTGCGGAGGAGGACTGGGAGGAGGTGGAGGGGGAGGAGATGAGAAGCAGGGGGAGGGCTGGGAGGAGGCCCGTGAGGACTCGGGTGGAGCAGCCCTCCCTACCGTAGTGTGTGGAGTAGCGGCTCTGCAGCCCACCACCGGCTGCCAGGAGCGTAGACCTCAGGTAGCGCAGGCTCGCCACACCTTCATTCATTCACTTCATTCATTCAGTGAGTACTCATACTCACCCACGCACTCAAATTCACTCTCCAGTTCACCCAGTCATCCTCAAACTGTCTCTTCCCCCATTCAAGCCTGTATCCACTCACTGAGGACTCCCTCTCCTATTCACTCACTCGTTGTCCCACCGGCTCCTTCACTGTGCACACTCACCCCTTCCACCCACAACTCCACCCAGTTCCCTCATGCGTTTGTTTATTCTGTACATGTTTCCGTCATTGCTTTCATCCATCTATCCTGCAGGCTTGGGCACCAACCCAGTCCCTCTTGACCCAGGGCAGAATTTTTGGCACTAATGAATAACTGCTGGATATAACCCCTCTGGATCCATGTACTCTACCGCAACTGTAGAATGGTTTGCAAGGTTTACATTTGAAACCTGACAGTCCCTGGTTTGGTGAACCTGAGATAAGCACCGAGCTTTCCCAAGCTTGCAAAATGAGAACGATAAGGGTGCTACACGAGGCCTCTCTGAGCATTAAGTTAAATAATCCTTTCAAACAGAGCTGCACAGTATGGGGCTCAAAATGGAATTTGTAGCAACGACTACAACAAAACAGTCTATCCTCCAGACACACGTGCACATTTTGTTTTCCTTCTGGCATAGAGTTAAGATAGAGTAATAACTTCACCATCAAATGTGAGAATGGGCTCTTCAGAGATCTCGTCATTGGCAATCAGCAGATCCAGGTCAGAACTACACAGCTGTCTTCCTAGGCATTCCAGTCAGGATCTGAAGCATCAGGAGATCCTTTTCCATTCTGCACGAACCGACAGGAGGCATTCTCTTAACTCCCTCTGTGACACATCTGTTGGACAAAAAACACTCGGGATCACATTGTCCCTGGGTGTCTAGAAGACTGTTGTCTTATAACTCATCTAAAATTTAATTACATTATAAATCATTACATTAGCATCTGATTGTAAGTCTTTGGGGACCCATTGTACTTAAAGTTCTAGCAGTAAGGCTGTCTAATAAATGGGAAGCTCTTACCAAGCAAGCATCTCAAATATAGCTGGGGTGCCGTTGGACATCTATATGGCAAACCTGGAAAGACAGGAAGACGTTCAAACAATGCACTGGTTCTCCCTGGCTTTGTGAGGAGCACAGGTGTCATAAATCCCACTGCGAAGTGTCTAGACTTGTGGGAAGGGTGCTTTGGGTGGTCACAGTAATTAGCAGGTTCTCTTGGCATGTTGCTGACACTGCAGCGGGGATCAGGACACTTGGCAGAGTAAAATATTGACCTGGGCCAAGGGCCAACATAGATACTCCAGACCTGACATTTGACTTTTAGATTCAGAAATGCCGTTAGTTTGGAGTATGGCCCCATAGTGAAGAAAGCTCCCCTGAATCTGCCTAGGTGTTTTCCCACTTCCTTAAGAATGTTGCAGACAGCAAAGACCCAGGAAGGCAAAGTAGGTCAAAGTAATACATCACAGTGTGGCCAGGGTTTGGGCAGTGAACACAAAGAAAGAACTTGGAACCGATAGACTGAATCAGAGGGCTGGTTTTGGGGAATCCTCTGATGGATATGTGTGCGTGATTGTTTATGTGGGGGTGCACATGTGTATGCAGTTGCAGATGTGTGTACAGGTACATGTGTGTGTATGTCTGTGGACAGCAGAAAACACTTGGGATGTGGTTCTTTAGGCACTTTCTGCCTCTGTTTGGGGAAGCAGGATCTCACATGGGCCTGGAGCTCACCTAATAGGTTAGGCTGGTTAGGCAGCAAGCCCTAGTGACCTCCCTGTCTCCATCCCCAATGCTGAGTTTATGAAGAGTGTACCAACACTCTTAAAGGAAGGGAGGAAAGTCCTCTGCTTTTTTTTTTAATGTGAACTCCAGCCTTCGTATGACCAAGGCAACTTATAAAAGAACACATTTAAAACTATAATTAATTATACTTTTAGAGGGTTGTAGTCCCTGATAGCAGAGTAAATGCTTGTTGGTTCCTCTCTCAGCCTCCCAAATCTATTTCTCCTTCTGGAATATTGACACCTATAACTCCTGGTTGCTCCTGACAGAAATTAGACCCATTCTCTTTCCCTCGCTTTCTAGATGAATTTCTATAGCCTCATAAGAAGAGGCTCCAACATATAGTCGGGTAAACTCTTGTTTCTGCATTTTTGTTTGTGTTTTTGAGACAAGGTCTCACTATGTTACTTCAGCTGGCCTGGAACTTGCCACGTAGACCAGGCTGTTCTCAGATTCACAGAGATCCTCCCTCTTCAGTCTCCTGAGTGCTTCCCTTAAAGATGTGGGCCACGATGCCTAGCTACAATGCATATCTGATTTCACAATTTCTGCATGTTGGGAATGAGGTTGGTTGGCCACGGTGTGATGTCCAATCAAAAGGTTCAGCTGGGGAAGTGTGGCAGATGGAAGGATCAAGTTTCTCTTGTCAACTGTACTTGACTGGCTGGTGACCAGAGACCTCCCTCAGGTCCTTGCCAGGGGACTTCCTCTTTCTGTCAAGACAGGGTCACAAGATAAGCCAGATAGACCCTCCTAACAAAATTTAAAACTACAGGCTTTTTCCGACCTCATCTCAGAGATGAAAAATCCCATTCATTGCTTTGCCACCTTTCTGTTTGTTCAATCCAATGCACACCCGTAGGGAGGGAATTACATGGGGTCTGAATGTCGGGAGGAGGAGACACCTGGAACTCTCTCGAGACCTTATCTTCCTACTCTCACCCCCCCATTCAAGAAAATAATTATTTTTGTTGGTTGCCTCTCCCAAACCTAACCAGTAGCTGTGTAGAACCTTCCACAGAAACCATTACCAGGCAGGAACAGCCAACCCTTACCTAACAAACTCTGGAGGCTCTGTGGGACAGTAATGAGAGCGAAAACCCTCAAGGGGGATAGTTATAGGGACTTCACAGTTTCGTGAGGTTTTCTCTGGGAAAAGTTGCCACTTCCAACTCTTCACAGCAAGTATTGGAGTAAAAGCTCCTCCCACTTCCGTCAGGGGACAAGACGCTAAACCATTTTGAAGCCCACCAGGCCTTCCTAAGAAGGCCTCCCTTCAAGAGAGCTTCCAGAAAGCCTAATTGGAGTGTAACAGAACACTACCAACCTTGGGAAGGGAAACATCTAACTTCAGCCCCTTCCTGTTAGTTCATTCTACTTAAGACTGGTGTGGGGCACTGAGGAGCTCTTGTGATGTCCCCTGCTGCCACAGACAGCAGAGACTTTGCAAGACTGACGCCCGATCTCAGCACTGCTGAATGCTCCTTTCCTTCGCACCTTGTCAGTACCTCCCCAAAGCCACCTGACCTCAGTTCCTTACACCCAGGACAGAATTCTTGACATTCAGCAGCAACAAAAACATCCTAAAACACGTGAAAAGGCAGAAGATGCAGAGTGAAGAGATAATACCTGTACCAAATGAGTTTCAGAAGCCAGGCGGTGGTGGCACACGCCTTTAATCCCAGCACTCGGGAGGCAGAGGCAGGCGGATCTCTGTGAGTTCGAGACCAGCCTGGTCTACAAGAGCTAGTTCCAGGACAGGCTCCAAAACCACAGAGAAACCCTGTCTCGAAAAACAAAAAACAAAAACAAACAAACAAACAAAAAAAACAAATGAGCTTCAGATTTGCCGCTGGTGTGACACCATTGATGGGATTGCCAGTTAGGAACTTCAAACAAGAGTTCTTCATATACTAAAAGCTCTAGTGAGGGGCTGGAGAGATGGCTCAGTGGTTAAGAGCACTGGCTGCTCTTCCAGAGGTCCTGAGTTCAATTCCCAGCAACCACATGGTGGCTCACAACCATCTGTAATGAGATCTGGCGCCCTCTTCTGGCGTGCGGGCATACGCACAGACAGAACATCGTATACATAATAAATAAATAAATAAATCTTTAAAAAAAAAAGCTCTAGTGAGAAGGGCAAGACAACACATAGGAACAGATGTGATAAAAAAAGATGGAACTTCTAAGAACCAAGAAGAGGTGCTAGTGATTAGAAAAATAAAGCCACTGAACACATATGAAGATTTTTTTTCCAGACAGGGTCTCATTTCCTCATGTCCAGGATGGTCTTGAGGCTACCATGTAGCCAAAGATGAATCCTCCTCAGGGCTGGAATTACAGACATGTGTAAAATAAAGGTAGCCAAAATCTTAACAGATGGGGGCATAGTTCATAAGTCCACCCCATCTGAGGAGTTACTGGTGGCTGGTGGCTAGTGGCTATAGGGAAAGGGAGAGTCACTTTTGTTCAAAGTCATAGGCCCTGAGAGGCCACCCATGCTCCAACAGATGATCCCTGTGCACGTAGGAGCATCACTAAGGACATACAGCAGGTGTTAACTAAAGAGAGAGAGTGTGAGTTGGAAGGGGAAAACAGAGGGGCTGGGGAGAAATCAAAGGGAAAGAAATGGGGGTGCATTGAATCCAAACATACTATTTGCATGTATGAATATTAAATGAGATATTTATAAGAAATTTAATGAAATATGTAATATCTTTCCAAATCTGTAGTAATAAGAGTGGCGGGGCTGCGTCCCCAACACCCCGGCTACCTGCACAGCTAGCTTTACCCTAAATAATTACACGGACACTGTATTCTTTTAATCACTGCTTGGCCCTTTAGCTCTTGCCCTTACTGGCTAATTCTGATATACCGATCAACCCATCTCTAATAATCTGTGAGCACCGGTCTTACCGGGAAGATTCTAGGTTGGAGCTTCATCGCGTGTGTCTGCCCGGGAGCGGGGCATGGCGTCTCTCTCGAGGTGTCTGCTCCCGAGAGAAGAGCTGTGGAGTCTGAGCTCACTTCCTCTTCCTCCCGGCATTCTGTTCTGTTTACTCCACCTACCTATGTCCTAACCAATAAAATGGGCCAAGGCAGTTCCTTTATTAGCCAATGACCTTCCTCCATCACAAATCCATGTACATCAAGAGAATAAAAGAACACCATCAATTTTATGATTACAGATTTGATAGCCTGAATAAAATGGACAAGTTTCTTTAGAACTCATCAGCTCTTCCTCAAGAACAAACAGAAAATCTTGGTAGGTTTATAGCCATTAAAGAAGTTCAATAGAAAAAGAAGAGGAGGAGGAGAAGGAAGAGGAGAAGGAGGAGGAGGAGGAGGAGGAGGAGGAGGAGGAGGAGGAGGAGGAGGAGGAGGAGGAGAAGTAGTTGTTGAGTCGGTAACAGCCTTCTACAGAAAGAAGTGCGCATCCCAGAAGGGTTCTCTGGTAAGTTCTACCAAACATATGTGAAGAATTTATATCAGTTATCCTCCAGAAGACAGAGCCAGAGGGAAAACATGTTAGCTCATTCTATGAGGTTGGCATTGCCTTGCTCACCATATCAAAGATCTTGCAAGAAAAGAACTCATGAACCTAGATGGAAAACCACTCAGCAAATGTTAAGAACTCAAATTCAACAAAGCATGAAAAAAAAATCCATATGCTATGACCCAGTGAGACCTGCAGTTGCGCAAAGGTGGTTCACATTAAAAACCCAGATAATATCATCCATTGTATCAACAGACAAAGGGAAACTCATGGAATCATGTGAACAGAAAGAGCTTTGACAACATCCACTACCAATTCATAACAATAACTCTCGGAAAACTAGCAACAGAGAAAACCCCCTCGGTCTGGAAAAAAAACAGTTGTCAATACATTTTAAATTTTTATTTTTTTATTTTTACATTCCAATGCCAGTTCCCCCTCCCTCCCCTCGTCCTGCACTTCCCACCTTCCCATCCACCCCACCCCCATCTGCTCCTCAGAGAGGGTAAGGCCTCCCCTGTGAAGTCAATTAAGTCTGCCTCATCACCTCATTGAGGCAGGACCAAGGCCCTCCCACTTCCTGCTCCTATCCCCATGGTTTCTAGGCTGAGTAAGGTATCTCTCCATAGAGAATGGGCTCCACAAAGTCAGTCCATGCATTAGAGTTAGATTCTGGTCCCACTTCTAGAGGATACCTCATCCAAGAAAGTCTAAGTGGCCTTGAATATTATGATGAGTCTTTCTTTCTTTCTTTGAAAAGATACAACACTAAAGACTGATCCAGGGTAAACAGTCACAGATTAACTGGACTTTCTTAAAGGAATAGCTGATCTGTGAAACAACATGAAAGGAATGAGACACAAACTGAGGAATTGTTTGCAAAGGACTCATCTTATACAAAGAGCACTTAGCACTCAACAATAAAAAGAAGACTGCCCTTTCAAACACATAAGCCAAAGATCTGAACAGATGTCTCAACGATGAAGACAGACAGATGTCAAATGATCATGTTAAAAAAAGATATTTGATGGGGCTGGAAAGATGGCTCAGAGGTTAAGAGCACTAACTGCTCTTCCAGAGGACTTGGGTTCAATTCCTAGCACCCACATGGCAGCTTACAATTGTTTGTAACTCCAGTTCCAGGGGACCTGGCACCCTCACAGAGACATAAATACATACAGGCAGTAATAATAAATAAATCATTTTTAAAAAGGTATTTGGTGTCAGGAAATTTCACATTAAAATGAGAAAGTGCCATGCCCCTGTTCGAATGTCTAGGGACTATAACACTGTCCCCACCAGATGCTGAGGCCATGGAGCAACACACACTCTCTAACAGCCTTTTTGAAAGACAGCTAGACAATTTCTTAGGAAGATAAATGTAGGCTTATGACACAATTAAAAGCAACACCCATAGTGGTTTGAATAAGAAAAGCCCCCCCACCACATCCGCTCATATTTAAATGTTAGGTTCCCAGTTAGTGGAGTGTTTAGGAAGGACTAGAGGTGTGACCTTGTTGGAGAATTTGCATCACTTGGGGTTTGCTCTGAGGTTTCAAAAGCCCATGCCAGGTCTAGTCTCACCCTCTCTCTGCCAGCAATTTTCAGATCAGATATGAGCGCTCAGCTACTGCTCCAGCACCATGCCTGCCCGCTGCCATGACCCCACCATGAGAATCACGAACTGATCCTCTGAAACTGTAAGCAAGTCTCCAATTAAATGTCTCATTTTATAAGTTGCCTTGGTCATGGTGCCTCTTCACAAGAATAGAACAGTAACTAAGACAACACTCCCAAATATTTACCCAAGTAAGAAACAAAAATGTACACATGGATACTTAAAGAAATGTTATCCATTTTTTCTCCCAAACTGGAGAAATACTTTCTCCAATAATTTCTTCAGTAGGTTGGATTAATAAATAAATAATGAGACGTGAAGACAATGTGATATTATTAACTAAGAATAAATCAACGGTTAATGCACAAATAAAACCTGTTTGGGGAACCTTACATCCATACTAAGTGTGAAAGAAGCCTGGGAAGGTTTTATCGTGTATAACACGCTGTCGAAAAGGCAAATCCGTATCGACAGCATAAGGACGGAGAGCTGCGGTTAAGCAGTCAGCTGAGGATTCTTAGGGTACTGGAGTCAGCTGCATGTCACCAGTAATAATCCAGATGGTGCCACTGTGTCATAGGAGCTACATGTCGTTATACTGATGTTCACACTCACAGAATGCAAAGCAGACGGTAGACATGACGGAAAGCACGGAGGGTGGGTGATGGTGACATGGCAAGGAGCGATCCTCGGTTTGGGGAAGTAGAGGCAGGCAGAAGCCTGGGCTTACTCTGCAAACAGTCTAATGTACTCGGTGAGTCCCGGGCTGACAGAGACCCTGTCTCAAAAAGGAAAGTGGATAACTCCTGAGGAATGATTCCCTAGGTTGACCTGTGGCCTGCACAGGCATGCACACATATAAGCACCCTTAGAACAGAGAGGAGAGAGAGAGAGAGAGAGAGAGAGAGAGAGAGAGAGAGAGAGAGAGAGAGAGAGAGAGAGAGAGAAAGGATAGTAAGGCTGTATGGAAAGCCTGGGACCATGAATTCTGAAGTCTTTTTTTTTTAATGTCCTGATGCTGACCCAACAATTTGAGTTGGAAATTAAACTTAACAGACATTTAAAATTTATCTTTGGGGGCTGGAGAGATGGCTCAGAGGTTAAGAGCATTGCCTGCTCTTCCAAAGGTCCTGAGTTCAATTCCCAGCAACCACATGGTGGCTCACAACCATCTGTAATGAGGTCTGGTGCCCTCTTCTCTGGCCAGCAGGCATACACACAGACAGAATATTGTATACATAATAAATAAATATTTAAAAAAATAAAATAAAATAAAATTTATCTTTGCTTTTTGAGACAGCATCTTGGTATGTAACCGAGGCTGGCTTTGCATTTACAACTGTCTTTTCTCCCACTTTTCTGAGTATTATGATTGTAGGCCTGAGCGTCCCTGCCTGCCAGCCTTTTCCATTTATAAGGTGATTACCTCAGGTGTCTCACTGCAGTGGAGGCAGACTGTTCATCTGTTCCCGCACAAACACCATCCAACCTACCTTTGCCACATCAGTTTGAGATATCACCTGTCAGGTCGTAATGCTCCTGGGTGTTGTTTAGAATCTTTCCCATTCTGTTTACATGTCTCCTGTGTATGAGTGAAAAGCTATTTTTCTAGCTTCTACAGTGTGTTTACACACTCCAAACGGTGAGTCTGACCATGCTATTTTTTCACATGAATTTAGAACTAGTTTGCCTCGTAAATTTCCAAATGATTCATTGCCATTGAGGCTACTCTATAAACTAATTTATGAGGAGTTAACATTTCCATTATGATGAGCTACCCAAGACAATAACGTGTCTCTTGTTTGCTCAAATTGCATTTGGTATCTCTCAATGGTGCATAAACTCCTTCCGATATGCATGACTGAGCTTGGTGGGAACGAGGCTAGTCACTGATGCCCCAAACCCAGAAAGTTAACAATCAGAAGGAGTCCTCAGTGCTGAAGACAAACATGTCTGAGGATTAGATAGCTGAGGTCCCAAGGTATCAGGACATTTAATTAAGACACAATCCCCTCGAAGAATGGCACTTTGGTAGGAACATGACAAAGAGTCTCCCTCACAGAAGCTGCCAACTATGTTCCTCAGAAGAGAGAGAAGGCAGCAGAGAGTTGGAAATTTCCAATAACCCTCATGTGGGTTGACCTTCCACAGGAAAGAAGTTTCAGGTAGAAATTTTAGATCAAAACAGTCTCAAATAGGCAGTTCCTCCAGTTTCCAAAAGCAAGAACTAATTTTTTTCAAATGTAATTAGATATCGCTAATTAGATATCCTGAGGTGAAATCATTCTGAATGTACAGTAAGACCTAAAGCCAATGACTGGTGTCTTACCCATGAAAGAAGGAGGGAGGCGGGGAGCGGGGGAGTAGTGCGCATGCCTTTAATCCCAGCACTCGGAAAGCAGAGACAGGCAAATCTCTGTGAGTTTGAAGCCAGCCTGGTCTATAAGATCTAGTTCCAGGACAGTTAAGGTTTTTACACAGAGAAATGTCTCAAAAGGGGGAGGGGGAGACTAGGAAGTGTAGTTCAGTAGTTGGCTCTTATGTAGTGTGTCAAAGATGTACAAGACTCTGTACTTCATCCTCAGGAACACAAAGATATACATAGAAGAAGAATGTGAGTGGGCACGGAGAAGCACACACACACACACACACACACACACACACACACAAAGAGCGCCATGTGAAGATGGAAGCCGATTTGGCTCACAGTGTCACAATTTTAACAACGCCATGGCAACCAGAAACTGGAAAAAGTGAGGAGGATTCTTTCCCAAAGGCTTGCAAGGCAAGATTGCCCCTACTGGCAGTATGACTTCAGTTTTCCTAAATTCTGAAGTTACCCAGATGCAATTTGCTATGGACACCCTAGACAACAAATGCACCAGCTTTCTAAGAATTCACACCGATAAAATTCAAAGAACTTGGTTTTATAACCCCAGACCAGAAAACAGAGGAGGAAATAAGTTACGACAAGCAAAAGTTAGCACAAAGAACAAGCTACAGAGAATACTTGGCTAGCATTGTGCAGGCATAGTAATGGTCAGTGTGGGATCTAAGACAAGTATATACAATAGTCCCAAAGAAATAAGAATCTTGGGAGATGGCTTAGTCAGTAAAATGCCTGCCATGTAAGTACAAGGTCCTGGGTTCAGATCCCCAGTGTCCATGTAGAAAGCTGGGTTTGGTGGTGCAATGGAGTAGCAGAGACAGGAGGATCTGTGTAACTCACTGATCAGCTAGTCTTGGCCCTGTCTCAAAACTAATGTAGAGAACAATAGAAAAAGACAAAGTTGACCTCTGCTCTCCACATGCATGCACACATGTGCCTGACTACAGACAAATGCATATAAACACAGATATATACATATAAAATGTAAACATGATTAAAATAATAATAGAGAAATAGGAGTGGTTATGGAACTGATGTTGATATAGAGATTGCCAAAATGAACTAGAAAGTTGGGGAGGAGGCATAACATCTAAAATGTTTAAATATATAATAAGTAGAAACTCAGTTAATGGACTAAACAGCATGTGAAATTTACCTGATGGGAAAATGAGATAAACTAGGTGATAGATCCAAGGGAACATCTCAAAATGTAGTCCTAATAGATTTTTTAAAGTCATAAATTTGGAAGGGTTGGCAAGATATCTCACAGAATGAAGCGCTTGCAGTACAAGCCTGCGGACTAGAGTTTAGATCCCCAATGCCCTCATAGGAGCAGCCAGAGCAACCCAGTTTTAATCCTTAAGCTCAGCTAGAAGAGACAGGACATCACTGGGGCAAACTCGGTAGGTAGACTAGCAAAAACTGGAGTTGGCAAATTCCAGGTTCAGCAAGAAACCCCTGCCCCAGGACCTGGTGAGAAGGCTCAGCAGTCAGTTAAAAGCACTTGTTGCTCTTGCAAAGGAACTGGGTTTGATTACCAGCACCCAAAGGGTGGCTCACAAACATCAGAAACTCTAGTTCCAGGAGACTCAACACCCCCTACAAGCTTCCATGGGTTCCAGGCACATATATAGGGCACATATATGTAGTAAAACATGCACACATGATTAAAAAGAAAGGAAGGAAGGATAGGAAGGAAGACAAGAAAGAATGAAGGAAGAAAGAAAGGACAGAAAAAAGAAAAAGAGAGAGAGACAGGAAGACACACACACACACACACACAGAGAGAGAGAGAGAGAGAGAGAGAGAGAGAGAGAGAGAGAGAGAGAGAGAGCGCAAGCCCTGAGTCTGATACCAGCATCACAAGCAAATAAGAACTATAAGACATGGTCTTGCTTTCCTTGCCACTGTGGTCAAACCCCTCACCAGAAGCGACCTATATGAGGAAGAATATGTTTTAGCTCAGAGTTAAATGCAGTCCATCACAGGTGATGTGGGATGTCCTTCTGTATATGTATTGTTCTTATTGGTTGATGAATAAAGTTGTTTTGGACAATGGTTTGGCAGAGTAAAGCCAGGCAGGAAGTTTGAACAGAGATATATAGAGTGAGCAGAGTCAAAGAGATGCCATGAAACCACTAAAAAAGAAAGATGAACATTACCAGTAAGCCACAGCCTTGTAGTGACACATAGGTCAAAAGAAATGGGTTAATTTAAGATGTAAGAGCTAGCTAGGAATACACCTGAGCCATTGGACAAACACTTTATAATTGATATAAGCCTCTGTGTGTTTCTTTGAGACTGAACAGCTGTTGGACCAGGTGGGATAGAAACTCCATCTACAGAGGGCAAGGCATGGTGGCAAGTGGTTGAGGTGGATGGTCAAATTGAACTTGCAGTCAGGAAGCAGGCAGACGTGAATGCTGGTGCAGAACCCACGAGTGTGCCCAACCCATGAGATAGCACTGTATGTATCCTCCCTTTTCAGTTAATTCTCTCTGGAATCTCACAAACATACCCAGAGAGATATTTCTCTTAGGTAATTCTAAATTAAACCATGGTGGCCATCAAAATTAATCTTCACAGAGAGTCCAGGTAAAGAAAAACAACACAATAAGATCTTGTATAGCCATATGGATATATATATAATCTATCCATTTATCTCTCCAATTAGTGTTTCAGAAGGAAATAGTGGGTACTTGGAGAGGAAAAGTTAGGCAGGAAAGTGCGTACTACACATGTATGAGCACCTGGGTTCTATTCCCAACACCTTTTAAAAAGCCAAGCATGCAGGTGTGTACATGTAATCTCAGTCAGCACTGGCGGGTGTAGGGGGCAGTGAAGAGAGTAGGACCCTTAGGATTTGCTGGCCCATCAGCCTGGCCTAATCAGCAAGCCCTGAATTCTACTCAGAGAGCTTGTCCCCAAAACCATGGTGGATGGCTCTTCAGAAATGACACTTGAGGTTGACATGTGGCCTCCACACAAAAGAATACAAGTACATGCTCTCTCTCTGTCTCTGTCTCTCTCTTTCACACACACACACACACACACACGAGAGAGAGAGAGAGAGACTTTAAATCCATACAGAGAAAAGTCTGATACTGAAATGAATTGAAATCAGATTTCTTGCCAGCCATAGTATAGATTAGTTCCAGCCTCTTATTGGCTAGCTCTTACATATTGATCTAACCCATTTCTAATAATCTGTGTAGCCCACGAGGTGGCTTACCAGGGAAGATCTTAACCTGCATCTGTGTCGGGTGGGAGAATCACGGCGATTGCCTGATTCGGTCGGCTTCTTTCTCCCAGCATTCTGTTCTGTCTACTCCGCCTACCTAATTTTCTGTCCTATCAAAGGCCAAGCAATTTCTTTATTAATTAACAATGAATAGATAAAGACTCCCACATCATGGTGAGATGGTTCAGAAATTAAGAGCTCTGGCTGCTTTTCCAGAGGGCCTGGACTTGATTTCCAGCAACCATATGGTGGCTCACAACCATATGTAACTCCAGTTCCAGAGAATCCAACACCTTTTTTTCTGGCCTCCTCAGGCACTGTGTGCACACAGTCACAAACATACACACGGGCAAAACACACACATAAAAGAAAGGAAGAGATTTTAAAGTTGAATAGTAACAAAACTCACGTAAAATAATTGAAAGAAGAAATAAATCACTTCAAACTTTAGTTTGGAGATGGCTTTTGTGACACAGAAATAGTCGATGTTTATAACAACACAGTTGAGTGTCTATGATTTAGGAGACAGTGAGCTACAGTACATCTATGAAACATTGCTATTATTCACAGGTTTTTCAAATGGCATTACTTAAAATAAATAGCATGCGTGGTTTGGTTTTATCATAAGCATAGAGGTTTGAAAAAGAAGTGGAGAATGTTTGTGTTGTGTTTACCTCTTGATGGAAAATTAATTTCCGTTGTGTTTCCCACATTTTCCTATTTTTTCTTTTCTTTTTTTGTACATTAATTTCAGTAATGTATTTTATTTATTTATTTATTTTTCCATTAAAAAATTTACACTTTCTCCCCTCCTCCCAATCCCCTCTGCTTCCCCACTTACCCTCCTCTCTCCCCCTCCCTGCCTGAGAGAGGGCCAGGAACCCTGCCCTGTGGGAAGTCCAAGGCCCTCCCCCCTACATCCAGGCCTAGGAAGCTGTGCATTCATATAGACTAGGGTCCCAAAAAACCAGAACATGCCATAAAAACAAGTCCCAGTGCCTTTATCAGTGGCGTCTCAGTCAGCCCCCATTGTCAGCCACAATCAGAGAGTCCGATTTGATCACATGCTCATTCAGTCCCGGTCCAGCTGGATTTGGTGAGCTCCCATTAGAACAGGCACACTGCCTCGTTGGTGGACCAACCCCTCGTGGTCTTGACTTCCTTACTCATCTTCTCCCTCCTTCTGCCCTTCAACTGGACCTTGGGAGCTGAGTCCGTTGCTCTGATGAGGGTCTCTGTCTCTATCTCCGTCTGTCGCCGGACGAAGATTCATATTTACATTTTTCTATTTTAATAAGCAATCCTCTAAGAAAACAATGTTCCTGTGACTTTTCTTAGCAATTCCTAGTGCTTTAAAAACTTAATGGGAACTGTCTTGTTTCCAAGAGCCAAATGCTGAAAATGAGGCAAGTGTGTTTCAACTGGGGAACAGAGATGCAATCTGGACTATCCAGACAGTAGAGAACTGTTCACGAATAAACGGGACTGGCGCATGTTGGGACAGGGGTGAACCTCAAACACTGAGCTATGTAAAAGAGGCCAGAACAGAAAGCTGCATGTTGTATGGTTGACTCGCTGGGAAATGTCTAGAAAAGGCAATTTTAAAATGAAAGAAAGTAAAAGAACTCAGGCCAGCTTCAGCATGGCTGGCCCGGCAAGCATAGCTCTGGCGGGCTTGTCCTTCTCCCCATTCCCTCCGCCTTGCTGAAAACCTTTAGATTCCATTCCTAAAGCTAGCCCCCAAGGCCCACTCCTGTATTTGGCCACTTTCTCCTCCTGAGGCTGGCTACCAAGGTCCAGCTATCAAAATACTGGAATCCAACAATCAAAAGACCCCTGTGGTTCAACTAATTACATGCCCAATTAAAATCAAGCACCCCATCCTAATGGGGTTTCCCATTTTTTACCTTTATAAACCACCATGTGCTTATGGGCCATGTCTGTCTCCTGTCCATCCAGAGGCAGCCCTTTGTCCCTCCAGACCAAATGCCCCACCTCCTTTCCCTTGTTCCCTCCGCCTTCTCCCTTGTCCTCCATCTCCTGTCTTAGTCTCTTATTCCCCGACTTCTATTCCTCTGGGGCAAATAAAGTCCCTTGGTTTGAGAACTTGGTCTTGGGGGTCCTGGGCCAATACCTTTCCTTTCAGAAAGTAGGTCATCACACTATGTCTTGGGATGGGGGCAAAGGTTACATCCATGTGGGGAGAGAGGTTTTTTGGGGGAAGGGGTGATAGAGTGTTCTGGATTATGTCGACAGTTGCATAACATGAAACTAAAAACCCCTGACTAGACAGTCCACTTAGAGCAAATGCTACAAACTGTAAGCTATACCACAATAAAGTTGTTTTTTAAAACTTAATGGAGAATTTGGTGAAAGTTCAGAGACTAAAAGGCTTCAAGGTTTTGCCTCTTCATTTTCTTTTGGCTCTACTTTTAATATGAAGAGGGTGGAAGAGGGAAAGCTGGCAAGACATTTACAATACCAAATCCAGGGAACTTGGTTTGAACCACTCTTGTGTCTGTGTAGACAGAATTGTCAGCTAGATGGTCCATAATATTTCTGATTCCAGGACAGAAGGCCTACCTCCATGTACACACAGAACCACCTGCCTTGTTTCCATATCCAGTTGTGTCTCCCAGAGGGGAGACGCCGGTGGGATTACCCTCGAGGACTTTGGAAATTCTTTAGCCTGCA
Organism: Microtus pennsylvanicus; assembly: GCF_037038515.1. NCBI lineage: Eukaryota > Metazoa > Chordata > Mammalia > Rodentia > Cricetidae > Microtus > Microtus pennsylvanicus. The sequence continues at coordinate 45,798,973 of NC_134586.1, forward strand.
TTTTCCTTGCCTGGTAAGAGGCGAGTGGGCTGTGCTCAATGGTGTTGTAGTCCTGTTCCACTACAGGTTTCTTTTCCTTGGCATTCACCACCGTCAACAATTTGTGCCAGATTCCAATCCTGTGACCTCAGTTCCTGTGCTCTTCATCCTGGATAAGCTGACGTGGATCCACCTCACTATCTATGACTCCCCACCCCTGCTTTGTTCAAACCCAGACTTTCCTATGAAAAACAAGGTTTCTCTAATTGTTCTAATGCCTAAAGCATTTTTCCATCTGTGGATTCCTCCGATCAGTGGATCTCAACCTTCCTAATGTTGTGACCCTTTAATACAGTTCCTCATGTTGTGGTGACCCCCAAATATCAAATTATTTTCATGCTACTTCATTACTGTACTTTTCTACTGTTATGAATCATAAGGTAAATATCTGTGTTTTCCAATGGTGACCCTTGTGAAAGGGTCATTCAACCCCTAAAAGGCGTCGCAATCCACAGGTTGGGAACCCACTAGCTTTGCCATTACTTTGCACATTATGTGTTGGATTTTTACTCTCCCAAACTGCCTTGAGATGTTTTGTTATACTCACCATTTTGCAGGTTGGGAATGAGAACAAGCACAGTAGCTTCTCTGTGATATAGCCAGGACCTTCGTTGGGGCAACTCAGATGACTGGAGGTAGCTGGGATGGATTTTATTTTAGAGACTTGTTTCTGTCATCATGCTAGGACTTGAATATCCAAAGTAGCTTCCTCAATTATGTGAATGGCTTCTGGGCTAAAGTGGCTGAGGAACTGAAGGGCAAGAAAGCCACTCCATGGACTAGGTTGTTTTGGAGTAGCTGAATTTCTTACGCAGCGGCTGCCCTCCTTCAGGTAGATGGTAGAAGAAGTCAGAATGGAAACATAAGTCTTTTATGATTGGGGTTCAGAAGTCATGAACTGTTTCTCTTATGTTCTAATTGGCTACATGCAGCCAACTTGGATGCATTATGGAAGAATAGCTCAAGGGTGTATTTATTGAGTGTTCTGGTTCCAAGTGGTGTATGATCAGTCTTCATTGGTAATTTGACTGAATTTGGAATCATCTAGGAAACGCACCTCTGGATGTTTCCAGAGAGATTTAACTGGGAAGAGAAGCTCTACATGAGTGAGGATCATTTCACTTCACAGATCAAGATCCATAACTGAATAAAAGAGATGAGATTCTAGGTTATTCTAAATCAAGTCAAGCCGACAAATGAAGATTAACCATTGCATAAAGTAAGTTTGGGGGTTCCTATCCTGGTCATGTCACTGGTGTATGACATGGTGTGACTTGGAGGAGTCTATCAGCCCTTTGCCTCCCAATTTCCTCATCTTAGAGTGGCAGGAAGTGGTGGTGACATGAGTGTTCTTTTCACCTAGAGCTGGTACATGAGTTGGAACAAAGATACTGCTTGCTAATCTGCTAGAAAAACCACTCTCACATCAGTAAGAAACCCACAAACACCAGCCAGTATTATTAATTTATACTACTAATGCTATTCGGCTGGCTACAGTGCTTGCTACAGAAAGAGAAAAGAAAATTCCAGGCATTGTCTCCTGAAGCATAAACATAACTGCTCCATAAACTGGGAGCGGAGTCAATTGATACTACAATGTCCGTTTAGGCACTGTTCTACTGGATGGAGACGTTGACACCAGAAAGAGATACATTTCAGTTGTTTTCTTTCTTTGGACGTCTTTCAAAGAGATAATATAACCTACATAACAATGAATTAATTTTTTAAATTTATAACCACAAAGCTATTTAATATAGAAATGACCTTAGAAAACAAGCATTGAGAGAGCTGGGAGGTGGATCAGTAGGGATCCGTGCAGCATAAAGACCTGACCCTAGTCCCCAGAATCTACAGAAAAAGGTCCAGTATGGTGGCAAGCAGCTGCAATCCCATCTCTGAGGAGGTAGAGACAGTAGGATCCCTGGAGCTTGGTAGTCAGCCAGCCTAGCTTATTTGGGAAGTTCCAGGCCAGTGAGAGACCTTGTCTAAAAGAATGCACATGGTGCCTGAGGAACGACATCTAGGTTGTCTTTTGGCTCCCACTCACATGTGCACACACGTGCAACTGCGCACACACACACATGCACATGAGCATTTGCAGAATAATATGGGAAAATCAGAGTGGAGACAAGAGCAAAGAGCAAACAAAGATGGGAAGAAGGCACCAGAGCTGTGCTTGAATGATGTGCAATTGGCAATAACATAATTGCTACCTGCATTTTCTCCACCAGAGCCTCTTACTGAAAGGATTTGTCTTTATTTTGGAAAAAAAAAGTGACTCATGTGAACTCTTCTGGGAAAACAATATAAACCCAGCCCGTTACACTATTTTAACTTTATAGAGAAGTGCCTGAAATGAGTTTGCAATCCATGTAATCAACAGAAATAGCCTCAGATTGCAGGAGGGCTCATTTTTCTTCTCCTTAGAGCTCCGAGTTTTGTGGCTGTTGTTTTCCACAAGATTGGTTTTCTTTCAGCCTAGCTGCATTCCTCAAAATGGATTTAGGAAGAGATGGTGAGCCCTGGCAATGCACTTCAGCAATATACACAAACTCATGGCTTTAAGACCCCCTCAGTGAAGGAACACCATGAAATGAAACAACGAAGGACAAGGAGGAGGCTGTAAAGTTAATTTGGGAAATTCCACTCTGAAGAGGCTCAGCATTTGACTCCATTTAAAACAATGGGCCTATTGGACAGCAATGATCTTTTCTTCCTTTGTTTCTGAGGTTGTGTTGCAGGGTCTCATGCATGCTAAGCACATGCTTCTCCCGGTCTCCAGATGGTGCTTCACCTAGGACCCTTACAAAGAGACTCTAAGGAGGTTTGGGTGGATGGTTAGGTGCAGATGGTTTGGGTGGTGGCGCTGATGCTCCTGGAAAAATCCTTCTGGAACTGATAATGAGGCCGAATAATGCAATTACAACCAAGACCTCCCTCGCTTAGAAAAAAGGGATAAAGTCCTTAAAATAAAAAGAAAGAGAGTAGTTGGGTGTGGTGGTCAGTAGCCAGGCAAGAAGTTTAGGCAAGGCACCAGTGACCAGGCTGGAAGTAGAGGTGTGGCAGTGAGAATTATGGGAAGAGGAAAGTAGCAGTCTGCAGCCGTCACCCAGACTCAAAGGACCCAAGATGTGACTACCTTGCTGAAAAAGGTACCAAGCCATGTGGCTAACACAGACAAGAATTATGGGCTAATATAAGTTATAAGAGTTAATAAAAAGTTAATTAAAAATACTAAGCCAATCAGATTATGATTAATGTAGACCTCTGTGTGTTTCTTTGGGATTGAACAGCTGCAGTACTGGGCAGGACAGAAACCTCTGTCAACATTGGGGCTCCAGAGATGAGGTGGTTTTTCTTTTTCAGGACCTAGCTTTCTAGCATGGTCTAATTTGAAGTGTGGGGTCAGGCCTTGTATTATTTAACCTCTGGAACAGGGTGACATTGGACATGGCAGTTTTCTGAGGCCAAGGGCAAGGCTGTGCAGTATGCAGTGGCAAGGCAATGGCAGCCTTCATACTCTGTATTCACAAGGGTATTTTATACAGTAAAGGGCACAAAACACAAGGCTTTGAGAATGTCCACACTTGGACATGCCCAGGCGATCTCACCTACATCAGCATCCCAACAGGCTTGTGTACTCCCCCAGTCAAGAATCCTTCCTACAAAGGAAATCACTATTTTGACATGTCTTCAATTGACATGTGTACTCTCTTCAGTCTGGTCCTTCTGATTTAATATATCTATGTGGTTCATGCATGCTGCTGAGTAAAAGAATCATAGGATTGATTCCAGCCACATTCTTCCTCATTCCCATAAACAAATACCAAAATATGAGCTATTCATGTCTCTTATATAAAATGGCATCGTATCTGTACATAACACCTATATTTTCATATGATTTCAAGTCATTTCTAGGAATTCTAGGGAAGAAGAGATAGGAGGGCCAATGGTTTGAGTTCAGCCTGATCAACACTGTGAAATCCTGTCTTAAAACAAAATAAATAAATAATAAACTATGCCTGGGTTTCCTACATTACCTAATACTATATAAATAACTGTCAACCAAATATAGATGAAGCAGAAGAAAATGACCTAAAAAATAACTTCAGAACAATGTCTGAGGCCTTTAAAGAGAAAATGAGAAATTTCCTCAAAGAAATGGAGGAAAAGACAAACAAAAAAATTGGAAGACATTAAAAATCCCTTGAAGAAAACCAAGCAATCAAACATATGAAAGAAACTATTCAAGACTTGAAAACTGAAATAGAGACAATAAAGAAAACACAAGCTGAGGGAAATATAGAAACAGAAATCATGAGAAAATGATCAGGAACCACAAATGCAAGTATAAACAGCAGAATACAAGAGATGGAAGAGAGAATCTCAAGCACTGAAGATACAATAGGAGAAATAGACTCATCAGTCAAAGAAAATCTAACAAAAGCTTAACACAAAATACCCAGGAAATATGGTACACCATGAAAAAACCAAACCTAAGAATAATAGGTATAAAAGAAGGAGAAGAAGTTCAACTCAAAAGCACAGAAAATATATTTAACAAAATCATAGAAGAAAACTTTCTCAACCTAAAGAAAAATCTGCCTGTGAAGATACAAGATGCTTACAAAACACCAAATAGACTGGATCAAAAAAAGTCCCCTCACCACATAATAATCAAAACACTAAACATACAGAATAAAGAAAAATATTAAGAGCTGCAAGGGAAAAAGGCAAAGTAACATATAAAGGCAGAGCTATCAGAATTACACCTGACTTCTCAATGGAGACAATGAAATCCAGAAGGTCCTAGTCAAGCGTTATGCAGATATCAAGAGACCATGGATGCCAGCCCAGACTACTATACCCAGCAAAACTTTCAATCACCATAGAAGGACAAAACAAGATATTCCATGACAGAACCAGATTTAACCAATAAATTGCCAAAAACCAAGCCCTACACAAAGTACCAGAAGGAAAACTCCAACCAAAGGAAGTTGGCTATATCAACAAAAACAATTGATGATCTCTGCAAACACCACAACCAAAAACAACTTAAGGAAAGAAGGTTATTTTAGTCTATGGTTCCAAAGGGACATCTTCATAATGGTGTGGAAGGCATGGTGTGATAGCAGGACGAGGAAGCTGGCTGATTATATATCGCCCATATACAGGAAGGAGACAGAGAGGAAGGCAGGGGCCAGGAAGTAGGGTGAGTCTATAAGCTGTCAAAGTTCACTCTCAACAACATCTTCCTCAAGAATGGTAGTACCTCTAAATGTTCCATAACTTCCCCCAGAAGAACCAGAAACTGGTGACCAAGTGTTCACTACATGAGCCCATGGAGGACGTTTCTCACTGAAGCCAACACATTGACGATGCTGGCTAATCTTGACTGTTGACCTGATGAGAATCGTCATGATACCTCTCGGTATGTCTGTGAGCTAATTTCGACCCTATCTTAGTTAAGGTGGGAAGACCCATCTAAAGGATGGCACTATTCAAGGAGCTAGGGTCTCAGATTGCACATGAAGGAGAACGTCAGCAGAGTGTCACCGTTCATCTCTCTCCACTTCCTCACTGTGGACACAGAGTCCAAATGCTGCTACAGCTTTCTGGCTGTGATGGACAGGACCCTTGAACTGCAGGCCCAAATAAAACCATTCTTCCTTTAATGCAGCGCTTCTCAACCTTCCTAATGCTGAGACCATTGTGGCGACCCCCAATCATAAAATTATTTTCTGCTATAAATTGTAATGTAAATATTTTTGGAGACAGAAGTTTGTTAAAGGGGTTGGGACCCACAGGTTGAGAATCACTGCTTTCACTGTCTTTTTTTTTTTTTTGGTACGGGGGAGATCAGATATTTTGTTGTAGTAGTGAGGAAAATAACTAATACAGTGCCTCAAAACTGAGGTTAATAAAACAACAACTCTGGGGCTTGGGTAAGTCCTCAGGAAAGGGACCTGGGACAAGTCATTTACAACATTGGCTGCTAGGGTCAGACCTACTGGCTCCCAGTGCATTAGGGGCATCTGGGCAGGGCCTCCCGCTGGCACCTTCTACAGATGTCTGTTAGAAACATGACATTAAGCAGCAATGACATTAAGCAGCTCTCCTTCTAGCATCCTGTCCTTCACCGGAGAGTGGGATCACTTGATATGTGTATTGCTTAGCCCTAAGGTCAAATAGACTGGTGTCAGCTGTAGCCATTGTTGATCTTTTTCAGAGGTTCATTTACCTTTTGTAAAATTAGAATTGAAGTAAATCTCATCTGAAATATCCATCACTAACTCGGTATCCCTGGATGAGCTCAGGGCTTACCACTGTGACTGGAATGGGCTGAAGGATAGAGGCAAGGAACGAACCTAGCTATACCTAAACTACATGGTGCTTTGAAAACCTTTGGAGACATTACCTGTGCCACACTCATGGCATGTGTGTCTGTATTTGTCTTGGTTACTGTGAAGAGACAGCATGACAAAGGCAACTTATAAATAAAAGCATGTCATTGGGGGCTTGCTAACAGGGGGTTGGTCCATGATCATCATGGTAGAGGTAGAAGCAGGCAAGCAAGGCATGGTGCTGGAGCAGAGGCCGAGAACTTATATCTGATCCACAAGCAAGAGGTAAAGAGAAAGGAGAGAAGGGGGGGCTGTGCCTGATAGGGGCATTTTGAAACCTCAAAGCCCAACCCCTGTGATCCACTTTCTCTAACAAGGCTACACCTAATCCTTCCTAAATAGTTCCACCAACTGTCGACTGAACGTTCACATATATGAATTTGTGGGGGCCCTTCTCATCCAAACCTCCACAGCATCCTTTGTTGCTGTTCTAAATTGTCCTTAACCAGACTACATTTATCTGTTGGCTACCTGAATCTTTACCCACATGCTACAATCTAGCCTGGGTGTTGTAGTTCATGAGGCTGAGGCAGGGGGAGTCCTGTGAATCTGAGAACAATCCAGGTTACAGGGTGAGCCCAGTCTCAAACAAAAAAGGGGACCCCAAGGAAAAGAATAATTTAGTTGGTATTTTAACTATTTTCTTCTTAATCTAGTTTTGTAATCTGTGTTCACGGTTCTAGGATTAGGGTCTTTCGTTTGTTTATTTGTTTGGTCTTTTCTCAAAATGAATCATTGCCCTGTTCAATTCTCTTGTTAAAATACCAACATTAATGTTAGGAACTAATAAGGATATAGTAACATATATTTCTAACAAAATTATAATAAAAGGGAGATATTGTAATTCTTTGATAATTAAAAGGAGAAATATAGTGTACATACCATTTCTGTTGTAAAAGTCTTCCTGTACTTCTTTGAATAGAGTAAAAGTTTAAAAGGTTTCTATGAAAAAATTAACAGGGCCTGCTGGGTGTGGTGGCTTAACCTTATAATCATAACTCAAGACTGAGGCAGGAGGATTGCTGTGAGTGTGAAGTCAGCCTAGGTTACATAGTGAGTTTAAGTCAAGCCTGAACCTCAGCTTGAGAAGTTGTCTTTTTAAGAAAGTAACAAAACTTTCAAAGCTTGGAAAGTCTGTATAAGAGATTAGTACCTTCCCCCGAACTGCTCAGAGAATGAACTAGAGGTATAAACAGCCTTAATTGCTTTAAACTCCATTGTTTGACTTGCACAGGTGCTCGCCACCTTCTGGATGCAAGGGGTATTTCACCATTTGGAGACCACACAAGACAATACGAATTGTTTATAAAAACTTGTCTTTTATGAACTCAGCCCTAAATGGGATATTGTCAGAACTCAGGAAACCCCGTAGAAGAGGAGCCAGAAAGACTGTAGGAACTCGAAGGGAAGGAAGACACCAAGAGAACAAGGCCCTCTAAATCAACACAAGCAAAGCTCATTTGAACTCACAGAGACTGCAGCAGCAGCATGTACAGGGACGGCATGGGTCTCTACCAGGTCCTCTGTGACCGTATTATGGTTTCCAGTTTAATGTTTTTATGGGACTTCTGAGTGGGTCTCTGATTCTTGTGTCATCTCTTGGGCTCTTTTCCTTCTGTTTGCCTTGTCCAACTCTAATGTGATTGTTTTTTCTCTATCTTATTATATTTTATTTTTTCATAGTTTATTATTGTCTCTTAGAAACCTTTTCTTTTCTGCAGAGAGACAGAAAGGGAGTGGATTCAGATGAGAGGGGAGTTGGGAAGGAACCGGGAGGAGTGGGGGGGAGGAGCAGTAATCAGGATATAGTATTGTGAAAACAATCTATTTTCAATAAAAAGAAAAATAAATAAAAAATTTGGGAAAAACTTGTCTTTTAAATTTAATGCTTAATTTTGAAACTCATGGCTCATAATCATATTCTTTAGACTAGAAGAGGGACTATTTTAATGCAAACAAAGATGACAGGCTATATACTTGTCCTCAGTAAGGAAAAAATATGAAGTGGGTCTAAATACAAATTCAAGGCGTACATGGAAATGTCTGCCAAAATATAAGAGACTGCAAAGACAGGTGGAAAAATTACCTTTAGAAAAGAGAAAGAGTCACAGTTGTACTTTGGTTAAAAGAGAATTTTACATTTATTATTATTATTACCGTTATTATTATTTTTGTTTTTTGAGACATCGTTTCTCTGTGTAACAGCTCTGGCTATCCTGGAATTCACTTTGTTGAACAGGCTGGGCTTGAACTCACAGAGATCCTCTTGTCTCTGCCTCCCAAGTGCTGGGATTAAAGGTGTGTGCTACTACTTTCCCGATGAACTTTACATTTTAAAAGGGAGAATGAATGTATAATTTGTATCGCTTAGTACTAATCATAAATTCAAAGATAAAGTGAACTGGGAGCTGAAGAGATAGCTCAGCAGTTAAGACCACCCGCCGCTCTTCCAGACGACCTGGGTTCAATTCCTGGCACCCACGTGGTGACTAACTGTCTGCAACTCTGGTTCCAAGAAATCTGACTTGCCTCCTCTGGCTTCCACAGGTAGCAGGCACACAAGTGGTACAGATACACATTAAGGTAAAACATCCATACATATAAAATTAAAACAAATCTGTTTACAAAAAAAGGAACCAAACTCTTCCTCCTTCCCCACATGACAAACTCCTTATATAATTATATTTTTTTCTGAATTACAGCAGATATAGTATAAATTCCTACTCCAGAACAAAATTATTGTATCATATAGTCTGTTTATTTGTGTTCTAGCACTTTCTCTCTCTCTCTGTCTTTCTCGGTCTCTCTCTCTCTGCTAAATATATAATCAAGTACCCAGGAAAAGTATAAAAAAAAAAACTTGGATTGTGAAGTGTTTTAAGATAGCAGGGCTGGATAGCAGAGCTTGTTTCATTTAATTCCCAGGCATGAATAATTAAAAATATTAATGCTTGTGACCTACAGGAATGAGGTCCCATGGTAGATATAAAGATTCTTTCCAGGGAAGTGAGTTTGGAGTAATTGGCTAAAGGCCACCTCAGGGGAATCTTTTAAGGGCTTTACTAATCCCAGATTGGCATCAATTCATTGTCAGAATTGACTATCTATTACTTTAAAGGATCCGTCTGGTCTCAAGCAGGCAGGCCTGGCCTTACAGTATGAAACCAAGATGTGAGTGGTGATATTAGAGGTTTTTTAGTTCTTTAGTGGTTTGGAGCATGGACCTAGGAATAAGACTAACCTTGGTTCCGATTGAGCCTCTGACAAACCGTGTGACCCTGTGCAAGTGAATAGATTATGATTGACTTCTTCACAGAGCTCCAGGAAGGAAAAGATGGAATCAAAACAAAGCTACTGTAGCTCTGCTACTTAGCCAGGAATCCAGCTAATGTGGGGGCCTGCTAACATCTTTTTTTTTTCAGAGTCCCAATTAAATGTCAAGATTGTTTCCTTAGAATCATCAAAAGCCAGATGTCAAGAAAACTTTTGTGGATATCTGGGGATCTTTACTGCCACAGGAAATGACTTTAAACCCTTCCTACTTATTCTCTGATTTTGTTCTTATTAGTGTTGTCTTGAGACATAGTTTCACTGTGTAGCCCAGAGTGCTTGTTATTATTAAATTGATACAACTTGGGGTCATCTGGGAATGAAGGAACCTCAATTAAGAAAATGTCTGTCATACTGGCCTGTAGGCAAATCTATGGGGGCATTTTCTTGGTTAGCGATTGACGCTGGAGAGTCCAGCCTAGTTGGGTGGTGCTACCCCTGGGTAAGTGGTCCTGGGAAAAGAGCCAACTGAACAGGCAAGAAAGCAGGGTGGTCCTCCATGGTCTCTCCTTCAATTCCTCCTCAAACTCTTGCCTTGATCTCACTGGGTCAAGCTGACCTGTGACCTGAAGTGGAAGCTAAACAAGTCCTTTCCTTCCCAAGTAGCTTTTGGGCACGGTATTTATCACAATAAGAAAGGAACTAGGACACCTAGCCTGGCTGGGAACTCATTATATAGATGGCGCTAGCCTAAAACTTGCACAATCCTCCTGCCTCTGCCTTCTGTGTGTGAGATTACAGGTGCAAGCCACTGAGCCCAGGTATTCCACTGACTTTCACAAATGTCTTCAGGTTACAATTGCTGTGATGAAACACCATGACCAAAGCAAGTTGAGGAGGAAAGGGTTCATTTGGCTTATCTGTACCGCTGTTCATCATGGAAGGAAATCAGGGCAGGAACTCAAACAGAGCAGGAACCCGGAAGCAGGAGTTAATGCAGAGGCCATGGAGGAGTGCTGCTTACTGGCTTGCTCTTCATGGCTTTCTCAGCCTGCGTTTTAATAGAACCTGGACCACTAGCCTAGAGATGGCCCAGCCCATCAATCACTAAGAAAATACGCTACGTATTTGCCTACAGCCTGATGTTATGGAGGCATTTTCTTAATTAAGGTTTCTTCCTCTCAAATGACTTTAGCTTGTGTCAAGTTGACACAGAACTAGCCAGCGCAATACTAGATTTGGGCTGTGCTGGTTCCTCGAAGTAAGAGGAATGAGAGCAAAGGAAGCCCAAGAGAATACATGAGGGAAGAGTAGGATTAGTGGGAAAGGCATTTGAGAGAGTAAGCATCACAGAGGAACTAAAGAGAATGATTGAGATGAATAAAGAAAAAAGACAAAAGACAGATTATAACACTTGTAAGAAAACAGAGAAAAATGACACAGGATAAATCAAAAGGACACTGATAAGGCACCTGGATTCTGATCCTGTTGAACCTCTCTCAGTCCACTTGTCCTTGGAATTTGTAGTGTGGGTTAGAGGATTGTTGCTCTGTCAAAGAGCAAACTATTCAAAGAAGGGATCAAGAAGGGGAGCAGAAGGAGGGGACTAGTGGTCCGTTTTTTGTCACTTCAGGTGAAAATTTAAGGAAACCTGGGAGAATCGGACAATGTAAGTAGCTGTGGCTACTGCAGAACCTGCTCCTACTTGCTGAGTGCTGGCAACTTGATCTTGGATAACTTCATGCTATCGTAGCAGCATCTGAGGAGGCTGGACTAATATCCTCCTTTTATAGTAGAGGTTTCTTAAGTATATAGAAACTTTGTAGTTGTTCTAAGGTCGTGCAATTGGGAAATGCCTGCACAGGAATACACTTTGTTGATTTGAATAACTGAGGTGATTAAAATAATTTCTAAGCCTCTCCATAGGTCCCTGTGAGTTTAGAGTAAATTCGTGTTCTGGTTAGTGCGCAAATTTCTCGGTTAGATTTCCTGTTTTTCCAAAAATTCCGTCAGCCGAAGTCTTATAGGCCTGGCTTCAGGGCATCCTTTCTCTTTCAAGTCAATTTGAAAACTCCGCCTTGCCAGAAAAAGCGTCCTTTCTCCAAGGAGACCGGCGCGGGACGGGACTTCCGGCCCCACGCGCATCCACTTCCGCTTCTGGCCGGAAGCGCTGAGGCAGACGGCGTGGGTCTGGCGCTGGGGAACCTGGCGCGTGCGTAGCTGGCCCGTGGTGGCTCCAGGCGCGCGGCGATGCTGACCCCCGCGTTCGAGCTGAGCCAGGACCGCGACTTCCTCACGGTCGCCATCCGCGTGCCTCACGCGCGCGCCTCCGAGTTCGACGTGTACTTCGAGGGGGTGGACTTCAAGTTCTACGCCAAGCCCTACTTTCTGAGGCGAGTTCCCGCCGCCTGCGCCCTGCGTTTACTCGGGAACCTGCGCTCGTGGACACACTCACGGGGCTCTCGCCGCTGCCTCGGCGGCTTTTCCCTGGAGCGCGGTCTCCCGCGCAATCGCCTCCTTCCTCACCTGCCCATCTCACCACCGGGCACGGGGGCACCCACCCAGTGTCTGTCCTGTCACCCTCGGTCCTTCCTGTCTTGTGCTGTTCTCACTGCACGCCCACGCTTCTCCCCAGCGCGGTGACTTCCCCTCAGGGTCGGCCTTTTGACACACGCCGGCACGCTTTCCTTGTCCGCCTCCTAGCGGACCGTTTTCTGCTCCCTGCGGTTCTCAGGTTCCCTTCGCATCAGTTTAGCCAATTTCTGCCTGGCTGCCACTAGAGGCGAGTAATAGCACTTGCCCGTCTGGATTTTTCTCCGTGTTGAACCAAAACAGTAGTGGCAGCTTACACTGGGGCGCCCTTTGATGTAGTAGGTACGCAGCGTTTTAAGTGCTCGCACTTGCGTCACCTTAATTTTGATAGCCATACTTTGACTTAGGCAGTACTGTGAGCCCCCTTGAGCGGTGAACGCTGTTAGTCTTATTAAACTTGTTCATCCGTTGCCCTCCGCTTTTCAACTGAGCGCTCCGCTGCAGTCAAGCTGGTTTCTTCACGGCTCTTGACTCTTATCTAACCACTAAGATATTAACTAGCATGCCAACTTGAAAATCGAGTAGGTCACTCCCAACCTATGGAACTGTGGATAGTAATGAACCATGTAGAAATCATTTTCCCTATACCCATAAAACCTTGGATGTCGTTTTACTTATAAACTAAATTAAAATAAAGTATAATAAACATAACTGCATTTAACAACTACCGTTTATTATGAAGTTCTCCCCCCCCCCCCCGCCCCGTCTGTTTGGTGGCTAAAGTATTCAAATGAAAAGATATGTCATCTTTGATTTTTACTTTCTTAGCTGAAGGAATCTAAGTTATTTAGCTTTTAAAATGTGAAAGATATCTGAAAGTTGCCGTTCAGATGGTTGATAGATTTTGTTTTTCGAAACAGGATTTCTCTGTTCCTAGCTGACCTGGAAATAGATCTGTAGACCAGGCTGGCCTCAGACTCACAGAAATCCGCCTGCTGGGATTAAAGGCCTGCACCACCCACCTAGTGATGGTTGATAGATTTTGTTGGCTAAATATATTCTGTGTTTGGTGATCACTTACCTTGTGTTAAATCTTCAGATTAACGCTTCCTGGAAGGATTGTGGAAAATGGAAGTGAGCAGGGGTCCTATGATGTGGATAAAGGTATGGCCTTTGGGGTTTTGGATAGGTTTTTCTCTATTTTTTATTTGTGTGTATGCTGGTGTTGCCAAAATTCCTTCCCCAAGAGATGCCATCTACCTCTCCTAAGGTCTCACTGATGAACTAAATGTGATTCCACCGAAGTTCCCTGGGGGAACCATTGAGTTCACTAGGTTTACAGAGTAGTGGGTAAGGGGTTATGGGCAGGAACATAGATAGCTGATCCTGAAGTAGCCACAGTGGAAGTCTACATGGCTTCCTCAGGCCGCATAACTAATTCCCTCCCTTTATCCTATGCTCTAGCCCCTCCTCCAAGACCACGTGTAGTTGGGACAGAATGGTTTCATAACACTGGTTGTGGGATGGGGGCTGGGGTGGTGGATGAATAATTAGGTGAGGGTCCCATGACCCCCCCCCCCCACTCCCTGCTCCTGTGAGGCAAGGTAAAATAGTCCACAGGCTCAGCTTTGATGGCAGTTTGTGAGCAGGCCCTCCAGAACTGAAGATGGTGGCAGTTTGATTCGGAGCATAAGTAGGTGTAGATGGGCATGTTGGGAGGCGCTTGTGGATTGGGGGGGCGGGGGGTTCGTGTGTGCGGATGTGCAAATGGAAGCCAAAGAACAACCTCTGATGTCATCTGAAGGAATTCTTTTTAGACAGGGTTTCTCACTTGCTTGTTGCTTATTGGGCTAGACAGGCTGGGCAGTGAGCCACTGAATACTCCTGTCTGCTCCCCAGCTCCAGGATTACAAACATGCCCCGCTACTCCTTATGTTTTGTCTGGGTTCTGGGAACCAAACTCAGGGCCTCCAGCCTGTATGGCAAGTGCTTTACTCATTGAGCCATAGGCCCAGCTCCAGCCAGGGTTTTGTGGATTCCTACATAGCCACACAGCAGTATTTTTAAATGTCGAGACATTGCCATATGCTACATAACTCTTCTTTAATGTCTAGTGCCTGTTATCTGGATTTGGGGCAGTTATAGCAGTTTTCTGTCTTAAAATATTTTTCAAGAATCTTTAAATTTGAATCAAATGTTCTAGTTCCATTTTTCAGGAATTGTTTCTACATTTGGGACATGTGTAGAAGTAAACATCAACATGAAATGATTGATTTTAAAATATGAAGGATTTATGAGCTTTTGGATGGAATTTTTCTTTTATAGTTTTCAAACTTGGATTTTAATTACAGGCAGTTGAGAAATTATCCATGGAAGAAATTTAATGAGGAATTGAGTTTTCTTTTTGTGATTGATAAGTCTTTATTTTAGCTTGCCACAGAACCTGTTTATTTTACTCTTCTGCAAACTATTATCTTTTCCTTTGTCACTGGATTTGGAGTAAGAGTCGCTTGAAGAGCCCGCAGAGTAGCTCGGTAGGTAAAGGTGCTTGTCTAGTAAACCTGGCAGCCTGAGTTTGGTTTCCAGAACCCATGAAAATGTAAAGGAGAAAACTGGCTCCGAAGAGCTCTGCTCCGAATACCACACATAAATCATAGCCCAACTCCCCCCAACACACACACATATGCACGTACAATAATAATAATTTTTTTAGTTCAAAAAGAGTAATTTATATACACTTGTATAATTTATTCAGTAACTATTGACCAGGAAGTAGGGTCAAGGAGGGAAAATGAGACTGAGAAACTTAGGATCAAATTTCCACCCTTAATGCAGTACAACTGTTGTGATATTGAGGTATAAGGAAGCTGCCATCCTAGATTGTGGATCTATCTTTAGTTGCCAATAAGTTACATATAACAATGAGATTATTAAACTTTATTGCTGGAGAGATAGCTCAGCTACTAAGCGCATACATATGCTGCTTTTGCATAGGATCTAAGTTTCTGGTTTGTGGTACACAGAGGCTTACAGTTACCTGTAATTTCAGCTCCAGGGAATCTGACACCCTCTTGTGGCTTTCATTGGCACTTGTACTCGCATGTATATATTAAAAAAATAAAACTGTAAAGTTCTTAGAGCTGAGGAGTTGTATATGTGTGGGCCTTTGGGTTGAGTTGCATTTGGTTTATTGGATTGCTAAAAGAGGTACAATGTTTGTTTATTTATTTATTTATTTGGTTTTTCGAGACAGGGTTTCTCTGTGGTTTTGGAGCCTGTCCTGGAACTAGCTCTTGTAGACCAGGCTGGTCTTGAACTCACAGAGATCCGCCTGCCTCTGCCTCCCAAGTGCTGGGATTAAAGGTGTGCGCCTCCACCGCCTGGCGAGGTAAAATGTTTAAAACAGTAGACTGGAAATAGGGGCACACACTTGTAATCCTGGTGCCCAGGAACCTAAGGTAGGAACATAATTTCATGTGAATTTGAGGCTAGCCAGGGCCACAGAGCAAGGCTGTCTCAAGGAAAAAAAAAATCTCTTGAGTTAATAAAGAAATTATTAAATTGCAATTACTTTAGTGTAGTTTGAAAGCCACTGCTGTTCTTTGGATTAGCTATTCTAATTCCCTCCTAGTCCAAAAATGTATTTCATAAATAACTGTTGGTTAGTGCTGTTGCCTCCTCAGGCCCCTGGATTTTAGGAACTCTTTGTTTTGATGTTTTGACTAGGTTAAGATGGTACGAGGTAACACCAGCACATTCTGTGGTTTGGACACATTGATTTCTGATCGCAGTGACAGCTTTGGAAAAGCCCTTCTTAAGACTTTTTTAAAATCTTGATTTATAGTCACTAAATCTATAATAAGGGTCAAATTTTGGAACCCCTTGAGGAATTATGTTTTTTAAGTTTAAATTGTTAAATGTTTTTGTTAAACAGCTATGTTTATTGGTGTATATTCATTGCAGAAGGGTGTTAAGCTTTATGAGAACAGTTTCTGTCATGTATATCGTATATTTCAATCATGTTCATCACCCCAAGTTTTTTCCTTTCTCCCTTCTCTCCCTTTTCTTCTCCTGCCAGTGTCCTTGCCCCTAGTTTTCCTCTGCTTTCATGTCTCATACACAAGGACATACCCATACTCAAACACACATACACACATGCCCGCAAGTGCACACAACCACACCCACAGAGAGATGTGTGTATTATCATCCGTCTGTCTGTCTGTCTGGTTTATGCATCTATAAAAAGACACTTTGGTCCACAAATGAGACAAAGCATATTTGTCCTTCTGTGTCTGGCTTATGTCACTTAATATGATCTTTGTTTTTTTGTAAGTGACATCATTTTTTTAAATGAATGAGTAAAAGTCTGTTGTGTAGATATACATTTTCTTTGTTTATCTGTTGATGGGCATCTAGACTGAGTCTGTCACTTGGTTGTGGTGAATGTGTTGCAGGGAATTTAGATATGCAGGTGTCTCTGTGGTGTGATGACTTGGACTCCTTAGGGTATATACCTAGGAGTGTTAGCTGGGTAGTATGGTGATTCTAGTTTTAGTATTCTGGGGGCCATTCTTATTCTGAGGTGCTAAGGTGCTAAGATTAGTTTATATTCTCACCAGCGGTGCATAAGGGATCACTTCTCTGCATCTTTGCCACCATTTGCTGTTGTGTTTTCTTTGTAAGAGCCATTCTGACTGAGCTGAGATGGAATCTCAGTGTACTTTTAATTTGCATTTCCTTCTTGGCTAAGGATGCTGAGCATTTTTTTCCATGTGTTTATTTGCCATTTGGTTAGGTTGCTTGGTTTTTTTCCTTTGTGTGTTTATGTCTATAAGTGTGGTTTGTGTTGTGGAATATTATAACTATGTAAAGATGTGTTACATTTGTTACAGTATGTTTTGGAATACTACTTTAACTATGTAAAGCTGTGTTATGTTTGTTTATGCTACATTTGTTTAATTATGTAAAGATGTGTTGCTGTTTCACCTTGCCTGCCTAAGGCACCTGATTGGTCTAATAAAAAGCTGAATGACAGCCGTGCGGTGGTGGCGCACGCCTTTAATCCCAGCACTCGGGAGGCAGAGGCAGGCTGATCTCTGTGAGTTCGAGACCAGCCTGGTCTACAAGAGCTAGTTCCAGGACAGGCTCCAAAACCACAGAGAAACCCTGTCTCGAAAAACCAAAAAAAAAAAAAAGGCTGAATGGCTAATAGCTAGGCAGTAGAGGGATCGTAGGGCTGGTGAGCAGAGAGAATAACTAGGAGGAGGAGTCTAGGCTGGAGAGAAGAGAGAACAAGGGAGGTGCCTAGGACCTGCTGGCCAGTTATCTCCCAGCCAGGGAGCCACTCGACAAGCAGAAACAGTAGGGCAAATAGAATGAAAGAAAGGTAAAAAGTCCTAGGGCAAAATATAGATGAAGAGAAACAGGTCAGTTTAAGTTATAAGAGCTAGTGGGATAAGCATAAGATAAGGCCAAACATTCATAACTATTAAGTCTCCATGTTTTGATTTGGGAGCTGGTTGGTGGCCCAAAAGAAAGCCTGCTACAGGCTAGTACCTGTGTATGTGTTCATGTGTGTTGTAGGAGGCCGCTTGTTCGTTCCCGGCTGCTCAGACGCAAAATAACCACACAGAAACTGTATTAATTAAATCACTGCTTGGCCCATTAGCTCTAGCTTCTTATTGGCTAACTCTTACATCTTAATTTAACCCATTTCTATTATTTTATATTTTACCATGAGGCTCCTGTCCTACGGGCAGAGTTCCAACTGGCAGCTCGTGTTTCCCCTCTGGTGGCTACATGGTGTCTCCTGACTCCGCCTTCTTTCTCCCAGCAGTTAGTTTAGTTTTCCCCACCTAGCTCTGTTCTGCCCTGCTATTGGCCCAAAGCAGTTTCTTTATTAATCAGTGGTAATCACAGCATACAGAGGGGAGTTCACATCACATGTGTGTATGTGCATGTGGATATAGATCAGAGGTTGACTTAAGGTGTCTTTAAAGTCCACTTCATTTTTGAGACAAGGTCTTTCCCTGAACCTGGAACTTGCTGCTTCAGCTTGGCCAGCAGCCCAGGGTTCTTCCTGTTTCCACTCCTCTAGCACTGGGATTATAGCTATTTGCTGTTGTACTCAGGTTATTGTATATGTGCTAGAGATTCAAACTTAGATCCTTATGGTTGTGGAAGAAACAATTCCTAAACTGGGTCATTTTTCCAGCCTGAGTATTTTGTGTTTGAGTTCTTTATATGTTCTGGATAGTAATTCTCTTCAGATGTATAGTTAAAATTTTTTCCTCATATAATTATGTATTATTCCTACTTGCATTTCTCTTATATATACTTACTGAAGTCTTTGAATATTTTAATATATCTAAATATAAAACAATTTCTCTTAAAGGAATTTTTACCATTCGATTGCCCAAGGAAACTCCTGGTCAGCATTTTGAGGGGCTGAACATGTTAACTGCTCTTCTGGCACCAAGAAAATCGAGGTCTGCCAAACCACTTGTGGAAGAAATAGGTATGTTTGCTGTAGTTGGGAGGAGATGAAGATAAGTAGGAATATCTGTAATATTTTGTTTTTCTAGGAGAAGAGACTTGGGGCCCGAAAATTAGAGGAAAAAAGTTCAAGAGAAGAAAATAAAAAGGAAAGATTAAAGTCACTGTGAAAATAGCTTATCTGGTATCACAATTAGAAGTCATAACCAGTAGTGGACCAGTAGACCAGTCACATTTTTTCTTTACCAATTAAAACATCTTGCTAGAAGTAGATAGTTGAAAACATTTTATAATACTAGGTCACAAACTATAGTGTTTATTTCCAATATCCTGGACTCCCACCCCTGCTCTTCCCAGGCTCTGTCCCCTCTTCTTTCCTAGACCACCAGGGCCTTCTCCTTGGCCTGATTGTGAGTCTTAGAGTGTGTTCCTTTTTGTCTGGCTTCTTACTCTACGTTCTCATGAGGCATATCTGTGTTACAGCAGAGGCCCATGTGTATATATATATATATCTTCATCATGATTTTGTGAGTTTCTCTATATCTCCTCCTGTTGGTGCACATTTACGGTGGCTCTGCGTTTTGGCCATCACGAGCAGTGGGGCTGTGGATATTCTTGTCTGTGCCTTTGGTGTACAATGGGAGGCCTTTTTCCCGTGGCGGCTTCCTGCTCTCATTGTACCTAGACACCTCAGTACTTTAAAGAAAAAATTAATGTTGAACGCATTTAGGTGCTTCTGGAGTTTCTGAGGAAGGAGCTGATGATGAGGATGCAGACTTTGACTGGGAAATCGAGCAGACTCCCTATGAAGAGGTCTCAGAACGCGCTCTGCAGTCACAGTGTCACTATGGATTTGGAAACCTGCGAGCAGGTGTGGTTCAGCGGTTACAGGTATGCTGTCCTGGAAGACAATGGCACAGGGTTTTCAACTTCATTTCCGCTCACCCAGGGCGTTTTTAAGGTGACATAGTTAGTGCCTGTAGCAAGCAGGGTCACACAGCTGTCCATTCTTCCTTGTCCAGCCTGCTGCTATCCTTATGGTTCAGGATGGGAACCATCTAGAACAAACACACACAACCTCTCTCTACTGGTGCTTCTGCACAGCGTTAAGGAAGCATGATGCACCTAAGGATGGAGAGCAAGTACTAGGGTGTGATACAGCGTCTGTTTCACATGTGCGGGAGACAGGAGTTCCTGATGAGGACCAGCCTGGGAGCTTTTTGTTCAGTTTTTTTTTTGTTCTTATTTTAAATTTGGGGGCTGAATGTATGTATATGTGTGTGTGTGTATGTATATACATGTATGTATATATGTACATTTGTGTCTATATATGTATGTATGTTTGTGTACCACAAATTCACCTGGTATCTGCAGAGGATATATGTACACACACACACACACACACACACACACACACACACACACACACACACACACACACACAAATGGATGTAGATAAATAGATAGAGATATTGATGTAGATATAGTTTGGGTTCTCTTTAAGTTTGTAATCCCTCTACTTCAGTCTTTTGTGGGATTACAGGCATGCTCCTCCTCTAGATTGTGTTTTGGTAAGATTTTTAAGTTCTTAGTACACAGTAGATATTATATTCTGCTTATTCTTGGTGGAGATCAAATGTAAACTTTCATTCGAGTGCTGTTTATGAAATTTCAGTTTTTGCAATGTTTTGAGTCTTAGATTTTCCCATGAGTGATATTCAGGAAATAAGGTGTATCTGAGTCTGTCAAGAAAAACCTGGGAGTCTATATTCTGGTTGTACTTGTGCCTCCGTTTAGATTTGGGATACTGTGATGATCACTGACCACAAGTAACTTGTTCTGTCTTGGTAAAATGGGAATGATTTAAAAATATCATGAAATACTGAAAACTTAAGAGAAAATTCTGGGAAGTGTTGGGCGTTATAAAGACTCCTGCCCTTGAAACATTGAAGTTACTCTCAAGATTCCTGCAAGAGAATAAAATTGGCATTTACCCTGTAGCAAATAACCCAAAGAAACGTGTGTGTAAAAGCTTGGGCACTTTTCTGCCGTACGTGCCGTGCCCTCTGCTGCTCTGGTCTCTTGTTTTCTTGGTGATCTCTGAGGTACTTAGAATGGAGTAGGCTTCATGCAGCTCTGGCAGAAACCAAAGTACATGGGCTTCAGCTGTTTGGCCAACAGCTAATTTGTGATCATTTTATTTGGGGCTGGCCTGTTCAGAGCTACAAATGAAGGCTAGTACTTGTCATACAGGCTCAGTCCAGAATCTTCATTCAGGTGAAAAGTGCCCCTGTCCAGATTTTTGGTAGGGAAGATTCCTTTGAGGTTGTTGCTTACTTGCTTTGGTGTTTGGAGACAATCTTACTATGTAGCTGGCCTTGAACCTAGACTCTTCTTGCCTCAGCTTTCCAAATGTACAAAGTGTGACCACTTAGAAGGGATTCTTCTTGCTTAGGGAATACAACAGAACCATAGTTTAGATGAGGCCAAGTCCCTTTTAGGTTAAAAGTTTTTATATTTGTTGAAAAGATTTTTAAAGTTATTTAGGTTGCTTTTAAACAAACATTGTCATGAAGTACTCTTTATTTTTTGATATGGGGTCTTAGGTATCCTAAGTTGTCCTGGAACTCACTAAGTTGCTGAGCTTGGCCTTAAATTTCTGATTCTCCTGCCTCCCCTACTGAAGCCTTGGGAGCACAGATACATAACATGGCACCTAGATTTTATTGTAAAAAGTAGTACTATGAAACATAAAAGTTATATATATTCTTGGGAATAGAATGGTATTTCAGGGCATGAATGTAGGTAGTACTCTGTGTCTGTCTGAATGGTGAAACTAAAGCATCAGACGCCTATATACCTGCCACTCAGACTAGAAATGGAAGTATTGGTATAGTTAGGATGCCCTGTCCATCCCTTTATGTTTACATCTTTTCTTTCTCAATCAGAAATACTGTTGTTTTTTTTTAAAGATTAACTATCTAAAATTGCTAAACTCTTTTTCAAACATTAATAGCACGAACATTGTTTTCCTAGAACTCACTTTAGAAAGAGAAGGGCGCTCGAATGAATGGACTGGAGGGTTTTAGAATGTGCGCTGTGTCCTGCTAGCAGTAGTGGCTTGCCACCCCGTGCACAGAGCACTGAAATTCCAGACACTCTCAGAACCTCCAGTTTCCACATATGTTTAATTTGTCAACAAAACCTTATCTGAAACCACATGGTTTTGTTCTAGTGTCTCTCTTTCTATTTTTTTCTTTCTTTCTTCCTTTCTTTCTTTTTAATATTTATTTATTTATTATGTATACAATATTCTGTCTGTGCGTATGCCTGCAGGCCAGAAGAGGGCATCAGACCTTATTACAGATGATTGTGAGCCACCATGTGGTTGCTGGGAATTGAACTCAGGACCTTTGGAAGAGCAGGCAATGCTCTTAACCACTGAGCCATCTCTCCAGCCCCCCCCCCTTTTTTTTTTGAGACAAGTTCTCACTTTGTAAGTCAGGCTGGCCTTCAACTTTTGGTAATCCTCCTGTCTCAGTGTTACCATACCCAGCTGGTTCTGTCAATATGTTTTATTTAATTTTAAAATTTATTATTATTGTGTTTGTGTATATATGTGTATGACTCATGCATGTGAGTGCAGGTACGTTTGTTATAGCATGTATGTGGAGATCAGAGGATAGTTTTCAGAATTCATTTTTTTTCTCTATACCGTGGGTTCTAGGAATCAAACTCAGGTTATCAGGCTAGCACAGTTTCTGTTGGCTGTGGTAAAATATCTTGACCAAAGGCAACTTAGGAAAGAAAAAGTTTATTTGAACTAACGGTTCTAGAGGGAGGGTCTCTGATGGTAGGCAGGGCATGGCATGGTGGCAGGAACAGGAGGCAGGCTATTCACAGTTCCTTTCTACACACAGGAAGTAGAGAGAGGGAGCTAGAAGTGGGAAGAGACTATACACTCTCTCAAAGTTTCTTCTTACAAGGTTTCACATCTTTAAAGACCCATAACCTGTCCATACTAGTTGTTGACCAAGTGTTGATATGTCTGAGCCTGTGGGGGACTTTTGCCATTCAAACTACCACACACGGCAAGTGATTTTACCAACTGAGCCATCTCTCCAGCCCCTAGTACGTTTTAAAAGCTATTTTAAGCTACATACTTAGTGTGTGGGTCTGAATTATTACTGTGAAGTAGTAATGTGCTTGGATAGTGAGTGCTACCACAGCCTTCTACCACACTGTTGTTCTCGAACACCTTTTCAGTCCAGAGTTCCAAACCTGAAGCCACCAAGTTGGGATTTATGTGGATCTGTCTGCGCTTCTCAGGGCATCTTTACTACTGCGTCTGCACTTTTTACCAGGAGACAGATCCAGTAAAAAGCTTTAAAGAAAATGGGACTTTCTGCACGAATTAAATTTGAGGGATATGGTGTTCTTCATAACATTAGGAATTAATCAGACTTTCAAAAATCATAGTAAGGTTTATGTTTTTTTTTATCAGATGAGTTTACAGCTGCTGTTTGTGATGGTCACATCGAGTGGCTAAAAAGTGACCATATAACATAAACAGTGCTGCCCTCTTTCTTTTAGTGAAGAAGCTATAGTGTGCCTAGAAGAGGTCACCACACCGTAAGAGGATTCAGAACATTTGTCTCAAAATATAATTTAAAAAATGACTTTTCTAATACTGTGTTTTCTTACAATTTTAGTTTCTGTAATTTCTGCATTTGGATCAAGACCCACACAAAACATTTGTTCACTACTTGTATTTTGCCAGTATTTCCTTATTTTTTTTAAACTGAAAATAGTTTTGTTTTTTCTGATGTTCTCATTAAAAAATGTAACACAAAGAAAAATGTCTTCAGTGAATAATTTAACTCTTTTTTTTTTTTTTGGTTTTTCGAGACAGGGTTTCTCTGTGGTTTTGGAGCCTGTCCTGGAACTAGCTCTTGTAGACCAGGCTGGTCTCGAACTCACAGAGATCCGCCTGCCTCTGCCTTCCAAGTGCTGGGTAATCCATGCGCCACCACCGCCCAGTTTAATAATTTAACTCTTTACAGGAAGAATAATCCTGTCTCCTTTTAAACAGGTTTGCAGCTTCTCTGTTTTATCTGATAATGAAAATATTACTGCTGAAGCAAATTCTCTCCCCACTCTCCCCACCCCTGCTTCCCATGTACATACATACACCCGATTTCTTGCCTTTCTTGAAATCTCTGCCAGCCACCAGCGCGTTTTTGGAAAACTGCCCTGGCTGCTCAGAGTCAGGGCTGCACAACAAGCTGTTGGCGCTGGTGGCTGCCAGAAGCCGCAGCCCTGGAGTCTCTGGGCACCATCCCAGTCAGCCGTCTCCTGAGACGGCCTTGTTGCAGGATGCCAGGCCTTCTGGCCCTTGCTTTCCTTTGGCTGCTTCAGGGACCTGAGGTCTTTGTCTCCAGGAGACACACTGGCCAGATGCATACACAGTGCGTTTTCTTTCCCGATTGGGTCCTGTTTGATCTGTGATTTAAGTGTGCACAAGGCTGGCTTAAATCCTCCATGACCTTTTCCTGGCAGTGTTCATCTTCAGATCACTCGGGACTAGTGACCACAGCAATTCTAAAAGAGAGAAAAAGGAATTCTTTTCTTTCTGCTGAAGTTCATTCTCTTTTCTTCCTTTCCTTGAGTTGATTGATGCCACAGACTTTTCTTTTGTAGTGCTAAGGATTGAATCCAGGACTGCATGCATTCTAAGCAAGTGCTCTACCTCCGAGCTGTGCCTCCAACCATGCCTTACTTTAGATTCCAGTCTAACTTTGTGCCCGGCCGCTTTAGTTTCTTATTAGGGTCCAGTTTGAGCAAGGCCGTGGTATGTATGTGCATAGAACAGTGCAGGTGGGGTGGCCCAGATGGGAATAGTCACATGGTGTGATTTCTCTGCCACAGTGCTGTGGTGGCCTTGAGTCAGTAGACTAGCGTGGAGCAGAGCTGGGGCTGGAAAGAGTTGCTTTTTTTCCAGTTCATCCCATGAAGTTGGGGACTTTATATGTATACTCATTATTGGATCTCTATTCCAGCAACCAGACCAGTCCACAGCCCTGCACTATGCACTCAGTAGTAATTTCTTTCTGACTGCCAAGCACACTGTTCTAGTTAGGGTTAAGATTGCTGTAATGAAACACCATCACCAAAAGCAAGTTGGGGAGGAAAGGGTTTATTTGGTTTACACTTCCACTGAAGGAAACTGAGACAGAAACTCAAATAGGGTAGGAACCTGGAGGCAGGAACTGATGCAGAGGCCGTGGAGGAGTGCTGCTTACTGGTTTGCACCTCATGGCTTCTAAACCTGCTTATAGAACCCAGAGATGGCACCACCCATAAGAGCTGGGCCTTCCATTATCAGCGACTAAGAAAATGTCCTACCGGCTTTTCTACAGATCTTCTGGAGACATTTTCTCAACTGAGACTCCATTTCTCTGATAACTATAGTTTATGATAGCTGGGCAGTGGTGGTGCATGCCTTTAATCTTGGCAGAAGCAGGCAGATCTCTGAGTTCGAGACCAGGGTGGTCTACAGAGTGAGTTCCAGGATAGACAAGGCTACACAGAGAAACCTTGTCTTGAAATATCAAAACCTAAAACTATAGTTTGTATTAAGTTAACATAAATTAGCCACTTCACACTGAGTGTGCAGTGAAAAAGAAGGTAGACTAGACCCCTCCCCATGAAACATTCTATGGAGAAGATGGACAGTCTTCAGGTAGACAGTAAATAGGCTAATGGCAATAGTAGCAGGTGGAAGAAAATCGTGGTATATGAGCCTGGGACCGTTTTGATGAGGATGCCCAGAGGAGGCCCCTTGGAAGATGGGCCATGCATGGAGTTATGATGACAGGGCACTGTAGATGCAGAGGGTCAGAGTGGAGACAGATGTATATGTCCATAAATGAAAAGAAACCTGTGTGTGGCTCTAGTGGACTTGGGCCAGAGGGAAAGGCTGGCATCGGTTTGAAAGGCAATCTGGGCTTGTGATGTAGAGCAAGGAATCTGGGTTCTGAGAGTCCGTTTCCCTCTGAAACACAGAGTTTTCTGTTGGTCCTCACAGATTATAGCCCATTCACGACCTTAAGTCTGTCCAGGTGCAATAATTAGTTGTTCTCCCCTTTCCCCTTCCCACACAACTCACTTTGATTACTGCTAGCGAGTAAGGAAACTGAAGGGGAAGGAGGATTTGTGTTCTCAGTAGAAGCCGGTGAGTAACAGGGAACAGCCTTGGAATGGAGACAGAGAGAACAGGGAATCTGACATTAGTGAGTGTGTTTAGGCCTGTATTATATTGTTTAATATTAATAGTAGGTGTGGCTCCAAATGCCATTCCCTTCCCCAAGAAGAGCAAAACGATGTCATGTGATTACTTGTCCTGTAAAGGTTTTACATTACATGGCAGAAGAACTTGGCAGCTGTGATTAAAGATGCTATCGACATGGATTTTGTATGTGGGCCCCTCTAATCACAGAGGGAAGAGATGAGGCCATGTGATGAGCTGAGGGAGGGATGATGCCATGCTGTGGATTCATTGTCCTGCCTCCCCTCCCGAGGTTTTTGTCCACATGTGCCCTAGCCTCCAGGAGGGAAGAAGAGCCAATTCTGTGCTTCTGGGGAGAAAGTGTTCTGGTGGATTCAGCTGCAGAGACTGCGAGTTTTTCCCATGGAAACTTTGCTGCATGCTTGTTGAGCTCTTTGCACCATGACTGTTCTGTTTCAATTTATTATGAATTGCATAAACTTGAGGGCTGCCCTGAGACTCTTAACTACTGTTTATAATAGGATTTCTGTAGGAAAATGCATTCCAAGTCTGCAAGAAGTAAACTGCAAAGGAACTTTGGAATGTAAATTTTATGTTTGTGGACAGCCATTAGTCTGGTTGTTGCCTCAGATGTTTGTATTTGAAAGTATTAAGATATTCTAGTTGATCCAGTAGCTTCCAGAAAGGTCATCGGATCCCTTTGTTAACATTTGAATGTACGTCTGTCAAGACCTACACGCTTTGTGGTAAGAAAGGAAGAGTTTATTTAGTTTTAGACTTTATAGATATCTATTTACTTGGTGTGAATATGTGTGCCTGTACCTGTTTACATGCATGGTTTTCAGGAGGAGGTCAGAGGACAGTTGCTTTTGGGTCAGTTCTCTCCTTCCACCGTGAGGGTCCGGGGGATTGAACTCAGTCAGATTACCCACTGAGCCATTTCTCTGGCCCCAGAACTCTTTTTTTGGTGTTGGTTTGTTTGGAAATTATGGTTGTGCAGGGAGACTGGTTGTGATGTCTCCCCATGGTCTAGTTTTAGTAAGCTTGCATTCTGACCATCAACTCTAAAGTGCGCTCATATCACTGTTTCGTTTCTTTTTTCTTTTTTAGATGACATAAAAAAGTGAAGGGACTTGCTCAGTATCCTCGGACTACTGACTTGTCTCTGTTTTCTTTTGTGTATGTGATTCCCTTTACTGCTGTCCTTTCCATTTACAAGTCTTTTGGGACAGTTCACATGCACAGCTCTCCCGGGTTACCGCTTGGTTGCGTTCGGCTTGCATCCTGTATGTTCCTTCTAGTTCTGTGCTTACCTGGAGGTGATAGATGTGCGAGGAGACACAGAAGAAAGCCACAGTTTGGAGAGTATTTTGGATTGTATGAGGTTTCTTCACTTTACAATTCCTGCGTGTGTTTGTTCTGTAGAATTCTGCTTGGGAAACACGCTGCATGTTCACATTTGCACATCTTGGCTTAGATTTTTAAACTTTCAAGTGGAAAGTCAAAGACCAGAATTACTCATAAAAATCCTTAATTTTTTTTTTTTTAATTTGTGCCTGTGGGAATGTAGGTCAGAGGCCAGCTTCATGGAGTTGATCTTCTCCATCTATTGCTATGTGGTTTCTAAAAACTGAACTCAGGTGGTCAGGTCTGCATGGCAAGCATATTTACAAAATAGACAGTATAGGGTTTCTTTCTTTGAGCTAGACAGTGGGAAGAAAGCCAAGTCTCTCTGTAGATGTTGGATACTCACACCCTCCTGTCTTTGGGAACTTTCAGATCTCTGGGGCTAAAAAGGGAAATGAATGGAAAATTAAATGTTCTTACATGTTTGTAAGAGTGTATTCAATTATGCTTCTTGGTTAATTTTTTTTTTTTCTGAGACAGGGTTTCTCTGTAGCTTTAGAGCCTGTCCTGAAACTAGCTCTTGTAGACTAGGCTGGCCTCGAACTCACAGAGATCCATCTCATCTGCCTCTGCCTCCCAAGTGCTTGGATTAAAGGCGTGCGACACCACCACCCCACTTTGGTTTAAAATTTTCAACTAACTAAATATGTGTGTATATGCTTGTGTGTGCGCGCACACACACACACACATGCACCTGCTACAGCATGGTGGAAGTTGTATGCCCCAGGATGTCTGTAGAGTCATGACAACAACTTCTTGGAGTTTTCTCCCCTTCTATTTTGTAGGTTCTAGGGATCAGGAGGTCAGGCTTGGTGGCAAGCGCCATGATCCTTTGTGTTAAATGTTAATAAAATATCACTATTAATAGATTCAAACATTTATGGCTTTTTATTTGTTTGTTTGATTTTGCTTTTTGTATTTTGCAACACGATCTCATTGTGTAGCTCTTGCTGGCTTGGGACTTGCTATGTAGAATAGACTGGCCTCGAACTCAGAGATCTGCCCAACTCTGCCTTCCAAGTGCTGGGAGCAAAGGCATGCTCTACACCTGTTTGTTAGATTTATTAAATCTTACTAGCTGTTTCATACTCTAGGGATAGTAATAAGGCAGATTCTTCCATGCTTTGATGTTCCTCCTCCCTTCTCCCAGTTTGGTTTTATATATAATATATATTGTGAGACAGGATTTCTCTGTAACAGCCCTGGTTGTCCTATAACTCTCTTTGTAGACCAGGCTTTAAACTCATAGAGATACTCCTGCCTCTGCCTCTTCAATTGCTAATATTTAAGGCATGCGCCTCCATGCCTGGCTTATTTATTTATTTTTATGTGCATTGATGTTTTGCCTGCATGTATGTCAGTGTGAGGGTAGCAGATTCCCTGGAACTGGAGTTACAGATAGTTGTGATCTGGGTGCTAGGAATTGAACCTGAGACCTTTGGAAAAACTGCACGAGCTCTTAACCACTGAGCCATCTCCCCAGCCCAACCCCTCATTTGACTTTTAAATGCTAAAGATTGGAGATTGTGCTCATTCTTGTTCTGGTGTTTTTAGGATGAACTGAGTGAGGTTATTGATATTAAGGATCCAGATTTTACTCCTGTGACTGAACGAAGGCAGAAACGCCTGGCTGCTGAGCTGGCCAAATTTGACCCGGATCATTATCTGTGAGTATTAACTTTTGTGGCAGTTAAATAGGTATTTAACTCTTCCTTAATTTTTTTTCAGAATCTGTGAGTATATGTATGTGTTTGTATAGTTATGTGTGCATGTGCACATGGAAGCCAAACCTGACAGTGGGTGACTTCTTCAATCATTCTGCTTTATCTCCAGAGACAGGGTCTCACTGAATCCAGAGCTCACCCATTCAGCTAGGCTGGCCCATCAGGCCTGGCCAGTTCTCTCCAAGAATACACCCATCTGTCTTCCTGCACTGGGCTATAGTGCTGGAAAGTGCTAGGGATCTGAACTCAGGTTCTTGTGTTTGCATGGCAAGCTCTCTACTACTAAGTGAGCCATCTCCCCAGCCCCTCAGTGTCCCAGACATACGTGCTTTAGATCCTGGAATTAGTGAAGGCACTAACCCTAATTCACGTTTCACCTAACCTGTACTTGTGGGGCCTTTGTAAACTTGCTACTTAGTTTATACTAGCAAGGAAGCACTCTTAATACTCTTTTGTGGTTTTCTTACCAGACTTCAACACATCAAACTTATAAGAGTGTTTGCTTGTACTTCTTACAGGTAGAATTTTTGTCATAGTTATTTGCATATGTGAATGAATATGTCTTGATTTCCATTAGAATCCAGGTCTACATGTGCTATATTTCTTGCTAGTCTGGGATCTTCCTAGAACATTATCTACAGTGAGTAGATAGTTACTCTTGGTAGAGTATCATTAGAACTCAGCCTTAGTTCTGCTGTATTTTCCACCTGCATCTGTTGTGACCTTTGCCGTAACCAGAACTATATTTGCATAAGGAACTTATCAAAGTAGAGACGTGCTGTCTCTTACTGACCAAGGTAGCAGCTCTTCTTTGCATTTCACTGGGCCTCTGATTACCTGGCTCTTCTAGGGTGTGTGGAGAATGAATGTAATTGATATGTTGACATAACCCTCACTTATTATTTTTTCCAGGCTCTGGGCCAGTGATTTCAAAAATGTTAGCCATGTAACTATTATCACCGCTTCCCAATATTTTTGTCCAGTGTTTTCAGCTTATCAAGTCCCCTGAGGATTATTTCATTTCATTTTCACAAGGAGAAGAGAGGCAAAGGGACTTGTCCAAGGTCACACTACTACTGAGTGGGTTGGGTAAAACTCCACAAGCGGCTCCATTTGTCACTCTGTATTCCCTTTTAAGTACACTATTCCACTTTAACTGCCATTGCTCTTGTGATTAACATTCTCTCTCCTGTGACCCAGTGGGATACTAATTGGAATAGCAGAAGTGAGTCTTGTGATGTGCAAATGGAATGAGTGACGTGTGGTGATGAATGGTGAACTGTTGAGCATCCTAAGGGAAGCCCAGAGCGGGCTGTGTTATACTGTGGAGGACATCTGAGAGATGCGGCTCCATTTAGACTGCCATTTCTAATTACTTTTATCTCTTCAATGGTGGTTTTAAAGGTCCACTGAAGAGTAATTTGAAGAAACCCATTTAGAATCATGCTGAATATTTAAAGTAGAAATTTCATTGTCAGCAAATTTCTCAGCCAGTATGAAAACAGAATGAGCTTTCCAAGGCTGAAATTTCAAGTGCAAGGGAGCTTAATTAGAAGAACTGCCTGGAAGAGTATGTTTGTGGCCTGAGAGGATTAGGATATTGAAATTTATATTTGGCAGCATGATAGTTGAAGCAGGCCCTGTTTTCCTCCATTTCCTGTGCTACTTTATTCAGAAGCTTTTTAAAAAAAATTTAAACTACATGGTGGCGGGGGGTGTACGTATGTGTGTCCTAACACATGTGGAGATCATAGAACAACTTGCAGGACTCCAATCTCCCACCATGTGGGTTCCCAGGGATTGAACTCAGGTTGTCAGGCTTGGCAAATGCCTCGAGCCACTCAACCATCTCACTCGGCCCAGAAACTCATTTGCGGGAATAGTTTTCATGGAATATTCTTTCCATTTCTTAAGGAGTGGCTCTCAGTGGAGGGATGCTATCAGATTCTGAAAGGACTTCAAGAAAACGAGTGTGATTTTATTCTAAGCAGGACAGAGTAAGCCAGACTGACTCAGGACTAAGATTCAAAGTGAAATCTAGCTCCGTTTGGGTTATAACTATTTTGAAATCTGTTGTAAAATCAGGATCTCCTGCAGGTTGGTTATTCTTTTAGGGTGTTCTGTGGCCTGAGAAAGTACTGTTCGTGGTGGTCTGTAAATCTCATTGTTTCTGAGTCTTCTTTTTTTTTTTAAATGATTTATTCCTTTTGGATATCAGTTTAGACTTATTTATTTATCTCTTGTGTGTGTTAAGTGTAGGTGTGTATTATGTCATCGAGTGTGGAAGTCAGAGGACATTTTCAGAGTTTGGTCCTCTCTTCTTCCACCATGGGTATCAAACTTGGGTCATCAATCTTTGGTGGTAAGCGCTTTTACCTGTGAGCCTTTTGCTGGCTCAGGTGTTATTTTTATACTAAAGTCTGTAGACAGTATCTTCAAGTATTCCGTAGTAATCTTTCACCTTTGCATACAGCCAAATGTTTGTATTTCTTTTCCTTAGGATATTGTTTTTCTTCCTGCCAAATGTTTGTATTTCTTTTCCTTAGGATATTGTTTTTCTTCCTACATTTGTTTTTGATTTTTGGGAATATTAAAATTATAACCAATTCATAAAATCTTGCTTTTTTCTTTGGTGAGAACAGAAGGATTTAATCAACATTTTAAACATCTGTAAGATAATGAAAAAACAAAAATGATCAAGCTTTTTTGGAATGTCTTTTTTAATTGTGGTAGATTTTCATTATTAAGACTTTTTGTAAAGAGTTGATGCATTGGTCTGGTTTTTTTTTATGTATTAAGTAGATTTCAGCTACGATTTGGGAGGCTGGAAAGGGTGGCCATTTATCTTCTGTGATTTCCTCTACTCCACGTTTCTTGCGGTCCTCTCACATGGCTTCTAGTAGCCTCCTGACGCCTGACAGCCATCTGTCTGGACTTCTTCAGATCTGTCAGCTGTGAGGCTGATGCTCTCAAGTGAAATCTGCCTCCTCCCGTGCTTGGTGTTCTTTGGCCTCAGACAGCCGCTTCTCTCTCCTTGACGTGGTATCAAGTGTTCTCTGTGAGCTGGACCCGCTCCTTCCGTCAGTTCACTCCTGCCCTCCTTGCCCATGCTTCATCTCCGGGCAGCAGCTGATACTTGTGTTTCCACCGCCCTTCTCTGTCAGTTCACCTTTGCCCCTTCTTGCCCTTGCTTTATACTAAGGCAACAGCTGGTGTTTGCATCTCGCTGTTTCTTATGGGCTTCTTTCACTCATGCAGGCCCCTTGCTACCTTCAAGGCTGTGCTCAGACATCACTTTCATAGACCTTTCACCTTCGCCTGGGTGAGGATGCCTCCTCAGTGCTCTCCTGGGCAGCACACGTTTGTTTGTTTTTTTCCACTTTGTGTTCCGAATGTCTGTGTTTATGCCCATGGTTCTTATTAAGTAGTGGAGCCCTCGTGGCGAGTCACTGGTCTATTGTTGCTGTGTGTGTATGGAGGACATTTGGTGAGTGCAGTGACATTTTTTTCAAATGTGAAAATAATTGATTGGGAAATGTAGATGGTTAGTCAGTCACTAATCATGTTCATGCAACCCTTAATTCATAGACAGTGTAAATAAAGATAAACCATTGACTGGGCCTGGTGGTGCAGGCCCACGATCCTAGGTACACTGGAGGCTAGAACAGGAATGAGGACTATGAAGAAGCAAGTGTAAGGTGTAGAGATCACAAGTTCAAGGCCTACCTGAGCTATGATGTGAGTTCAAAGCTAGGGCTGTAGCTAGTGGTAGAGCACCTCCCAGCATGCATGAAACCTGAGAGTCAATCTCCAGTAGAGTGTAAGAATGGAAAACAGAATAACCCATCACAGTCTGGACTCTTGGAATGGTATCTGAGAATTTTTATTCAAAACAGCCAGTTTATCATCTTGGAAGATCTTACTGGGGCAGAAGGATGGGGTAGAGGTGGTTTGCTTTTTCTCTCATGAGTCCCCATTCAAGTGAGCTCTTT
Organism: Microtus pennsylvanicus; assembly: GCF_037038515.1. Lineage (NCBI taxonomy): Eukaryota > Metazoa > Chordata > Mammalia > Rodentia > Cricetidae > Microtus > Microtus pennsylvanicus. Next base: position 45,832,124 of record NC_134586.1, read on the forward strand.
TCCTTTGTGTCCTCGGTGTTTCTGAGTCCCGCTCTCTCACAGGACTAGTTCTTCCTGCGCGATTCTTTCCTCTTCCTTGGTCACAATGCTTATGACTTAGCCTCTCTCTTGAGTATCAGACTTGTGTGTCCAGCTGTATATTATATGCCCTAGATGGATACATCAAACTTAACCTGTCTCAGGTAGAAGTTATTAACCCTCTCCTCAGTTCTTTCAACCTCCTGGGGCACTGTCTCCATGAAGACCACTGTTGTCCTCTGCATTGCTGAGCCATAGTCCTGGCCATTGCTTTGATTCTCAAAGTTCCTCAGCCCCTGCTTCTTGAGGACCCTACCTTCTTCTTATATATCAGATGCACCTGCTTTGTTCCCTGTCCTCTGCCACCATCCTGTTCTGGCACAGCTTCTACTTCTTTAGAATCGCCCCTCTAAGATGCATGCCCTGTGTTCAGTGACCTTAGGGGTATTCCTAGTATGGCTTTCATGTGTGTCCAAACTTTTATCTTGTGTCTTGTCATCTGCAAAGTTCACAGTCAAGAAGCAGGCAATAAATTACATATATATATATATGTGTGTATGTGTATACATATCTACATGTATATGTGTATATATAAAGTAAATTTACATTAGTATGTTAGATCTAATTGATAGCTACTCTGAGGTGTTTGCAGTCTGTAGGCCATGGGTCAGACATGCCTGGAAGGTTATTGTTATCAGTATCTTATTTTCAACTTATCTTGGCAATTCTTCTTCAATGTGATCCTTGTTTTGTAGGTATTTCTGTTTTTTGAGCTCAGGCTACTCTCTCTTATTTTTTTAGATTTTATTTTCTAGTTTAAATTATGCATCCATGTATGATCTGAGTGTGGGGTTGTGCACAGGATGCAGTGCCTATACAGGCCCGAAGAGGGAGGTGAATCCTTGGAGCCAGAGTGACAGGTCGTTATGAGCTGCCTTGTGTGGAGTCTGGAAACCCAAATCAGATCCTCTGCAAAGGTAGTGCCTGCTGTTAACTGCTGAGCCATCTCTCCAGTTCCTCTCCTAACTCTCTTAATATGAAATCTTTTTTTAAAAAATATTTTATTCATTTGTATTTTATGTACATTGGTGTTTTGCCTGCATGTATGTCTGTGTGAGGGCAGTGGATCCCATGGAACAGGAATTACAGACAGTTGTGAACTGCCATGTGGATGCTGGGAATTGAACTAGAAGAGCAGCCAGTGCTTTTAACCCCTGAGCCATCTCGCCAGCCCCCTTAATGTGAATTCTTAATTGTCTTTCAACTGTTGATGGAAATAGTATTTCCCCCAGGGCCCTTAAATGTGTCAGTTTTGTTTTGCTATAGGATTTTTTTGCTGCTGTGTTACTGCATTCTGCCATACTTGTGTCTCCGGTGGGACTATAAATTGTACAAGGGCCAGGGCAGTTTGTATCTTGTGAACAGAGAGAAGAACCTAGTGCCTAACGTGGAGCTTAGAATATGGCACAAAGTCTTTCCTTTTTCTTCTTGGTAATTTTTAAATTAAAATATAATGTACCATTTTCCCCCTTTCTTCCTCCAACTTTTCCCTTGTCCTTTCCCTCTTAATGGCTCTGATACCTTTCTCCATACTCTCTCAAATTTATGACCTCTTTTTCTTTCATTATTATTCTCTTTCTCTCTCTCATGCCCAAAGCCTGTGAGTCTTTTTAAGTTGCCTCTATGTGTGTGATTTTAGGGCTGATCGTTTATATTAGATAGCCATGTGGGGGCTCATCCCCGGAAAAGACTAATTTCCCCTTCTCAGCAGTCATTAGTTGCCTGTGGAAATACGCGTCCTGAATTACCTGTTCATCTGTTTGTGTTTCTGCGGCTGGGTCTGAAAGGTCTTTCCTTTATCATAGCATCTCTCAGATCTGGGCTGCTCATGAACCCAGCATTGGTTCCAGACTGCAGCGCAGTCAGGGTAGGAGGCTCCTCCTCGTGCCTTCTGTGGAAGACATCAGAAACGACTACTGTTCCTTCAGTTTAGTTGCCTTTTGCTTTATGGCATTGGTGACCATAGAAAAAGTCAGCGCAACTCTCGGTCTTCTCTCAGGTTGTGTATTGAGTTGATGTAATGTCTATTTCTGTGCAAATGTGATAAATTAAGATTATAAAAAAAGAAAGGAAACCAGTGAAATCTGATGTAATAAGCCCATTCATTTTTGAGCAGAGCTGACTTCTTTGAAGATGAGGCAGTCGAACAGATTTTGAAGTACAATCCTTGGTGGAATGATGCACATGCAAAAATGATGGCCTCTTTGGGAAAGAGCCAAGAACAAGGAGATGATGCTGCATTAGGTAAGAAACTCAAATGAGTGTTTCATTGTGAACATTTGTGATTTTTAAAACTCTCATTGCTGTGCCAAGCCACTGCCTTTCATGTTGTATGGCATATGATTTTAATTGCTTTTCATTGTGAAAATGGGATTTTTGGTTGCTAATTGTGCCTCATTTGTTTGCTTTTCTCTGCTGGTATTTAAACTGTAAGGTACCATAGCCTGTGCTGCATGCACAGGTTCCAGGTGTTAGTCCTGTGCTTTAAAATTCCACACTAAATCATTCAGTTATTGTTTGTTGGAAAATTCTTATGAAGTAGATTTTACCTTAGACTCAGTGGTATCTTTTTAAGTTTTTGAATTGATTGATTTTTAGAAATAAGGATATTGACATACATTCATAGTTGAAGAATGTGCTTGAGAGATACGACCGTGCCCCTGTGCTGAGGACACCTGAGTATGAGTAGGGGAGACGCTGGCTATGCCTTTGCTCTTACATGAATTGGATGTGGCCTCCTCTGCTTATTCTCAGGTAGTGGGATGAGGAAGCCAGAATAGCTGTCTTTCCATCACAGTTTCCAGAGCATGGTGAAACAGTTTGTACTGGAGAATGTTGAGGGGGGGGATTTCACAAGAGGTGACTGTCCCATGTGAAGATAAGCATTACCAGAGTCCTTTCTTGGGTGCGTATGTTCTCATCATTGGTCCAGCACAAGCTGCTTGTTCTAAGTCTGTAGAGTAGAGTCATAATGGTTTCAGTTAGATCAGAGCAAGAGTCCTATGTTATCTGATAGGTGATTTGGCTTTTCTTTATATACTAAAACTAAATTTCAGCATTTAATGAAAGGAGTGCATAGGTAAGAATAAATATTCTGGAGAACAGTAAATGGAATGTAAACTTTCCTGTTGTGGAATATTGGTTTAAGGGGCTTTACATTTGTTTATGCTATGGAATACTTGTTTGATGATGCAAAGATGTGTTGTATTCTTTTATGTTACATTTGTTTAACTCTGTAAAGCTGTGTTACTTTGCCTGCCTAAAACACCTGATTGTCTAATAAAGAACTGAATGGCCAATAGCAATGCAGGAGAAAGGATAGGCGGGGCTGCCAGGCAGAAAGAATAAATAGGATGAGAAATAAAAATCTGGGCTTGAGAATAGGGAAAGAGGGAGGAGTAAGAAAAGGAGGAGAGGAGGATGCCAGGGGCCAGCCACCCAGCCAGTCATAGAGTAAGAAGGAAAGAAAGATATGTAGAATAAGGAAAGGTTAAAAGCTCAGAGGCAAAATGTAGTTAAAGAGAAACAGGGTAATTTAAGTTAGAAAAACAGGCTAGAAATAAGCTAACCTAAGACTGTGCATTCATAGTTTAAGAATAAATCTCGGTGTATTTATTTCGGAGCTGGGTGGTGGCCCCAAAAGAGTTTAAAAAAAAAAATCCAGCTACACTTTCCTTCTCCAGGTTTCTTCTCCTAAAAACTATTACTGTTTACAGTTTTGAGTGTATTTCACATGAGTTTATTTTTGTGTTGACTGTCAAACCCACAGCCTTATATATATGTTAAACACACACTCTTACCCCCAAATTGTACCCCCACCCCACCCCACCCCAAGATGTATTCTTAGCCTGGGGTGTTTTTAAAGTACAGACCTCACAGCTAAATATTTGGTTTACTATGGTGTACACAAAAGGTGCTGGGCCTGTGGCCTTGCCATCATTGTTGCTGAGCGCCTTCCACATGGGCACACCCAGATCATTCGCCTAAGCCACCGGCTGCTGTCCAGTGCTGCATGTCCCGGGACGGGGAGCCTTTGGGCTGTATTGCTGACAGTCATTTGGTTTACTGCTCTCACTGATCGTACAGGAGATATTTTTACCTCAGTCCAACTGAAGTAGTTATGGGCTCTTCTGCATCCGTTCCTAAAAGCTGTCTTCAAGCAGCCCAGTCAGCTGCTGTTCACTCCTTTGTTAAGCATGTGATAGAGTGATTATTATGTAATAGGCAGTAAGAACAGTTTATTAAGTGTTTTTGTGGTTAAGCTTTGTTAGAGTTTGGATAGTTTCTACCAGAGCGGAAAACCTGCCATTGTAAATTTAGAAACTGACTGTTGGTTCTGAGTATAGGTGTGTGTGCCATTGTCCTCAGTGTGCTCTGTGCTTGTGTTTAGAAACTGACTGTTGGTTCTGAGTATAGGTGTGTGTGCCATTGTCCTCAGTGTGCTCTGTGCTTGTATTTAGAAACTGACTGTTGGTTCTGAGTATAGGTGTGTGTGCCATTGTCCTCAGTGTGCTCTGTGCTTGTGTTTAGAAACTGACTGTTGGTTCTGAGTATAGGTGTGTGTGCCATTGTCCTCAGTGTGCTCTGTGCTTGTGTTTAGAAACTGACTGTTGGTTCTGAGTATAGGTGTGTGTGCCATTGTCCTCAGTGTGCTCTGTGCTTGTATTTAGAAACTGACTGTTGGTTCTGAGTATAGGTGTGTGTGCCATTGTCCTCAGTGTGCTCTGTGCTTGTGTTTGGTCTGTGCTTATGACAGCTGCAGACTCCTTCCCCAGCTAAGAGACTTGCAGATGTAGCTTGTTGACTCAATCTGGGTCATTAAGGATGAGCTAAGTAGGTCTCAAGACCTTTGCTCCTAAAGGTCAGCTGCCCTCCCCGTTTTGGCAGTTTGAGAGGAAGCTTGTGATGGTGTAGTTGAGACTTCTCTCCACCAGAGGGAGCTAGTTGCCCTAAAAATCAGAAGGCATGCTCTTTGATTTCAGTTCTAGCTTGCTCTCCTTTAATAATGGCAGTGTGTTCTGAGGCCAGTTCTCCATGTCAGCAGTGCTTCGAGTGAGGTCCTCTGTAATTTTAACAGATTGAGCCAGTGCTCTGTCCTTTTAACCGCTGACTCCCGACCCTTTATCTGACTTGTAGCCAGATTGGTGGTTCAGGCAGTCTGCTCAGCCATTACGGTGATTCATTCTAAAAGTCACCTTTCAAAACAGCTAGGCTATGTGATCTAAGGTGGAGGAACTTGAGCTGTATTGAACAGAAAGGGCCTCCTCCTCCATTATGCCAGGTATAAGGTTAAGTATAGGCAGGACACAGCTGAATATGAGGCTTGCATTTAACTCCCCCCTCACTGCCAGCTGAGTGACTGTGCAGCCTTGGGTTGCTGTGGAAATCTGCCTCCTTCAGAGCTGCTGTCAGGACTGAATGAGGCTGTGTGTATGAAAGCCTCCCTGCATTGTGAGTCTTAGAGATTATTGTTAGAGAGTGAACTGAGTGGCAGGAGAGCTAGGAATTGAATGACTTCTCTGTCAAATTGCCATTTTTGTACATTCTACAAATCTTTAATGGAAAGTTCCTTGTTAATGAGATTTTTTTCTTTCATTTTATTCTTATTCAAATATTTGAGACACCCAGAACTAGAGGAATTAACTGGCGTGTCGAACTACGGTAAAATACAGGAGAAAAGAAATAAAGCAAAGAACTAGCTTTATAGTTCCGTTTACCAAGATACATATTGCTGCTGTCTCTCGTCTCCTCCCGATTGTCTCTGCCCTTCTCTGCTGCCTTGCCTTCCTGCTTTGTGCCCCGCAGTGAGATGCTGTCATTCAGATGGGACATTGCAGATGATAGGGATGTACCTTGAAATTGTCCTTCATCGTACTATCGTGACCTTTGTTTTGAGTTCTAGATATGCTGTAGGTGGGAAACTTAGGTGCTGTCTTTGCTCGGGTGGTGACACTGGTCATAATTATTGGAGCTCAGAGTTACAGAAGGGAGTCTGACTAACTAACATCTTCAGCTTTGTAAACATCCAGGTTTTCCTCCCCCAAAGACTCCTGAATGGCAGCGTTAAGTGCTGTGCTCCCTGGGAGCTCCGGTTTCACGAGGATGGACTCACCGCATTTCCCAAGTTGTCTTTCAGTGGTTAGCGTCAGCCCAGGAGTCTTGGCACATGATTGCTTGTTATGACACCACATACCATTTACAGCCCATGAACTTCCTTGCAGGGCCGTCCTGTTTGGCACCAGTGAGCCCTTGAGTGTTTGTGGAGATAACTGGTAGTGTCAGTTTTGAAAGTGGTGGAACGGCAGGGCTGCCCATTTAGCTGAGGGCTCGAGTGCAGCGCAGGTTCTTGATCTGTTTCCAGTACACGTACAATGTAATAGACAGATATGTGTTACTCAGAGGAGCCAGATTATGGATGACTGAATCGCTGATCCAGACAAGACAGGGTTGTTTGGGAGGGGGATTTAAAGAGGAAGAGAAGGTTTAAAGTAACAGAATCAGAAAGAGTTTGGGAGAAAGAGCAAATACCTCAACAACATCTTTCCATCTTCATGGGACTCCTTCATAGGTCTCAAACATACCAACAAGGTAGGTTGCTAATGTCTGTCAGAAAGTAGCCGTGGGCAATTTGTTGTGATGTTTGGGTACCAGCATCTCCTCCAACACTATTGAGCTGACTTTTGTTTTACTAAAGATTATTTTTAAGAGTATTAATATCTGAAATGTTGTCAATTCTGCAGCTAAGTCATACAAATGCTTGCTTGATAGGTGTTGCTTGAGGTGGTGACCACTCAGGTGTTGGTATTTCCTGTACTGCTGCTGGGTTAGACCTGATTGGTGCTGACTACTCCAAGTTCCCCTTTGGAATGTGATTTACTGTCTTGATAAATTGGGGTTTAGGAAACTCAGACTGATTGATTGAGGAAAATCCAATTGATTTCTATAATGATATCCTCATTAGTTGTATATCTGATTCTTTCGGTTGGCTCAAATATAAAATATGTTTGAACTAAGAAGGCCAAAATGGAATCTAGAAATCCTCAGAAAAAGTTGATATTTTAAGAAAAGGCTAATACAAAGGCTAGTGGCAGCTAGCATCTTTAAATTCAAGAGCACAGTTAAGTAGGCTTTTCCTATGCTGTGCAGTCCTTGAAAGTGATAGAGAATGTGTGGATAGTCTTCCATTTGGAGTGTAACTTTGTACAGTGCTGAGGTTAACCTTCTCATATTGTCAAACAAGTATGGCTATCGTTACTTAAGAATGGAGACACGGCCCTATAGAAGAGTTGGCGTGTTTAAAGACAGTTCTGGGCATGCTTTCTCTCTGATTCAAGAGTTATGTGGAAGCTGAGGTCTTTATTAGTCAGCCAGGGTATAAAGGCTTTTCTCTAGTGAGATAATATTACTGTGAACACCTGGCACTTTCCTATTAGCTAAATTAATGACTGTCGGAAAAACTGTGCTTAAGGGAATCCTGTCTCAAATCTTGCTAAGTACAAGGGTCTTAAAGACTTTGTCAAGTGTACTTTCTTCGTGTATTGAGTTTGTTTCTTCATGTAGCTTCTTTAAGCTGAATCTTTCAACATGAACTGAGTACTTCCATTTAAATAAAGGCATCTTTAGATGAGCCCTTCAGTGAGGCAAACAACATTCAGTTATCTGTCTTAACTATTTGTAAACATTTTTCTCTAAAGAATGTTTTACCTGACACATACCTATGTTTCATTCTTTTTGAAATACATATTCTTTAACTATGATGGCCAACAAATTAAATGAGTTATTAAAATCATTTGTCATTGTGGAAGCCGTGCCTGTATAAGTGCATTTCTTCCTTCATTTTTGCATAGATTTGCTAACATGGTTGAAAAAAATAATTGAATATATTTTAGAATCTATTTTTGTGCACTAAGTACATTTTAACAAGTAAAAGAAGTATAGTTTCTAGCAATTTCAGTGTGTTTAGATGTTTTTTTCTTTTTGGCTGGAAAATTTTTAAACAAGTAAAAAAGTCATGTTAAACTTAAGCTCATACAAGAAGGTGAGTTTGGAAAATTATATATGAAAAGGGCTATGGTAATCATGTCTCTGTTACTATAACAAAATAATAGCGCTAACTACGAAAGAGGACATGATGGTTTGGCCTTGTGCTTTTGGGCCCGTGATAGATCAGAAAATTATAGCTGAAGCTCATGGTGAGAGATTGGAAGAGGCTGGATTCTTACTATCCTTCTTAGGCTTGCTCCCTGTGATCTTTGTCGTCTCATTTGGCTCTGCCTTAAAGTTTCTACTATATCAATTCCCACCATAGGTTAGATAACAGAACCTTTATTTACCTTGTGGGCTTTGGGGACACTTATCCAAACTAATGCAAGGGCTTATATCATTTTATATGACTTTTGTCAAATTGTGAATAGGGGGACAGTCTTGTTGAGCTGAGGCACCTCTGTCTATCAGGAGAATGATTAAAGAAAATTAAAAGGCAGCTTAATAATTGTTGATCTCTGGATAAGGTAGCGGCTTTTCATGACTCTTTTTTCCTAAGAGGCCTCCTTGAGTCACAGCCGAGCACATCTCACTCTGCTAGGAGCTGGGTTTCCTTTCTTTACTTGTGGCTGGATGTGACCCCGTGCTTGGGTACTGACTGGAGGGACATGATGGGTAGTCTCTGTGTACTTTCTGGGTCCCTTCTTTAGAAAGAAGGTGCTTGCCCTCCTCCTACTTTCTGCTTTCTTTTTTTTTATTTTTTTAAATTTATTTATTTATTAAAGATTTCTGTCTCTTCCCCGCCACCGCCTCCCATTTCCCTCTCCCTCCCCCAATTAAGTCCCCCCCCCAGCTCGAAAAGCAATCAGGGTTCCCTGTCCTGTGGGAAGTCCAAGGAACCCCCACCTCCGTCCAGGTCTAGTAAGTTGAGCATCCAAACTGCCTAGGCTCCCACAAAGCCAGTGCGTGCAGTAGGATCAGAAACCCATTGCCATTGTTCTTGAGTTCTCAGTAGTCCTCATTGACCGCTATGTTCAGAGAGTCCGGTTTTATCCCAGGCTTTTCCAGACCCAGGCCAGCTGGTCTTGGTGAGTTCCCAGTAGAACATCCCCATTGTCTCAGTGTGTGGGTGCACCCCTCGCGGTCCTGAGTTCCTTGCTCGTGCTCTCTCTCCTGCTACTTTCTGCTTTCTCATCGTTTAGGAAATGATACAAGCCTAGAGCAGCCATCTTGATTGTGTGTAGAAAGAAGTCATAAACCAGGCAATCCAATGCCCACCAGGCCCTAGTCCCTTCCCAGGGTAGTGGAGTGGGGGAAGTTTATGTTTTCCCTAAGCTATTGTTCGTCTGCTACTGGCAGCTCTTGGTCACAGCAGTTTAGCCAGTCTTATATGTTGCAAGTTATTCTGACATATTTTTTGTAATTTTCTTCCTTTGTTTTAAAGATTTTTTTAAATTCATTATGTATACAGTGTTTTGCCCGCATATATAACTGCATACTAGAAGAGGGCACCAGATCTCATAGGTAGATATGAGCCACCATATGGATGCTGGGAATTGAACTCAGGACTTCTGGAAGAGCAACCAATGCTCTTAACCTCTGAACTATATCCCTTTAACTCTCTGACCTAACTTTTATATGGAGCATGAGAAGTGGAAGCAGGGCTCCTCTGCTAGTGGGATTTAAAAGTGAATGATAGGAAATGGTTTAAAAAATACTAATTTGAAAGATGTGAGATCAGGTGCACTTTTATTTGGGGATAGCCATACTTGGCAGTGCCATCCGTGCCGTGCTAACTTTGGCAGCTTGAAGGATGGAAGAGTAAGGGGATCATGGATTCTTCATGTGATTTTAGAGAAGCATTGAGACCAGGCAGCATGTGTCAGGGGAGTCCCTGCTGTGAAAGGACATTGTGTGAATCTGTGAAATTGATGCCTGGGTTGTGACAGAGACCCCAGGATGTTAAGAGGTGCCAGCCTTGACTCTCTACCATGGAGAGTGTCGTACCAGGCGTGAAACTAGGCTCTGGTGGTTTGAATGAGAGTAACCCGCATAGGCTCATGTGTTTGGATACTTGGTCCCCAGTTGCTACAATTGTTTGGGAAGGTTTAGAAGGTACAAGGGAGGAGGTGTGTCATTAGGAGTGGACTTTGGAGTTTCAAAAGATTCACATCATTCCCAGGTAGCTCTTTCTGCCTCCTCCTTACAGATCAAGTTGTGAGCTCTCAGCTGTTTCTGTTGCCATGTCTTTTCTTCACCATCTTTGACTCTAACCCTCTGAAACCATAAGCTCATTTAAATGCTTTTGTTTCGTTTTGGTTTGGTTTGGTTTTTCAAGACCAGGTTTCTCTGTAGCTTTGGAGCCTGTCCTGAAACTACCTAGGGGTAGGCTTTTAAATTTTATAACCTTATTCCACTTTTAGTTGTCTCTCTTTGCTTGGTGCTTGTGGTTGAAATATAAGCTCTCATTGTCCTGTTCTATTGCTCTGCTTGCCCCCACTTGCTGCCATACCTCCACCTCCGTGCCATGATTGACTCTTACCCTCTAGAACCATAAGCCGAATAAACTCTTCCTCCTGTCAGCTACTTCTGGTTGTGATAGTTTGTGAAAGCAACAAAAAAGTAACTAATAAAGCCAGTTTTGCTTACAAGAACTAGAACTGAATGAACAGTTTGTGTTTTTGGCGGTTATTCTTTCTGATCATGCTTTTGACTCTGTACAGTATTGAGGACTAATAGTGTTAGTGTGAGAGAGACTAGAAAATATGTTGCATGACCATTGTGTAACTGTAGAATGATTTTATGACGGGACTGCGCTTGCCATGCTCATGGAAGCTACTGAATTTGGATCCCAGCACCAACATAAAATGCTGGGTGAGTGTGGTAATCTATTTACAATCCTAGAAATAGAGACGGGATCCCCAGAGCAAGCTGACTAGCTAGACTAGCAGAATTGGTGAGCTCCAGGCTCACCAAAAGGAAAGTATGGAGGAAAATGCCTGATGCCAGCCATCTGGCCTCCACATGCAGGCACCCACATACAAACACATATTTCCACATACCATAAGATAGACACATGCACACAGAGATTCTTTTTAAAGACTTGATATTAAGAGATATATGGTAGATTGTCTAAATTGTAGGCATCAAAGGAAACTAAGAAACTGAAGTCTCATATTTGCTTGTCTTCATGTAAATAAAGCATTTTGTTGTATTATTAACATTTAAGCGTTTCAGTGTGTTGTTTTAGAATATGTAGTCAATATTTAGTAAAAGTGACATATTTTTTCTCTTTTATCATGAAATATTTAATGATGGAAATTGGGGAAAATACTGTATTTGCAACAGCTGACAAAAACCAAAAGTACTTTGAAGTAACAAAAGCAGCAATTCTGTCTGACAAAGTTGGTGGTTCATGTAGTGGGATTCACTGTTCATTTGGAATAAAGTGAAGTCTTGAAACATGAAAAGCTAGCTTCCACATAGATTTTATTATTCCATTAGATATTACTGCTATTATTATTTTTTTACGGCTTTTAAAATGTGTATTAATGCTTTGTCTGCATGTATATCCATGTACTACACGTATTCCTGGTGCCTGCAAGAGGTCAGAAGAGAGCGTCAGATCCCCTGAATGGGAGTTACAGATTGTTTTGAACTGTCAAGTGGGTGCTGGGACTGAAACCTGGGTCCTCTGGAAGAGCAGCTAGTGCTTTAAACCACTGAGTTATCTCTCCAGCCCCAAGTGAGACAACCTTAAAGAGAGTTCATGTATGATTTAGGAGCTGGAAAAAACATTAACCAAGGCTCTAAATCCAGAGTCAATCTGCCTGCCTGCCTGCCTGCCTGCCTGCCTGCCTGCCTGCCTGCCTGCCTGCCTGCCTGCCTGCCTGCCTTCCTTCCTTCCTTCCTTCCTTCCTTCCTTCCTTCCTTCCTTCCTTCCTTCCTTCCTTCCTTCCTTCCTTCCTTCCTTTGCCTGCCTTCCTTCCTTCCTTCCTTTGCCTGCCTGCCTGCCTGCCTGCCTGCCTGCCTGCCTGCCTGCCTGCCTGCCTTCCTTCCTTCCTTCCTTCCTTCCTTCCTTCCTTCCTTCCTTCCTTCCTTCCTTCCTTCCTTCCTTTCTTTCTTTCTTTCTTTCTTTCTTTCTTTCTTTCTTTCTTTCTGGACTGTTTAGATTTATATTGAAAACAGTTTTCGAGGCAAAAGGTATCCCAAAATCAGCAGATTTGGAATTTGGTTGGGATTTATATTTAATTTATTGCTTGTGTGTGTATGTGTGTGTGTGATGTGTGATGTGTGTGGGTCTATATATTCCATGGCTTATGTTTGGAGGTTAGAGAACAACTTTGTGGAGTTGATTTTTTCCCTTCCCCCTTTATTGAGTTCTTGGGAACAAATTCGGGTTGTCCTTGGCCATGATTGGCATGTGTTTTTACCCAATGAGCTATCTTGCTGACCCAATGATTTATATTTATAATTCACAAAAAGTTTATAAAAAATTTGACAGGCCAAGCTGTTCAATAGGAAAAATTGGACAGAACACAGTTTGGACAATTCACAGAGCAAACCCAGTTTGCCAACACAACTAGGAAATAATGCCATCTGTTTAGCAGAGTGGCACTAACTGAAGTACCCGACCTCTAGTAAGTGAGTCACAGTTAAGTTTCTTGCTGTAGAACAGCTTATCTCTATACTGTGTTCTCGCTGTCTCCATATATTAGAGTTCAGGTCTGGCTCTGATTCGTCCTCTGCTTGGGGCCTTGCAAGACTGTGGTAGCTCAGATATGACTAGCCTGTGGGATGAGAGCTATGAGTACAGCCCAACATGAAATCATAAACTTGCATAAAATATTGTGAAACTTTTTAATGCTCTTTTTTTGTGACTAGATTGTGTGGTTCTTTGGACGTGGTTATCATGACATGGTAGCATCTTTTCGTAAGGTTAAAAGGTTGGACATAGGATGTGGGATTCCCCTCTGTATGCTGTGAATACCATTGGTTAATGAATAAAGCGACTTTGGCCTGTTGTAGCACAGAATAGGGCAAGGCGGGAATTCTAAGCAGATAGAGGAGGGAAGAGTATCTGCCAAAAGACAAAGATGCTCGCTAGAGCCTATTGGAACTTTGCCCGTAGGCCACGACCTCGTAGTGATGCATGGATTAATAGAGATGGGTTAATTTAAGATCTAAGAGCTAGCTAGAAATATGCGTAAGCTAATAGGCCAAGCAGTGTTTTAATTAGTACAGTTTCTGTGTAATTTTTTTCGGGTCTGGGTGGCCAGAAACGAACAAGCAGTCTCAGTCTATAGATATACTTATTAGCCAATTATGCCCATCTCTTTTTAAAAGTAGGTATTGGTTGTTGCATTCTTTTCTCTAGGCTCAAATTATTGTTGACAGAATTTTCTTCCTTCAATCTGCAAAGCTTCGGCCCCGTTTTCTTGCCAGCTTTTAAATGGGGCAATCTTCAGATTGTGGAGGTTCCAGAAGTACCTGCCACATAGCCTTTTCACAGGCCATCTCACCCCAGGAATATCCTGGCTCTACTCCAACAGTAATGGAATGTGAACATGGCAATGACTGTCCCGTCATCTTTGTCACATTCTGTTGGACAGAACCAAGTGACAAGATCTTGTCCACAAAGGGAGTGATGCCACTCTTTGTGGGTCATCTTGGAATTCTCCATACCACAGTCACTTAAATCCATTAAACTGGAAAGAAATGGGAAAAGTGCTGCTAAGTTTATTACCAGGCAGAGTGAGAAGTATGTCCAGGAAGATGTCCTGGTAGTTTTATGTCAGCTTGACACAATCTAGAGTCATTTTGGAAGATGGATCCTCAAATGACAAAAAGACCCCACTAGATTGGTCAGTATCTGTGTCAGGCAGCTCATAATTGTCTTTAATGACTGTTCCTGAGGGTATGATATCTCTAGCCTCCTGCATACACACACACACACACACACACACACACACACACACACACACACACATAATTTAAAGTAATAAGAATAAAACTTAGGAAAAAGATTTGTGAAGTCAGAAACTACTATTGAAATGTAGGAGGAAAGGTCTGGAAGGTTTGAACAGATGCATGACTCTTAATAAAGCTTGAAAAGCCTCCTTTAAGAAATTGCCTTATATGTAGAGTTATGGATAAATAACTTTGATTTTGCTTTCTATATTCGGAGTTCCAGTTTTGGCAAATCTTCTGCACTGGGTGTTTTATGAACCTGAATGGCACATTTAATTTTCAAAGCTGTGTTTTCTTTTAGTGTCTTTTTCAGATGAGGAAAAATATCAGCTACGAAAATTTGTAAATAAGTCTTACCTGCTGGACAAGACAGCTCACCGTCAAGTGTACTACAGTTTAGTTGACATCCTTCTGGCCTATTGCTATGAAGTACGTGTCACTGAAGGAGATCACAATGTAAGTCTGTGTGTTTGTCATTGTGGTAGACCACTGTGTTAGCTCAGGGGACCTAGGGCTTCGCTACCTGTTGAGAGCAGAGCCTGTTGTGATAGATTACTTAGGGGCTGTCCCAGCAGAAGTAACTGTGGTCTTGTCTCTTCTCTCTTGGCAGTAGGTCCACTAGATAGATAGCAGAGCAGAGCAGTGTAAGGAAGTAAGCCAAGGGTAGAAAGGAAGGCCGTGTCATTTGACACTAGAAAGTAGCAAAAGAGCCAACTACCACACTAGTGTTTTTCTCCAAGCTTCATCTATCACATGCAGAGTAAAGCCTTTTGCAGAAAAGAATCTTAGTATACAGTGTGTACTTTAAAAGATTTGTATGTCAGTCCCATTTTTTCAAATCTTGAATCACATTTCTTTTTGTTATTTAATAGAATTGTCTCAGGCCGAAGCAAGAGGTTTGAGAGATCAAAGCCAACCTGAGCTGTAAATGGAGACCCCGCTTTGACTTTTTGTTCATCTTCTTATTGTATACTAAAGAAACCATGTGTCGTGTCATTATTTTATTTTTTATTTATTTTTTTTAACTTTATTTTATGTGCAATGATGTGAAGGTGTCAGATCACCCAGGGACTGGATTTACACACACTTATGAGCTGCCATGTAGGGTGCTGGGAATTGAACTCGGGTCTCTGGAAGAGCAGTCGGTGCTCATAACCACTGAGCCATCTTTCCAGCCCTGTGTCATTATTTTAAAGACAGCATGTTCAATCACCAGTGCATCCAGTCTTTGAATTAATGAAGAGATAAATGCTGGAAAACCAAAGTCTTTCTAGGTAGTGTGGCCTCACTATTTATAATTACTTGTGCTCAGAATTTTGGCCTTATCATATGCTTTCCTTTTTCTTTTTGATTATGCAGATAATCATTGGATTTCCCATAATTCCAGTAGTTAGTAATACCAACAGTTACAAGATGATTTGTCTGGTTTTCTTTGACTGTGCATGTGTGTGTGTGCACGCACTCATATACACTGTGATTTAATTTACCCCACACAGCATCCTACTGTCAATAGTAGTTTGAGATGACATTTTTTTGTTGTCATGATTCTGAAAATTTCTGAAGTGACTTTTGCAGTCTGCATGTGATCTAAGTGAATAATCTTGGGGTTATCAAGAATGTAATTATCTGAAAATACTTTATTTTCAAGTCTTTTTAAAATTATTTTCATTTTCTGTGTATTACTGTTTTGCCATGGGCCTTGGGTCCCCTGGAACTAGAATTACAAACTGTTGTGAGCTGCCATATGGGTTCCGGGAATTGAACCCAGGTCCTCTCGAAGAGCAGCCAGTGCTCTTAACCACTAAGCCATCTCTCCAGCCCCTCAAGTCATTTTCTAAGGACGTTCTAAGTGGATAAAATGTTTACTTAGTCAAAAAAATAAAGGCTCTTTATTTTATATTATTGAGTCCTTTAAATTATTTGAAAGATTTTAAATTTTGTGTTTTTGAGGTTTTGCCTGCACATATGTATGTTGCACCATGTTTGTGCCTGTGGAGGTCAGAAAGGGGCATTAGATACTCTGGAACTGGAGTTATGAGTGGTTGTGCGCCACCATGTGGGAGCTGCGAAATGAACCCAGGTCCTGTACAAGAACAGCTAGTACTCTGGACTACCGAGCCCTTTCTCTAGCCCCACATACTAAATCTCGATGAGAGAAAGTGTTATACTTGATAAAATTTGCCAATTTTTCTTTTATTTGCATGTTTAAAATCATGAAGTCTTGCAACTTTGCAAGGCTTTAGACCACTGTTAATGTCACATGCATTTTCTGAAAGGCAGTTTCTATGGGGTTCTCAGGTGCCCAGCAGCAGTTCAACAGCGAATGATTTAGTAGAGAAAGAAACAGCAAACATTTTGCTTCAGTTCTGTTTGTATGCCCCTGCTTATTTGTTTGTACATTCTGATGCTCTCATTAGTGAAGTGATTAATTCCACAAAATTCCAAGCACGGTGAACAGAGACATCTTCTATTAGTCTCTGCATCAATACAGTTATTTTTCTTCATTCATAAATATATCATTTTTGCATGTACTAGTTCCAGTGAATATATTTGTTTCATTTTCAAATGACTTTTGATGGTGACAATGCTTTCTTCAACACAAAGGTCGAGTCTGCGTGGACTATCAGAAAGCTGAGCCCAACTCTCTGCTGGTTTGAGGTATGAGTTCTACTTGAAATTGTTTACACTTTCGTTGTTTATAAAGTTATTTTTTCTGTTGTTCATTTTGGTTAGTTCAAGCAATTTTTTGTTGTTTAAAATTTTTCTTAATATTTTTAAATTGGGAGCTTTATTGTACTTTTAAAAAAATAAACTTGTTACCGGACAGTGGTGGCACATGCCTTTAATCCCAGCACTCGGGAGGCAGAGGCAGGTGGATCTCTGTGAGTTTGAGGCCAGCCTGGTCTACAAGAACTAGTTCCAGTACAGGCTCCAAAGCTACAGAGAAACCCTGTCTAGAAAAACCGAAAATAAATAAGTAAATGAAATAAAATAAGAATAAACTTGTTGGAATAGTCAATCAGGAAGCATTTTAGAAATTGTGGAGGAACACTGAGGATACTGTGGGTTGTTGAGAAAATGTGGACAGAACTGCAGGTATGTTAGTAAAAATGGGACGCAGAGTTCAAACATAGGTAACAAACCCAGGTGATAATGGACTACCAGAGTCACGTGCCGTGTTTTATATCTTTTATCTTGTTCTTCAGTAACCTTATTGAACAACACTCAGTAAGGTGAGTGTTGCTGAATTTACTTGTAAAGAAACTTAGATCATATAGTTTAAAACAAATTGTTCTGCATCTTATTATTTTATGGTTAGAGCTGCTAACCTCTTTTTAAAAACATTAAAATTGGGGGCTGGAGAGATGGCTCAGAGGTTAAGAGCACTGACTACTTACTCTTCCAGAGATCCTGAGTTCAATTTCCAGCAACCGCATGGTGGCTCACAACCATCTGCAATGAGATCTGGTGCCCTCCTCTGGTGTACAAGCATACATCCAGGCAAAACCCTGTACACATAATAAATAAATAAAGAAATCTTTAAAATAATTAAGATTTTATTTGTCACTATTACTATTTTGCAGGGCACTTATCATAGCATGTATGTGAAGGTCAGGGAACAATTTTGTGGAATCAGTTCTTACCATCCACCTTTATGTGGGTTCCATGGATTGAACTCAGGTTTACCAGGTACAAAGCACCTCTACCCGTGGAGCCTTCCCACTGGCCTGCTATCCTCTTTTAGTGTGACGATAGTTGGCTTTGTTTCTATTTTCTAAAAATTTTTCTACAGTTTTCATAACATTTATTAAAAAATAGTTATCTTTTACATTTCTGAGTTTGGAACAATTTGTCTAACATCAAAGTCGTACCATCAGTTCAGATAATGCATACTTTAAGTTGTACAGTGGAGGTTGCTTCATATATTACTTTCTTCTGTGAGGAGGTAAGAGTCAGTCGCATCACTGAGACAGGTGCCATATGAGACTGTTATGTTCCAGTAGTAAGAGTGGACCGGCAGCATTGCCAGCCATCTCAGCTGGTAGCTATTTATAAAGTCAGGAAGCCTGTCCCTGTCCCCACTGTACCATCAAGTCCAAATCCATGTCTGGATGCTTGTCCCAATTAAGACTCTAAAATGTCCCTGCTGCACGTATGGGCTTTAATCCACACTTGTGATCTGTTGATGCAGCGTGAGGAAGAGTGAGTCTGTGACCAAGTGAGGTGTACAGGCGGATCTCTGGGAGTTCGAGGCCAGCCTGGTCTACAAGAGCTAGTTCCAGGACCGGCACCAAAAGCTACAGAGAAACCCTGTCTCGAAAAACCAAAAAAAAAAAAAAAAAAGAAGAATCTCACTTGTGCCAGTGATCAGGGGTTCAGAGTTTAATTGGGATTGTTCCTTTTTGACTGTGTGATTTTTGTTGTGTATGTATGTTATGAAAATTACTTACTGATATGACTCTTCATAGACTTGGACAGACGTTCCTGAAATCCTGGTGTCTTTTGGAAGGAGAGTTTTGTGCTATCCACTTTATCGTCATTTCAAGCTGGTGATGAAAGCCTACAGAGACACCATAAAGATACTGCAGCTAGGTACGGTAGGCTTGCATGTCTGGGCATGAGAAGTAAAGTTTTAGTATGTGGAGATGTACTCATGACTTTTACTCCTTTCTGTACATACATAAGTAACAAAAGTAATCAAATCCACTCCCCAGGATATAAAAGATAATGTTACTCTACAGAGATACACAGCCATGCTTACTTTTTTTTTTTTAATTTCCAAGACAGGGTTTCTCTGTAACTTTGGAACCTGTCCTGGAACTATCTGGGCTGGCCTTGAACTCACAGAGATCCACCTGCCTCTGCCTTCTGAGTGTTGGGATTAAAGGTGTGTACGGATCTCTGCCTTCCGTTGGGATTAAAGGTGTGCACCACCACTGCCCGGCCGTGCTTACCTTTTCTGAGAAGGGGGAATAAATAGACACAGACATCAGCATTCCAGATCATGCCACCCTGAAGAAAGATTGTGTTTTCAGTGTTTCTTGGATTCCTGTAACTTTCTAGGCACCAGGGTGGAACTGAGGGTCCAATAATGACGTGTGATAAATTCTCTCCTCATTGAGCTTTACAGTGTTGTCAGAGACTGATAAATAAACCAGCAGCTCCAGTCCAGAGCCACAGCTGCTCTGACCGAGAAGTAGAGTGATTGTTTAGGCAGGCACTTGTCACCTCTACTTGAAAAAGCAGGGAGGAATTTAAAGGAAAAGCATCAATACTCAGAAGACTCTGGACTGATGCTAAATTTAGCGTAAAAAGTCAAGTAATTTCTGGCTGTAAGAATATGGAAAATTCCAGGCTTCAAAACAGATTCCAAAGCACCCATACCAACAGCATTAGAAAGGATTAATTTCCAAGGTAATGATTTTGAAGGGAGCATCATCTGTTTGTGTAGATTAGTTCTGGTATATTCATTTAAAGTCACTTTCCGCACTTCTTGGTCTTTTTTTTTTTGTCCGGCCCCTGTGCGGGGCTTGTCTTTCCTTTGCCCTTTTAAAGGTGTTACTGGGGTATAGTTTTCAGGCTCACATAAGAAGGGAAGTCCTTCCTCCTGTCCATGAGAAGGGAAGCTCGTCATCCCCCATGTTCAGGTGACTTCATTGGATTGCTAGGGAAAATCCCATCTTTGTTGTTTTGTCCCAAGGGACACCTAGCTTTATTGTCCTCAGTGTTCCCTCTGGGGGAGGCACGCCTGAAGTAGGTTATAATTGTGAAAATGAATCGAATCATAGTTAACTGAAAGATGCCTTTTCATTCACTGATAGATTTAGACTAGCAGTATTTTACTTTGAAGGATTGTTGTTTAGGATACATGAGTGAGTATCATTGAGAAATCTATCTCCTTTAACAAACTGCCTTTTTTGGTATGTTATTTTTCTGTTGCTTTCCATCCAATGTGCTTCTTGAATCTCTAAAATTACCTTGAGAAATCAATCTACTCTAAATGACTAATTGTCAAGCTGGAGCTATACATCACAATTACTTGCTTTTTGTTGTCTTGCAAGATTTTCTCAGCATTGTTCATAGATTGAAGCTTGGAGGCTCTTGTGTTACAGCTTCCAGGAGGAAGCCAGCAAAACTGTAGCGAGCTCTTCGTGCATGTTCTCATACACATCCACTCTCGCTCTCATTCATGTAAACTATTACTTCTTTCTTCTTATTCTGGGAAGTAATCTGGCACTCTGGAGTTTTATTTGAAAAGTAATCAGTTCTGTGATTGCATAACCCAAAATAAATTTGATTGCCTTGACTTACAGTCTAATCAATTATTCAAACAGTTTTAGTAGGTTAGAGCTGAAATTGAGACTTAACTTTTCATCATTATCACTCACAAAAAAATAGTCTTATCAGCTATATTTTGTTGGCAGCAGACTTGAAATAACACACTAGAACCCCCTTTAAAATGAATGTGAGCCGACTAAGCCACAGTGCTGGGTTCTGAAACTGGCTTAAGTTGTGCTTAGTGCGGAAGCAGAGCTCTGGGTTGTCCTGAGCCTGTGCCATTGGATGTGAGGGTGACAAGCTCTGAATGAGGTTGTGACCTGTGCATGTTCAGATGGATGGCACAGGAATGCCATTATTATCACTGAGGAATCTCATTTTTTTTTGGACACTTCATAAGTTAAGTGGAAATAGCACCAGCTTGGCATTTGGTGTTTTCCAAGAATGAATTTGTATCTACTTAAAATTCAGAACACAGCCCTAGCAGTCACACTTTTATTGTAAAGGTCAGGTAGTGCTTGCATAGTTGAAAGTAATGAATGACTCTTTCCCACAAAGAAATACTGATCTCAGATGGATGAGTTTCCAGAACTAACG
The DNA here is from genome assembly GCF_037038515.1 of Microtus pennsylvanicus. Taxonomy (NCBI): domain Eukaryota; kingdom Metazoa; phylum Chordata; class Mammalia; order Rodentia; family Cricetidae; genus Microtus; species Microtus pennsylvanicus. The sequence goes on from NC_134586.1 coordinate 45,853,031, forward strand.
TGGGAATGCTTCAGAAGCCACAGAGAATAGCTCGTGATAACTAAGGTGAGAGTTTTCAAAGAGCCATGAATTTGCTTTATCTGACTTTACAACATCCTTTCCCAGGATGCTTTGCTGGGCCTTGAGCATCTTTACGTTTCCTGCATCCTTACCTCTTCCCATCTTACAGAAGGCCCTGCTTATCTGTCTCTTTTGTTGTATATTAAATCCAAACTTCCACAGGATGGGAACTGACCTTGCCCTGGTCAGCACTGTTTTAGTGCTTTACCCATATGGTTGGCTGTTCTCCCTCTTCGTTCCTTCTGCAGCACAAAACTCCCCCTTGTAGCCAGGCGGTGGTGGCACACACCTTGGGAGGCAGAGGCAGGTGGATCTCTACGAGTTTGAGGCCAGCCTGGTCTACCGAGCGAGTTCTACGACAGGCTGCAAAGCTACGCAGAGAAACCCTGTCTCGAAAAACCAAAAACCAAAACAAAACCTCCACCTTGTATCCTCTGTTCCGGACTCCTGGGCAAATGTCACTGCCTCCTGCTGGCTGATTTTTCTTTTTTTGCTTTTTCGAGACAGGGTTTCTCTGTGGTTTTGGAGCCTGTCCTGGAACTAGCTCTTGTAGACCAGGCTGGTCTCGAACTCACAGAGATCCGCCTGCCTCTGCCTCCCAAGTGCTGGGATTATGGTTTTTCTTTTTTTTTTAAGCACGAATAGAACCCATCCTAGAGCCATCCTTTAGTAGTTTTCAGTCATTTGGAAATGAAAACAGTTGGAAAAAAAAACTAGTTTCCGGTCTACCTTACATTTATTCTACTGGAAGCTACAAGCCGTATCATTCATTACTTGATCATACATTGTATACATCTTGAATATTTGGATTTGTGTCTCTGCCTTTAAACACTATAAGGTTTTTCTCACTCTGCGGTTGGAGGGCGGCAAGCAAGTTCCACCTTTGAGCTCATTCTGTGTCCCCATTGCTGTGGATGGAAAGCACACATGGCTTCTATAATATATATCCTATAGGTTTTTCTGACACTTAAGATTCTATACATGGGGCTGGAGAGATGGCTCAGTGGTTAAGAGCATTGCCTCCTCTTCCAAAGGTCCTGAGTTCAATTCTCGGCAACCACATGGTGGCTCACAACCATCTGTAATGAGGTCTGGTGCCCTCTTCTGGCCTGCAGACATACACACAGACAGAATATTGTATGACTAATGAATAAATAAATATAAAAAATATTCTACACATGATTTCTCGCTAGTCCTAGTTACAAGATGGGTCTAATTTCAGGACTTGAAGTTTTAACTCCGTACTTGTGAAGAGGAAACCTTGACTTGTCTGGCTTGTGCCTTCCTCAGATTGTGTAGCCAGTAGAGAGTAGGACAGCTGTCCAGGAAGGGGCCTCTCCCTTTGTTTAATGGGCAAATCACATCTCTAATGGCTAAGTTACCATATTGACATTGCTGCCATGGGAAGTACCGGTTGCTTCCAATAGAATAGCCCTTGCTGCTCAGCTACCACAGTTGCTCTTCCCTGCTTTCTGATGGGGGCAGCTGCGAGTTCTTGGTCTGTTCCTGTTTTCAGGGAAAGGAGGTTGAACTCTCTGTGGGCTTTTTTCAAGTAGGCTTTGGTCCATTTTGTCCTGTGTGAGCCTGAGTGGAAATGGTAATCACACCCTAGCTGACATGAAGTTGCTATTTTCTATGTGTTAGCTCCAGGCTCCCTTCTTCTGATGCCTATCTCAGTTCACGGCTAGTGCCATCTAGAAAAGCAGGAATTACTGCCACATGTTTGCAGAGGAAAAGCAGTCTCTAAAAAATTAAGGGAACGGCCAGCCAGAGTAGATGACACAGCCTGAACTGACTCCATGTCTGTCTAACTCAAAGTCTGGGCCCTCTTGACTATTGGATTCATTATAAATGGAGTCTGGCGTTAGCCTCATAATAACCTGCACTGATTGTGAGAAGGCCAGTGTTGTTGCAGTGAGGGGCTAGGTTTCAGGGTGCTCCTGAAACACATTTGCTGCCGGGGCAGTGAGTGTATGGGGTTCATGATATGGCCGTTTTGTGTGTTAGGATTTTTTTTTTTAAATAAAAAGTTGTTTGTTTTTTCTAAGTCTGGACTCTTAACCACTTTATTATGTTTTCTAGTTTAGTTTAGTCATTTTGTTTGGGCAGCTGTATGAGAAATTTTGGTTATTAACACATATAAAATTAGAGTTTAGAGGAGTTGGGGTGTGGCTGGGGTATAGCTCAGTAAGGAGGCTTGCCTTCTCTGTGCAGTGTTCAGTGTTCTAGGTTCTGTTCCTAGTACCCAGAAAAAAGGTAAGAAAAATCTGTCTGTCTCATTTCTAAGGCTACAGAAACCTATGCTTCTGTAAATACTTGAAGTCTGATGAATGCCAGACAGTATGCAGCCCAAGAAACCTCCTTCATGGATTGAAGGCCAGTTTCACATGAGATGAGTAGCAGCCCTTACATAGAGGTTACTAACAGAGCTCAGTAATAACAGACTTCTCAGAAATTACTGCTTTACAGTCCTCTTCTGTAGATACAGTAACATGAGCAGAAGAAAGCAATTGCCAGGGCTCCAAGTACAGGCCTTTGGACTGACATGATTTTCATTTTTAAGAGATGTAGGTGATTATAAATTGAGGCATCTGTGGCAAGTGTATTATATGAACTTAGAATTCTGATGAAACTTTACAAATGAATTTCTTCTTTTTTAAAATTTATTTTATGTGTATTAGTGTTTTGCCTGTGTGCATGTCTGTGAGAGGGTGTCAGATGTTGGAATTACAGACAATTGTGAGCTGTCATGTGGGTCCTGGGAACCGAACCCAGGTCCTCTGGAAGAGCAGTCAGTGCTCTTAACTGCTGAACCATCTGCTCAGCCTGTGAATTTCTTCTTAATATTTAAATTTTATTTATTTAGAGTCAGTTTAGGAAATAGTGTGTGTGTACATGTACATGCTTGTTTATGTCTGTGTGTTCTGCACGCAGGTGTATATTTTCATGTGTGTGGACACATATGTGCTTGTCACATATGTATGTTTGTAGAGGCCTGATGTTGGTGTTGGTTGTCATTCCTAAAGACAACTTTACTGAGTCATTGTCTCTCTGTTGTACCCATGGCTCACTGATTCTGGATAGTCTAGGTTGCTTGCTTGTTCTAGGGATCCCTTGTCTTTACTTCTAGTTGTTGGGATTGCAGGTGGCCTCCAGTTCTCACACCTGTGCTTTATCCACTCAGCCAGCTCCCTGTTTCGAAAGTATTAGAAAATACGAAGATACATCCCCAAATTAGATATTACCAGACGAGTTTATTTAGATTGACTAATATGAACACTTTTTAGACCTTTTAATTTTTATTGCTCAGATACATGCTGTGCAACTGTTCTGCAGTCTACTCATTGAGGGTTTGTTGAGTGCCTGCTATGTCAAGGACCTGCTGAGCTGGGTCCTGAAAATGCAGTAGTCTGGATAGGGGAATGATAAACATTACATACTCCAAAGGGTGTTTAGAAATTTCATTTTTCATTACTGAGGATTGAACCTAGAGCCTGAAAGTGTGCTATGGTTGAACCATAGCCCTAGTCTGCTCCCAAGGTTGTTTGGTTTAGTGTTTTGAATCGTGTGTATAAGAAGAAGCTCAGAAGTGTAGAGAGTGAAAATCTAAAACCAGGGAAACTGATTTAAGGCATGTCACCTCCAATAGAAGGGAGTTGCTGCTATATTTGACTTCCATGTCTCAGTCCGACCATTTCCTAGCACACTATCAAGTATCTGTTAATTGGTTGATGAGTTTATCTATTAATTGATTTATTCAACAGACAGTTTAAATGAGTACCTACTTGGAAAAACTCTTCTGGACAAAGGACCCAATTAAAAATTAAGAGCAATAGAAAGAAGAATTAGTAGCTTTTCAGATGTTGCTGACCCTCAGTAGTGGCTTGCTTTTAGCTATAGCCAACACTACTTTGACGATGATGAATCCACAGACTCTATCTCTTTCACTTACTTGCAGAGAAAGTTCTGAAGGCAGCAGAAAAGTTTCATGGTCTGAGCACTGGAGGAAATAGGTTTGTTAGAAAGGTTCCTTCTTTCATAGGAAGTTCCAGGAGTCATGTGCCAGGGTGGTGACTTTACATGCCATAATGGCACTGGTGGCAAGTTCATCCGAGGCAAGAAAGTTTACGATGAGAACTTTATCCCAAAGTATAAGGTCCTGGTAACTTGTCAGTGACAAATGCTGAACAAGCACAAATGTTTCCCATTGTTTCATGTGCACTGCTGAGACTGAGTGGTTGGGTGATTCATGTGGTCTTTAGGAAGGTGAAAGAAGACATCTTGGAAGCCAGCAAGAAGATCCCCATTGCCAGCTGGGGACTGTTGTAATTAATTTGATTTGTATGCATCTTAACCACTAGACCATCCCTTGTGCAGCTCAGGAGAGCACATCCCATCTCCTGCTCACAGAACCCTGGAACCTTTGTGCTCTCCCCGTGCTTCTTTGCTGTCCTGCTTAGTTTTGGGTTTTGGATTTTATTTGTTTGGTTTTAGTTTTTGTCAGTTTCATACAAGTTAGAGTTACCTGGGAAGGGGAACCTCAGTTAAGAAAATGTCATCAGATTGCATGTAAGCAAGTCTCTGTGTATTGTTTTGATTGATGTAGAATGGTCCAGCCTATTGTGGGTCCTGCCCTTCCAGTGCAGGTGGTTGTGAGGTGTGTAAGAACGCAAACTGAGCAAACCAGGAGGAGCAGGCTTGGTCTCTGCTTCAGTTCCTGCCTCTAGGTTCCTACCTTGAGTTTCTACCCTGACTTTTCTTCTTGGTGGACTACAAGTTGTGAAAGGAAATAAACCCTTTACTCTCCAAGTTGCTTTTAGTCTTGGTGATTTTTCACAATAGAAACCATAACTGAAACATTTGAGTTACATATTTTCCTTATTCCCCTTCGCATCTAGCTTGATTGAAGAGATAAGTTTATGATTATGAATAAAAACTAAAGTGAGGGGACACAGGCCTCAGTGTCTGTGCCACTCAGCACTGAAGCAAGTGCTGTGCACTGGCAGGCACACGGCACCAAGTACCCTCCTTAAAAGAAACATTCAGTTTAACAAAGAGAGACGGGATGATTCCCTTGAGGTTGGACAAGTCCTCATGAAGGTTATATGGTGGTATACTGCCTTCCCATTATCTAGATACTAGTCATCTAAACCCTAATTAAAAGCTTACAGGAGCAAGCTTTAGAGCAGGAGTCTACTCCCAAATTGCGGTCCTGAGCCAGAATGCTGGAAAGTATAGACACTGTGATTGAGCTAACCTGAGCTACTCTTCTTTCTCCTGCCTCAAGCATAGAGGCTTGAAATCCTATCTTTTCATTAGAGTGCCAGTTTGTTTCTGTCTCTGCAGTGGTTCTATCTGCCAGTTCATGTTAGCCAGCCTCAGAGCATTCGTAGGTTTCTACGTAGCCCATCTAGAAGGATGTTGATGTGCAATGGCCGTCAAAGGGAAAAAAACCATGTCCACTTGTTTCCACAGAATCCCTGCCTCTAATATTCCTGGCACCCACTAAGTATTGTTAGCTGTTATAAGTGTGTAGATTGTTTTCATGGTAATTTGGAAGTTAAAATTATAAGAAAAGTTCTTTGTTCGCTTAAAATACAGTATAGAGGGCAGCATTTCCCGTATGGTTTGCATGTTATAATTGCCTTCTAGTTACTGTGAATTGCTAATAGTTTTAAGATTTAATGTTCTGTTCCTTGAAGCTTGGTTATGTATGTTGCTTACTGGGGGTAATGGCTCTAAATCAGCTGATTTCTTAAATACTTCACATCCACGTTATAGTTCTTGAACTGTTCAGTTAATATGCTTTGCTAAGTTCTTCCGTTTCTTAGCTGAGTAATATAGAAAATGAAGAAGTTAGTTACAGTTTTTTCAAATGTGTGATTTTTAAAAACTTCATAATTAGGTCCCTTTGACTATCTATAAAGTCAGCCAAACCTTTTTAAAAATGGGAGTAGCTTTCATTCTGTCTTCTGTAAGAAGATGAAGTCGTATTTATTTAAAATGAAGTTAGGGTGGGGAGAGAGGAAAACTTTTATTTGACTTGAGGTCCTATTGAAGGTTAATATTGGAACCTAGATGAAATCAAATGAGTCATTTTATATGCCCCCCAGAGGGCATACAAGAATTCCATTTATGTAACTTAAGAGTTTCTTTAAATAAGGAGCTCACCTTTAAATACTAGCCAGCGACAGGCATGCAGGTGTTGAGCAGACATGAGTCTGGTCTTCTTTCTGTGCGGAGCAGTACACAGAATCGATGAAGAGTAGAAAGGTATGCACAGCATGGCCTTAGCCTTTGAAGAGTTTGTTGTCTGACACGAATGAAGGAACAAAAGACAGGACATATGTATGCATTTGTAAGATAAGGGGGCTTGGTGACAGATGATAAATGGCTCAGTTGAGAAACTGCTTACTCCACAAGTTTGAAGACCAGAGTTTGGATTTCTAGTACCAGCATAAATGCCAAGTGGGCATGTTGGCCTGTTTGTAACCCTAGCTCTTGAGAAGTGAGACTAGGATACCCAGAGTAAACTAGCTAGCTCGCCTAGCTGAATTGGATGCTCTGGGTTCAAGTAAAAGAACTTGCCTTAGTGTATGAGGTGGAAAGTAATCAAGACACCTCTGGCCTTTGCATGTATGTATATGATAAAAAGTGTGTATAAAAGGAAAAAGAGAAGGTCCCTTAAGAAAATACCTTAAGTGTTCCTAAAAGATCGAATCTATCCTGTTTGGTCCTTGAGTTAGGTATTTTAATTTTTTTCATTTCATTTACTTATGTAGGAGGCTGACCTTAAACTCTTGATGTAGATAACTACCCTTGTACTACTGATTGTCCTACTTCTGCCCTCCTTAGTGCCAACATTTTAGACACGTGTCACTATGCCTGGTTCTCCTTTTACATTGTAAGTGATTAAAAATAACAAAAGAAAAGTGATACTTTGAGTCAGGTACGGTGGCACACACCCTTCATCTTGGCACCTGGGAGACTGTACAAGAAGACTGCAAATTCCTGCATGTGGAAGACTCTGTCCCATAAGAAAAACAAAATTATGTTTTGTGACATGAAAATTATATTCACTTCATATTTTAGTGTCCATAAATAAAGTTTTATTGGGGCGCAATGATGCCCAATCACTTACGTATTTTCTTTGGCTGCTTTTATAATTTAATGGCATAGTCAAGTAGATGCAGCAGAGATTACACAGCCTACAAAGCTAAAATATCAAATTTGTAGCTCTTTACAGAATAGATTTACCACCTTTGCCTCAAGTTTATTTTGAAGGATTGGAGGCTGAGGTCATGGGCTGCCTCCTATCCCTAACAGCAGGGTGCTAACATATATCACTTTCCTTGCTATCCCACCATGTAGGCAAGATGCAGCTGATCTATTTGGTTTGCAGTAGCATAGGATCCTCCTCACTAGGAGAAGCAAACTGAGATGTCTAGTTGGCCAAGCAGTAAGCAAATAAGGCAGGGTGTATGAAAACAGTGATGAGGCCTGGGTGAAATGGGCAGATGCATGGTCCATCTGCCACCTGCTGTCACTGTGTTGTGTGTAGTCTTGACACTCTGCAGGACTTTAAAAGAAGTAGAAAGGAAGAATACTGATTGCCAACATTTTTTTTTTAAAAAAATCACCTTGGCACGATATTCTCCACCATCAAAAGATACATATGTGATGGGCTGAGTGGGTCTTGTTCCAGGCGCTGCTTGAAGAGCTGCGAGCTGTTCCTCCTGTGCGCTCACATGTCCTCTCGCTGGCTTCTGAGAGCCGCTTTCCCAAATCGAGCTAACAGTTCCCAAGGGCGTGTCAGAACTTTTGTTATTAAGCAGTATCAATTCAAACAGCTAAGTTTTAGTTGGACATGGGAATATGTGGCATATTCTTCGGATGAAGCTGTTGAATCATAATTGTGCTAAAATATTTTTGAAGTTTTTAGTATATGTTTTAAGTTTGTCTCAATAAGCTGTTTGTCTTTGACTTCTTAACTTGTCCATTTTTTACTTAGTATGTAAATGGGATTTTTTTTTTAAGGAGTTCTACCTGGAATTTGAGTGTCTTGTTCTTAACTGTCTAAATGAGTGAGAATCAGTTATGCAATCATCAAGTGATTTTGATGACATCTGACTATGTGCTTAGAGATTGAAAGACCTGACACTTTGACAGGCTCTGATTAAGGGTTGTAAGAACAGAAAAGGCTAAAAGCAGCCTTGGTTTTTTAATGGTACAGAGAGGAAAGAAAATTGGTACAGCTGAGTTTCAGGTAATAGATGTAATAAGAGAAGTTGGAAACAAGTTGTATGTTATTGGGTGACTTTTTCCAGGGAGACACTGACAACAGACCAAAGAAACAGTTCTACCCAAGTCTAGTTTAGTGGATCAGTGACATTATTGGAGTCACTTATAGGATCATGGGGAGGGGCTACTTACTTGAGCATGGGTGAATAGAGACTGTTTAGTAATAAACAATAGCAGCTGCTTCCCCACTGGAGTCCAGCCATAGGCTTTTGATGTGGTTTACAATGCCAGGCATGAGTTCCCTCCTATGGAGTGTGCGTTAAATCCAATCAGCAAGCAGTTAATGGCACCTATAACAGTCATACCACTATTGTTCAGTGAACACATCTTACCGCGGATGTGGGTAGCATATCATGCAGTGTCCTTAACCAAACAGGACTGTTGGTGACAGTTCTGCCCGTGCAGCCTGCATTGCATCTTCTAGCGCTATGAAAACCTGCCAGCCCTGCTCCTATATCTGTGGAGGCATTGTGGGGTTGGCAAGAGGCTTGACTCTAGAGGGGTTCCCAGGTGTCCACAGGGATGTCCCCAGCTAGGACCCTGGGCAATGGAGGAGAGGGTGCCTGAACTGGCCTTGTCCCGTAGTCAGACTGACGACTATCTTGAATATCACCATAGAACCTTCATCTGATGACAGATGGAGATAAAGACAGAGACCCACATCGGAGCACTGAACTGAGCTCCCAAGGTCCAGTTGAAGAGCAGAAGGAGGGAGAATTATGAGCAAGGAAGTCAGGACCACAAGGGGTTGGTCCACCTACTGAGTCAGTGTGCCTGAGCTAATGGGAGCTCACCAAATCCAGCTGAACTGGGACTGAATGAACATGGGATCAAACTGGACCCTCTGAATGTGGCTATCAATTGAGGCAGACTGAGAAGCCAACAATAATGGCATTGGGATTTGTCTCTACTGCGTGTACTGGCTTTTTGGGATCCTATTCTATTTGGATGCATACTTTCCTAAGCCTGGATGGAGCGGGGAGGGCCTTGGACTTCCCACAGGGCAGGGTACCCTGCCCTGTCTTATGACTGGAGGGGGAGGGGAGTGGGAAGAGGAGAGGAAGTGGAAATTTTGACTCCTATTATTTATAAAGTAATAAAAAATTTAAAAATAAAATAATTAAAAAGGGGAAAAAAAAGAAAGCCACCCAGCAAGGTCAGAGCTTCCAGCTCATTGCCAGCCTAACTTCTCCACGTTGTCCTTCGTCCTCATTTTAATTGTCTGCCTTTTAAACTACGGCTGTCCTAGTGAGCAACTGCAACTCCAAAGCTACCAGCAGCAGCTAGGGCTGCAAGAGCCACAGGTAGAAATTCTGTTCCCTCAGGCACCGACTCTTCCAAAACTACTAAGAGAACTTTTCTAAATCTCTGTCCCGCTAAAGAACTCATGATTCAAAGGTTGAGGTAGAGTCCTGTTTCCAGAGAGGCTGAATAGCAAGCAGCTCACCTAGCTCGCCTCCTGGCGTCTCCCGAGAAGTCCTCATGCTTTTTCTCACCCCGCTATAAACCCTCTCCACCTGGCTCCTCCCTACTATTTCCTGTCAGCTAGTCGCTGACTCAGCCTCCAGACCGCAGGTGAATTTTATTTAATCAAACACGTCTTTGCATCATTAAATAAATATTCCAGACATAAACAAAAGTAACACACCTAAAAATAATATTCTACAACACATCTATTGCCATTTTTTTTAAAGCAATGAGGGTATATTATCTGGTTGTAGCATGCGCCAACAGTTATGGTAGTTGTGGGGCCTCAGGAACCACCTTGGCCACCTCATAGAGTGGTAGCCTATCCTCTGGCACCAGGATTGTCATCACTATTATGGCTGCATGGTGTCTTTCTTCAGACTCTTTAACTCTTATTTTTATTGTTATTCCAGATGTTGCTCAAATCTATACGACACTCAAGGGATAGTATAGTATTATATAGTTGAGTCTTTTTGGGGGTGGGGAGATAATCAAACCTTTCAACAGAGGTTGGTAAGGATATTTGAAGGCCTACCTTATCTAAGCAAGTGCCAGTTTATCTTGGAAGATATTTTTTTTTTAAAAAAAAGAAGTCTTATTAAGGTATTGTATAATACAAAATGATCTTATGTACATCAATTGTTTCATCAAAGAACAATGTTGAGGGCTTAGTTAAATACTTACTATGCTGGCATAGGGACCTGAGTTCAGATCCCTAGCATAATGGAACAATGTGGGCATAGCATTGTATACTTTAGTCCCAGTGCTGGGTAGTAGAACCAGGACATGCTGGCTAGCTACTCTAGCTGATCAGTGAACTCTTAGTTTCAATGGGTTGAAAAGTGATTGAGGATAATGTCCATCATTGACCTCTGGCCTAAATTCATTCACAAATGTCTATGTTCTAGCAATTATTTCGTGTGCATGTATACAAGTGTTGAGTACAGTGGCACGTATGGAACACTACATGTATGGGGTGCTGCTGCCACTGCTGCTGTGCCTGCCGGGCATCTCTCTGCTCCAGTGGTCTCAGTGGGGCCAGCTTGTCCTGCTCAGCCTAGCTCAGCCAAGAGGGAGCAGGGCTTTGCTCTAACCTGAGGTCGGCACTGGAGTCAGCTTCTGGGTTCTGACAGGCTCTGGGCTATCACTGTGGTGCTTGCGTGTTCGTCAGTCTCTCCTGGCTATGAAAAAAGCTCTAGGTTGAGTAAACCATCACCACTGCCAATAAACTTTCTTGGCAGGGCAGAAGTGCACACAGGTATTCTAGATGTTGAACTGCCGACCCCAAGATAAACTTCTTTTTCACCTGTGTTGCTGTTACGTTTCCCTGAGCTGTGCTCAGGCTTTAAAGGCTTCAGAAGCTTAATAGCACAGCCTTTGCCTTTCTGGTCATTTTCTCCATAGGAGCTCTGCTCCACAAATCTTGGCACATTTGCCACCTAGCAACCTGCACAGACTCCTGTCTGCTTTGACCTTTTCCTCCCCTCTTGATTGCTTTTGCTCTTTATACACCTGGCTTCCATGCTGTTCGAAGTCATCCAGGTCTGCGGAGCTTCTCCTGTATTGTAAAGGTTGTGTCCCACCTTAGGGCTCAGCAGCACCACCAGAATGAAGTCCTTGCTGAGTTGGCCTTTTCCCTTCTCCCCACTCCCTTTTCTTCTTTCCTCCCTCACTCTATTTTTATTTCTTTTGCTATATTTTTAAATCTGTGTGTCTGTGTATAGATACATGCATATGAGTACAGGTTCTCATAGAGGGCAGAGGCTTTGGCTCCCCCTGAGGCAGGAGTTACAGGTGATCATGAGCCCTTAGTGTAGGTGCTGGGAATCTAACTTGTGTCGTCTGCAAGAACAGTATGTGCTCCTAACCCCTGAGCCATGTCTCCAGCCTCTCAGCTTCTTCTTAACTCTACTGTGAAAAGTCCTGTCAGGTGAACTGGTCATCAAATACTGTTCATCTTACCGAACTTACTTTGTTGTGCTTGCCTTTTGTTGTTTTAATGAAATTCATGGAGACCTCAGCTGGTGAAACCTAGGTTTTCTAATGATGCCCGTGCAAGGCCTTGGGTACTGCTATTATTTGCGTTGCTTCAGGTTATGCAGCCTCTGTCTCAGGGAAAGATGAATATTACTTAGTGTCTTGGTAATTTTTCTATTACTATAATAAAACACGATGACCAAGACAACTTACAAAAGAAAGCATTTCATTTGGGGTTCACAGTTGCGGGGAGTTAACTTCTGTAACCATTATGACAGGAAACATGGTGGCAAGCAGGCATGGTACTGAAGCAGTACCTGAAAGCTTACAACCTGATCCATGAACAGGAAGCAGAGTGCTAACTGGGAATCCTGTGGGTCTTTGAAGCCTCCAAACCCACCCTTACCACTCCCACAGTGACACACCCTCTCCAACAAGGCCACACCTCTTAAGCCTTCTCAAATACTTCTACTAGCTGGGGACCTAGTATTCAAATCTATGAGTCCTTTCTCATTCAAACTACCACACTTAGTTTCTCTGTCTTCATGGCACTCCTACTGGTCCCATTTGCCCCCCTTTTCCACAACCTCACAAAGCCAGATTGTCAAGGGGTTGTTCATTCCTCAATTAAGAGTTTTTCTCAATTTAATCAGTTCAAATGCAGAGTGTTCTCTGATTATCAGTCATGTTGAATCATGGGGTTTTCCTTCCTTTGTACTAAAGGTGGGACTTGAGAAGTGTTTTCCAGCACTTCTGCTTTGCTCTGTCCCGCCTCACTGATTCTTCCATGAGTTCTAAGATTTTGGAACCAGAGAAGGGCTCTAGCACAGCTCTAACTTATGCTGTCTTTTCATTATAACCTTCCAGCTGTGAGAAATGACAAGCCAACCCTTCCATCTCACCTCTTTTGTTTTCCTACTGTTTTGCCAGTGGCTTGCATCTGCATGCCTTTTTCTCACAATTCCTCCCGTATACAGACGAGTTCTTTTATCATCTGTTTGGGACATTACCATTTCACAGGATGGACCCCATTAGTCAAGGAAACATGCTACCCATCTCAAGTAAAAGAAGATGGCCACCTGAAAATTATTCTCAGGGATGCTCTCCTCTTAGATGGCTTCACTCTGGTTGCATGTTCTATCATGTGTCTAATGTAGAATGTGCCACCAGATAGCAAGGAGGCACGTCATCCCATATCCATGGGGAAAGTGGTTCTGTGTGGATTGCTGACAGAGGAGCGCCCATCCTCACGCAGATCATCCTCAGCTGCATATCTCAGTACCTGTTGCAGGGAATGAGCAGCCACCTCTCCCTTATTCATCATTAGTTCTTTGGTTCTGCTTGGGTATCAGTTGCATTTTATGAGTCTTCCTGGGGAGACATGAACAGACTTGTATTGACCCTTAGAGCACTGACGGTGGACCAAAGGAACACTTCTGTTACTTGCATGAGTATAAGTGAGGGTTTTCTCACAAGAACATGATCACTCAAAAGGCAGCTCCATCTCCAAGAAGCCCATCTCAGCCTAAGTGATGACTCACAAAGCTGTATCCTTACAGCTCCAGGAACAATTTGCAGGCTGATTAACTGGTCCTTGGGTTCTCTCTCCCTAGCAACTGCTTATTGTCTTTTATAACTTTACAAGTCTTGTGAATGTCATAACTCAGGAGCTTTATGAGACCCAAAGGCCTTCTCCTTTCCTCCTGGAGGGAGTGTCCATGATTGTCATGAACAGGTGTTTTGTGTCCTCCTGTGCTAGAATTACAGGTGTGAGTACCATGCCTGTAATAATGCAGTAGCTTGAAGTTAAGTTCACAGACCCCAGAGGTGTTGCCTACCCTTGTACATGTTAACCCAGCAGTCTGAGCAAGGGAGTAAATGTTAGCTTCTGTCTACTCCAGTCTGTATCCATTATTGAACAGGTTTTCTGGACATTGTTCCAGTTTAGAGAATGAAAAGTCACATCCTTTCCTGCCTAGGAGTTCTCCATGCAAGGTGATGAATTCAGATATTGTTTATGTCATAGTGGTCAGACATGCTTAATTTCAAATCCTAGCTGGGACTGGGCCAAATCATTCACTTATTTGTGAAACAAATAAAGGAAGTGCCTAACTTAGTAGGGCTAGTATGTGATGTACATGTTGGCTCTAGCTGGAGAGGTGTGCCAGGCATTGTGGGGTACCTGAAGTAGGCCTGGGGGAGAGCTGGAACTCTCTTCCCAGAAAAAAGGAATGCCTGAATTGATACTTGGATGGAAAATTAGACACTGGATTGAATCTGTTTCAGGCAGGACCTTGCTTCCTGTTAATTCCTGTTAATGTGTGGATACTGTGTGTAGTGTAACTGTAATAGCAAAGGATGGTTTGTTTGTTTTTTTTAAACTGGCCTTACTCTGTCTACGAGACTAGCTCATTTTAGGTATGTGCTTCTTACAATGCAGAACCCTTACGTGGAATTTGAGGGTGTGAAAGACTTACCCAGACTGAGAAGCATTTTGTTATTAGGGACTTTATTCTGCATCTTAACAGGGCTTCATCATGAAGCAAATTACCCCATTTTGTTTCTCTTAATTTTGACTGATTTGACACAGTGTTTCTTTCTATCTTCTCCCTTTTTAGGCTCAAATGAGCTATGGAAATTAATGTTAAAATAATTGCTAAGATATCTCTTTTGATAATATTGTCTCACCAGACTCTAAGAAATTTACCCAGGTATCTGCTAAATTGTGTTTAAAGATGATAAATACTGTTGGCTTTTATTCTGATACATTTTATAAATATCAATGAGGCAGCCTTTCTGTCAAGACTTTAAAATCTTCTTTTCCTTTCTTGACTTCTTGTTTTGCGTAGCTTAAAACATCAAGGAGGCAGCTTTGCCAGAATGGACCCTTGCTGAGCAAGTATGAGGACCTGTGTTTAAATGCCTGGCACACTTATAAAAAGTCTGGGCTTAGCTGCCAGGGTCAGTGAGAGACCCTGTCTGTAGGGAATAAAATAGAGTGACAGAGCAGGCTACTTAATGTTCTTCCCTGGCCCTCCAGTCACTGGCCTGCACTGACTACTCACTGAGCAGAGAGACACTGTTTCAAAAACCAAGGAAGGTGACTCCTGGAGAACACCACCCGAGGTTGATAACAGTGCAGGTTGACCTGCATGTGCATGGGTATTCCGAAAGCTGCATATGCCCTTTGGAAAGAAACTGAGATCGTCTTAGGTGTAGATAGCAGCTTGCATTATTCTTCCTATTCTGGCACCTAACCAGCAAAAGCATCTCCTACTCTGATTCTTCTAGGGATGGGACCAATTTCTTAAATACCTTCAGCCACAAGCTGGTTTGTTGCTGAGAGATTATTGCCCAACCTGTTCTGCTAATAGGAGGAAAAGTCAGAGAACATTTTAAATCGTGTTTACCGGCCACCTACTTATTATTGCCCTCCATATTTTCTTCATGTTGTCATTATGTTTCTGTGTGCCATCATTAGACAATCATTCCAGTGAAGTAGAACATTCATGACTTTTGTCACTTACAATCCCAGGACACTAGTTTATAGTGCCTTCATGGGTGAGTAAAAGGCCCTAGATTCAGGGACAACATTCTTGCATGGTTAGGGTTGACTTATCCAGCCAATCAGTCCTAGGGAATCTCTGAGTTTAGGGCCATTTGATATCCTGGGGACAAATGCTAGCTCCTTCCTGCAGTGAAAATAGTTACCGTGGTTACTGTGCAAAAGGTACCTTTGTTTTTTATACTCTAGAGCAGGCAGTGAACCGCTTGAAAAATGGTCACTTTCCTGCAGTGCTTTTGAGCCAAAATAATTGTCTTAGCTTTAGGCCTGAGCAGGTTTTTATGCTCATAGCATGTGTGACAAGACCATAACTGGGTAAAAGCCCCACAGGAGGCAGGGACTGTGCGTCTCTGTAAGCTGGTCACCAGCCATGTGACAGCCTAGAAAAGGACTAGTCTTTTCTTTTGTGGATAGCTGCTGAATAAGTAGCCGAGGACAGGACAGAAAGAGCATTCGGTACAAACGAGATGTTAAAAACCCTAGCTAGCCCCCTGTATGTAAACCCCTAGCTGTGATGCCGTGCTTGCCGTGGGGAAGCTGGCTGCTAGCTTGAGAAACCAAAGGGGCTCAGATGACAATAGCGGGTTGGAGGGAGGGTTACTTTAATGTACATCTCTTAGATTGTCAGCTGCAACCAGCCTGGCTCTCTTTTCCATGCTATGACATAAAATTCCGTAAAACTAGTTTTGGTGAGGCTTGTTGATACACAGCTTTTTGAAGAGAGCTTCTGACTCCCATTTCCCCAAACTCCCTTGCATATGATTGCTTGAAAACGTCATCTGAAGATTGCTTGTCAGTTGCTTAAGTGCATATGAGTCACAGTGTATAGCATTCCTCTGTCAGTGTTTGAGAGCTCTGTAGCAGAGTGTGTCCAAGTTTTTGCTGAACAAATTGCATGTGTCTGGTGGACATTTTGAAAAAGAAGAGGTATAAATAATGAATAACTGTGCTCCTCCATGTAGACCAGTGCTAGGCACACAATGGGCTCATCTGTTGATTCAGTGAATGGACTAGTACCTTCCCTACCACCTTAAACCCTGCATTTTCTGTTCATCTGGTTATATTAGGAAGGTACGAGATCTTGGGAAGGAATGTTCTGGGACTGTCACCCTATAAAGATGTAGAGTCAAGTTACACGTGAATGGTTTTCTGGCACAGACCTGTGATTGCTGCTTGAAACTCTTTATAGTCAGTCAGTCAGGGTGCTGATTAGCTTTTTTTGTCAATTTGATACGTGTGAGAGTCATCTGGGAGGAGGAACGGGCAATTGCGGAATTGCCTCCATCAGATTAGCATTAGGACAAAAATGTTTTCTTGATCAGTGATGGGCGGGGTGAGCCCCAGCCCTCTGTGGGTGGTGCCACCCTGGGCAGGTGGTCCTGGGTTATAAGAAAAAGCAGGCTGAGCATGACAGTAAGTTACAGTGTTCTTTATGCTTCTGCTTCAGCGTCTGTCTCAGGTTCCTGCCTTGAGCCCCTGCCTTGGCTTCCTTTGATGATGGACTGTGATGTAGAAGTTTAAGCCAAGTTAACCTCCCACCTCCATGCCCCCATGGACATTATCACAACAATAGAAACAAGCTAGGACAGCCGGTATCACAATCTTAACACCTTCCTTCTGCATGCTCTTCACCGAAATAGAAAAATCAGGAGGGAACCAGTTCGTGTGTGCCTAGTGGGACACGTTTTATCCCGTTGGCATTGGAACTGTTCCAACCATTCTTCCAGGTTCAGTTCACCTTTGGGTTTTTTGGGGTGACACTAGTCTCACCACAGGTATGTGCTCTGTTTTTATTTCCTCCTCTTTTCTTGAAATTCTCCCATCCACGTTGTCTACTTCGTATTTAGGCAGGCAGTGGAGGTGTCCATCTTAGTCACAATGAAGTCTTTCTTTGACTTAACTGGATGACTTGGGGTCTTGTAGTTCCGAGCTTGCTAAGCATTACACGGCTCTCTCGTTTTATAGGCTAGCAATGGAACTTTCATTGTCTGCATATTAGGATGCTGCCTAGTTAACCCTGGAAAGGCCTGACCTGTGTTTCCAAGGACTTAACTCTTGACTAATAAAATGTGATACGACTGAGTGACCCAAGAGTGTATAGGTGGCATGGCACAGTGGGTGGTCTGTGGCACCACTGAGGTTGGAATAGTCCCCATGGCTCTTACATCCTGGCAGCTGGGGTTCTCCTATGAAGTGAGCAGGGGAGATTTAGGGAGGATCATCACCTGGCTTCCTTTCCATTGTCATTGCAGGGTTTAGTAAAGGGATATGGGCTGAGGGTTTGCTGAAAGGACCCAAGATTTGCTAGACAAGTTATGTCAAGTAGAAAAGAGGAATAAGTTAGAGGATGCCATGAAGAGTCTTGAAAACACATGCTAGGGGGTGGGGTGGACAACATATCACAAAATGTGTGACCCATTGGAGAGTCCAGAACCAAAGATGGGGAAGAATTCGACTACACATGAGATGATGGATGTGTGAAAGGATGTGGACTCTGGTGGCCGGAAAGAGAGGGCAGGAATAAGGCATTGCCAAGGGAAAAGGATGGAGATTTTGTGTGGGTTAAAGAAGCGGCAGGGAAAGAAGCTGAGTGACCACTTCTGCGCTGTGCACACACTTCAGGTTGTTGAAAGTGAACGTGCTAATGTACGCATCTCTTCTATGTATTGGGCACCACCACTTTAAATACAAGTTCTCTTTTTTTCAAAATGTGCTTTTGAGCCAGGGGGCAGTGCAGGCCTGTAACCCCAGCTGCTCAGCAGAGGCAGGTGGATCACAAGTGCAAGGACGGCCTGGGTAGCATAGTAAGACTGTTTCAAAAATAAAAGCTAAGGGGCTAGAGAGGTAGTTCATAAGTTAAAATATTCTTAAGAAACTATTAAAACTCTGAGCTGTTTTAAATGCATTTCCCTCCAAGATCTTAATTTCTTAGTTAAGAAATCAGATTTTTTTTTTTCCTCCTTAAGGTTGACTGGATGTTTTAAATTTTTTTCAGGTAAGAGTGCAGTTTTAAAATGTCTCCTGGATGTTCACAAAATCTTTCAGGAAAATGACCCAGCCTACATTTTGAATGATCTCTACATCTCAGACTACTGTGTATGGATTCAGAAGGCCAAGTAAGTTTTGTGTCCCTGGGCAATTTGTATGAACTTGAGTTTGTAAAACACCACTTACCTGGGAGGAAGAAAATGAAATACCTGGAGAGTAAATCTTTTTTTTTTTTTTCGAGACAGAGTTTCTCTGTGGCTTTGGAGCCTGTCCTGGAACTAGCTCTTATAGACCAGGCTGGTCTCGAACTCACAGAGATCCACCTGCCTCTGCCTCCCGAGTGCTGGGATTAAAGGCGTGCGCCACCATCGCCCATCTAGAGAGTAAATCTTAATGTGAAAGAAACCCATATAGCTACTAAACACTTTAGAAACAGCTGGATTCTAAGCAGGGGCATGTGGGACTCACCTGGGATACATAGAAAGACTGTCTCAGAGAAAGGGAGAAAATATAAAAATTCTCTCTCTCTCTCTCTCTCTCTCTCTCACTCACACACATACACACACACGCGCGCGTGCACACACGTAGGAATGTTTAGGCTTTATTAAGATAGGCAGCTTGGTGAATTGTTTAGAGAGATAGGTATAGGTGGATAAAAGAGATTGGTTTGATATATTTGTGTGTGTATATATATATATGTATATATGATTTATGGCGTGTGTGTTGCTATAGCAGAATATCTGGCAGAAACAACTAAAGGGAGGGATGATTCTTTCTGTTCACAGTTTAGAGCAATAGTTCTCATCCTGTGGGCATGACCCATGTCAATAACCTTTTCACAGGGGTTGCCTAAGACCACTGGAAGACAAATATTTACATTACAGTTCATTACAGTGATGAAGTAGCAATGAAAATAATTTTATGATTGGGGTGACATTGTAAGCGGAGACTGTTCTTTTGTTCCTGGTCATCCAGACCCGAATAATCATATAGAAACTATATTAATTACAATACTCTTTGGCCTTTTAGCTCAGGCTTCTTATTAACTAACTCTTACATCTTAAATTAACCCATTTCTATTAATCTGTGTATCGCCATGAGGCTGTGGCCTACCAGTAAGTTTCTGATGTGTCCTTCTTTGGCAGATGACATCTCTTTGACTCCTTCTACTCTCTCTGTATCTCTTCCAGTGTGGCTATATTCTGCCTTGCCAAAGCAGCTTTATTTATTAACCAGTAAAAGCAACACATGTACAGAAAGACATCCCAGATCTTGTCATGCATTACACAGTTACAGCATTACGAAGGTTGAGAATCACTGGTTTAGAGGGTACATGGCAGGGAAGGCATGGTGACTAGGGTCGATGTGGGGTGAACTAACAGCATGGCTTCTTCGTGTCTTATCAGATGAGGAGAAAGTGGGGCCAGGCTGTAGCTCTCAAAGGACCATTCCTACTAAAGGCTCCATAGTCTCCAGGTGGTCCTTTAACCTTAACAAGTGCTAAGGCAGATGAGACTGTGGGGCCTTCTGGAGTCAAACCCTAACAGTGTGCACACAGAATTGCTAACCTCTGTTCTGAATGGAAGTCTCCAGACCAGGTACTTAGACCTATACCTGCTGTGGGACTGTGTGTGCATGCATGTGCACTGACATTTGCATGTGTAAAAGTCACAAGATTTCAGTCTAATGCAAATAAGAGCTGTGCTTTTGTCCACTGACCCCTGACTTACCAAGTTCGTGTTTCCAAGTGTAAGAAAAACTTTAGTCTTGCAGCATAGGTATTGAAGAGTCTGAACACTCGCAAATAGGCCCCAGCACTTGCTGAGTGACATTTTCTTGATTTGTAAAACTGTTTAGCATTGCTTCAATCAAGGAAGCAAAGTCAGCTGACTGTTAACTTAAAAAGACAGTGCATTTGTATGTGAGGAAGGACTTGAGTACATATATCTACTTCTCATCAGGCACAGCCAGTGATCCACTTCAGTAGCAAGGGGCTGTTTGTTGAGATTTACAGAGCTCTTGATTGGAACAGTTTCTGGGTGCTGTAGAGCCTGATGGCAGTGTTGTGTCAGTGCTGACCAAGAAGGGAGAGAAGCAAGGCTTCTCTTACTGCTGTGATTGCCTTTTAATACCTCTTGGAATGATCGTGATACGGAATTTATTTCTTATTTCTGTTCACAACGAAGCAATTACATTAGAGTGCAGCGTGAAAGCCCCCTGACTACCTGTTGGCTGGAGGATGCTCAGGGTTGCTCCAGACAACACCTGATACTATTCAGCATGTGGAATCAGCATCTGTGTTAGAAATCTAGATTTTGCCAGATGGAAAATTGGATCTTTAACCCCTGAGGTCATAATGGCAGGCCATCACTTTATCTGGTTCTCCTGCTAATTGAGCTGATCAGATGCCCTGCTGCGATTTCCTGTTGTTACTTTTGTTTTCATAATATAATTAGATTGAAACCGTCTCTCAGTGTTGGTTGTTTTGTTTTCTGAGAGCAGAGATTTTTATAAACATGTAATGAGTGTTGAGGTTTGTGCCAGGATCCCATTTTCATGAGTTCTCTTCTCTATCTTATGACATCGCTTATTAAATACTGAGAAGACTACATTGTATTTTATAGACAGATGTAAGTGTGCAAGTTGCTATGGGCTCACCAGACATTCTTAAATTTTTTTTTTTTAAGTCATGGGAAACTGCAGAATTCTTAGGTTCTCAGTAATGAATTGTTCTGGTAGTAGTGATTTGTTTGTTTTTGTTTGTAAAAGAATACTGTAGTCGGGAGTAGGAAAGGAGAGAGCTTGCAGAGACTCAAGAATTTTATAAACCACCTTTCTTCTTTGACTTCATCAGTTTGAGCCTCACTTTTCTTTCTCCTAAATAGGCTGTGTTTTACTGTGATAAATGATAGCCCAGCTATTTTCCTCCTCCTTTGAAATAACAGATTTCTTCACACATCTGATTTTTGTTAAACCTTCTAATTTCATCCTTGGTTTTACAAGCACAGTCTAGATGGGCTTTCTGATGCCTTACAACCTTCTCACCTCTAAATATTAACTCTTAACTATTTTTCTTCATCTTTTGCAGTTTAATTTTCTATAGTGAAACCACCATGTTTTTATATTTCACAATAGTTTGTATTTTCTTTATTCTCTATTTGATAGTTTTTATGATAATAATAAAAGCTGTATAACATTTTATTGGAAGTGCCAGACAAGTATGAAATTCTGACCTACACAAAAACAGCATTCCATTTTTCCACTCAGACATTTACTTTGGCAAAAATTTATTGAAGTGCTGTCCTTCTTGTATTGAATCAATGCAGCTATGGCAACAATGTCAGGTTTTCCTCATGAGGGTGTTTTGCTTCCATGCTGTCTGCTTCTTGTGGAACATGGAACCTTGGATTCTTATTAGGAGTTACGAGTCTATGGGGGAAACAGGCATTCCTTGTTTCCTTCAGTGTCCATGGCACTGAACCTTCCAGTGTGGTGCTTGCTGCATCAAACATGCCCTGAGTGGCAGCATAAGGGTTGCTGAGGTTTGACTTGCAGCCATGGTAACAGATAGATAGGTCTGTGACAATATCCTGCCCTGTGGGTCCAGATACTTTCCCAGATAAGCCACATGTTACAACCAGTTTTCTTTACTCATGGCTGTAGAAGGGAGCCCAAAGAAAAACTGCTCCCTTTGGGAACCTCCCTGGAGGAAAGGGATTTAATGAACCATTTGTTTTGTTCATAAATGCTCCCATAGCACTTGGTTGAGAAATCGCTAGGCACATCTTATGCCTTCCCTATAGTGGAATAATCTAAGCCCTCATCTCCACTAAAGCTTCAAGGGCCCTATGAGAGAACATTCATCTGGATCTACAGTGTCTAGTGTGCACGGCAAATTTTAGTTGAATTGAATGGGCCCTGTTAGTTAAAGGAGAAGTTTTTCATTGTTAAAAAAATGTAACTCTGGAATTGGTAAGATGGCCCAGCAGTTAAGAGCATTGGCTGCTCTTTCAGAGGACTGGGATTCACTTCCCAGCACCCCCACAGAGGATCACAACTGTCTATAATAACCTCAGGTCCAGAGGAGTATGGTGCCCTCTTCTGGCCTCCACAGGCGTTTGCACATATGTAGTACACATACATGCACACAACACCCATAAACCAAATAATAACAATAATAATAATGTAACACTTTTAAAAGCTGTGAATTGGGGTTCAGCAGATGGCTCAGTAGGTAAAGGCACTTGTCAAACCCAACAACCTGAGTTTGGTCACCAGGACCATAGTGGAAGAGAAAACCAACTCCTATAAGTTGGCCTCTGACCTCTACACAGGCATCATAGCATTTTTGTAAATGCATGTATGTGCACACACACAATAATAAATGAATGAATAAATGAATGCATGCATGAATAAATAATAAATAAGGTATAATTTTAAAAGCACTGCCCATCAGTTGTGGCTTATCTTTGTTGAAATTTTCAGTTATGTTCAATATTGGATTTCTTTCTGCGTCTGACTCTTTGATGGTGGCCTTCCGTGATTAATAGCTGTTGTAGTTCTGTCTTCTGAGAATTTAGCACTTTCTACCCTTTAGTTAATAGAGGATGGGTAAGAGTGAAGTGTAATGTTCTGGCTCTATGTCTCATTGGCCAGGTGACCTAAGAAAGTTGTTCTTCCTGCTATGCAGTCAGTATACGTATTTTAGTACTTCATCTATTTCTTGTCTGTCTGTCTCTCTGTCTGTCTATCGGCTTTTCAAGATAGGGTTTCTCTATGTAGTCCTGGCTGTCGTGGAACTCACTTTAAACCAGGCTGGCCTAGAACTTGGAGATCCACCTGCCTCTGCTTCCTCAGTGCTTGGACTGAAGGCATGTGTCACCACCACCTGGCTCCCCATTCATTCTTAACCTAGTGGAAATACTTTGCACATACCCATTTGTAGCCTGTTTTACACTTAATAGTATTCAGTACATCTTTTCCCTTTATAATGTAGTTTCTATCAAGTTTTGTTTTTAAATAAATAAGAAACTCCACACTGTCAAAAAGGGTATCTGTGCCCACAGAAGAGAACTGACAGTTAACTGAATGGCTTTTGTTTTGTTTTGTTTTGTTTGGGTTTTGCTGGTTAGAAACAGGATCTTATGTAGCCCCAGGATCCTTTTCTTCAGCTTCCCTGATGCAGGGAATGCAGACACTCTCCACACATTTGGCTAAAATTATGTGGCTTTAATTTATAGTACATTTTGAAATGACAAGGGGACAAATAAGGCTTTATTTCTGTTTTTCTGCATATAACGTTTTTGTTATTTTTAAATCTAAATAAAATCCTGACAGTCTTCAGTATAAATATCTGAGCATGTAACTGAAGCATTGAATCGTTTCCTCTCTAATCCAGTGCAGTTTTGTTGTGTGTGTGTGTGGTGTGTGTGTGTGTGTTACTGGGGATCATTCCTGCACATGCAAAGCATTCCCTCTGTCTCTCAGCTAACTCTCCAACTCCATCTAGCATAGTATTTTGTTTTCAGGGTAGGTAATTGTGCAGAAAAAGAATTTAAGATGTGTGCTTGAGGTTGGAGAGATGGTTCTGCAGTTAAGAGTACTGGCTGCTCTTCCAGAGGACACAGGTTCAATTCCCAGCACCCACATGGTAGCTCACATGGTACAGAACCACATGGTACTGTCCGTACCTCCAGTTCCTGGGGACCTGAAACCATTAAGCCAATGTACATAAAATGAAATTAAATAAATTATTTTTTTAAAATGTGTGCTTGAAATGCTGGGCCTGTTTACAGTGAGCTGATAGTTTGCTAATTAATACTCTTAGAACATTTAAATTCCCATCCTTTTTAGCATAATTTTTCCTCAAAAGCAGTCTTATGACCCTAAAGATAATGAAGCCAGAAGTCTATGGAAGGAAAATTTTTCTTAAAGACTTATCTTGAGGATGAGAAGCCTTCTACCTCAGCCTTGGTGATTGTAAGTGAACTTAAACCATTTCTGTGCTGTCTCACAGTAGCTGAACACCTAAGACCTCACCGCTCTGCCCTATTCTTCTTCCAGGCCTGTGTGCTTAGCAGGGTGAGGTGTGCCCCTGGTTGCTGCAAAGGAGGAGGCTTCCTTGCCACTTTCATTCCTGGCATATCTGCAGCAGGAGGGGTGGGGTTGACTCATGCGGAGGTGCAGCATTAGTACTAAATATCTTATAGAATATTGTCGCCTTCAACCTTGTTGAACCTTAAGATAGGACAGATGCTAAGACAGGTGTTGGGAAGGTTCTGGTGAACAAGTAAGACATGTGGTTTAACAGTGTAGAGAAGCTTTGGGGCCTTCAGAACTGATTAGCCGAAGAGTGATTAACCCCTTC
Organism: Microtus pennsylvanicus; assembly: GCF_037038515.1. Taxonomy (NCBI): domain Eukaryota; kingdom Metazoa; phylum Chordata; class Mammalia; order Rodentia; family Cricetidae; genus Microtus; species Microtus pennsylvanicus. The sequence goes on from NC_134586.1 coordinate 45,877,756, forward strand.
TGTGCGGCAGTATCGATTCTCACAGTAACGGATTGGTTCTCTGTTGAGCAGGTTGTTATAAAATGGCTCGACTCCTTCATTTTTTCCCTCTCCTCTGCCCAGGTCCATTTTCTTCTGATATTCCATCATCCAATGTATGATTCTCACTAGAAGATAAGCAGCTGAAGTGCTGTGATTTCAGACTTCTTAAACTGGGAGCCAAAATAAATTTTAAATTACTCAGTCTGAGGTATCTGTAATAGCAACAGAAAATGGATTAAAAACACAAAAATATTCAGTTAAGATCATAAGGATTGATGACAGCTAGTCAAAGGGCTGGGGATGTAAAAGTAGAGCTCCTGTCTCCTGTGTGTTCAATTTTTAGCACCAGAAAAAAGAAAGTTAAAAATAGTAGCACAGACCTCAGATGCTAGCTAGCACTTGGGGGCCTGAGTTAGAAGGGTGGGAGTTTGAGGCCAGCCTGGGGTGTGTGGTGAGACCCCTGTGTCAGAACACTAGGTGGAGGTGAGGAAGAAAGCAGAGCGTCAGACAATAGAGAAGGCACATGGTCTACCTAAGCTCTCACAAACTGTGGCTAGATCACAGTTTGGGCATAGGACGGAGGGAGATGAGGCTGGAGGCCTCATGGAAGCTGTGACCACTTCATCCTGGAAGTGGGGAGTGACCAAAGAGCCTGAAGCTAAGGGCACCTGTATGAGTGACATTGTCAGAGCACATTGTAGAACCTACTGGAGTGGGGTTGGGCTCAAAGTTGAAAGACTTGCTTGGGGATCCAGGCTGATGGTGACTGGCACTTGAGAGGTGACCATGAGCAGGAAAGCAAGTCAGTGCTCAGAGTCAAGAGGTGGTAAGGCAGGTGGGGCACTACTTGGACAGGGTCAGAGAGAGGGGAGGAGTGGAGCTGAGACCCAGGTTCGAACTTGGTCAGTGAACCTAACTGTAGCACGAATTCTAATTGGTGTTAATAATAAAACCCCGGAGTCAGATATAAGGCAGTGAAAGCTGAGAGGTCAGAGAAGCGGAGCAGCCAGTCATTAAGGGAGACCCTTTATCTCTACCAAATTCTCAGATGGAAGGGGCGATCTTGTCTCTACACATCCTCAGAATGCATCTCTAGACTGCATCTTCAGACTGCATCTGAGCTGCTGTCCTCCCACCTTATATTCCTCTCTCTACTCAGCCATATTGCTCCTGTCTCCACCTCTCCTACTTCTGGGATTAAAGGCTTGTGGCTCCCAAGTACTGGGATTAAAGGTGTGAGCCGCCACTGCCTGGCTCTGTTTCTCTTTTAGACTGGATCAATTTCTTGTAGCTAGTGACTTTGACTCACAGAGATCCACCTGCCTCGGCTCTATGGCTAACTAATGGCTTAGCTCTGCGCTCTGATGTTCAGGCAAGCTTAATTTGTTAGATTACAAACAAAATATCACTAAACCTGACCACTGAAGGCACCTTTGACAAGATTTAATAATACTGGAGAGGTTAGGTTGAGAGAGATGAGGAGGGCAGTCTTGAAAATGCTGTCTTGGTCTCTCAGGGACATCCAGAAAACACTCCAATAACATGTGGATCACAGCTGGGCAAGACGTCTTGAGAACTTGGACAGAGAAGGGATATGAATTAAACAGTGATGTGAGAATGCTATCTACTTGCCTGGGACTGTGGTACTCATGTGACTGTAATAGCAATCTTTCCTGGCTGAGAAAACCATTGTGAGGGAGATAAGGAAAACATGGCTGCAACATGCTGCACACATTGCCTGCTTGTGGCTGTGGTTAGTGGAAGAGCAACAATGGACTGAAGCTGCTTATATTTGGGCCAGTTTATTCTTGCAGTATACCTTTATTGATGCATGAGAATCTTAACTACCACCCTTGCCTTTAGTTATGGGGCCATATGAGAAACTCTCAGCCCTCTAATGTGTTCTGAAGTTGTTTGTTATCTTGACTTGAGTCAGGTGATGGGGGAGAAGCTCACTTAGGCTTTGACAATAGAAACTAGTTTCTTAGTAGATGGTTGATTGTCCTCTGAGCCCAGGTGCTAAAAGTGGCTGGACCTAAGGGACTCAAGCCATGCAGAAATTCAGCAGCCTGCTTTAGCCATGTCCCTTGAGGCTGCTGCTTTCCATATACACCCTTGCTGTTCTAGAAGCTCTCAGGGGAACCAGAAAGCCATTCCGCAGCCCCGAGTTCACACATCCTTCCTTTTAGTGCAGATGGTGTAGAACCATTGGTTTGTAATTCCGGGAGAGGAAGAATGGAGCTGACCCCAGTGGCCATTCTCTCTTCTGTCCAGTAACCTTGGTCATAGTAGGTTGAAGAGGTGCTTGTGGAATGAGTTATACTACCCAGGGCTCAGAGTGTACCAGACACAAGCAAGCGTCATAAGGGCTGAGCTGTAGCTGCGGAGAGACAGTATCTCCGTGTCACTGATATTTATAATGAGCCTACAACACTGAGGGTATCTGGCTAAATTAAGACCTGCAAAGTGACAGGCAGATACTCTGGGTGGTTTGCCTGGTGTGGGAAGTTACTTCTCTGGTACATGGTTAAACGTTGAGTGCTGCATTGTCTTCTAATGACAAACATGTAGAAATTTCCAAAAGCAATTGTGTATAATTCACTCACATTAAACCTGCTTGAACTGAAGTTATTCCCGGTGAGATGCTTATCTGCCGTGTCAGGTTGCTCTTTAGTTTTACTGTTTATTTTTAATTAAGCCCGCAAGTTCATCCTGGATGGAAGTGGGATTTATCTCCATGGAAGGATTACTACAGTGCCAATATCTTCTCCCTTGTGTCCGTCTGGTGAGGTGTCACAGAGAAGGGATCTTCTTAATAGGCTTTTACCTTATCACCAGTAGTTCAGTGGTGAGCACTGGGGACTACCGCTCTTCCTTAGACGTTTTTACCAAGCAAAGTGCCAAGAAATCCTAGGATTACAGCTATCCCTATGATTCAGGGCTGCTGTAACCCTTTGAAGAGACCAGTGCTCCTGGAACCGTGTATTCAGAAAAATTGCGAGTCAGGATGTTCAAGAGTTTATGAGAGGGGTTTTGTTATTTATGTCCTTCTTTCTTCATTTGTAATTTTATCCTACTTCAGATAATCGTGCAAGTGTGTGTGTGTGTGTGCACGCACGTACATGTTTACTTGCACATTTTTTTGCACATGGGTATATATGCATAGGCCTGAGGTCAGGGTCTGGTGTATTCCTAAGTCATTCTCTACCTTATTTCATTTTTATTTTTTATTTTTCTGACATGAGGTTTCTCTGTGTAACCCTAGCTGTCTGGAACTTGCTATGTAGACTAAGCTAGCCTCAAACTCACCTGCCTCTGCCTCTGAAATGCTGGGGCTAAATGCATATACCATCATATCCGCTTACCACTTTATTTTTTTGAGACAAGGTCTCACACTGAACCTGCCGCTCATCAGTTGAGCTAAGCTAGCTGGGGATCTGACCGTCTCCATATACTCCCACCAAATCCCCAGCGCAGGGATTCCAGATGCTGTCTGACCTTTAGCATGGGTGTTGGTGATCTTAACTCGAGTCCTTGTGCTTGTGCAGCAGACACTTTACCACCAGAGCCGTCTCAGCTCCTAGGTGGACGTTTTATTTTAGTATAGTTTTAGACTTAAAGAAAAATGCGAAGATAGTTCGGAGTTTCCAAGTACGCCATTACTTCCCGTTATTCACGTAACACTTTAAAGGCTGAGGTGTCAGTCAGTGAGTCAGCATCGACACATTAGTATCAACTGAAGATTTTGTTTTTAGTTTTAACTTAATGTCTACCTGTTGTTGTTGTCTAATCTTGATGTGGGATTCCCTCTGTATGCTGTGATTGCCATTAATGAATGAAGAAACTGCTTTGGACTTATAGCAGGGCAGAGCTTAGGTAGGCAGGGAAGATGGTACTGAATGCTGGGAGAAAGAAGGGTGGAGTCAGAGAGAAGCCATGTAGCCCTGCCAGAGACAGGTGTCAGAACTTTAGCCGGTAAGCCACAGCCACGTGGCCATACACAGATTAATAGAAATGGGTTAAATTAATATGTAAGAGTTAGCCAATAAGAAGCTAGAGCTAATGGGCCAAGCAGTGATTTAATTAATACAGTTTCTGTGTGATTATTTCGGTTCTGGGCATCCGGAACAAACTAGTGACCTCCTTCTACATAATCTGAAGTGGATTGAAAATAAACTAGGCAAGGCTGTGTGCCTTCCAGTTTTCTTACGGCGGTGGAGATTAGGGGAGAAAGCGTGGATAATCTTGCGGAAAGATAGCAGCTTTCAGCAGTGCTTGGGCATGGGTGCCTTGCCTGTGTCTAAGGAGTGGCATCTGCACCCAGCCTGTCTTGTAGGTTTGACTGAGTTCTGTTTGTCTCGCATTCTTCTCGTGCTGCTCACTGCTGGGTGGCTTTGGCCTCCCCGGGCTCTTAGAGCCATGATTTGCGGGGGAGCAAATGGCGTTTCCCTATGCCTTCTTGTTCTTTGAATATTTACGTCTTAAAACTCTGGACCAACTGAGTGTGGGTGGTGATAGATCTGGTGGGTTTTGTGAACCACATTCTGTACCTTGTGGAGTTTCTCCTGTGCTTGAATGTCTTAATGTCTTACTCAGGGAAGAGGCTTACATTGATTAATGTGGCACGCGTGCGGTTATCATGCTCAGAAAGCTCTCTGTTTAAGGAGAGCTTTGTCAAGAGCCGTCTCTGAATGGAGTCACAAAAAAGCTTTTAAAAAACTGACAACTTCAAGTACAATTTCCTTTTCTTCTGCCTATTATGATTGAAACCCAATCCTTGTTATAACATAATTATCTTAACCGAAGCCAGCAGGGAGTTGCTGCCTTATTGTAAGGGGTGTGAAGTCCCCTAAATAAATAGAGGATTAATTACATTCACAGCATGTTGTGAAGGTGATGAGATTGATTGTGGTCGTTTGACTTGTCCCATTTCCTGCTCAGACTACTTCTTGAATAAATAGAAGCTGGGAAAATGAGAACAAGAGCTCCCAAGCATGTCACTGGCCTGGGGTATTGGAAAAGGACCTTTTCAAAGCCAATCTCCAGATTTTAAATTGTTTATGTAATGTTTATTTTGAATAATCTTATTGCTGATCTTTTTGTTTTCAATTTAAATTAAAGACTTCTTTTAGAGATAATTTTTACTTCAAGATTATACATTACAGCAAAATATTTAAAGAATTTGACCATTTTGGTTGAGCGGGTCTCACTGTGTAGCCTAGGCTAGCCTTGAACTCATGCACTTTTTTTAGACTCCTGAGAGCTGAAATTACAGGTATGCACCAGCATACTCAGGCAACAATTGTATTTTAATGTATTAAGTTCTCCCCTTTCTGCCCTCCTCTGCCTTTGTTCTCCTTTTCCTTACAGTTCTGGGGATCAGCTCAGGACCTTACAAACGCTGTCAAATACCCTACCACTGGATGGCATCCCCAGCTCCAGATATGAACATTTCTAGTTCATATATAGATATTTTCATTTAGTTTGCCTATTAGAAAGTTTAAAGAAAAAAATGGCTGTTAGGTTTTGTCCATTTTACATAGGAGCTTATGCATTTGTTAAACTTTAAATAATGACTTTGTATCCTTATGAAGCAGGCTACATTCTCTGTTTTGTGTTTGTCTTGCCTTCTGCTTCTGTGAAAGGTGTTTTAATGTGCTGCATTGATTCACGTGTTTATTCTCTCAGTTTTCTACTATTCTGACTTCTTAGGTGAGGTGCTTACCATAGGGGACTCATAAAACACCGCTGTGTAGGATGTAGGAGAACTGTAATAGATCTTCCCACCTATGCTTATTAGGAATGAGATTACGCTCCACTAACACTGTGTATATGGCAGAAAGCCTGTGTGGTGGGTGCTACACCATTTGTCTTTGGCTCAAGTGTCCTTTGTCAGAAAAGGCTATTGCTTCTTGGAACACTTCTCCTTATTTCTAAGGAGAACCATAGCCATTATTCCATATTTCTGAGATCCTGAAATGTGATCGGGGCAAGAGGTGGCCTTTCCTAGAAAATTAAGAGTTGGGGTTGGGAATTCTTTGTTTTAGTTAGGTTACAGTCATGGGAGCAGGGGTACTGCAGCCAGAGCCTCCCAGCAGATGTTACGTATATGTGGGCAGAATGGATTTCCAGGGTACCACAGCTTGGCTTTACTTTTGTTTTTCACACTGTGTTTATTCATGTTTTAGGGATGGTGAGGCACACATGGAGGTGAGAGGACAGCTAGTGAGGTCAGTTCCCTCGGGGATCAAACCCAGCTTGTCAGGCTGGTCTTGCTGCCCTGTTTGGGGATTCTTATATATTCAGGAATTAAAGAGCAGCATCCTAGTGACATTTTGAGAGAAACAGAATTTGAAATAGACAACTGAATTTTATTCTGATGTGTTAATTTAAAACATTAAAGACGAAAAACTGAGCCTAGAGAGAAAGCTCAGCTGGTAAAAATCTTGCTGAGCCAGCACAAGGACCTGAGTTTGGCACCAGAACTCGTGTGAACAAGCTCTGTGTGATGGTGTATGTCTGTAACCCCGAGGCCCACTAGCCAGCCGGTTTGCCCAGAAAACACTGTATGAATGAAATGCCCCTGTACATCTCTAGTATTTGGATACTTGGTTCCTATTTGATAGCGGTTTGAAAGGATTAGGAAATGTGGCCTTGTCGAAGGTGTGTCACTCGGGTCGGGCTTAAGGTTTCAAAAGCCCACTACCTTCTCTGTGTGTTCCTGTTTATGGACTGGAGATGAGTTCTCAGTGGCTGCTCCAGCTCCATGCCTGCCTGCCGATGCCATGCTCCTGGGCATGCTGGTGAGGGACTTCTATCTCACTGGAGCTGTAAGCCCTCCCAAACCCTTCTTTCTCTAAAGTCGCCTTGGTCATGGTGTTTTATCGCACAAGAGAAAAGTATGGTCTAAGTTCAGTGACAGGTGCTGTTCAAAAGACAAACAGGTGGAAAACGATGGAGGAAGACACCTGGCATGGACCCCTGGCCTTCTCATGCTTGTACATATACATGCGCACACAAAATAAATTATAAAAAGAGCAAAAGCCAAGTAGCATTCTGAAGGGAAAGGGGGATGTAATTTGAAATGGACAGCCTGTGGGAGGTGAGACATGGGCTTAAACTCAGGATGTATGATCCCATGAGATGTGATTTTGTGATTTCATTGTTCATGGGCCTAGTGAAACTTTGCACAGTGAGGGGGTCTTCTAGCGGATGAAGGGTTTGCTGAACTTGGTACTCTAACATGAAGGAAAGTTCCTGCTCCTTGTTAATAATGCTGGGTAAATGCTCAGTGCATTGACAATCTCTAATTCAGTAAAATGCTTCAGCGAACATAAGCAGTTTTGCCCTTTCTGTAAAAAACACAAACCTGTGTCTTGTAAGTCCTCCAAAACTAGACACAAGGACATTTGCATAGATAGATAGATAGATAGATAGATAGATAGATAGATAGATAGATAGATAGATAGATAGATACATACATACATACATAGATACATAGATACATAGATACAGACGGACAGACAGACAGACAGACAGAGATGTTTTAGGTAAATGTTCTACACAGACATCAAAAAAAAAGAAAGAAAAATAAAAAAGAATAACTTTGCAGGAGTGCCTGGTGTGCAAAAGTGAAAATGGCCTGGGAGTAGATAGGTCGCATTACCTGCTCTTTCCAGTAGTGTCAGCTCTGAGTGTGGGGTTGGGGCTGTCAGGTAGCCTCCCAGAGGAGTCACACTCAGTAATCCACCCCTCGGGCTTTCAGCCATGTGCTGTTACCTTGTCCAGAGACAGAGTAGAAGTCACTTGCAGAGGAAAGGAGTGCTCCTCCTTCAATTCTAGAATGTTCTCCACATCTTTATCCTCTTCAAAATATGTGCCTCAAAAGAAGACGAGGTGATTTGCTTGTAACTGAAGGGCATTATGTGTAATCATTGTTGTTAATCCTATAAATAACAGTTTCCTGGATCAAACTCACCCCGTTTATCTGAAATACTTCACTTGTGAATGTTCAGTTCTTAGACCTTCATTGTATAAGTGAATTTAGATTATAATTGAACCCAAACAGTACTGAGCACCAGCTATGGCGGGCACACCTCATGCTGGGTAGAGTATGAAAGTCATGGTTTCTGCATCAAAATATCAACTGTCAAAGAGAGTTAGTTGGCAGTTCGTGCTTAGAGAGCAATGATATTATACAGTCATGAGAAGTCAAAACTGGAAAATACATGGAGACAGCAGCATACATAAAGCTCTACATGACAAACACACTGAGCATGTTAGAGAACATTCACAGAAAAAAATCTTACAAGGAAGCATGTTAATGATAGTAAAAAGTGTCTCTAGTTTCATGGGAAACTTCTATTTCATATGTAGATTTTGGTACAGAATCTACGCATGAAATATATTTATGGATTAAATATCTATATATCTGCAAATATAATATGTATCTCCATACCCTTATATTTTCTTAAATAAACATTTTAAGAATTTAAATGAGCGTTTCAACAATACAATAGCATAGAAATGAAGGCAGAAAGTGTGGTGGTTTGTACTTAAGCCCAAACGAACAAATCTAGGAGGTGCTGGAGCTCATGAAGCTCATGTGTACTTTCAACAGATCAGTGCATCATTGCATGAACATTTGCTAGTAAAGCTGATGGGACAAAAGGGTACACTGTGTGACACACTGCTCCCAATGCCACTAGGACAAATGAAGAGGTGTTGGAGAAGTGGGGAAAGAAGAGAATCAAAGGGATTTTTTGTTTGTTTTGTTCTTGTTTTTGTTGGTTTGTTTGCTTGCTTGCTTGGTTTGGTTTGGTTTGATTTGGGGAGGGGCATTGCAGGGGTGAGGGTAGAATGGGGGAGACTGGGAAATGAACAGAATTAGGGTGTGTGATATGAAATTTCCAAAGAATCAATAAAGAAATTATGTTTTAAAAAAAGAACAAAAAGAGAAACCTCTTATCTTCCGAAGGAAGTACAGCAGATACAACAATTAGATAGTTTGTCAGTACTTGTTTGGGTTTTCTTAGCTCAAATAAAACATTTAAGCTGCCGGTCCTTTGGTGTGCAGATTCAAAGTTTCTCTCATTGTTAGTTTTATGATTTAAGCAAAATTAAATAGCAGAAAAGAGGACCACAGTATTTGCCATGCTTAGTTGTGCATTTTGTGTCTATGTTGCCAGCTGTGATATGTGTAGCGTTACCTGCCCTGAGTCCTGTACTGGATGAAGTCTCTCTGTCACAGGCTTATGATTATGTGGTGTGCCTTACATGACAGACACACGGGCAAGTGATGCCTCTTCTAGTTTTGATCTTTATAACCCCATTCTGCTCTGCAGACCTGGGGCACACACCGTGTCTTTGTTCTTTCTTTCCAGAACCCAAAGACATATTCTCTGAGTGAGGAGTGCAGCTGCTACTCCCGTGTAGTTTTATGTACCCATGTGCCACTCCAAAGTGTGCCAACCAATTTAGTTTTTATTTTTGTCCTTAGTATATCCTAATGCTTCAGGAAAATGGCATTTAGTTCTTACTGGAAGAAATTGACTTCCCTTTGAACGTGGTGTGTAAAATTCCAGTTGTCAGCATATATCCTGCTACTTGTCTTAATAGCCACGGCAGTTTAGAAGGACTTCGATTATGCTGTGTAAGCTAAAGCGATGTGAATTAAACTGCTGGCAGAGGCTCTCCAGGGGACTCCTGGGGCCCAGTGTCCCAGAGCACAGGTTTTAAGGCAGCCGTCTGAGCACACCACCTGCACACCTTCACGCCTTCATGTTGTAGATGCTCCCCTGCTGTCTTGCTCCCAGGTAGGTTCCCGTCAGTTCTGCCTGGGAAGGCCGAGACTCTTGTCAGCCGCCTGTCAGGAGGGTAAGCCTTGCTGCAGGTGGTTCTAGAGTAGCTTTGTCGAGTCTTTTAAGAAGAGCCCCAGAGTATGCTGTGGTGTGTACAGGTCGGTGTAACATGTTTCCACAAGTCTCCTGCCAGTGCCCTTTAGCATGGCTCAGAAGTTTTACCAAATTCTGACTTAGCTTCACATCTTTTGGTGTCCTGTTATGTCCGCTAGTGATAATGGTGCTTTTGAAATTGCTATTGTATTGGGTGTGAGTATGTGTTCATCCACCTGTTCATTCAGCAAAGAGCTAAGAGTTGCTACCATGGGTAAGGTTCTGTGCTAAGGTCCTGAGACTGTGGTAGAATGCAGCATTGGCCCCTGTGCTCCTGGAGCTTACAGTATCATCTGGAAAGAGGTGTTAATCAGAGTCATGTGCACAGAAAGTAAATGAACATGGAAAGTACTGGGGAGGAAAGAAAAGAATTCACACTGTTTCTAGAGCGTGGGACATAGACTTAGTCTGGTGAAGGGCATAGGAGGAAGAGTGTGTGTCTTAGGAGAGCACTCCTTAAAGTCCACGAAGGACTTCATGAGACAGAGGTAGTGGACTTTTGAAAACTACAGTAGACACACCATGTACAAAGGCCCTGTGACAGAAGATAATTCTATACATGTTAAAAGAAAATTGACTTCCTTGCTCATCTTCTCCCTCCTTTCGCTCTTCAACTGGACCTTGGGAACTCAGTCCGTTGCTCTGATGAGGGTCTCTGTCTCTATCTCCATCCGTCTCTGGACGAAGATTTTATGGTGATATTCGAGATAATCATCAGTGTGATAGTGGGGCAAGGCCAGTTCAGGCACCCTCTCCTCTGCTGCCCAAGGACCTAGCTGGGGACATCCCCGTGGACACCTGGGATCACCTCTAGAGCCAAGTCTCTTGCCAGCCCTAAAATGGCTCCCTTAATTAAGATATCTTCTTCCCTGCTCCTATATCCGCCCTTCCTCCATCTCCACCCTCCCACTCCCCCCAAGCTATCCCTAGTCTTTCCTTTCTCCCTTCTATCTCCCCTTCTCTCCTTCCTCCATCCCCACCCTCACCCCTACCCTCCACCCCCATGCTCCCAACTTTTGCCCGACGTTTGCTTACAATTTCCAGGAGGATCTATATATGTTTTTCTTTGGGTTCACCTTGTTAGAAGATGAGCAAGGAAGTCAGGAATGCGAGGGGTTGGTCCACCCACTGAGACGGTGTGCCTATTCTAATGGGAGCTCACCAAATCCATCTGGACCAGGTCTGAATGAGCATGTGATCAAACTGGACTTTCTGAATGTGGCTGACAATGGGGGCTGACTGAGATGCCATTGATAAAGGCACTGGGACTTGTTTCTACTGAAAGTACTGTCTTTTTGGGACCCTAGTCTATTTGGATGCAAAGCTTCCTAGGCCTGGATATGGGGGGGGAGGGCCTTGGACTTCCCACAGGGCAGGGTTTCCTGCCCTCTCTTAAGAAGGGAGGGGGAGGGAAGAGAGTGAGTGAGAGATCAGGAAGAGAATGGGAGGAGGGGAGGAAGTGTAAATTTTTGAATGGAAAAAAAGAAAAGAAAATTGAAAGATGCTCATGGTGGCAGAAAAACAAGAGGGAAAGGAACGTGTGAGTGGAGGTCAAGATGAAGCCATGGACTGACTGAGCAGTGCCTTCCAGTGTGAAGGATTTATGGTACATAAAAGGGTTTGTCATGGAAGGCAGGTGGGAGGGCTATTGGCAATATCCTCAGGGATGAGTGTACCCTATGTGCTGAGTCTGGGGAGGATTTAGGAACTGACATGGATTTGGGAACAAGAGAGGAAGACCAGAAGACAATGCTGAGGTTGTGGTTTGTGCAACTTAACCAGGGATGACATTTTTCTTATTTGAGACTAAGGTTTGGGATATTGACTTTTATCAAAGAAAGTCTGCTGATTATGGAACTTAGCCTCTTAGAATTGATAATCCCAGGGAGTGGCTACTTTTCTTTTTTGCTTCCTTTTTTGTTTAAAATAACTCTTAAGGCTGGTACTGCTCAGCAGGTAAACATACTTGCTGTCAAACCAAGGACTTGAGTTCAATCCCTGGAATCTGCATGACCGGGAGGAGAAAACTGACTCTCAAAAATTGTCTTCTGACCTCATCACAGCACCCCCCCCAAACCAAATAAATAAATGTAATAGCAAATAAACAAAGTAACTGTTAAGTAGACCCGTTTGTTTAGGGTTTTGGCTTCTGTGTGCCTTTTTGTGTATGCATTTGTAGAGTATGGTTGTTCTCTTAAAATGGGTCCTTAAACCAGGTGGTGGTGGCAAATGCCTTTAATCCCAGCACTTGGGAGGCAGACACGGTCAGGTCTCTGTGAGTTGGAAGCCAGCCTGGTCTACAAGAGCTAGTTTCAGGTCAGGCTCCAAAGCTACAGAAAAACCCTGTCTCAAAAAAATAAATAAAAAGGAAATAAAATAAGAAAATGTAGCGATATAGTGTGTGCATAAAGTTTTAAAGAACAGTATCAAACTTGGCAAAGATGTCTATCTGCAGCCCGAAGAGACAGAATAGTGCCAGTTTCTCCGAGGCTTTCTGTGAGGCCAGCCCTCATCTAATCACAGGTTCTCCACCCTGTGTCAATCACTATTTTTCTTTTCTTTGTGGTTTTACTATTTATGTTTTAGCCCCAAATTTGCTGTGTGGTTGTACTTGTTTTAAACCTTGCATACGTAGGATCCTCTTGTATGCACTCTTGTATTACCTCACTCCTCCCCTTAGTATTGGTGTTCGATTTATTCGTGATGCCCCATGGGGCTGTGGTCGCTTCTTTGTTTTCCTGTTGTACATCGAGCCATTGTCAAGAGCTGTAAGTTCTCACTGTTTCTAGAGCTGTTGGGGCTGTTTTTGGAAAGTGCTCTCTGATTATCGCCGCCTGCTTCCGATGGATTTTTGCATTTTTACTGATGCTGGGTAGAGAACCCAGGGTCTTATGCAAGTCTCTACCACTGGTCTACAATCCCAGCACACAGTGTCTGGGTGATGATGGAATTGCTGGAATCTGGGGAGTAATTGTTGGGTAGAGTTCCTGGGTAAATCAAATTGCTATCCAAACCAGTTGTGGCAACTTAGACCCCATTCTAGCAGTGTAGAATTCCCCTGGTTCTAATTTCATGCTAATACTTATACTAAACTTAAGGTCTTACGGTCTGACAAATGAGATTATACACTTTCAAGATGGCCTGGCTCTAGATAAGATTTGACAGTCTAAAGGAGTGCGAAGCTATTTCTTTTATTTTTGTTTGTATTTTCTTGGATATTAATAAAGTAAAGCACTTTTGTTATATTCTTTAGCCATTGGTGTTGCTTGTCCTGTGAAATACCCATGTCTCATAATTCCCAAATTTCCCAAGAAGGTTTTTTGACTTGCAGGATTCCTCCAGTGTGCTAGATGCTAGCCCTTTATTAGTTAAATATGTTGTGTGTGTCTCTCCCTGTTTGCAGTCTCATTGAGTCTTTATAAACAGATTTTTATTTTAGTGTACAGTTTATCAGTATGCTCCTTTTTGGCTCTGCTTTTTGTTTCTCGTTTTTTATGATTTGAATGTCATAAAGGCACTCCTACAGCATCTTCTAACTTTTTATTTGTGATTAAAATTATAGGTTTTTAGTTCATCTGGAATTGATTTTTATGTGTTACGAGATAGGGATCCCATTTCATTGTTTTGCCATATGGATTACTTTAACCCAGCTTCCTTTATTAAATAGCCTAGCCTATCGCTGTCCTCTGACATAAATCAAGTTTATGTGTATGTGTGGATCTATTTCTGGGTTGTCCATTCATTTCCACAGATCTACTTGTCTATCATGTTCTGATAGCATACTTTCTTAATTACCATAGCTTTGTATCTTTGAATCATCGTGTCAAAGTTCCATGAAAAACTAAAACATTGTGGTGGAATTGCTTTGAATCTATTAATCAGTTTAGGAATGCTAAAACTGTTAGCCTCTTCACTAACATGGTATGGCTCCTAAGTTTTCCTTACTGTCTTTCAATAAAATTTTGTAATTTTTTATAAAAAGGTTATGCATATTTTTTATTTATTGCTTCATTTTTGGGTTGCTGTTATAAATAGGATTAAAAAAAAAGTTACTTTCAAGCTGCCCGTTTGAAGTGCAGGGAAATGCATCCCACTCCTTGCCTTCCAGTATGCTTTAAGCATGCACTTGCTCCCTGGTTTTCTTGTAGACAGTGGTACCGTGCTTAAGTGCAGTCAGATGTTTTCCACACCTTCTATCCTTCGTTCTTTGTCTTTTGAGTCCTTTTCATCCTATTGCTGTGGTGGTCTGCAGTGCTAAGTAGATTGGTGGTAATCTTTTTCTCTTTCACAGCATGCTTTCATAGATGGCCTTTATCTTAGTCTGCAGAGTTTTGATTCTAAGTGCTTGTTCAGTCTTACTGTATCTTTTCCCTCATTTTTTCAGTGATCTCAAAATTTTCTTTAATCTATTAGTGTAGCGAGTGGCATTTGTAAAACGCCTAACTTCAATTAGGCTTTTCATTCCTGTCTTATGTATGGTTTATTATTTAAATATGATATGGACTTAATTTTCTGTAGATATGCTCTATAAGGAACAGCTCTTCCTCCCCTCTCTGCTCCTTTTTCTGATTTTGTGACAAACATCTGTGTGTATATATATATGCTCATGTAATTTTAAGTTTGAGTCTGGCTTATTTTGTTTAACGTGATTTCTAGTTGCATTCATCCAGTTCCTACAAATGTCCATTTTACTTATGGCCGCATAAAATTCCATTGTATATGTGTTACCACACTTTGTTTATCCATTCATCTGTTCATAGACATCTAGATTGGTTACATTTCCTATTGTGAATAGTGTAGCAATAAACATGAATGTGCAAGTGTCTGTGGTGTATTATCTTAGAGCCCTTCTGGTATGTGCCTGAGTGGTGTATAGGTCATAGGGAAGTTCTAGTTTCAGCTTTTTGAGGAGCTTCCTTACTAATTTCCATAGTGACTGCAAACATTAACTTTCCTGCTAGTAGTAAATGAGAGTTCTCCTTTCCTCACATCTTCTCCAGCATTTACTATCATTTGTTATCTTTTTGTTTTGTTTTTCTGTGTTGTTGTTTTGTTTTTCAAAATTGGGTTTCTCTGTATATCCTTGGCTATCCTGGAACTCACTCTGTATAGACCAAACTGGCCTCAAACTCACAGAGATCCACCTGCCTCTGCCTCCTGAGTGCTGGGATTAAAGGTGTGCGCCACCACTGCTTGACTTGTTTTCTTGGTTATACTAATTCTGGTGGGGGTGAGATGAAATCTCAAAGCAGTTTTAATTTGTATTTCTTCTTGGGGAACTGTTTATTTACTTCACTGGTCCTTCTATTGGTTGGATGATTTGGGTTTGGATTTTGGATTTTTGCTATCCCCTTTTGCAGTTCTTTATATACCTTGAATATTAATCCCCTGTCTGATGTTTTTAAAATGTCAGACATTTTCTCCCATTCTGTAAGCTCTCTCTTAACTCTGGTGACTCTTCCCCTTGTTGAACAGAAGCATCTTAGCTTTATGAAGTCCTGTTTGTCAATTCTTGAGGTGTTTTTCCTATGCTAGCCCTTCCCCTGAAGTGCTTTTCTGTGTTTCTTTTTCACCTACAGAGCTCCAGGTCTCACATTGGGGTCTTCAGTTAAATTTTAACCGATTGTGCAGAGTGAGAGGTTGGGACCATTTCCATTTCTCCAGTACCATTTGTTAAAGAGACTGTCTCTTTTCTCCAGTATGTGTTTTTGGCACCCTTGTCAAAAGTTCAGTGGCTATAACTATGTGGGTTTTTTATTTTTCTGTATGTGTATAATCTATGATTGTGAGAAGTTTTTCCATTTTCTGGTGTCTTCAGTGTCTTTTTCAGTGTTTTAAGGTTTTTATCATTATTATTATTATTATTTTACCTCTGTGGGTTTTTTTCTATTCTTTTATCATTTGGGAATGTCATATGTGTATATAATGTGTTTTTATCAAATACTCCCTCTTTTTCCTCCTCTCTGTTTCCTTCCCCATCCCTGCCCCATATTCCTTTCCAGTTTTGTATATTGTTTGTTTGTTTGCTTTTAACCCACTGAATTCACTTAGTGCTGCTAATGTGTATATAGGTGTAGGGCTCTCTACTGAAACATGGTAGCCTCTCAAAGTCACATTTTTAAAGAAAATTAATTATCCTTCCCCAGCAACGAAAAACTGGTCAACTAGGGGTACAACTTAATGACTATATCTTTACCCGTGTCTACCTTGTCCCCTGTGATGGGATTTTGTATAGCTTTATCTTGCACAGGTCTTATACATGCTGTCAGAGCTGCTGTGAGTTCATAAGTACAATTGCCTTGTTGTGTCCAGAAAAATGCTTGTTTTACCGTAGTCATCTACTACCTCTGTAAATTATCTCATCTGACTTTTGCCTCTGGGCTTTTATCTATCTTTATTCTGTATACCTTTCTTTACTTCTTACTCCATGGCTTTCTGTGTAGCTGGATAGTCTTGTGTCCTCTCCTTTTCTTGCTCCTCAATCTCTCTTCCCAGATTTCTCCTCCTATTTATTCTTCTCTTTGCCCCCAGCCCCACCTATTTCTCTCTTCTGCGTAGCTATTGGCCATTCAGCTCTTTATTGGACCAATCACGTGTTTTAGATAGACAAAGAAACACAGCTTCACAGAGTTAAACAAATGCAACATAAAAGAATGCAGCACACTTTTGCATCATTAAACAAATGTAACACATCTTCAACTAATATTCCACAACAGTGTTTAGAATTTGGTTGAATAATATGCCCATTTAGCAGAATAGTAATAGTAATTTTCCCTTAGGGACTATGACCTACCTAGCCATAGGTTCTTGGCCCTAGTAATGGTTTAAGGTATGAGTTCCGTCTTGCGGAAGTAACCTTAAATCCAGCCAGAGAGACGGGTTATTCCCATAGCATCCATGCCACTATTATGCCAGTGTGTATATCTTGCCAAGCCAATTATTACTGAATATAGGTTTCACAGCTGGGTAAGACTGATGTAAGCTAGCCAGTGGGAATGAAACTTCCAGGTTGGCACCAGCTTGATTTCTTTATGTTCTGTGACTTACGTTATGTACGTAATTAAGAGCTGTGATAGTAGCACGTAATGTTGGGAGGAGTCTACTGATGTGATAAAACACCATGGCCAAAAGGAGAGGATTTAGTTCATCTTACAAGTCTCAGGTTACTCTCCATTAGTGAGGGGAGTAAAGCAGAAACTCCAGGCAGGAACCTGGAAGCAGGATTTGAAGCAGAGGTCATGGAGTAATGCTGCTTACTGGCTTGCTTCTGTCTTATATAACTCAAGACCACCTGTCCAGAGGTAAAAGTCCACCCTCTCCTCATGGGCTGGACTATAAATGGAGGCTGCTCGTTCATTTCCTGGCCACCCAGACCCAAATAATCACACAGAAACTACATTAATTACAATACTGTTTGGCCGATGACTCATGCATATTTCTAGCTAGTTCTTTAATCTTAAATTAACCCATTTCTATTAATCTTTGTATTGCCATGAGGCTGTGTCTTACTGGAAAGGTTCAGGGCGTGTTCCTCATTCAGCAGCTACATGGCATCTTCCTGACTCCACCTACTCTCTCTCCATATCTCTTCTAGCCTGGCTATATTCTGCCCTGACATAGACCAAAGAAGCTTTATTCATTAACAAGTAAAAGCAACACATATACAGAAGGACATCACACATCACTGGACACTACATCAATTATTAATCAAGGAAAATACCCTACAGACTATTGCCATATAGACAGTCTGGATGGAGGCATTTACTCAATTGAGGTTTCTCTTTCCAAATATGTAGAATTGTGTCAAATATTCAAAAACCAGCGAGCACACCATTCTTAGCACTGTTTTTGTTTTTTTTTTAACTTCATAGCCTATGGTGTCATAAGAGAACCATTGTGCGCACCCCATTATAGGATAATTCCATTTAAACTCATTTACATATGCATAATTATGTGTATAAATGTATACATACATTTTAGGAAGCTTCTATAGTTGTAGGTTTCCATGAGGCTTTTTCACAAACCTTTATTTTGTTTTCTCTTTTCAAACTATTGTGAATAAGATTTTCATTCTCTCTCCTCAGTTTAATTTCTTGGCATATAGAAGAGCTACTAATTTATTTGTCAAATTTGTATCCTGCTACTTTGCTAAAAGTGTTTATACAGTCTAACAGTTTTGGTCAAGTCTATAGGATCTTTTACAAACAGATGCACTAACTCCTTCCTTCCCTATTGTGTGCTACTTGTTTCTTTCTCTTGTGTTACTGCAGCTGCTAAGACTCTAAACACTATAGTGAGTACGAGTGGAAAGTGTAGGATCCTATTTCACTCAGGACCCAGAGAAGATGCTCTTGGTTTTTCCCCGCTTAGTGTTGTGTTATATATGGCCTTTATTTTGTTGATCTACTTTCCAGCTACTTCTAGTTTGTTCAGGGATTTTATATCATAAGGAATGTTGAATATTGTCTAAAGTCTTTTTGTGTTGATTGAGATGATCATGTAGTTTCTTTCCTTAAATCTGTTTATGTACTGAATTGCATATGCAAGCCAACCTTGCATCCTGGGAATGACACCAACTGGTCATGGTGTATGATCTTTTGAAGGTGTTCTTGAATTCAATTTCACTGCGTTTTACTTAGAATATTTACATCTGTGTTCATCAGGGATACTGGTCTATTCTGTTTTTGTTGTGTCTTTGTCTAGTTTTGTGTCAGAGTAATCTTGGCTTTATAGACTGGTTTTAATAGTGTTCTTTCTGTTTCTATTATATGGAACAGATTAGGAAACATGGTATTACTCATTTTTCAAAGGTTTTGTAGACATCACCAATGAATCCACCTGGTCCTGGAATTTTCATTGTAGGAGGTTTTTTATTATTGCTTCAGTCTTGTTGGTTATTATGAATCTGCTTCCCAGTTTTTTATTTTAACTATAAATTTTCAAGATACTTCCTAATGAGTTTCTGTATTTCATTGGAATCCAGTAAAGAAGAGCCTTTCATCTCCAGTTTTATTGAGTCTTTTCTTTCTTTTTGTTTGGCTAGATGCTATCAATCTTGTTTTTGGTTTTTTCCAAAGAACCAACTCTGTGTTTGATTCTGTATATCTGCTTACTTTTCATTTTGTTCATTTCTGGCCAAATCTTTGTTGTTTCTTGCTATCTGCTGTTTTGGGATTTAAGTTGATCTTTTTTTCTATGACCTTGAGGAGAGGTGAGTCATTAAAATGCTTTTTGATTTTCTTTTTTAAACATACGCTCTCATAGCTAGAAACCTTCCTCCCCACAGGCTCTGGAAAGCTGTGCTTTCATTTTCATTTGATTCTAGAACTTTTTAATGTCCTCCCTGGTTTCTTCAGTGACCCACTGGTCATTCAGTTCTGTGTTGTTCAGTCTCCATGTAGTTGTGTCGTCTTGAAGGTTTTCTTGCTCATTGGTTTGTAGTTTTCCTGCACTGTGATCTGATAACATAAAAGGTTGTTAATTCTTTTGTATTTCTTAAGACTTGATTTGTGGTCAGGTGTGTGATCAGTTCTTAGAAAGCCATAGGTTACTGAGAAGAATGGGGATTGTGCTTCTTTCAGAAACAATGTTTTGTGGATATCTGTTAAGCCCCTTTGACCTATGGTGCAGTTTAACTCTGAGGTTTCTTTATTGATTTTTTTCAATTGGATGACCTATCCAGAGATTAGAATGGGGTATTGAATCACTCACTACTATTCTGTTAGGACCCATCTGACCTTTTGTGTCCATTACTGTTTGTTTTATAAAATTGGGAGCCCAAACATTTGGTACATATGTATTAACAATCAGAATACTTTCTTGATAAACAGCTCCGCTTATTAATATGTAGTGGCCTTCTTTATGTCTTCTGAATAATTTTGGTCCAAAGTCTATTCTGTCAGATACCAGAATAGCCATGCTGGCCTTGCAAATTATTTCCTTTTGCTTGATGGGTTGTTTTCCATTCTTCGACAGTCAGTTTGTGTATGTCTGTACCAGTGAGATTGTTTCTAGGAGGCAAAAGAAAGGTGTGCCTAGTTTTTTAACCTACTCAGGAAGTCTCTGTTTCTTTATTAGTGAGTTGAGGTCATTTACAGTTAAGGCTATTATTGAAAGATCTTGATGATTCCTATAATTTGTTGGTTGTTTTTCTGATTGGATTATTGTTTGTCCTTTACTTCCTGCTCTTTTAATATCAGGTGTTTGTTGGACATAATATATTCCTATTTACCTTTCCTTTGTTCGGGCATCCTTTCATGAAATTTATTATTCCCTTTGGTCTTGTAATTGAGACTATCTTTCTTCCTCCTCTGTATATAGTATTTCTGTAAGTATTTTTTCAGTGCTACCTTGGTGGTCATGAACTGCATTAGGTTGTGCTTGCCTTGAAATGTTCTTATTTCTCCTTTAATTAAAAAAATAGTTTTGCTGGGTATAACACTCTTGGCTGGCAGTTACTTACTTTCAGGCCTTGAAATATATTATTCTATGCTGTCCTGGCTTCAAGAGTTGCTAACCAGAAAGATACTGTTCCCGTCTTTGTTGGTGAGTTGGCATTTTCCCCTTACAACTTTGAATGTTGGTTTTTGCTTTCTATTTCTTGACATACTGGCTATATTGTGGAAGGGGTTCTCTCTGGCCACGTGTATATGGGGTTCTTGATGCCTTTTGTTTGAATGTCTATTTCTAGATTTGTGGAATTTTCTGCTATAATTATTGAATAGGTTCTCTGTCTTTAATTGTTGCTGGTTCTAATAAAACGTTTTCCTTGGGGAGGGGGTGTAAAGGCACAACGGTCAACAAACACAGATGCTGGGAGTCAGGTAGAAGGCTTACAGCAGGTTCATTTATTTAGCCACGGTGGGGGGCTGGGGCAGACATATAATACACTTCCAGCACCGAGGTGTTCTGATCTGTTGACAGTTGACATCTCATGTTTGTCTCTCATTGGCTGGGCATGATCAGGACCTCTGGCAGTACCTGTTGCTAGGCACTCAGGAAACCCCACTTGGTAGCTCTTTATTGGCTACTCATGACAGGACCCTTGACAGCTCCAGGCAGACTCCTGGTTGGCTCCTTTTGGTCTGAGGCCCTAACTTCTTACATAGTCACTATATATATATCACAGGGCACTTAGCAAGAGCCAGAGTTCTTTGCTCAGGCCTTGTTGACCCCACCTCAGGACGGCTCAGCAAATGGACTGTGCCTGTCTTAGGGTGGCCTGACCTACAAGCTCTTGCCCTTCATTGACTACCAACCCTCAAAGAGCATTTATTCCTGGAGAGCTGTCAGGGTGGAGGGTACTAGGCAGTAGCTTTTTGAATTACAAATAGCCAGGCATGCATAACCTCCTGTGGAGGACTGTGAGGAGGATGCCTAAGAGCCACTGAAGAGTCACCGTAGTTGCTGTCTACTGATGTCAGATCTGCTGCATGAGACATTTAAGGAGAATAAGAGTTAACAAAACCACCCCACCAATTAATGCATATGTGAGCATCCAAGAAGGATCCAATAGCCTTTTCATATTATTTCAAATTTTTTCAAAATAAATGAGTCAAAGGCCATAACCTCTGCCTTAAATTAATTTGTTAGAGGGGGCAATGAGAGCAAGAAAGGGGAGCATATACATTACCCATTCTGGATTATTCCTTCCTTGGTGGAAGCAAGCTGATCCATGGCTGGGCATACATCTCTTACCAGGATCCATATTGGCAGTCTGAGGAAAAACACAAGTATACCCTCTCCCACAGGTTGGCAGGGGGACTAGAGGCTGCCATTGGAGGGAGATATGATCTCTCCAACTCACCAGGGGCAGGGGTATGTTCCTTAACAGAGATACCTAGTGCTTGTAAGCTGGACTGAACCCCTTGTCATCAAAACTGAGAAAGTTTGTATGGAAAAGGACCTCTGTTAAGGCCAGATGAAGATTTCTCCTAGCCTCTTGTGAGATAACCTTGGCCAAAGCTCCTTAAGAGCTCTGTTAGTCCCCTCCACAATGGCTTATCTCTATGGATGGTAGGGTATGCCAGTGGTATGGGAAATCTTACTAGGGAAAGTAGTGCCAGCATTAGCTTCAAGTCTTACAGCAGGGAGATGATTTTGCTGGGTTGTCAGAGAAAGTTAAGACAAAATGCGGCCTTTCTGGTAGAGAGAATAGAAGATCCAAGGGTGATGGATAGCAAAAGCTGTGGCCAATTTGTGAGATGCTGACTATATCTCCATAGTAGGAAAGAGGGTGTCTACCAGAACCAAGGAACAAAGCTTAGAGTCTAAGCTTTGATATTGCAATATGATGTCATCATCTACAAAGTTCATGAAATCAAGATACATAAACGAAATTTTTAAAAGTAGCTTCTGAATTTTGTGTTGAGACATGTTTATAGATATCCTTGACCACACGCTACTGTAGGCAGTGGGATAGACACATCTGGCTTAGATAATGAGGCAGTGGACATGGAAGAGCAACTCACTTAAGCTTTTACACTATGGAGAAGAGGAATTACAGATACCCCCCCAAAACCAAGACAATTATGGTAAAAATGTCATTTCAAATGGCCAGGTTGGCATTATTATGGAAAAGACATAGGGGACAAACCATGGCAGGAAGGAAAGCAGAGAGGGCACTTCAGCAGGAAGCAAGACATACAGACCTGTGTTAAGGGAGAGGTATGGGGACCTAAAGAAGGGATCTACATGAAAGAGAGGAAGAATTCAAAGGAGTTGGTGATTGATTCAATATGGAGCTGGGAATCAAAGACAGGAACACAAGACTGAGAGGAGCCAAACACCATAACCTATGTAATGAGGACCAAAGCCCAGAACATCTAGAGTCCCAGGTTATAAATGGACTTGTTTGAAGTATAATTTTCACATACACAAAAAGTAAGATTTTGAAACGATATTTGAATTTACTAAAAATCAGTTGTCTAAAGTTTACTGAAACAATGTTTACAAAAAATAAAATCATTAAGAACAAAAAGAAAACAAATCAGGTAAACAGTAATTAAAAGAAATGGAACGGGACATGATGCACATGTTTGTAATCCCAGCAACAGGGAGGCTAAGGCAGGAGGAGCATCACAAGTTCAAAGCCAGCTTGGGCTACATAGCAAGTCTCAGCCTCACATATAAGAAGAAAAATAGAGTTGACTCAGCCATACTACTAGCAGATGAAACAAACATTAAGACAAAAGCTATTAGTGATAGATCACCACATAATGAACATTTAGCTCAGAGAGCTGTAACAATTATAAACTATTATCACCAATAACATGTCTCTCCATAAGGTAAGAGCTGACAAGATTGCCAACACAGTAGCAGACTTCACATACCTCTTCCAACCCGGCAGGTAAAACAGCCAAATCAGTAAAGATAAAAGAAATCAAATCATCCAACTGACAAGCTGCTCATTTGTGTGTTAGACATACAGAGCACAGCAGCTAGCAAACAGAAAATAGACACTGTTTTGAATAAAGCTGAAAATTCACAAAAACTGACTATATGCTAGATATAAAATTAACCTCAACCAATTTCCAAAAAATAACGCAATTCTTTGACAGGAACAGAACTGCAAACATGGCATTCTAAAAATCAGTATTTCTGGAAAGGGAAACCCACACAAAGTAAAACCAGAAAATATTTAGAATTGAATAATGATGAGAATTCAGTGACTTCAAAATCTATGCAGTAACTATAAAGCAGACAGCTAGAAGGAAACATACAGTCTTAAATAAAACAGGGCTCCCTAGTAATGGCTTAGTAAGTGTTGGTATTACAAGCCAAGGAGGAACATAAAGCAGAATAAACCCCCAGGAAGACACAGATAAAAGCCAAAAACAATTACATAGAAGAGAAACAAAAACAGACAGGATTAGCAGAAAAAGCACTGATAAACAACACAATACACCTTCTTTCTCGAAGCTTATCTTATAAACAAGAACAAAATGAGAGCAATTACAGGTATTTCAGACATGCGGAGAAGACATATATAACGGGGAAAACAACTTTAAGCCAGAAAAGTTGAAAATCAGGGGAAACACACAAATTTCTAGAGAAAGAGAATCTATCAAAACTGAATTCAAGATGATAATGTGACTTCCGAGTAAGACAGAAGAGGAGAAACTGCCTCTCTGAGAGCAAGAAGTCACAAATGAGAGGAAACTAATTATTATGAAGACAGAAACAGAAGAAAGGCTCAGGATGCCAAGGAGGAAGTGAAAGGATGCTGGGAAAGGCAGAGAGGCGAGCCCAGTGGAACCCTGGGAGTAGCCAGAGCCTGAAAACTCAGATGCTGCTTCCAGAGGTAAGACATGAAAGCTGGACAATCCTGGCCTCAAGATGAAGCCACAGCTCCCCCAAGTCTCAAGTCTAGTTGTAAGATGTCCTAGTTAGGGTTTCTATTGCTGTGATGAAACACCACAAAGTCAAGTTGGGAGGAAAGAGTTTATTTGGCTTTCATTTCCACATGGCAGTCCATCACGGAAGAAAAGTCGGGTCAGGCACTCACAACAGTGCAGAAATCTACAGGCAGGAGCTGATGCAGAGGCCAGGAAGGGGTGCTGCTTACTAACTTGCTTCTCATGGTTTGTTTCTATAGATCCCCCATTCAATCACTAAGAAAATGCCTTATCTGGATCTTATGGAGGTATCGTCTCAACTGACAATAGCCCTCTTTTCAGATAACTAGCTTGTGTCAAGTTGACATACAACCAGGCTTCCCAGTGCTGACTGCCTATCTTGATGGACAAGCTGTCAGAGGCTTGGTGGACACTGGTGCGGATGCCACCATATTAACAGAAAGGGAGGCACTCTGTTTCCCCCACTGGAAATTTAGACCTGGAGTAGGAGGTCAACAAGATTCAAAACTGATCACCCATCCGGTCCACTGGAGAGACCTCGATGGTAAAAAGGGAGCCATTCTCCCTATTATTTCTACGGTACCAAGAAACCTCTGGGGCTGAGACATCCTTCAGGATATAAGTGCTGTCCTAACTACTGATGATAGAGTTTTCTTTGATAACCTTCAGTCCCATGAAAAGACAGGTTTGGCAAATCATAATCCTACACATAAATTGCAACCCCAATTCTAAGGGTTACTGTCCCTCAGAAATCCACCACAATCGAGCCTCCTAGCCTCATTCCACTGACAAGGCTCTCAAATGAGGGCTTTAGGTGGAATAGTGGCCTATAATTTAACCAAAGTTGTCAATCCTAAAGAAATTGGTTGTATATCAGCTAAAGATGGGGCACACAGAACCAACTACAAGTAAACATAATACCCCATATCTGTTATTCCAAAGAGACCGGGACATTACCGCCTCCTGCAGGATCTCCATGCAGTTAATGATCACATGGAAAAAAATGGAGTCCATGCAACCAGGCCTCCCACACCCTAGTGCTATTCCCTCATCTTATTATATTTTAGTTTTAGATATGAAGGATTGTTTTTTTCAAATTCCCCTAGTACCACAGGATAGAGATTGCTTTGCCTTTACAGTATGGGGGCCTAATATGAATAAGTGAGCCAAAAGATATCAATGGACTGTATTATCCCAGGGAATGAAAAATAACCCCACAATATGTCAATTATATGTTTCTCAGGCCTTGGTGAATATTCCTAAGGACATCCTCTTAACTCATTACATGGTTGATCTCCTTCTGGCACATCTGCAAAGGACTGTTAAAAAAGTGTTAAAAGACAAAGACCTCACATCCATCATTACATCTGATGTGGTGCCAGATAAGGTTCAAATGGTACCCCCCCCCCTTTGACTTTTTAGGATTTTCCACTGCTAAGCAGGTTTGCTCCCTTTCCTTTAAATTGGAAATGAAGGAATTGTACTCATTCTCAGAATTACAATTATGTGGCCCATTCTGCACATTCCCAATCAAGAGAGGAGACACCTTTTCATTGTTGGAGGGCCCCACCTGCCCATCCATCAAAGTTAGGCTTACTCAGGAGGCTAGAGATCAACTACAGAAGGTCGTGGCCATCCTAGCTACCTCCAGCCTGCAGTGCCATGACCCTCAGAAGCCCTTGTTGGCAATGATCCTCTGGACATCCAGGGGTTTTGGGGACTGTTATGGCAATTTGGGCCCCTATTATGGATACATAAAGCAAATTCTGATCGGTGCAAAATCACCTCTAAGTTTGATCAGTCCTTCCAACTTGACCTTAAGGCATGGATGCTGGCATGAAGCACATATGGACAAGAGCCATATAAACTTGTATTTCCCTTTTCTTTAAAGACTACCCAGTCCCTCTGGGCAGACTCTATCTCATTCCAGGAAATGGTTGCAGGATTCATAGGAACTACTGACAATCACTTACCAAAAAAACACGATCTTAGCAACTCCCTACACTTCCAATAAAGATACAGTTCTATGCAGTACCTTCCTCCACTCTCATCCCTCATGTCACCCTGGCCTTTTCACATTCCAATAAAAACTCAAAGAACTGAGCCCTGGTACTTGTCACATATTAGATCTCACTACCAAAACACCTATATCTCTTCAATTCTCAGAAAAGTTGTAGTTCCAATTCAATTAAAAGTCAAAGCTGGCTTTGGAGTTGGAGTGTGGTTCTCTCTTCCTCTAGACCAAGCATGTTACTAAAAGAAAAATCCAGAGTTTCTGTCTCGTATCAGAAAAGCCACTTAGTGTGGGACAGAAAAAAAAAATCTCCTTTT
Source organism: Microtus pennsylvanicus (assembly GCF_037038515.1). Taxonomy (NCBI): domain Eukaryota; kingdom Metazoa; phylum Chordata; class Mammalia; order Rodentia; family Cricetidae; genus Microtus; species Microtus pennsylvanicus. The sequence continues at coordinate 45,904,418 of NC_134586.1, forward strand.
GATGCCTTGTGATGGTCCTTTGTGATGCAGCCAGTTTCACACCGTATTGAAACCATTTTCCTCGGCCGTTAGATCACTCTTCCAGGTCCCACATTTCCAACCTTTTGCCCACCCTGACCTTACTCTAGCAAGCTCTACTTTGTCAGAACCCCGTGGCCCTTTTCAGTCAGGCTTCTTAAAAGTATTCTCGAGAGTGAGTGTGACATTCCAGGCTTGGCCTCTCTCTAGAGGGGCAGTTGCTCTCATTTTGTGGTGAGCAAAACTTTCTCAGCAGAGACCAGGAGTTCATCTGTTTATGTTGGGAACTTTAACATTCTGTTTGTTTTTACTTTGCAGTTTAGCCAGACTCCTAAAATCCTCCTGTCTGGGTAAGATGCTGCTCTTAAACACAATTCATCTGCTGGTCCAGCTGTTGGGGGCTTTGCCTCTGTTTGCTGTAGTAACTCCTTTAGCAATAGCCTTTATACCAGCCCACTTTGGGTGTGGTCTCATGTACTATAAATGCAGACAAAAAGTGTGTGCAGGCCTCTTGGCTGCTGGATTTGGTTCTAGTACCCAGCGCCCACAGAGGACTGTGGATCACTACTTTTTCTGTAAGTTTATCCCCATATAAATAAACCTTTGTTATACTCCATTTCGGGCTATTGTGGAACTCTTTCGTACGCCAGCATTCTGTCCCTGTTAAGTTTCCCTTGTTGGATCTGGGTTAGCATGCCATTCCATATAGTCTTTTTGGAAGTAGACTCTATTGTCCAGGTAGGTCCCATTATAAATGTGACTTTGCAGATGTACTAGTAATCTTTTGTAGAGCACTACTGTATGCTAGGCGTAAATACAGGCATTGGAAGACTGAAGAATTGAGAGAGTTTTTTATGTGACGGAGTTAGAATTAACATTGTGTTTTACCCAAGATGCCGGTGGAATATAGAAAAAGGAAAACTGAAATCGGAATAGACTGCCTTCTGCTAAGCTAAGTTCAGTCTCTGTCAAGTCACACGTGAGCCTAGTCAGCTTTATGGTCAGAGTCCATGCTCCAGTCTTCCCCATCAAGAGACCATAGATGATTGTCATATGCAGCGTTCCTGGGTTTAGGCTAGCCCAATAGGTGGCCTCACCTTTGTGACTTCCAGCAACTCCTGGGGATCACCACTTCTGGACTATGGTCTCATCTTTTCTTTGCCTCTCTGAAAGCCAGACAAGACACACCTCTTTGCTATCTTCTCGGATAATGGGGAGACCCAGCACTGTGGTTCCTTTCCAGTTGTTTTGTGTGACCAGAGAGACATCTTTGCCAGTTAATGTCTGTCACAGGTTTTTTTGTTTAAATTGAGCTCTACATTTTTCTCCTCTCCCCTTCCTTCCTCCCCCCACCCCCTTCTACCCTCTCCCGAGACCCCCATGCTCCCAATTTACTCAGGAGATCTTGTCTTTTCCTCCTTCCTGTGTAGATCCATGTATATCTCTCAGGGTCTTCTTTGTTGTCTAGATTGTCTGGGGTTATGAACTGTAGGTTGGTTTTTCTTGCTTTATGTCTAGAAGCCACTTTTAAGTGAGTACAGTTTTCGGTCCACATGATAGCTGTAACATTGCGGTAGTTTCTAAGTATGTTTCCCTTTTCTTATCATTCTTAGTTTATCCAAGAAACCAAGAGCCCAAGTCAGGCTGACAGAGAAGCAGACTCCTCCGTCCTGAGACTTCTAAGCTAGTCAGGTCTAGAGTAGCCCTTAGGCTCTTGATGTATAAGCCATGAACAGCTAAGCCAGTCCAGCTCTTAGTCTGGGAAGACAGAGGTCACAAAGTTACCCCTGCCACTGTGAATATGGTAGCAAGGCCATGAACATCATGGACAGTGTGAGCTCTGAGCCAGCTTGTCAGTCCTCAGACCTCTGCCGTCTCCATAGACTAGCCACTTGACCTCCGCTCTTCAGCCATCTCTAAAATAGGGAGTGAGGCATACCGTGTAAGAGGTCAATAAATGCATGCTAACTACCAAGCTGTACTGCTGCCATGCTGGCTTAGCAGTGGGAGCAGTCGTAATGGTAACAGCTAGCATTTATCAAGTGCTTGCTGCATGCCAGGCATTGGGCTCCGGGCTTTGTATACATCCTTTCTTCCTCTCATGGGCTGCATAAGCATTTGGGCTATGTCCCATTTTATTATAGCCCTAGGTTAAAAGTATAGAAATTGAGGCTCAGAGAGATCAAGCAACCCAGGCCTGTTTGATGTCAAGGCCTGAGGTCTTTACTATCTAGCTGTAGTCAGCCAGTCCCTCTGTAGTGTTCCAGAGCCCAGAACCCCAGACAATCTCTGCATTCTGTTGGTAGAGTATCTGAAGCAGTGTTTGTTACAGAACATGTGTTCTAGTTGGGGAGACAAGATATACAGAAAGCAGAGCTAGAGAACTTGTGGGTGACCCCAGCTCACTGCCTACAACAGGAACAGGCACTCAGCCTAGCGCACTGGGCTTAGTGGAGAGCGGTCTTGAAGAGAGAACTGAAGATAGTTGGGTGTGACCTTGCACAGCAAGGAAAGGGGAGATGAGCTAGGCAGGGACAGCACGTGTAGCGTGTCATGAAAGTTAGGGCAATCATGCTGTGGCACCCAGAAAATGGCAGGGAATTGAGAAGATGAAGCTAAGTAATTGTAAAGGTTGCAGGCTAGTTGCCTTGGGTCACATTTGGTTTCTCTCCCTATGTTTCTAGAAACTTTAAATTGATTTTAACACTTAAAAATTGGAAGAGTTTATGCAAAAGTTTGGGTTTATAGCTGCTCTTGAATCATGGAGTTTGGCAGTTGCTGGCCCATGCTCACGTGGTAACAGTTGGCTGGAGCTGGGGCCAGCTGTCTCTATTATGAGGTACAAGTGCTTTCCATTCTGTCCAGACCCCACCTGCCCATGAGACTCCATCTGTCTGGTTTCCGTGGGCCACAGTCTGTAGCCTTGGCCTGGAGGGTGGGAGCTCTGATACTGGATACAGTTTCCTGAGACTGGGCAAGCTTCTGGCACTTGTGCATTGCCAGGGCCTAGCAAATCCAGGGCACTTGGTCCTGTGGCACCTGGTTGACAGCAGTGACCACATTAGAGTGGAATGGGCTTTGGAAGCCACAGCAGGACTCTAAAGGGTTTAGAGGAACCAGACCAAGGTTGCACCAGCCAGCCTGGTGGTTCATTTTGAGCTGTGTCTAAAGACACAGTGTGGCTGGCCATTAGCCTCAAAGAGGCAGTGCACACACGGTGCAACCTGAATGTCTGTGTGCCGAAGGAAAAACTGCTGCTTGTGATTGCTCAGCGTCCAGCTCCCTGGCCAGACATGGAGAGGCTCTGTTGCTCTGTTTGATTCTTTGAATGAACATTAAACAATAGGAACAAAAAATGCACACACGAGACTTATAATACGTAGTTGCCTCACACAGCAGGACAGCAACATGACAAAGATCACTGCCAGGGCTTCCAGCCCTGTGTGTTTTAGCAAAAGCCTGTAAAACCTGGTTGCCTTTGAGTAGTGCTATGATCTTTCTTCCTGGCTGCTAACGACAGCTTGCCTCTGCATTTAGCCTGTGTTCTTGTTTTGTTTATTTATTTATTTCCCTTTCTTCTGCACTTGGTATTCCTCCAGGCTCCATCTGAATGTACCTTGCCATCGGGAGCACTAGACAAGAAGAAAGTCCTATTGTCTCTCCCTCAGGCTCAGGCTTAGGAAAATCAAAGCCAAGCAGAGGCAGCTCTTCCCTGCCTGCAGCAGGGTCAGCAGTCTGTGTAATGTTTTCCCTGTCAGCTTATCGCAGCTGATTTCTTGTGGTTTTAAGCAAGGGAATGGGAGAGCTGTGTGGTTGCTGCCTTTTGAAGCAGGTGGGGCCTGCAGCTGTGATCAAAGCCAAGCTCTGTGCTCCCTGCCAACCGATCGCATTCCCTACTTTTTTGCAAACAGCTCCATGTGGGCCTGGCTTTCTCTGTAACGTGAGATGGCACAAAGGGAAGACCCACCTGGCCTCTCAGACAAGGCATAAGAAGGGAATAGCACTTGTGCCCCTCCTGAGCAGCAGGCATCTCAGCACCATCATTTGAGTCAAACCATGATGAACTTTAGCGTCCAGGTCCTAAGGAGCATGCACTGCCTTCCGTAAGTGTCTCGACTGTGAGGTTTTAAGTTGTACTTTGCACCCCTAGCTTAGTGAGGTGATATATCAGCCATTCTCTCGTTCTTATTTTTAGCAGTCAGTGATTACGTAGATACCAGTTTGGGTCTGACAGCAGTGTGTTGGCAACTCTCCAGTTTTAATAACAGGAGAGTCCTTTCTCACTGGGCAGTGGTGGTACATGTCTTTAATCCCAACACTCGAGGGACAGAGGCAGGCGGATCTTTGTGAGTTCGAGGCCAGCCTGGTCTACAGAGCGAGTTCCAGGATGGGCTCCAAAGCAACACAGAGAAACCCTGTCTTGAAAAACCAGAAAGAAAAGAGTCCTTTGAGTCTTGAAGAGTAAGTGAACTTGGAGTTTTGATGAAGTGTCCAGCCAACTAGTGGGGTCTTAATCTTCGACGGTCTCATGATCACTGTAATAAAGTACGGGACAACTCCCAGCCTCAGAACTGTTGTAGACAATTTACATGTTCTGTTGACAGGATCTAGGACTGTGCACATTTAACAATAGCATCGATTCTCAAAGAGTCAGCTTTGATGCTCCTCACAGACTGCTACCAATACTTTGCACGTGTACGTGCGGAACTCTTTACTCCAGGTCTCTTGGTGGCTGAGATAATGGTTTCCCTCGTTCTCTTTTGTGCTCAGTTTCTATCCAGAAAATCAACTAGGTCTGTTTTCACCTAAGTTATAGACAACCTTTAGCCTAACGTAGGGACTTACTGTAGAAGCTTTTCCATGAGGAAGTAGTAGTTTAGAAGAGATACAGGCATCAGCGATTATAGTGCGTGGCTGGTGTGAGCAAAATCAGTGCCATGCTCTGAGGATGTGACTCCTGAGGGCCATCGCACAGGGTACAAGGAAACTGGGAAAGGGAGCTTCCAAAACGGGCCGGAGAGGTGACTCTGTAGCTAAGAGCCTCTGGCCTCTGTGGACATCAGGCTCACAAGTGGCAAGAGACTCATACACATAAAATAAAAATTAAAAAAAAACACTTAAGAACAGTCTGAATAAATGCTTCATTAGAAATACATAAAAATACATGTTTGAGTCTATATGTCTACCTAGTTAGATAGATATTGATACTGGTAGATATTGTTAGACAAAGTAATCCCTTGAATTTCAGAATTTATTTGGAAAAAAACCTCTAACTTGAATGGCTAGAGCAGGTACTGTTTCACAGAGACAAGTGTGATAGACCAGGCTCTTGCATGGAAAACACATAGCTGTGCTGGATGGAAGTGAGCAGTCTGGCAGCTTTCATCTTCTCCTGCTTCTTACAGCAGTGACACAAAGACCTGGGCATTTGATAGAGTGGCCTTTGATTGGGAGGTGCTTTGTGAAATAGTTTATCTCTTATACCCTTGGGGGCTGTCTGTGCTGGGGAGATAGCCCTGTAAAATGCTTGTCTCATGAGCATGAGGACCTGAGTTAGGTCCCCAGGACCCTTTTAAACAAAACTGAGTCAGTGGCATGTGCTCATAATTTCAGTACTGAGGAAGCAGAGGTGGGAGGGAGCAGTTTCCTGGACTTGTTAGCTAACCAGCCTATACTGCTTGATAAGCTCCAGGACAATGAGATGCTATGTGTCAAAAAAGAAAACACAAGGGCCCAGAAAAATGGCTCAGCAGCTAAGAGACAGTTGCTCTTGCAGAAAACCTGGATTCAGTTCCCAGCACCCACATGGTGCCTCACAACAATTCAAACTCCCTTTTCTGACATCCTTTTCTGGCCTCTATGAATACCAGATATTCATGTGGTACATAGACATATAGACAGGCAAAACGCTCATAGATCTTAAAAAAAAGCAACTTTTAAGTATAACAAGATGCATGGCAGCTGAGGAATGACAACCAGTGTTTTCTGATATCTGCACATACATATGGGCACACATGTGCATACACATACACAAGCTACTATATTGCATACACTATCAGTTTTAAGAAAGTAAGCTTTTTTTTCTGTAGTACAGTAATAAAGACCCAGAGACAGAAATTGGGGTTCAATCCAAAAACCAGAAAAGCAAAACAGCCAAGGTACTAGAGAAGTCTTCCCTCTACCAAGAAAACCAGAAAAGAAAAACAGCCAAGGTACTAGAGAAGTCTTCCCTCTACCAAGGCTGGGCGACTGCAAGTAAACTAAGCAGCCAGAGCCTCTCTCCTCCCATTTTATATTCCCTCTAGTGTTGGGATTAAAGGAGCCACCACCACCTGGATTTGTTTCTGCATTGATCTTGTGTGGTCCAGGGTGGCCTTGAACTCAGAGATCTACCTGCCTCTATCTCCCAAATCCTGGGATTAAAGGTGTGTGTCACCATTACCTGACCTCTAGTGGCTTTAGCTTTGCCTCTAGTCTTCAGACAAGATTTATTTCTTAAAACACAAATAATATATCACTAAAGGAGTGGAATGGGGGAAGAAGTATCTCAAGTTAATTTTTATTGAGGTTTGTGCAGACTCTCAGTATACATAATGAGCGTTTTAATAGGCTAAAGCATTATATAGCCACTATCCTGGCCCTAAGACGGGACTCAGAAACACTCAGCAGGCTGCCCTGCGCTGTCCTAGCACCACCCGCCTGGTGTCTGCATTGCTGCTTCTCACTAGCCTGGTTTGCCTGGTTTTGAACTTTGTGTGACTGAAATAATGAAACTACTGTTTTGTGACTTCCTTTAGTCAACATGATGAGGAGAGCATTCTGACTGATCGTCAGGCCCTGCAGATCTTTTGGGGGCATCTTAAAAACCAGATCACAGAACAGCGTGGCCGCACTAACCCCTCCACGGGAACATGGCTAGGAGTGTACCTGGCACGAGGCTTGTGAGTGGAGGATCCTGGGGAGAGGTGGGCACACTTTCCTCTACCTTGCCAGTTGGTTATAAGATGCCGTGAACGGAAGCATTCACTGAACCCTTCAGTGTGAAGTCAGTGAATTAGAGCCTTCGTCATAATGCAGTGTGACCTCGGCTCCTTGTCGCTTGATGACATCTGCCAAACCTGTGTCTACATAAGATCCTATTCCACTTCAGGTGAGGGTTCAGCATGCAGTACTGTCAGACTCCGTCTTGTCGGTGGCCACTGATAGAGGAACTGATTCAGACAGCCATCACTAATGACTTTGAGCCCCTTCTGTTAGGTGAAATGTGAGGTGTTTTCAGAGTTCTTCAAGGCTGGCATATCCACATGCTGTGCTTCATGGGGCCATGGGGTAGTTGCGGAGAGGAAGGGGGCTGGAGAGCCCTGTCTCCTCTTAGACAAGAGACCCTCTGTAGCCTACAAAGATAGGTGGGTTTCATTTGTTGAACTTGCCCAGCTGTTTGGTTCCACTCACAAATCGTCAGCGGGTTTCCCGCTTGGTACCAGAAATCAGTCTGCTTTCCTCTGTGCCCCTCCACCCCACCACCCCCAGTGCCCTTTCCTCTCTCCTTCCGTCCATACTGGATGGGGCTCAAATTCCTCACTGGCAGCCTGGAGAAGCTTTACTCACTGGGGCAGCTGTAGGGACTGAATGGGCTAGTGAGATATAATCCCTGTGAGCAGAGCCTGCCCCCAGGACGGGACCCAGGAAGTGACAGCCCTTCTGTAACCTATGCAGAAAGGAGCCTTGTCCCTTCCCACGGCGCCTTGGTGTGGTCCCTCCTTGTTAGAGCTGCTTGCCCTCGTGATCTGGCCATGTCGCTTAGATGATTTATTCTCTTCCCCATTTGAATCCACTGACCAAAAATACATAGACGATGAACGTTTGTGCATTCATCGTTCTTAAATAATAGAGCCTTAAAGGAATAAAAAGACAGTGAGTGTAAGAGTGTCCTGAGAACACTTGCTAAAGTACTTAATTCATTTTTACCATTGTTACATGGCTATATACTTATAACTCTGTGTGCAGTGTGTAGATCTGTTGCTGATTTTTAAGATCTCCCTATACTTTGTGAAATTCCAAGATGAAAACTCTTTTCTCCCGGGACCTTGGAGAAGCGGCCCCTGCCGAGTCTGTAGAGAAAGGTTTGATCCCGGCTTACGGCTCACTCAGTTCTCATGATTGTTTTCCTAACTCATGACGTCAGCCAAGTTAACATGTCCCTAAGACACCGAAATGTGTGTACACGTATGTGCTCACCAGGCATGGGTGTGTGGGCCAGAGGCAGAGCTCAGGAGCCCTCCTCACTTGTTCTCCACTTTCCTTCTTGAGGAAGCATCTTTCACTGAACCTGGAGCTCTCTGTTTTCTCTAGATAAATGTGCTGACCAGCAGAGCCCCAGGCTTTGACTGTTTCTGCCTCCTTCTGTGGGATCAAAGGTGCTTACTGACACACCCAGCTTTTACATGGGTGCTAGGAAGCCAGATTCAGGGGCTTGTGTTTATGCAGCGAGTGCTTTACCCACTGAGCCGTCTCCTCAGCCACACATTACAGTTTTTTACTTTCTTTCTCACATTAAATAATTTGGATTACTGCCACAACAACTAGCTGGTAAGCATTTGTAAGAGAGCAAGTAACAGGGAAGAGCCTGTTCCCTGTTACAGTTCCCTGGCAACTGTAGGGTCATGCCGTGGAAGTCACGGGGGCATTCATTCAAGCATGCAGCAAAGGAGCCCTGGCTTCAGCTATAAGTGTAGGATGAGAGAGGACCATTCTATAGGATTGAACTCTCAGTGAGTCTGTCTGTTAACAGGAAGTCCCTCCTTGCAGCTGCTCAGCCTTCAGGTTTCTGTATGTGAGCAGTTAACAAAGAGCAGCAGGGATGGAGGGGGCTGAGCTTGGAATGGTACATCTACAAGCCACAGAGTCCCAGCACTTCCAGCCATGCCAGAAGCTAAGGATAGCAGTGGGGCCACCTTCACTCCGCACCCACAGCCTGCAGAACTAAGAAAGAACCACTAGCCTATGGGTTCTGGGCAGCTCCAGAGTGGGGAGTTCAGGGAACTACTAACCCACGGACTAGATGTTTCTCATTATCATGCCCCCAGAGTGCCTTAAAATCCAGTGGGAAACTGAACAGGAAGTTACTCTGTACAAACCAAGCACTAAGTAAATAAATGCAATTTTTAAAATTAAAGTGTGTGTGTGTGAATGTGGGTTTGAAGCAAAGGGCCCTGAAGTTTAGAAATGTTTCTAAATTTACAGTGGGCTGGAATCTGACATGGCAGAATTAGTGCCCTTGAAAAAGTGTTGCTTAGCTCCAGATTGAACCTGAGACGTTGTAGGGGACCAAGGGACAGAATCCTATAAAAGGTGAGATGTGCTAACAGAATTAGCCAGTAGACTGTCATCCAGTATGAACGATCTCTAATTGGCTCACTGAAGTCCAGTCTCAGAGCATCCTGCCCGGCAGACCTAGGTTTGGGCAGAGGAAATGAAACCTAGTTGTTTGCTATGAGATTTACAATAGACCTGCCATCGCAGGAAGTGGTGAAAAGTTGATTGATCACTCAAGACACAGCTCTACAATGAGAAACAGGATGTACGCTTTCATTTATGTGATCTCGCCCCCCTGTTGTATTGTGGACTCTTTTTGAACTTCGGCTATTTAATGGGCTGTGGGTTCTTTTTAACACCGCCACCCCAAAAAACGCAGTCACCAAATACAAAGTCATTAGAGGAATGATGTCAGTTTAGCTGTGTCAGAGGTGTGTGCTTATAGCGGCTCCTTTTACACTTTCCCTCTAGTTAATTTGCCAGAACTTGTCAACAACCTATAATTTTTAAAAAATCCTCCAAATGGGATGCTATGTCACTGTACAAAGAATAAACTATTTTAACAGTTTTGTGATAGGATTACAATTGTAGCAACGTCTGAGAAATCTAGTTTGGAGTGTGACTTTATGATTGCCTTGGCAAGTCCCTTAAGTACTGATTCTCTTCACAAACAAACGCATTCTGAGCATGTGACATGCTCCTCATTTACACATGAAAGACATGTAACTGCACCAGGACCTAGTGTGTGTTCACTGAGAATATCAGAATGGCTGGCACTTGTAAGAATCTGGCTATCTAATGTCATTGACAAAGCTTTTTTGACGCGGACTAGCCAGTTCTGCTTTGAATGCGACAAAAAGAGTCACCAACTCCCTTAGACGGCCTAATTTTTGAAATGGTGGTACCATTACAGAGATAGATTCTAGAATTTACAAGGAATGGCAAAGTAAAACCAATATTAATTTTGCCTGTGCTTGAAAGAACAAAATGGCTGCCCTGACATGACTTGTTTTTTTCTCCACAAATAATGTCCCCATTTTTTCTTTTATCTGTAGTGATCCCCATTTTTATTCCTCCAACTCTTATATCAAAATAGCCCATGCTATTTTGAAGTTATAATTACTTTTTATCTCTGCACCGGGGAAGGAGGGGTGTAATCCAGAATGACACTTGTATAGACTGCAGAGTGTCTGTTAGAACCCAGTGCTAACAGGATACTAGCCAGCCTGAGCTAGTGAATGTGGGACTATAGGAGCTAAAAGCTGAGCATGGTAGGGTACACTTCTAACCCACCACTCAGGAGCTAGAGACAGGAGGGTAGTGAACTTGAGGCTAAATAAGTGTGAAACCACCTTGAGTTGTATAACAGAACCATTTATCAAGAAACAAGGATCACAGTTGTAGCTCATTGGTAGAGTTTATCTAGCATGTATAAGGCCATAGGTTTAATCCCCAGGAAATTCTTCCCCCTTAAAAAAAAAGAAAAAAGAAAAAAGAAAAAAGAAAAAAGAAAAGCCATCTTAGTGATGGATCAAATGAACACATGATTTTAAAGTAAGATACTTTTTCTGGAAAAATAAAGGTTTCCATAGGTGATCATAGGGACAGGTGTCATTTGGATTACTTGACGCGTTCCCAGCTGTGCTTTGTGTGTACTGTGTAGTGGTGAAAGTCCAGCTGCAGGCTGGCCCTTTGCCGAGTCATTAGCTTACTCCACTGGCTTGTCTTGACTCCTCTCTACCTTGGCAGGCCTTTCCCCTTGCCTAGCTCTCTGGAGATGCCCACTGAAGCGCTGGATTTTCCTGTCAGCAATGCTGCCGCCCTCACTCTGCCCATCCTCGGGATCTGCTCCACCGTGTCTGTCAGTGTGGAAGCTCATGGGCACGCTGACAGTTCTGAGGGAGGGGCTCGGAAACATGCAGCTCCTCCACGGGAGTGCTCTCTGTTCACTTCGGCTCTTCTGAAACGAAGCTACATTTGTTGTTTGTTTGTTGTGTGAGCCCGTGTAGCACAGGACATCTTGCAGGAGTCACTTCTTACACCCTGTGTATCTGGAGGATGGTACTCAGGTCATCTGGCTTGCCAGTGGGTGCCTTTACTCACTGAACCATCTCACCAGCCCCGAAGTTTGAACATTTTTAATTAGCGGGTATTGCTTTCCTCGTTGATTTAACACTAAGCAACACTAAGGCTCCTTCATGCTTGTGTCATTTGTCCCGTTTTCTGTTGGATTGTTATGTCTTAGAATTATGTATGCTTTCCAAAACTTCCTCTGGATTAGGCCCTCGTCTGTGATGCAAGTTGGACATATTTTTCCCACCTTAGCTCTAGCCCTTTGATGGGGGTTTCCCTTAGTTCCCATAGCTTCTGTCCTGTGGGTGAGAGAAGGCTATCTGCATTCTGAAGTCATAGAAAATCGCCTGCCTCCACTGCTTGTCCGCCTTCTCTTTCTCTCACACACATCTGGGACTTGTGTTTGGGGTTTGCACCAGCTTCGTGATGTTTTGTTTGCTGTTGTCACTAGTCTGATTCATGAGCACATCTAATTTTTCTTCTTACTCTAATTTTCAAGGTCCAAAAAGTTGACTGCCCTCGCGGACGCCTTGAAAGCAGTCTCCCTCAGCAAGGCCCAGCTGGGACTGGAGCTGCAAGAACTGGAAGCTGCCGCACTTCTTGTGCAGGAGGAAGAAGCTGCTGGAAGGGCAGCTCCGTGCGGCCCCGGGCAGCCGGCTGCAGGCTCCAGTCCTGAGCCCAGTGACTCGGATAGCACCACATCGTCTGACACGGAAGACTCAGCTTCAGAGCAAGAGGAGCTTGTTGGACCTCGGGCCTCACTGCTCACTTCTCTGGAAGCAGACAGCACCCTGCTCATCCAGGATAGAGAGCTCTGCAGACACGTGGCCAGCCAGGGGTGTGACGTCAGTCAAGGGCAGACACTGGTCTCTGCCCGGGCTCCTCTGATAGAGGAAGTTGGAGAAGAGATGAGGACCGTGCTTCAGGTTTCCACACCTGGTGACGATGCTGGGAGCCACAGCTGTATGCAGGATGGAGAGGGGAGGGGACAAGAGCCTCATGATTGACTCAATGGTTGGCTCATGGCTGCTCTCATGTAGGCATGGACTTTCCCATTTCCACTGTGTACTTTTTCCCTTGTCTATATAGGATAGTGCTTTTTAGTGAGCTAACAGTTATACCTTTAATTTTTATACCTTACAACTTAAAAAATAAAACCTAAAGGATTCTTTCCAGGGTGCAAGTAATATTTTAAAATGAAGACCAAAGTTCTACTAGGAAAAGCTCTAGACAGTGATTCCCCAGCCTCCCTACTGCTGCGACTCTCATGTAGTCCTTTGCGTTGTGGTGACCCCAGCCATAAAACTTTTCTGTTGCTACTTCATTACTGTAATTTTGCTACTGTTCTGAATCGCAGTATAAATACCTGATATGCATTATACCTGCTCTTCAGCCCCCAAAGGGTCGAGACCCATAGGTTGAGAAGTGCTGCTCTAGCTGTAGCGGCACAGCTGACAGGCAGTACTCACATTTCAGCTGTGCACTGGGTGAGATACTAACGTGAGCACACCGGTGAAATGCTCACTGCGACCAGGGTGGTGAATTTCCCCCTCAGCTCCAGCTGTCTTTGAACCATTTGACATCCTTTCTCCCAGCCAGATGCCACCCACCTGTGTCCCCTGAGCGACATCCCCAGAGCGCCCACTGATCTGCTGTGTCATAGCCCGGTAGCTTGCACTGCCTGCACCGCACAGAAAGCAAAGCATGCAGTGTGCACCTTGCTCGGCTTCCTCTCACATAATTGCTGAGATCAATGTGTGTGCCGTTGTATGCCAAGTCTTGTGTGTCGTCTTCTCAGTGCGGAGACAGTTTCTTGGGATGGATTTGTCCATTCACCCGCTGTTCGACTTGTGAGTTGCTGCCAGTGTTTGGACTCTGAATAAAGCATTTGGGTACAAGTCTCTGTGTGCATACATGTTTCCTTTATCCTAGGTAAATATCAGTGTGGCATGGCTGAGTGTGTGGTAAGGACATGTTTAATATTTTACCAGATTGTGGAATTGTTTTCTCTCATAGCTTGGAAGGACCAGTTTACACCAGTAGTAGGTAAGTGTTCTTATTTTCTCCATGCTCAATGCTACTGGGAATTTTCATTATTTTTACTTTTGCTTATTTAGTTACTGTGCATGTATGTGTGCGTGTGTTTAGTTACTGTGCGTGTGTGTGTGTTTAGTTATTGTGCATGTGTGTGTGTGTTTAGTTACTATGCATATGTACATATGTGTGTTTGAAATTGGAGCTCAGAGGACAACTTTCAGGAGTCAGATTTTGCCTTCCACCATGTGGATTCCAAAGATGGAACCTGGATCATCAGACTTGGTGCCAAACACCCTTACCTTGAACCATCTTACCAGCCCTCTTATTTACCATTCTAACAGGTGTGGAGTCAAAGCCCTATTCTGATCGCTGTTTACTGATTCAAGATTTACTGTGCTGAGCCTTGTGGTGGTGCAGCACATCTTTAATCGTAGCACTAGGGAGGCAGAGGCAGACAGATCTCTTACTTTGAGGCCAGCCCGGTCTACAGAGGAGTTTCAGGACAGCCAGGTATACACAGAGAACTCTTGTCTCGAAGAAACAAAAACAAAATAAAAGGTTTATTGTGTTGAGCCTCTTTTCACAAACTTACTTGTTACATGTCCTCCATAAGTGTCCAAATCTTTTGCCAAATTTGAAGGGTACTTTCTTACTTTTTAGTTTGAGAGTTTTTTATAAAGGTTTGCATACAAGTTCTCATGAATCATGTGTTCCTGCTTTTTCACATGCCTTACTGTCTTTGATTAGCTGGCAAACTCTGGGTTTTATCTTGCCGGCTGAATGGGTTTGCATTCCTACAAATATTTTTTATCTTTCTTTAGGGATTTAGCTAAGTGACTTGTACTGGTTTGGATCTGGCTTCTGTATTTGTTCCTTCTAGGGCAGAGCCCAGTGTTTATATTCCTGAGAGTAGTCTTTCAGTGTCTGTGTGTCTGTTTGCCTATCTCTCCACCCCGCCCCCTTACTTTTTGCATAGCTATGACCAGATACCTGGCTGAACCAACTTAGGAAAGAAAGATTCATTTCAGCTCATAATTTCAAAAAGAAATTTTTTTTGACGGGAGAGACATGGGGTGGGAATGGTTCCATCTGTGAAGGTGGGAAATTTTGAGGGTGGCTTGTGCACGTGGTGGCAAGCAGAAGAAACAGACCAACACCAAAAGCAAAGACCTAGCTCTAGCGACCTGCTTCCCCAGCCAGACCCACTGCAGTAGCTCCACAGATGTAAGGTACTGCCACTTTGGGGGGTAACGGGAAGGAATTATTCAAAACGTAAGACTGGAGGCCTTTCAGACTGGAATCACCATACTGTGCTGCTCTTTGGCTTCCTCCCCCCTCCCCCCCCACAGGCGACAGCAGCTGCCTCGGTTGGAAAGCTGTCTGTCTCCTGTGCTCCACACTTCTCTGGGCTCTGCCTGGATTGTCCCTTCTGCACAGTGAGGCGGTTTTAGAGCTCACCTGGTCTGTTTCCTGTCTTTCATCACCTGATGGTGGGAAATCATGGCTTCATGCATCCTCCCATTTTTCTCTTATGCTATTCCCTGTTACTCCATCTGGAGTGGAAACGGTCACAGTTGTATGCGCTTCCCAGCTTGCAGGTGATTCGTTGCGGAAGTGGGGCTGGGTCAGGTCTTGTCACTCCTCGACACCACTACTGTATTCTCAGTGCTCTAGAGACACACGGTGAGCGAGTGAACAAGTGAAGGAAACTGATTTGCTTTGGGTGGAAATGAAATGAAACCCGATCCGCGTTCGTTCATTCGTCTCAGCACTTTTTATTCCAAGACTGAATTAGAACGAGTGAAAGGATTTGTATCTCTCATCTAAAGTCCGGTTGTATTAACTAATATGTTAGTTGGGGTGACTGTGCTGTTTGACATGCGTGTTAACTCCTCAACACTGTAACGGCCTGGCCTGGGTGTGTTGGAGCCTTTTCTCAGGCTCCCTGGAGAGCTTCAGAATTTCTGTGACCATGGCAAATGCAGTTCTCCTCAGCAGCACGTTACCTGAGGCCGCCTCAAAAGGGCTTTGGATCTATTTACTACAAGTTGAACAAATCCTCTCTTGTCTAAATGTTTAAAGCCATAGACATTTTGTTCCCTTCATCAGTTTCTGTCCCTTAGAGTCTGGATAGGATTGACTTTCGTGAGAATATCTTGGAAAAACTGCTTTCCTTAAAGATATGCGAACATGATCCTCCTGACCTTCTTAAAGCCAAGGGGCGCTGTGAACTCTCCTGAGTATTAGCCATGTCATGTGTGAGCGCCACGGCTTCAGGCTTCAGGCTCCTGAATTCCCTTTGTCCACCGGGCTTAAAACTTACGGAGCATGCCACCTGGCCTTTGTTTAAGGCGACTAAGAACACTATTGCCCCACACCTGCAGCCAAGAACACCCCTCAAAGGGGCTGCGTTTGGGGGTTTTATGCTAAACAACTTGCCAGGCAACTTTAGGGACCTCCTGTAACCACAGGGGTTTCCTCAGAATGATGGATGCTGAGAGGGAAGGCAGGCTGAGGAAAGAACCGGAAGAGACCACAGTACTCCCTAATCACAGCACAATGAGCTTTGACTCACTGAGCTTGGTGAGACTTGGAATTGAGTTCCAGAACCTTGCCCTGGAGGGTTATGTCAAAGCACCAAGACTTTCCTTTCATCTTGAAAATAGGACTGAAATTATAGTCCCAGGTCACCTAATAATGTGTTCTCAGAAGTACAGCATTGAGTTATTTGGTCTTTCAGTGTGTGAACATGATAGAATCTTCTCACAGGAAACTGGTGGCTCTGGTGTCATCAAGCAATTGAATCTCTTGGATTTGTTTTTTGGGTTTTGCAGAAATGTCTTAACCATATAGCCTAGACTGGCCTGGAACTTAGTGTCTTCCTGCCACAGCCTCCCAAGTGCAGGAATTACAGGCCTATGCCACCGCCTCCCCGCTAGGTGATGGAATCTTAAGCAATCACCCTCATGTAGTAATGTGTCTTTGACAAAAACATGCAGAACTTGTCTGTGTTTTCGTTGCTTAACTTATAGGACTGTGAGACTTTATCTTCAAAATGCTTGATGAACTTGAAGTATTAAACCAACATGAGGGCTCATCCTTCTTGCTTGACTTCCCCGAGCTAAACAAGGCTCCATGTAACAACAGGTTGTTAGGGGAGTCAGCAATGGGAAATGACCCAGCCCTGATCATCATTCAGGAAACAGGCTAGTGATCAAAGTCTGCACAGTTCATCAGGTTTGATGGAAACATTAATTACATCGGTGAGTCACAGTGATACCTTGTCCTCTGACTTTGCATCATCCCTGGCTTCCCTGTGTTCTGTCTGTCCCATTATCCTTGAGGAGTAATGCAAAGCCTTGCTGTGGGCATGGCGCTCTGGTGCTGTAACCAGGATGGTATCATCTTTCACCAGCACAAGATTAATTTACCAATGAGACAGGCCTGCTCCCTACCACATGCTGAGTTGGGTAGCAGCTGCTGGGCGGTTTTCACACCTGCCAGTGGAAAATACACTTTCTTTGTGGGAAACAGATTCTGTTACTGCATACTGAAGGGGCTTAAAAAAGTTTATTAAATTATTTTAAAACAGACTCCTTTGTATTTTACAAGAAGTAACTGGAAATCTGTATGATAATAAGAACAGATATTGCTAAAAGAATAGGGATAAAATTTAAAAATACATAGTATTTTCAGAAATGTTAATTGAAAAATATGTCACTGCATGTCAGGTAGACTCAAGTTAAGTTTCACAAGCACAGCTCTGAGCGTTTGGTTGAGGTTTAACGCCTAACTCCCAGGTGGAAACTCGGGATCGGAACCGTTGAGCCTGGCTTCTGAGCGTGGTCTATCGTTTTTCAGCCCCTAGCAAGCGAAGGAAGCATTGATTAGACTTGATTTAAAGCCGCGAGTGATAAATGCAGCTAGGAAATTGATTCATGTCCCTCAAGTGACTGGGGCACAGCCATCTCCCATTGACACAACTCCTGTCTCAAGGCTGGAAAACAAGCAGGGAGGCAGGAGTCAGACATAAATGATTGTTGCTCTCAGCTCCTGGGGAAACCATTTGTTTCTGAGATAAGGAAGACTGCTCTCCAGTCATAAAAGATAAAGCTGGAGGAAGGGGGCTGTGGAATCTGATGCCTGGGAGCTTTGCAAATGCCAAGAGGAAAGAGGAAAGGATTCACCTCCCTAGGAGCTTGGTGCTGGGTGAAAGGCACTGGGATTGCTGTCTCCAGACAAGCTTTAAAGGGATCTCAGGCACACTGGTGTCTTTGAAGCCAGGTCTCCGCTGCTCTTGGAGTGCTCATTCAGGGGCAGTATCAGCAGGAACCACTGAGTGATCTTTATGGTCCTTCAACCAGGGCAGGCATCTGAAGTACTGAACCTCCTAGCCTAGAAGGCCTCCAGAAACTCATTCCCTGCTGTCCGGATCATGCTCCTATGGTTGCTGTGTTTGCATGTCTGCTGTGTGTCTCACTTCCGTTGTCTTCCCAGGTGCTTTCCCCTCTCGCTTCTGGAAGTTTGTACGTTTCCAGCTCACCCCAGCTTCAAGACTCCTTCAAATGCCACTGCCCACAGGATGTTAGCTACTCATTCCTCTAGGCTGGAAGTAATTCCTCTCCTTGACCCTGAAGAACAGTTTCTGTCTCAGTACTTGCCGCTTTCAGCTGGGACTCACAGCATAGAGCTGTGTACAGCTCCTTCAGTGCCGCAGAAACCGAAGGCACCTCTACTTTGGGTCCTTCCCAGCAATTACACAGTGCCTGTCCATACGATTCTTTCATGTGACACCTGTTGAAAGACAAAGCAAAAATCCAGAAGACTGGGTGGCTTCTGTGAGCGCTGGCCTCACACCCTGGTCGACTGTTAATTCTGCAGATGTCCCTACCTCGAATGACAGAACCATCTGTTCATCTCTGTTTCATAAGCCTTGGTTCTGTGTTCAGTGTATGTTGCTGCCAATGCTCTAATCAGGAAGATCAAGTATGTGTCTTCCCCGACCAGCTGGGTCAGGAGCCCTCGTGTTCTGGCCCAATCAGCACCTATGTTCTGCCTCTTTCTGCCATGGTCTCCCGAACCCTGACTTCACAGCATTCTCTACCCATGATTCCCTAGGTGGGTGGTCAGCTAGCAGGGAACCTGTGAAGTCTCCTCTCTAAGCAGAGTGGATGGGCTCCATCAGGACCAGAGCTGTGGGTCCAGGGAAAGCTGGAGAGATGGAAACAGAAAATAGGTTCCTACCAAGCTGTCCCCTGGAACAGTGGGCTACAGAAGTGTGGATTCAGACTTGTGCACAATTAAGTTAGGAAAAGACAGAACAGAACTGTGGGATACCTTGGTCAGCCTAGATATGGGTCGGGGAGGGCCTTGGTCTTGCCTCTAAGTGACCTGTAAGACTTTGTTGACTCCCCATGGGAAGCCTTACCCTTTCTGAGATGGGGGGTGGGAGGAGAGGAAGGAATAGGAACGGGGATAGATAGCTATGTAAAATGAGAAAAGATTGTATTAAAAAATTCTTAATAAAAAGCAAAAAAGTCTACACACTTTCACCCACTGTTGAAATAGCATTGGATTCCTGTACTATATAAATTAAATTTCTTTTTCTTTCTCATTTTTCTGTTACTTTGTTTTGCTTTGTTGAGGCAAGGTCTTTCTTTGTAGTGCTATCTTGGAGCTTGATATGTAGGTAGAGCCTCAAATTCAGTGAAATCCTCCTGCCTCTGCCTCCCAAGTGCTAGGATTAAAGATGTGTGCTGAGGGCTGGAGAGATAGCTCAGCAGTTAAGAGCATTGCCTGCTCTTCCAAAGGTCCTGAGTTCAATTCCTGGCAACCACATGGTGGCTCACAACCATCTGTAATGGGGTCTGGTGCCCTCTTCTGTACTGCAGGAATACAAGCAGAATATTGTATATGAGAGAGAGAGAGAGAGAGAGAGAGAGAGAGAGAGAGAGAGAGAGAGAGAGAGAGAGAGAGAGAGATGTTTGCTGACAAACCAGGCACTCTTTCTTCTCTTAATAAGTTGTGATTACTTCCTTTTGTCACTGAAGAACCTTCCAAAATCGAACTCCATAACTGCGCTCATTGCAGTGGAAGCAATCACAGAATATATGTTTTGCAGTGTGTCTGTAAACAAGTATGTCTCCTCATACTCACCAGGGCATGGAAGTGGTCAGGAACTGAGTTGATAAAACTGCTCTCAAGATTTGAACTGAGAAATAGAAAGACTTGGGACCTTGGTGGATGAAGAGGGTGAGAGAGACATCAAGAAAAGCCACAAAAGGGATCTGGAGTCAGTTTTACCAACAACTCAGGAAGGAGAGAAGTTAGAAGGAGCTATCTACTGAAGACAGAATGCCAAGGAAAGGGCATAGGCACCAGGGAGTCTTGGAAATGAGCATGACATGAAAGAGGCAGACTCTGGGAGTCTTTAAGTGGTGTTGCTCAAAGGAGAACACTCACATTTCTGCCTGGGGCTCCCACACCCCTCTTCTACCCATCTGTCTACATCAGTGTGGACCAGAGCCTGTTGTGGGTTCCCAGAATGTCTGCCTCCATGATCTAATCAAAGGCCTTTCTAGTTAGTACACTAGTTCTTTATCCAGTGCTACCACCTGGATTTGTTTCCCTGTGATCAACCATGGTCTGATGATATTAAACAGAAAATCCTTGAGTTTTAAATTGCAAGCTGTTCTGAGTTGTATGATAGAATCTTCTGCAATTCTACTTTGTCCTGCTGTGTGTGGTGCCTGCTATTGGTCACTTTGCAGCTCCTTATAGCACGTCAGCCATTGTCTTGCCTTGCTGAGTTATTTTACTTAGTAATGTCCTCAAAACATGAATCATGATGATGGCATTGCAGATGTACTACAGAGAAGCTGCAACACACTTCCTTTATGTGAAAAACAACTCAGAAGAAAACAAACTATGGCGAAGTTGCTCAGACTTTGTAGTATATCTTCGTAGTATATCTACAAAATATCTACTGTACACTAGTACAGACTAGTGTATCAGTACCTGTAATAGTGTATCAGGACCTGTGATAGTGTATCAGGACCTGTGACAGTGTATTAGGACCTGTGATAGTGTATCAGGACCTGTGATAGTGTATCAGGACCTGCAGTAGTGTATCAGAACCTGGAATAGTGTATCAGGACCTGTAATAGTGTATCAGGACCTGTAATAGTGTATCAGAACCTGCAATAGTATATCAGGACCTGCAATAGTGTATCAGGACCTGTGGTAGTGTATCAGGACCTGCAGTAGTGTATCAGAACCTGTGATAGTGGATCAGGACCTGTGATAGTGGATCAGGACCCTTGAGTGGGAGAAATAGTACTAGGAGGCCCTGCTGTCTACCATGGCTTGGCAGTTCTCTCTGAGCTGGGCAACATGGAGGACTCCCTCCCCCCACAGGGGCGGGGGGACTTTCTAGTGTGACCCTTGACAACAGTTCCCTGCAGATGCTTTCCCCCGCTGCCCATGTGGTAATTAAACATTGTGCTAGGAGCTTTCGGACAGGACCGTGCTCCCATATGATAACTAAGACTTGCACTAGTAACTTTATGATAGGAATGTGCTGTTTAATGCAAATTAGGTGGTACCCCAGCCACTGTCCCCATCCTTTACATCTCCCCTCACTCTGGAATAAAGTTGAGCTGTCTCTGGAAGGCTATTTCTGCTGTGTTCACACATCCAAAGCTCTGTCACCACCTCTGCCCCTTTGTCCACATGGACTGGTGGCCAATGAGCCACCAGGAAAAGAGAGGACCCCACAAAACACCATACACAGAACAGGTACTGTTACAGCGGTCTTTTATTGTTGTTCCTCTTATTGCACCGAATTTATAAATTAATCATAGGTGTGTATGGGTAGGAGAAACATGTACTGCGTCAGTACTGTCTGTGGCTTCAGGCGTCAGCACCAGTGGGTCTTAGGGAGGACACCAGAGAGGATAATGCGCTAACAGGAACCCCAACACAGTGACTTCAAACAGGAGAGATGACTGGGGTACAGTCCGAGAAGTTCAGCTGGAGAATGGGTCTCAGGAGCAACTTGCACAAGCTACTCTCATGGGACAGAGCTGGTTTGTGTGGTCTCTGCTCCAACATCCTCAGTGTTGACCTTAATTCCAGTTGAATGCCTCTCTCAGTCGTGATGGCTACCTGCAGCCGGAAGCTTCCTCTTTTCTGAT
Organism: Microtus pennsylvanicus; assembly: GCF_037038515.1. Classification (NCBI taxonomy): domain Eukaryota; kingdom Metazoa; phylum Chordata; class Mammalia; order Rodentia; family Cricetidae; genus Microtus; species Microtus pennsylvanicus. Next base: position 45,926,056 of record NC_134586.1, read on the forward strand.
CAGAAGAGGTTATTTCTCCCAGTTTCCAGCAAACTCCTCAGATAACCCTGACTAGATCAACCCAAGTAAACACTGATTCGTTTATGGTTGTTCATTGAGATGGTGTGCTTTGTCTCGGGCATATCAATGGCCACGTTGGGGCAGAGTCAGGGACTTTGTAGGTGGAGGACCAGGGTAGTAGTGGGAGAGTGACTGATAGCCACCCCTTTCTGGTCCCCATCGCCGTGGAATGAGCCACTCAGTTCCACCTGGTAGAGAGCCCTGTGGGGCCTGGTGGTAGAGCCCGTTTCTGGCATATGTGAATCCCAGGGTTTCCACTCCAGAAAAGGGGGCATCATGGGAGCAAAGAGAGGACCGTGTAATTATGAACGAACAGTCTCCAACTCTCACCCCTTGGCTTCCCTGTCCTCCTGAGTGTTCTGAGTTGGCCACTGGGCGGTGCTAGAGTCGGGTGTCCTAAGTGAGGGCCTTCTTTACCAGGCAGGCGGACTCTGAATGCCCCATCTGCCAACCCCCCACCCCGAGCTCTTTCCAGGCGGTACTGCAGTGCTGGGCAGTTCCTGACCGGATTTGCATTCCCTACTTTTCTCCCTCCGGCCTTTCTCCCCGCACACTGGCGCTCTAGCTTCCTCTCTTACCTCTAATCGGCCTTGGGCTTTGCTACCCACAGGGCCAAACTAAAAGCCCCGGGTTATCAGATACCCTGAGTGGTAAGATTGCAGTTTCCCAGGTGCCAGCACTGGCCTCGCACACCCTGCTTGTCACAGAAAAGGGGCCGGCTTGCAAGTCTAATGCCTGGCTCGAGATCGTCCTGCATTCCCAGTCCGGATGTGGAGCTCCTCGCTGCGTGCTCTATCAGAAGCACTAGGCGATGGTCCTTCGGGTTCTTGCAGAACCGGGGGGGGGGGGGGGGGGTTGACCTGATTGCAGAGAACAGGATAGACTCCTTTCCCGTGGGTGTCCTGGACCAGTCCCATGTGGGTCCAATGGTCGCAAGGCTGCGGATCCTCGTCAACGGTCCGGGACTGAGCACAGACCCTTCTCAGGATACCTGTCGCCGCTAAGGACTCAGTTTGTCAATCATCCTTGCTTCAGGAAGGGCGGGGGAAGGGAGGGTGATCCTTGCTGGCGACTGCCTCGCGCGCGGTGGAGGGAAGGCTCGGGTCGCCAGCCCTCCCCCGCTAATCCGCCGCATTGTCCGCTGACGTGTCTAATTATGTGTCTTACAACCACCGCGCGGTCCCCGGAGCAGCGGGGGCCTTCTGGCGGAAAGACGAGAATGATTGCTCCATCTGTTCCCGCGGCACCTGGAGGGGGGGAGGGGAAGTGCGCGTGTGCACAGGCCTGGCGGGCGGGGTGGTCACGCGGAGCGCAGGTGCCTCGGGAGCCAGAATCCCGGTGGCAGGTGCAGGTGCCAAGATCTCCCCGGCTGAGCGGATGCTTAATTACAGTCGACCGCAGGGGCTGTTTCACTCCTGAGTGACGGGTGGAGCTCCGGCTGAAGCTCAGAGCAGAGCTGGAGAAGGTAGCGCTGGCGAGCGACTGCTGGGAAAGAGGTCGTTCCCTAATCATCCGGCCACGCCTCATCCCTAGGCGGATTAAAGCGTCCTTTGGGCAACGTAGACGCTCTGCAGACATTACCTTCTATTCTGAAATATTGTTTCCGTGGCTCTGCCACTAAGCTGGACTATCAAAAATAGGCTGTCCTTGAAGTCAAATGTCAGTAACAGCACCTACACACTGACCCTTTACAATTTGCTAAGTGTTTGCTAGCAGGTAATCTTTTCTTCCCGGTACACTGGGCATGGCACTCAGGGTCTCTTCAATGCTGGGCAAATGCTCTGGCCTCTAGGTCTGGTGCTCGAGTTTGGCCCTGTGCCGGTGGGCACATGTACGATGGGAGCTACAGAGGACCAGAGTCTGTTTGAGCAGCGCCGAGTGGGGGTGGGTCTCATGGTGGGAGCTGTGGATGCTCTCCTGAAGGAAGGTGAACAGAAGTGGAAAGGCTTTGAAAGCGTGGAGCGAGCTGACTGCTGTGGGCTAGTTTTCCTCAGGTGATGAACTGATAGATGAGGGAACCAGATGAATCAAAGTAGGTGGGACAATGCGGTGCAAGCAGAGCTGGGCAGTTGGGACAACCCACAGAAGGTCACATTTGTTTGGGGACCCAGACAACAGTTACTACAAACAGAAAAAGAAAGAGAAGATCCATCAGTCCAGGATCTACAGAAGAGGAAAAGTAATGTGAGCATGTCTTGTGGCTTGAGGCATACTTCATTATTAAGGCCCAGCAAGCAGTTTCGAATCTTGCTGTCTTGGGCTGAGCAAAGTGCTTTCTCTTGTCCCTAAGCCTGATGACCTGAGTTCAGCCTCCAGCCCTGACCTGGGCCCCACATGGTGGAAGTAGAGAACGAACTTCAATGGGTGGTCTTTGTGTGTGTGTGTGTGTGTGTGTGTGTGTGTGTGTGTGTGTGTGTGCATGCTGGTGTGAAGAAAGATGGGCAGATATAAACATGCACACACAAAAATAATAACAAATTAAAATGTACTTTAGAAAGAGCCTTCTTGTGCCCTCTCATTCTTGGTGTCTCCGAGCCATTGTTCCTCAGAATTTACCAGATGTAACCGACCATTTTCCCCTCATATGCAGCTGATCTGTCAAATCCTAAAAGCACCGATACTGATGACAAGCCATATTGTGAACACAAGTGCTAAGGGCTCAGAGACCTCCAGGCCCTGCTACCAATGAGGAGGCAGAGCATCTTGATCCCATTCAACAGATAAGAAAACTGAATCCTTTACCTAAGCTCACCATGTTATTAGATGTTTGTATTAGCAGCTGAGGTTGTTTCTATGTAAACCCAAAAAACGTATGTGTGTAGGTGTTTTGTCTGCATGTCTGTCTGTATCATGTGCATCCATTGCCCATGAAGTCCAGAATCGGGCATTGGATCCCCTGGGACTAGAGTTACAGATGGTTGTGAGCTGCCATGTGGATGCTGGGAACAAGCCCCAATTTCTCTGAAGGGCAATCGATGCTCTTAACTGCTGAACCATCTCTCCAACCCTACTTTAAATTATTTTTTAAAATAATTGCATTTACTTAGTGTCACACACGCACGCACTCACACAAGCGTGACAAGGGCTAACATGCATGAGCATGCATCTGTGTACACGTATGCGCATCTGGAAGTAAAAGGGTAACTTACAGGAGTCCGTTCCCTTTTTCCAGCATGTTGAACCGAGGGATCAAACCCGGGTCCTCAGGCAGCAAGCACCTTTCCCCACAGAGCCTTCACAGATGGTCCAGTTACTTCTATTTTAAAAGTAATGATGTGGGGGAAATGGGGAGACTTCATGAAAGGCATCCCTTGAAGATAAACTGGCATCTCCTGCCTGCTGGCTCTGGGTCCTTGGACCTTGGACCACAGACTTATTTCCTGTTGTTGTTTTTGCTCATCTGTAGTGTATGTGTTTGCCTGTGTTTGAGTGCATGTGTGAGTGTCTTTTTGATCGCTCTTCACCTTGGTTATTTAGGCAGGATGTCTAACCCCACTAATGGCTCACTAACCCTAGCTAGCCTGCTCCAGAGATTCGGTTTTTACTTCCAAACTGTGATTACAAGTAGGCTGCTATGCCCAGTTGGCTTTTACTCGAGTTCTGAAGATCCAAAATCTGGTCCTCAATGCTTGTGCTGAGCCATCTTCCCAGCCCTGGACCTGTTAAACTTCTTTGAGCATCAGTTTTTAAAATATCTACCATAGAGTGATGGTCTCACCCCTCCAGGTAGTTGGAACAGGACTGAATGGAAATATAGCATTCTCACCACCGTCTGGCCCATGGTGGAAGCCAAACCATTTGCCATTTCTCTACTCTGCGTTGGTTTCTAGGGACTCAGTCCAAAAGAACATGTGCTCTGTGCACACCAGCCTTCTAGTTATTTCCTTTGTGCTCTTTCCCCTGCTCCAGAGCCGCCTGGCACATCACAGACACTCAGTATTTCTGGACCTGAGTCCTGGGTTTCTGTGAGTTGGTGACTCTGTAAGATGTAACTTGTAGTGGTTTCCTAAGAGATTCGGCGGGATCCCAGGAACTAATCTTGGCAAAGAAGAAGTAAGACGGCCACTTTCATCTCCACCCCCAGCTAGCCAGGATCAAACCCTGTGGCTTATATCTTGGTGGTTCTTGCCCAATGTGGGACAACAACTAAGCCATTGGAGCTGCGCTGGATGACTCCAGCCCTAGCCCAGCTTCCTCAAAGTGAAGACGTAGCTGCCTTGGGCCACTCGTCTTAACTGGAGAGGTCTTGAAGAGTTTGAACTCCACATTTGGCATCCGCTTGCTTCTTGAAGTGTGTTAAATGGTTCTAATGTCTTCCTTTCATCCCTTACTCTGGAGAAGCTGGAACTAGAATGTAGGTAGGAAGGAGTTTTGGGGAAGGGCCTTCCAAGGTTTCCCCCATGGTGCTTGAGAGGAAGGTTGGAAGATGGGGTTGGCTGTGATGATACACATATGGTGGCCATTCGGGGAAGGCTCCCGAGCGTCCATGCTCCTATAAAGAGTCCAGAAGCTTGAAAAAGATGTTAGAGAGCTCATTTTGCAAGCATGAGAATCTATGCTCAATCCCCAGCACCCACATAAAGTAGGTGGGTGTAGGTGCTCATTCACACGGGGGAGCTGGGGACAGCTGGGTCCCTCAGGCATGCTGACCAGTCGGCCTAGTCATTTCTAGGCCAGTGAGAGCATATCTCGAAAATATGGTGGATGGCTCCTGATGGAGAACACTCAAGGGTGACCTCTGACCTCCATATGCATATACATATGTGCACCTGCACCTCTGTAGACACGAGTGCCCATGCGTGCAAAAGAAAGACAAAGAGGGGGCCTGTAAAGCCAATCATCTCTCTGAAATCCCAGCAAGACTGGTGTGTGAGCAGATCTGTAGGACAGGAGTGAGTGCAGACAGGACAGGACGACGTCTCAATTCTAACGGGCAAAGTGGCCACCCTCCTCCACTGACTAGAGCTTTGAACCCTCAACTGCCTGAGGAATGAGCTCTGAGAGCAGCACATCCCTCCCCACACCTCCAACCCCCACCTCCGTTACCCTCACTCTCGCCCTGGATGAAGTCACGTACTTGGCAGGGATTGTTCATAGGAGGCCTGTGACCATACAGGCGCAAGCCAACTCCCCAGGTGAGGAAAACCTGAGGCGGCTAGCCCAGCAGGGTCAGCTCCAGCCCGTGCCAGCCAGGACTGCTTCCCCTCTGGTATGCCATGCCGACAGAGCAGGACAGCCGCTTCTGGCAGCAGCAGCCCCCAGGAGTGTGTTTGTGCATTCAGGCATCAGCTCGCTCAGCCAGAAGTAGCCAGGGAGTGGTTCTTGTGCCCAGCCTGAAGCAGAGGGAGGGAGGAACAGATGGGATGTGAGCGTCGTCACAGCCGCTGGCTGGCTTCCTTTTGCATTAGCATTTTATACCCTGGCTCTCAGCAGTAGTGAGCAGCCAGCGGCACTAAGCCTGTTGCCAGAATCAAGAAGTTTCAGCCTCAGGAGGCCTTGACCCTGTCGTGACCCCAGCAGGCACTTGGTGGCCAGGCTGCACCTGCACTGTGTCTTCTCTCCAGCCACCTTGGCCCCTTCCCAGCTGACAACACTCCAGAGAATTGAAGCCGTCCGCCCAGTCATGTGGAGAACCTGGGACAGCGAATTTAATTCAGCAGCCACATCCCAAGACCTGCCCTGTGATCTTCCACACCTAGGGAGACTCAGACTCTAGAGCAGTGGTTCTCAACTTTCCTAATACAGCTGCACCCTTTAATACAGTCCCTCATGTTGTGGTGACCCCCCAGCCATATAATTTTTTTTCATGCCAGGACGTAGTGGCACACACCTTTAATCCCAGCTCTCAGGAGACAGAGGCAGGCAGGTTTCTGAGTTCAAGGCCAGCCTGATTCTACAGGGTGAGTACCAGAACAGTTAGGGCTACACAGAGAAAACCTGTCTTGAAAACCGAAAGGAAGAAGGAAAGAAAGAAAGGAAGGAAGGAAGGAAGAAAGAAAGAAAACAAATTATTTTTGTTTCTACTTTATAACTGCAATTTTGCTGTTATGAACCATAATATAAATGTCTGGTATGCAGGATATCTGGTTTGTGACTTCCGTAAAAAGGTCTTTAGAGCCCACAAACAGGTCACAACCCACAGGTTGAGAACCACTGTTCTAGAGAATGTCACTGTAATTTTTTTGCCAAGCCTCAGAAATAGATTCCTTCCTCATCCCAGAGCCCCTCTTCCTTCTACTTAAGGACGAAGTGGCTGTGTGTCTATGGCAGCCTCAGGACCCCTGTCTTGGTCATCAATGCTACGCAGAGGAGCTGGAAGTGTGGGGGTGGAGGCTGAAGTCCCGTGAGTTACAAGCCAGTTGGTGGCCTCGTGTTAGATTCTGTGAGGCAAGGGAAATACGGCCTGTCGTCAATGGGGTCATTTCTGTGGCTGACTACTTTAGAGGAATTAGCTGTCATAGTTGAGGAGCGGCGTCCACGGTGCTAGCATCTGCTTGACTTTGCTGACGGCCTTCTCGTTGCGTCATAGGAGGAGCAGGTCCAAGAGCGAGAGCTCTGAGGATGGATGTGAAGCAAGAGAAACTCGGGAAGATGTCAGGCTCTTCTCCCAACCGTTTCACAGTGCCCCTGAGGGACAGCGAGGAGAGCTGTTTTCAGGCTCCTGTGGCCAGAATACCCTCCTACAGGGTCACATCTGTTCCATGGGCTGCCTGGGTCACACTCCTGACAGTGCCTTCCACCCATGCCTGGCCCTCGATTGCTTCTGGGGACCACATCGCCCACTGCTGTTTTCAGAAGCAGCATGACAGTGGGGTTCCACATGGATACCCCCATTCTCCGTGACTGTGGTCTTTGGCCTGGCCTTTTCTCTGCCTCTTTGCCATGGCCCCACTGCCTTGGGAAAGAAAGTCTGTTTTCTTACTCCTTCCCTTCTGATTTTATCTTAGAGGTCTCTCAAGGGCCATTTTTGTCACTGTTGGACAGAGCAGAGGTGGCTATGAACTGAGGGGACCGGCTGGTGTGGGGGGCAAGCCTTGTTTTGAAGGTGTTGGCAGCAGAAGCCAACAGCTCTTCTTGTTACTGCAGGGGGAGGGGGAGCCTTTAGAAACTACTGGCACCAAAAGCCACCATCCACACCGACCCCAATGGAGTCTAATTGCTGACTCTTGTGCAGCCTGCAAACCTGGGGAGCCCTCATCTGCTGCCTTCCCACACATACCTGCGTCTGCACTGAAGCGCTGCGGACGGGAACCGTGGGCCTCACTAAGAACCACTCGCTGGCAGGTGAGGGCAGCGTTGACTCCAACCATAAGCCCCAAAGCCAAGTTATGACTGCAGGCGCATCTCCGTCCCGCAGCTGTGCTGCTCCTGGGGCAAGTCTGTCCGATGCTCTGGTTCGCCCTCTCCTGCTTTTGTCTCTGATACAAGCATCTCTGGAAGGAGGGGCAAGCAAAACCCTGGGGCTGCCTTTCACACCGAGGATGAAGTGAGACAGAGACCTTTGAGGGCACGCTGCAGGGCACTGATGGACACCCAGCATGTACCCCGAGGAGGTGGTCACCACCTGGATACCTCGCAGAGTCCCCCATGGTCGTCCTGGTCCCCCGCACGCAAGCTTTGCCCCCCTCCCCATTTTGCTGAGGACTGAGCTGTCCTGATTCTGCTCCAAAGCTCCCATGAGGGAGAGGGACACACACACTTGCCTCTTTAGCCAGAGAGTCCCGACATGGGCTTCTTCAGTGGCCAGGGAGGCATCCCGGTCCCAGACACAGACCACAGCATTTGTTTTCTGCTCGCTCTAGAAAGGCCTTGGGGTATGTGTCTGCCAGTAAGGCCAGCCGAAGACCAAGAAAACCAACTGAGGAACTTGAGAGTGGGTAAAGAAAACAAAAAGGCTCCTGTGTGAAGTGTGAAGGTAGGAGTCTTAAAGTGACAGGGAACATTTATTCATTCAACAATTATCAAGCACCTACTGTATACTGTGCACTGTGAACTATCCCAGGCATGTAGGAGTGACTTAGGACAACTTGCATGCAAGTAGATTCACAAGTAACTACAGAACCACAAATGTGGGGAAAGGGAGGAACGGAGGAGGGGGGCACAGCTTCTGGTAGGGTCGGGGAAGGGAGGAACGGGGGAAGGGGGGACGCAGCTTCCTGTAGGGTGGGGTAAGGAAGGAACGGGGGAAGGGGGGCGCAGCTTCCTGTAGGGTGATCAGGAAAGCAATGACACAGTCTTGTGAAGAGGCATTGCTGCAGAGGGAGCAGTGTGGGCAAAGACCCTGGGGCATATGAGAACATGGAGATTTAGAAGGACAGTGAGGAGGGGCTGTGGATGTAACCAAGGAGAGGAGAGGGCAGGAAGAAGCCACTGGAGAGGGAGGTGGGAGCCACAGGATCTGAGCAGGCAAATAACATAGTCGGCCTCCTTTAGAAGTTGGATCGTTTGAAACCTGCACAGGGGTTAAGGAATGGAGGAAGTTCCTAGAAGACAGCAGTGTGTGTCTCTGGCAGGTCCTGTTCAGGGCTGGTGTGGGATTCCCCTCTGTATGCTGTGAATACCATTGGTTAATAAAGAAATCTGCCTTGGCCTGTGATAGGGTGGAGTCGAGCGAGATGAGGAAAACTAAACTGAATGCAGGGAGAAAGAAGGCAGAGTCAGGAGAAGCCATGTAGCCCCCCCACCCCCCGCCAGAGACAGACGCTGGACAGAGTCTTGCCGGTAAGCCACAGCCATGTGGTAATACACAGATTAATAGAAATGGGTTAAATTAATATGTAAGAGCTAGCTGATAAGAAGCTAAAGCTAATGGGCCAAGCAGTGATTTAGTTAATACAGTTTCTGTGTGGTTAGTTCTGGAGTCTAAGTGGCCAGGAAACAAACAAGCAGCCTCTGCACTACACAGGGCCGTGACTGAAACTGGGATGGCTGCCCTCCCTGCATCCCAAAGGCAGAGGGTGGCAGCTGCACTTGACTTTCATGTCCTTGCCGTCTGTGGTCCAGCGTCTCAAGGTGCTAGGTCTCCCATGAATATCTCTAATGGATCTCGAGCCAAGTGCTCATTCTGGGATGACTTAGTTACGCATAGAGTGGGACAGGGTCACTGTGAACATTCCAGTTGCTATGGAGTAAGGATGGGCCCCTAGGCAGGAAGGTGTAAGATAATGGGAGTGAGATGGAAATCCTGTTGCCAGGAAACCAGGGGCTAAGGTGTATACCTACGCTTGTGATACTCACCTGCCAATCCCGGCAATTATGAAGCTGAGGCAGGAGGATGGCAAGTTCCCAGTCAGTGTGAACATCGTAATGAGATTCTGTCTTAATAAAATAATGTGGGGTGGGGTGAGTAAATGGCTCAGTGAGTAAGAGTACTTGCTGCATAAGTGTGAAGACCCGAGTTTGTATCCCAACACATATGTAAAAAGTTGGGTATGGAGTGCATGTGGCCTCAGTGCTAGGGGCCAGGGGCCAGAGATAGGAAGGTCCCTGGAGTTTGCTGACTGCCAACCTCGCCCCAGGTTCCTAAAGAGATCCTCTCTCAGGGGAATAAGAATGACAGAGTGGGGGAGTCCTCCTCTGGCCTTTGCACACACAGGTGCTTGAACCCACTCACCTGCAACCCCCCAACACACACACACACACAAGTCTGAAGGGGAGGGAGAAAGGGCTGGAAGGAAAGAAGAGCCCAGAATCAAGTTCAGAGTTCAGCTCAGTTTCCTAGTAGCCAAAGCGAAAAGAAATGGGAGCGTCAGAGTTTTGATTGGCTAACAATAATAAGGAACAGATCCCAAAGAGGGGAAAACATTTTCTTCCATGACACCTGAAAGGACTTTCTGGAAAGCTCCTCTGTGGAAGGGGAACTGGGAGATGCCATAGGTAATTCATCCAGCAAGGGTTTTATTTAGATTTCTGGAGAACTGAGGTTTCCAAGGTGAGACTGTCTCGTGAACTCTGAAAGGAAAGGGACATTTTTGCACCCCGGCTATGGAGGTGGCTTCTGGTGAGGGGACCCTCTGTGATTCCTTCTGATCCCACCTGTGGGAGAAATGCGATGGGTGCGAGGGGCAGGACAGGGCACAAGACTAGAGGGCAGCCCATCCCGCAGAACGCCACCCCTTGAGCGTTGCTGCTTGGGTTAAAGGATTTTGATGAGAAGCTGGAACTTTGGGGTGGTTAAATCCCGAGTGCTTGTCAGTCATGGTAGTGCAGGCCTTTAATTCTGATACTTGGGAGGCAGAAGGAGGTGGATCTCCATGAGATAGAGGGCAGTAGGGCTGTACTTCATAGTGTGGCCATGTCTCAAAATAAAATATTCACAAATAAAACTTTTGAGTGTTGAACATTAATTTAAGACTATTCAAAATCTTTCTCAAAACCCAGGGAAAGGTGATCATAGGTATGGCTCCTGGCTTGCTTCCTGAACAGCCCTTCTCAGCCAGCCTTCTGGCCTAGAGAGAGCTCCAGGAGCTAAGACCCTATATTTCAGAGCTAGCAAACTCTGAAACCAAGAACACCTTACCTTGGCCTGTCTGCTTACTTCCATGCTGTGTTTTCTTTTTCTTTTTTTAAATTGTCTTTAATTGAGCTATATATTTCTCTCTGCTCCCTTCCCTTCCTCTCCTCTCCCCTTCTACCCTCTTCCACTATTCCTACACTTCCAATTTACTCAGGAGATCTTGTCTTTTTCTACTTCCCATGTAGATTAGATCCATGTATGTCTCTCGTAGGATCCTCTTTGTTGTCTAGGGTCTCTCTCTGGGATTATGAACTATAGGCTAGTTTATCTTTGCTTTATGTCTAAAAGCCACTTATGAGTGAGTGCATATCATATTTATCTTTCTTGGTCTGGATTACCTCACTCTATATGATGTTTTATAGATCCATCCATTTGCCTGCAAATTTCAGGATGTTGTTATTTTTTTCTGCTGTGTAGTACTCCATTGTGTAAATGTACCACATTTTCCTTATTCATTCTTCTGTTGAGGGACATTTAGGTTGTTTCCAGGCTCTGGCTATGAAAAATGATGCTGTTATGAGCATACTTGAGCACATGTCCTTGTGGTATGATTGAGCATCCTTTGGGTATATCCCCAAAAAAGGTATTGCTGGGTCTTGAGGTAGGTTTTTTCCTAATTTTCTGAGAATTTTCCATACTGATGTCCAAAGGGGCTGCATCACTTTGCACTCCCACCAGCAATGCAGAAGTGTTCCCTTTATCCCACATCCTTTCCAGCATAATTTGTCATCAGTGTTTTTGATCTGGCCATTCTGACAGGTGTAAGATGGAATCTCAGAGTTGTTTTGATTTGCATTTCTCTGATGGCTAAGGAAGTTGAGCATTTCCTTAAGTGTCTTTCAGCCATTTTAGATTCTTCTGTTGAGAGTTCTCTGTTTAGGTCTGTACCCCATTTTTTATTAGATTAATTGTTCTTTTGATGACCAATTTCTTGAGATCTTGAAGATCTTTTCCCATTCTGTAGACTGCCATTTTGTCTTGTTGACTGTGTCCTTTGCTTTACAGAAGCTTCTCAGTTTCAGGAGGTGCATTTATTAATTGTTTCTCTCAGTGTCTGTGCTGCTGGGGTTATATTTAGGAAGTGATCTCCTGTGCCAATGCGTTCAAGTGTATTTCCCACTTTCTCTTCTATGAGGTTCAGTGTGATTGGTTTTATGTCACCCAGTCACCCAGCCATCCAGCCGCCCAGCCGTCCAGCTGCCCAGCTGCTCAGCCGCCCAGCCACCCAGTCATCCAGCCACCTCGATGCCCAGCTGCCCAGTCACCCAGCTGCCCAGCCACCCAATCACCCAGCCAACCAGTCACCCAGCCACCCAGCCAGTGTCCTCTCTCTGCAGTCATGGCCCTTGCCAGGCATCTCCTCTGGTGATCTGCCATTTGGATTTGAGTTTTGTGCATGGGGATAGATATGGATCTATTTTCATTCTTCTACATGTTGATATCCAGTTATGCCAGCACCATTTGTTAAAATATGCTTTCTTTCTTCCATTTCATAGTTTTTGCTTCTTTATCAAATATCAGGTGTTCGAAGATGTGTGGATTGATATCCAGGTCTTCTATTCTGTTCATTGGTCCTCCTGTCTGTTCTTCTGCCAATATCAGGCTGTTTTCAGTACTATAGCTCTGTAGTAGAGTTTGAAGTCAGGGATTGTGATGCCTCCAGAAGTTGCTCTATTGTCCAGGATTGTTTTGTCTATCCTGGGTTTTTTGTTTTTCCGTATGAAGTTGAGTAATGTTCTTTCGAGGTCTGTGAAGAATTTTGCTGGGATTTTGCTGGGCATGCATTGACTCTGTAGACTGCTTTTGGTAAGATTCCTTGCTGTGCTTTTCGTGCTTTGTGTCTGGCCCTGGGCTCCAGAGAACTGGCCATCCATTTCCCTCAGGGAGTCTCTGTACCAGCCAGGCTGGAGCAGCATCAGAGTTGGGAGGGAGCTCCCACCGCTATCTGGGAGCTTCTGTTAGGGATATGACCTGGCCCAGGGGACTGGAGAAATGACATCAGCTGAGCTCTCAAGTCACCAGAGGAGATGCCTGGCAAGGGCCATGACTGCAGAGAGAGGACACTGGCTGGGTGGCTGGGTGACTGGTTGGCTGGGTGATTGGGTGGCTGGGCAGCTGGGTGACTGGGCAGCTGGGCATCGAGGTGGCTGGATGACTGGGTGGCTGGGTGGCTGGGTGACTGGGTGGCTATGTGATTGGGTGGCTGGGCAGCTGAACGGCTGGGCAACTGGACAGCTGGGTGACTGGGTGGCTGGGTGGCCGGGTGGCCGGGTGGCCGGCCCCTGTTGTCCTCCTCTCCTTGTTCTCTCATTCTCTTCCTCTTCCTCCGTTCTCCTTCTATTTATTCTCTCTGCCTGCCAGCTCCGCCTATCCTTGCTCCTGCCTCACTATTGGCCATTCAGCTCTTTACTAGACCATCAGGTGTTTTAGACAGACAAAGAATCACAGCTTTATAGAGTTAAACAAATGCAGCATAAACAAAATAATGTTAAAATAATATTCCCTAACAGAACTGGGCTATATGGGGGAGGGGAAGGGAATGAAGGTAACCTTGTACAGTAACCAGGAGATCAAAGGTACAAAAAGGGGCGGCTGACCAAAATGTCTGGAATATACAGGGAGGAGCCTCTGGGGGAAGGGCGCCCAGCCTCTGGGCTGGAGAAGAGTTCAGGGCAGGAGGCAGGGTATGCTGCCATCCATACTCTGTAAGGGGTAGGAACTGAGGGATGCTGGGAAACCTGGTGGTCAGGTCCAGCTTTGATAAGTTAAATAGGCAGCACAGCCATTTGCCTCAAGTTTGAAACTTAACAATTTTAGTGTGCCCCAGGAATTCATTCACCTGACTTCACCGCCCCAGTGCTGGGGTTAAAGGCGATGCCACCATTCCCTGCTAAGAAAAGGAAAGAAAAGAAAAGAAGAAAATTTCTGTATGTGAATGTGTGTATGCATGCTTGTGTGATCGTTTGTAAATGCACCATAACACACGTGTGGAGGTCAAAGGACAGACAATTCTGTGGAGCTGGTTCTTTCTTTCCACCTTTATGTGGGCTCCAGGGACCAAACTTGGTTCCCCAGGTGTGTACAACACCCTACCTAGGGACTATCTCATTTGGTCCATACCCAGCTTTCCTTTGGGGTTCTGGGGCCCAAACTCAGGTCCTTCTTCCTTCAAGGCAAGCACTTTACCCACTGAGCCATCCTCCTGCCCCTTTGCGTCTGATTTTTAAAACCAACAAATAAATCTTAGCTCCCTCAGTAACTCTTGCTGGGGGCACAGAAACCTGTCATGAGCGGCTCCGTGAGCCATCTCTAGCTCGTGGCTGCTTCTCTCATTAGCCGGTTAAATAAACGCTTGACACATGTTTATCCTCTATTAGTTTAGGAGCCGCCTCCTCTCTTCCCGGTGCCGTTTGACAGAGCTCTCTCCTAAATGTGATGAAAAAGTGCACAGGGGTTTCAGCAGGCAGCTGCCATAATTGAATTTGCCCGTGGACGTCAATGTTAATATTCTTCCGAGAGACCCAGGCTCCTATTTTTACCTCCAGACTTAGGCTCTACCTCTTGGGGAAAATAACTGGTTTGGTGGAGGGCCAATCTGCCCCTGTTATCCAGTGTGGCTTTATTGCAGGGTCCCTCTCCAAACGGGGGGACTCCAATCACCACGCTGTCTGTTATGCTAAGACGTGCAGTCATGGACAGGCAATTCATTGTAATGGTATCTAAACTAATGAACTCCACTTACAATTAAAATGTTTTGGAAAGCTTGCTTTCCTCCCAGGTCTCCCCGGGAGGCCCAGCTCTGACAGAAGTGGAATCACGCTGCCTCTGTGTGTGAGGGATGGCCCATCAACTGTGTCAAATGTCAGAGACGCTCTTTAAGGCCCTTTAAAGAGAGAGTGGGGAGCCAGCCTCGTGCCTATAAATTCATGAATATCAATTTAAAAATCTTCTGTTTGGAGCAGTGTAGAAATGGCAAGTGCTAATTGGAGAGCCGGATATGCAGGGTTAGGGTCGCAGAGAGGAGCCCTCTAATTGTTCCAGAGTTTTCTATAGTTGTGATGGCCAGGGCACACTGCTGTAGTTTGGATAAGGCTGCCTCCCCTACCCTCAAGGCCCACACATGATGGGTTAAAGGCTGAGTCTCCAACTTAGTGCAACTGGGAGCTGGTGGTAGGGCCTTTATGGTGCAAGATCTAGCAGGAGTTCTCTAGCTGATGGATGTGCACGCTGCTTTCTCTTTCTGTGTTTTAAGTCCAAGCCGTGAAATGAGTGGTTTTACTCTCTCACTGACATCTGATATGCACTGCCCCAGCAGAGGTCCAACATAGCCTGTTGTGGGATAATCTTTTTGTACACTGTGAAGATTTGTGACTTGGTTGGGTTTAATAATAAGCTGCATGTCCAATAGCTAGACAGGATTTGGGGGGGGGGGGCAGAAAGGACACTGTGAAGAAGGGTAGAGACTCCAGGAGACACAGAGGAACCCTCATGGGTAGTACAGAGTACAGGCAATAAAGCCACAGGACAGAAAGTGGATTGATTAAAAATGGGTTGGTTTAAGTTGTAAGAGCTGGTTAGTAGCAAGCCTAAGCTACTGGCATTCATAATTAATAAGAAGTCTCCATGTGGTTATTTGGGAGCTGGCAGGCTGGGCAGATAAAGACTCCCAGGAAGAGCCAACTAACTACAGTGAAACTTCTAGATAGAGCAGCCAAAACAAGCCTTACCTCTATTCAAGCTGGTTTGTCTCAAGTTATCCGCACAGTAACAGAGTGCTAACCGACACACATGCATGCCTTGCAGACCTAAAGGGATTAGGGCTAGAGAGGCAACAGTGGGCATTGTGCTAGAATGTCACCATGCTCTTTTCCTTAGTTCCCACCCCACCCCCTCGCTCAAAGGGAGCAATTGTCCTCTTGCCTCAAGTAAGGAACTGAGGTTTTGAGACATGACATTTCCCTAAGGTCACCCAGCTAATATGGCCAAAGTCTGAACGCAGGACTTTGGGATTCAGAGTAGTTCGTTTGGCTCTCAGGCTTTCTTTACTTGCCTTCTCTGTGTTTCTGCTCTAATGACATCATTAAATAGGGTGCTGTGGAAAGAGGGGGCATTTCCACCCTGCAGACTTCATTCCTGCCTTTAGGAAGCTGTGTCTCTTCTCCCCGAGTGCCTTCTGTCTCTCCAGTGTTGGGTAACCCCCTCAGGTTTTTGTAAAATGCTGTTGCCTTGCGAAGCCGCTCCTGGGCACCCTGCTTAAAACTACAAACTGCACAGCCCAGAGCCCCTTTATCTTCCCCTACTTCAATTCCTCCTCATCCCCGCATTGTGGTCTGAGTGGGGAATGACCCCCATAGGGCCCTGGGTTTTGAACACTTGATTCCCACTGGAAGACACTGTCATGGACAGTTCTGGATGCTTTAGGAAGTGGAACTTCACTGGAAGGAGTAGAGTCATGGGTCACTGGGGGTAGCCTTGAGGGTTTCTAATCTACCTCTGCTTCCTCACTGCCTCCTGCTTACTGTACTGCTAAGATGTAAGGAGCTGAGGGCTCCCAGCTACATAATCCTGCTCTCATGTCTTCCCCAAGGTGATGACTGTATGTACATTTTCAAACTGTGAGTCGAAGCAAGCCCTTCCTCCCGTAAGTTACTTCTTGTCATGTAGGTTACAGCAGAGAGAAAACTAACGAGTGTTCCCAGACCCTTAGTACTGTCTGTCTCGTGAGGGTTTCTGAGGGTTTCTATCGCTGAGATAAAACACCATAATGGCACCACAAGAAAACTCACAGCATCAACTAACCTGTGCTCATAGGGGCTCCCAGAGGCTGAGCCGACAATCAGGAAGCCTGCATGGGACTGACCTAGGCCCTCTGCATATATGTGACAGTTGTGTAGCTTGCTCCTGTTGTGAGACTCCTAATATTGCTAATGGGGGCTGTCTCTCACTCTTTTACTGGTTTTTGGGACCCAGCTCCTCATACTGGGTTACCTTGCCTAGCCTTAGTACATGGGAAGGTGCTTAAAAACAAAATAAACAAACCAACAAACAAAAAGCACCAAGAACACTGTCACCTCTGCCTCTTTTGTTCACTGGTATAATCAGAGATGCTCTAGGTGCATGGATCTATGTTTGAAGACCATTTATAACTTGGCCAATGAGGAAAGCAAACTGGTGCTGTGTGTGCCATATCCCAGCCATGGGGTGAAGGGTTTGCCGTACTCTCTCCTTTAGTTGAAGACTGCGATAATTATTTTGCCATTTTGGAGGCTAGGAAGTTAGGAGAGCTTGCTCAAGCCTGTGCAGCTGCCATTTTTAAACATCTCTGTAAAGCATAAACATCACATGATAAATTGACCCGCGCTTAAAGCACAAACTTTGACAAGTGGGACACACATACAGCTGCCACTAAATGCCAAAGATACGCATTGCCCATCACCTCAACAGCTCACCCCCACCCCCATGCCACACGCTGTCCTCTTCTGGTTCCTGACATCTACTAACCTGTCTGTTTGTTGTTGCTATTTTTTATATATAGTTACCTCTTCTAGAATGTTCTGTAAAATGGATCTGTGCAGCATATTGTTGAGTACAGTCGTTTGAGACGTGTGTGTTGTGTTCATCAACAGTTATTTCATTTTCGTTGCTGAGTGGTATTTGCTGATATGGATATACCACAGCCTGTTCACCCAGTTGTCTGTGGGTGAACATTTGAGTTGTTTTCAAGTTGGGGCTTCTGGTCATTAACCTTCATTGTCAGCATGGCAGGATTTACAATCACCAAGAGAAAAACCTTTGGGTGTGTCTGTGAGAGGGCTTTCCAAAAGGGTAACCGAGCAAGGAAGACCCACTCTGAGTGTGGGCATACCCATCCCTTGGGTTCAGGTCTTAGACTAAATACAAAGGAAAAGTTGGTCCTGAGAGTAAAGTGTTCTTTCTGTTGGCTTCCAGGGCTAACCCAGGTGAAGGGGAGACACTGTGCTCCTATATTCAGTGACTTCCCCTGTTAGCAAAGAATATTACCACAAGCCATGGCGAACGTGCTAAATAGGAGAAACCAGTCAGGAGTCCAAGAAATCCCCGCTCTGGAAAGCTGCCCAGCAATGGAGCAAGCTGCCTCTGTAGACCTGTCACCGGTGAGTTCTCCACAGTTGATGGAAGGGGGAAACTGAGTCCTGGCCAGATCCCTGCTGGACCACATTCCAAAAGCTTCTGCAAAGGATCAAGCAGCACGTTCTTCCATCCCGCACCAAAGAACTGTAATCCTGCAACCAGGTTCCCTTCCTCATGGGGATAATTCCCGTTGAGTCCCTGTGTCCTAAGCTGACCCCATGGAAGATGCGGGATTGTTCATGAGAGAGAATTAGCACTGGTGGATGCTGACACCAGAGAAGCCATGATCCTGTCAGGCTTTTCCTGACAGGAACTTGAGCTGAGTCCCCTGCCTCACCTCAGTGTGGAAAAGGAGCAGATGCTGGAGGTTTCCTCCCAACATCTCAGTCCCAGGCTTCCCCCCCTCAGCTTGCAGTGTAGCTTTGGAAGCTAGAAAGGAAGACATCTTAGTTATAGATTTAGGAAAATCCTCCACCTCCCACACGCTGCTGAGATGGCACGGGGGTAAATGTGCTGCCAAGGCTCATGACCTGACTTCAGTCCTATGGGATCGACACAGTGGAGGGAAAGCAAAAGAACTGAGTCTCACATCCTCTAACCTCCATGTGTGCTCTGTGTCATGTGTGTAACGCCTCCATAGACACATGCACATGTTCACAAAACCAGTAAATGTGAGAATAAGGAAAAGGAAATGACCCCAACCTTGTGAGGTATGTGATACTCAACTGTAACCCATGAACCGGAGGGGGGAGAGGAAAAAGGAGAAAGAGGAGGAGGAGGAAGAGGAAGAGGAGGAGGAGGAGGAGGAGGAGGAAGCAGAGGAGGAGGAGGAGGGGGAGAGTGAGGTGGGAGAACTGAGGTACCTATTAACATGTCAAAGTGGACCTGGCCACGAGGTTCTCCCAGCATCCCTCAGTCCCTATGTGTTACAGGGTCCTCCTGGCTGGCATATTCACCCCTACCCTGAACTTCTCCAGCCCAGGGACTAGGCTGTGTGTCGGTCTCTCAGGACTGTGGCTCAGCTACTTGTATCACACCTAGATGATCTGGGGAACAAATTCAAAGAATGCAAGCCCAGAGGTACTTCTATCTGCCTCTGCTTCTGGGAGATCATGACAGCACGATCTGGGACTGGAAGGGCTGGGAACATCTGGAGCCCTAAGCCTGTGACTTGCAGCAGACATGTCTGCTATCAAGTGTAATGCAAGCTGGGCAATGAATGGTGGTTTAGTGACTGCCTCCCCAGTATTGGAACACACATGTATGTTCACGAGTGTGTATTCACATACACTTACTATACATACATACATACACACACACATATATTATACACTCACATACACTTATCATACATTGCACTAACATTGCACTAATATAAATGATGTAAACCATTTGAAAATAATCACAGGATACTCCTTATTATCTATGTCAACTAGTTTTTGCAAAATGTTTTCATCGGCTCTGCCCAGCCAGTATCTACAATCAACATGCGTGCAAGCCTCCATGAATGTCCGCAGCTAACTTTGCTTGTATGGAGGGAAAGGTGTCACTGTGACATGAGAACATTGTGTCACATCGTCATGCATCAGCCAGTGTCAGCTGTTGGCAGACATAATAAGCTCATTATTAACATTTTCTCTCCTTTTCTTAAGTCCGGACAACTAATACCTGACCAAGCTCTGACTTGAAGTGTGTACTGATGTCCGTGGTGCAGACGCCCCTACACGACCTGTCCCAAGTTGTCCATGTGTAGGAGTCAGTGAGTGGGATCTGGGAAGAAATGGCAGTTGTGGGCCATTCTCTGCAGGTACAGCGACCCTCAAGAGGTGGGCGGGTGTAGAGGAACACTTGGGATGCCTTGTCGCCTGTGTCACCTCTTCTTAACTGTCCTTAGGGAGTGCTTCTGTTTTAGTTATACTAGCAGCTGTATTTCATAGCCTGCTTGCAGAAATCCCTTCATGTGTTACATGCAGGTCCAGGAAGGTGTAAGCTGGGTCCACACAGTAGCGACCTGGAGAGGACCACTGAGATGGGTTCCGTCAAGAACATACCACATCTCAAAACGTTAAAAATGTTTACTGATACGGTTTCATTTGTGTGTGTGTGTGTGTTGTATATGTGTGCCTGTGCATGTCTGTGCATGCACACATATGAATGCAGTTGCCCTCAGAGGACAGAAGAGAGCATTGGATCCCCTGGAGCCAGAGTTACAGGCAGTTGTGAGGAACTCAGTCCCGTGCAAGAGCAGTCACCGCTCCTAACTGCCAGGTCGGGCTCAATCCCCAGCCCCCCATAACTTTCTCTCTAGGCACCGTGTCCCCCAGTCCCTTGTTCCATTGCTGCAGCTGCCAGCATAGTGCCTACCATAAGCTACATGGCTTCCCTTTGGGCCTGAGAGACTTTTACACAGCCCAGAATCCACAGTTCTGTAAAATAGATATCCAAAGAAAACACTGATGATAAATCATGAAGAAACGTATGTGCTCGATTTGGGGCTCTTTTCTTTGAGCCTTCAGGAGCATTTGCTGCCACCGGGGGTTTCCCCACCCCCACATTTAGTTATGTAACTTCATATGGGGTCAGGACCCACAGTTCCAGAAGCACTGGCTTATATAACAGGAATGTATCTCTCAGTTGGATGTCACAGGGTGGTCTCTCCTGACACTGTTTTCCTCCTCCTCCTCTCCTCTCCTTCCCTTCCCTTCCTTTTTCCTCTTTTTGTTTGTTGGTTTGGCTTTTTTTTTTCTGAGACAGAGTTTCTCTGTGTAACAGTCCTGGCTGTCCTGGAACTCCCTTTCTGGGTCATGACGTTGGCCCCGAACTCACTGAGATCCACCTGCCTCTCTCTCCAAAGTAAGTGCTGGTAAAAGGTGTGCACCACCACCACCCAGGACAGAACCCTTCCTTCTTTTTAAATAAATATTTCTCTGAGTGTGTGCATGCGCACACGCAGAAGCCAGGACAGGATAGCGAGTGCCTGGCACCGTCACTCTCTGTTTTAGTCATTGAGATAGGATCTCTCTGGAGCTGGAGATCCTCCTGTGTCCTCCCCAGGGACTGGAGTGACAGGCACACACACGGCCATGTGTGGTGTTTTACATGGTACTGGGATCTGAACTCAGACCCTCATGCTCGGGCATAAGTGTTCTTACCCACTGAGCAGCTTCTTGTAGTGCTGGGGATTGACCACGGACCTTGCACACACTAGGCAAGCTCCCTTCCCTGGCCTGCATCCCCAGCAAAGGCTCGGCTCTCTCTGCATCCTCATTTGGCGCCCTCTCGGGGCACAAGCCCTGTGGTGTTTCTTGGTTTTCGATAAGGACATGTGTGCCCCATGCTCATGCCTTCATTAGTTATACGTGTGCAGGGTCTGGCTCCAAACCTGGGTGCAGAGAGAGAAGACTTCGACAAGTACATCTAGAGTGACGCCCTTCGGTCCGTGACTAAGGGTGGCGTTTCTGCTTGACTTTTGGAGACAAGGCTGGGGTCCTTTATTGGGGCATCTGAAGTGTGGTCAAGGCTAGAGCCTGGTCATATGGGGGAGAGGTGAGGGGAGAGGAAATGTAAGCCGAGGGCTCAAGCTGTAGTGAGGACGTCCCTCAGCCCCCTGTCCCTGCTGAAGCTGGGATCCTAGGCCCAGAAGCATGCGCCTCAGCAGAGCAGCAATACACCACCGCCAAAGCCATGGTCCCAAAGCTGCACTGACCAGGCCCCAAGTCCCAGAATCCCATTTGCCAGCATCTCAAAGGCCATTGGCTGAAGGAGTTCCCATAGCACGTTTATCTTCTTTTCACTGTGTGACCTTAGGTGAGCTACTGACCCTGTCTGTGCATTAGTGTTCCTATCTAAAGGGTAAAATTTACGCCAATATTTCCCTTAAAGGCTGGTATGAAGATTCAGTCAATATATGTTTATACATTGTATTAGTCACTTTTCTGTTGCCGTCGTAAAACACCACGACCACGGCAACTTATAGAAACATTGATTTTAGTGGATGGTTCTGGAGGGTTAGCATCCATGGTGGTGTAGAGAACGTGACTACAGGCAGCAGGCATGGCGGTAGCGGTAGGATACCGAGAACTCAGAGCTCTGAAAGCAGAGCGAGAATTGGAAGCAGAGGAGGCTTTTCATTTCAAAACCCGCCCCAAGTGACACGCTTCCTCCAACAAGGCCATCCCTCCTGCACAGGGACATTCAAACCAGCATGTGTACATACACAGATGCACATCTGCAATTAAAATAGAGATAA
Source organism: Microtus pennsylvanicus (assembly GCF_037038515.1). Classification (NCBI taxonomy): domain Eukaryota; kingdom Metazoa; phylum Chordata; class Mammalia; order Rodentia; family Cricetidae; genus Microtus; species Microtus pennsylvanicus. The sequence continues at coordinate 45,947,991 of NC_134586.1, forward strand.
TTCTTAGTTTGGCTAGCGATGATGATGCTATTGTAGCTCCAACTGAAGTCTGTTTCCTTCCCCGATGCGAGAACACACAAGTCTATTAATCAGTTTATTAAGGGGTGCGATGCAAAGACAAACTCACAAATACAGAACAAAGCAGACACCGCCACTGATACAACTGCCTTAGTCCAGCCGTTCTGCCCAGGGGTGAAGAGCACCAGCCGCAATCAGCCTCTCCATCGCTTGCTCTGGCTCCGTCCATGCCAAGAGAGTGAGCACACGCTCCTTCCCCAGTTTCTCACGTCACACAGACTCAGAGAAAACCATGCCCATGGCAAGTCACCCCCAAATGTGATTGGCTGAGTGGACCAAGTTCCTTCAACATCCCCCCAAGAGTGAGGCCTGAGAGGACCAATGTCTTGTCTTCTATGTCCTGAGCACAGTACATAGACCTTAATAGGTATCCAACAAATGGGTTGAGTTAGATTGAGCTACAAGCTAGTACCAGGGCCTTAGCGGTGTGATTGAATAGGAGCACGCTTACAGGACTACCCGGTTACCATATCATTAATTATTGCAATAAATAATTTTAATGTTTTATTGAAATATAATTCACATAGTGTTTCTTGAAGTAAAATTACCCGTTTAAAGCCTGTGAGTCACTGGTTTTTAGTAGACTCTTAGACCCAATGGCTCTCACCCATCATCATGGTAGTAGAATGCTTCAGTACCCTGCACAGAATCCCCCCCCCAGCACAGCCCTCCTTTCCCTCCCCACTGCCAGCTGAGTGACCCAAGCTGTGCTCTGCTCTGCCTCTGTGGATCAGCCTGGTCTGACCATTCTGGATAAGTGGAGTCACACTGTTGGTGGTTGTGTGTGTGTGTGTGTGTGTGTGAAGGTGGTTCTTTTCAGTACAGTGTTTGCACGCCATGTGAGTTGATAGAATAATTTTGATTTTGATTTTTGTGTGTGTGGGGGGATTGAACCTGGTACCTTACCCTTGCTGGGCAAATGTCTAGCACTGAGCAGCAACCCCCAGCCTTCTGATGAACACCCAGTGAAACCACAAGGTAAAATGGAAAGAGGAGATCTCACAGCCTAAGTGTGGCATGGCTGTATGTGCCTTCAACCCAGTACTCGGGAGGCTGGGGAGGGAGGGTCATGGCGAATTGAAGGTCAGCCTGGGCTGCATGGGTAAGACAGGGCTGTGAGATTCTGTGTCAACACACACAACCACAAGTAGAGGCCAAGCCAGACGCGCTGGCAGACGTCTGAAATCCCAGCACTTTGGAGCCTGGGGGATAAAAATCACACACTCAAGGTCAGCCTAGGTCACAGAGTGGAACACTGACTTTAAAAAACAAGGCTAAGGGATGTAGCTGAGTGGCCAAGTCCTTGTACAAGCCCCGTGTTTGGTCTCCAGTTCTACATGTCCACGCCTGTGGCTGCACCAAGTTACAGTTGCTCCTGCCGTCATTGCCAAAGAATGGAGTACCACGCAGCCACATGAAGGACCATAAAGGACTTTGTGAAAGGGTTCCTGAGAGAAATGCCACGTGCAGACCCTCAAACACAAGACGAAGAGGGTTTCTTCTGTGAGATGTTCTATAAAAGGTAAAACCACAGGGGAAGATTAGGGGTTGCCGGGGCTGAGGACTGGAGGGGGCTCAACTGCAGACGTGCCTGAGGAGCCTAGGACAAGAGGACCCAGTGTGTGTTGACTAGAATGTAGAACGCACCAATTATACACGCGCAGCCATGGCGTTCTGCAGAGAAACAGGCGACTGCATTATGGTTCAATCCATAGCGGGGAACAGCTAAAAGTAAAGCCTGCAGTTGCTATGCTACTGCTTGTTAGCCAGTACTCACCACGGGCGGCTGAGACCCAGCAGTCCTACCTCTCAGCGCTCACCCTGAGTGAGGCAGACATCATCAGCCTCAAAGTGAAGTGTGTCCTTGCAAAATCCAAACGTGGTGGTCCTTTCCTCCAGGTTCCCAGGTTCTGAGAGAGATTAGCATTAGATGAGAATCAGCATTAGGTGGGGCCCTTGGGGTAGGGTTAGTGCCCCCACAAAGGAGAAACTGGTACAGAAGCCGGTGTTTATAATTCCAAGGGAGGCCACGTGTGGACACAGAGGCCTGTGAGCCAGGAGAGTTCGCCATATCCTTGTCCTGACCCTAGACTTCCAACTCCCAGAGCCATTGTGAAACAGCCGTTGTTTGAAAAGCTCATTCTGCAGTGTGTTGTCACGACTCAAGAGCAGACTGCACCATTTCACAGGAGCGGAGACTGAGGACTTGGGCAGTAACCGTTTGCCAAATGTGTCTGCCGCGCATTCAGACTTACCGTGCTCCACTCGCCCTGTGGAATATAGCTGGAATTGCACCCAGAGGGCTCCTGGGCTGGAAACTCAGTTCTCAGCTGGGGCGCTAAGGCAACTTCAGGAGGCAGGGCCTTGCTGGAAGAAGCGATTTCCTGGGTCCTTGGGAGTAACTGTTTCCCCGACCCCTCTCCTCTTCCTTCCAGTCACGCAGGACCTCGAACTTCTCTGCCGTGTGTTCCGGCTGCCATGATGAGGCCAAAGCAACCATAAACCAAAACAATCCTTCCCTTTACCTGTTTATTGTCAGCTATTTTGTCCCAGAGATGAGAAAAGGAAGTAATGCAAGCCCAGAGAAACTACCTCTCCCGCTCCAGAAGATGGGCTAACAGTCGTTCAAGTTCCGGCTCAGGGATAAAGTGTGCAACCTGGTCCAGATAATCGGTTTTTGTGATCCTTGGACCTTAAGGGTCACGTCGGGGATTAGACACTTTCCCCGGCAGAGCCGCTGAAACCCAGGGTTTACTGGTAACGCTAGGCCAGAGCTCTTTTCTGGTGGGCCGGACCTGCAGCAGCCGAGTTACCACCATCTAGAACAAAGCCGATGTTCCAGAATCGTCACAGGAAGAGACAGGTTGGAGCCCCTGGATTGTTTTGTCCTGTGGCTACGTACAAAGACATTCAATTACATATTCCATCAAGATCAGGTTCTGTCCTTGAAGTATAAGGAAGAATCCGAGGTTCACACAGAGCGTGTGTCCAATGACACTATTCAAACCAAGATCAATTCTACGGTACCCACTCTGTGTGCTTGCGTGCATGCATACACGCATGAATGTTTGCCATCTCCCGCGGGCATTTTATGTGTGTGCTGGAGATAAAACCCAGTAGTAGGTACTTTAGCTGCTCAGCTATCACCTATACCCACTCTGAGTGTCCATCTCTGGAGAGGAAGCCAGGACCATAGTGCATAAAAAGATAAGATTCTGAGACTTTGAGAAACTACATGATGTCCACACTGGACCTGCAGGTCTTAGGCCTGTCTCTCTCCCAGGAGTCAGGTCTGTGACCTACATCTGTGAAATCTGTCCTTTTCCCCACATAAAGTGGAAATAAAAAAAGCACCTATACCACCAGGTGCCACGGAGGTCAATCAAGATAAGAAAGAAAGAAAGAGCCTTAGCGCAGCGTCTAGGAAACAGTCCAAAACAGTAACTATTTTATTGACTGGAAATATTGACACGGAGTGTGGGCAACTCCCTCGGTCACCCATGCCTGTCGGATATCACTGTAAATACTTTGTCTTGTTTAGTTTTGCCTCTGAATTGTTTTTTTGCCAGCTGTAATGATTTTAGTAACACCAGGCTCCTTCGGGGACACTTAGAATCAAACGCAGGCGGGTTCAAAGAGCAAGACTGCCCACACCCTATCATGCCTCCAGATGGCATGTCCTCCTCCAGTACCAGGCTCTGGTACTTGAAACAAACCGCCTGTGTCCAGAGAAAGAAGAGGGCTCAGTGGGAAGCATTGACTGCTCTCCAAGAGGACCCAGCACCCATGCCAGGTGGCTTGCAACTGCCTGTAATTCCAGGAAATCCAACGCCCTCTTCTGGACCCTTCAGGTAACTGCAAACGTACACACTTGAATACATAATTAAAACAATGAAATTAAGTCTTAAGCCGGGTGATGGTGGCACACGCCTTTAATCCAAGCACTCGGGAGGCAGAGACAGGCGGATCTCTGTGAGTTCGAGACCAGCCAGGACAGGCTCCAAAGCCACAGAGAAACCCTGTCTCGAAAAAAAAAAAAAAAGAAAGAAAAGAAATTAAGTCTTTTTTTTTTTTAAGCCTGGATGTTTGGACATCCACCCTGGAAGCGCATCAACCAGCCAGGAGGAAAACCACTTGAAGCTACTTGGAGTCAGTGTGCCTCTCTTCCCCACTTGCACGGAGTGCCCCTGTCTCAGGGGGGTAGAGAGAGACTGTTGGTCATTGGACATCTCTAGGAGTGAAAACCAGAGGGCAGGAGGGTTACAGTGAACAATGCTGCCCTCTTCATCAATGCCCCTGTGAACTGGGCTCCACCCTGGGCTCAGGGACCTCAAAGTCAAGCCAGAGGCTCTGTCATGGGAGATTTTCCTGGGGAGACGAACAAATGTATATCTGCTTCAAATAGGGAGCCAGCGATCCACTGAATAGATTC